>NC_065447.1:14771517-15393517 GCF_917563875.1 Diabrotica virgifera virgifera
TCACAGGGGTGAAAAACTAAGAGAAAATTTAGTGTGCTTTTTAATTTCAAATATCTCATTCAAAAGAAACTTTTAATTCATTCCAAGGGACTTTCGGCCCTCGGTAATAAAGTAATTTTTCATTCTGCGTTTAATAGGCTATTGATTATGTTCAAAATAAGAAAGCTAAAAGGAACTACAACGTTAACGAGATTTTATTGTCTCATATAGTCAACGGACATCTATATTTGAAAAAACCGCGGAGTGCTACCATTTAAATGGGTGCGTTTTTGAGAAAGGGGTGAATTAGTCCCTAGGCACAGGGTGAATTAAGGTGAGTTCCATTCATTTTTGGTACAAACACTTCTACAGGAAAATTGTTCCAGGATAAATTTACTATCAAAATATCATATTTTAAAGTCAAAAGTATTTTTTTTACAAAAATACATTCATAAGAAAAGCAAGAAAAAAACTCGAAAGAAAGCAATTTTGTTTTTAGCCCCATAACTTTTTTCCGCAGGGATATAGGTATAGATATTGCTTCAGAATAAAATAAACTTCATCCTTTCTCTTTAAAATGAGGTTTGGTAAAAGACTCTAGGATATATAGTTTCCAAAAGAGAATTTTTCAAAGTTTGCCGCTCACAGAATTTTTGAGCCATTTTCCCCATTATTTCGCAAACATTGTTCTGTAACTTTTTTCTACGCATTTCTAGGTATATGCAGTGGTACATTTAGTAGAAAGAGAACTCAATTACCTTTAAAACGGTCTACAGTATAAGGTTGTACGTCTATTTTTAAACAAGTTGTGCTTTTTCAAGGTTTTATGCTTTTAATGATTTTTTATATTTTTTATGATTATTTTTTAAATTTCTCAATATGACTTTTTTTCTTGTACATTTAAGTATATACATTCTGGAATAAAAAAGCTTATTTTCTTTACTTTAAAATGGTGTACTGCAATCGCCTCTAGGACTATTTTTAAACAAGATATCCGTAGGATATCCAAGGGTATCCGTAATTTGAGAAAAAATTTAAAAATTTTTATTTCTTCAATTAGAAGAATATAATTACATATTGTAACATAATTTTTAATTCCAAATAGCTTTTCTTAATAACACTTTTCGATATTGTGAAATATAAGGGTACTTTACTCTTGAGTGAAATTCATATTTTTTAACATACCTCGTACACTATTGATAAAACTTTATATCTGATGATTACATCTTAGGTTTTAGACTATGCAGAGCATTTTATAAAGAATAATTTTTTTCATACAGTTAATAATAAAAAGTTTTCCATATGGTTCCAACTTAGTGCGACCTATTGCATGTGTATATGTCAAACTTTGAAAAAGCATATCTTGTTTAAAAATATACCTAGAATTTTTTACAATGCACCATTTTAAAGCAAAGAAAATAAGCTTTCGTTTTTATTGCACAATGTGTATACCTAAATATACAATAAAAAAGTTATAATGAGAAATTTAAAAATAATCGTAAAATATATCAAAAATCATTAAAAGTGTAAAACTTTGAAAAACCATATCTTACTTAAAAATATTCATACAGGCTACTACGATAGACCATTTTAAAGATAATTGACTTTTCTTCCTAATAAATGTAACATCGCATATACCTAAAGCTACGTATAAAATGTTACAGAACAATATTTGCGAAGTAACAAGGAAAATCGCCCAAAATTGTTGTGAGTGGCGAAATTTGAAAAATCATATTTTGGAAACTATAAATCATACAGACTTACACCAAACTCCATTTTAAATAGCAAGGATGGAAGTTTTTTTTCTGTTAAGCAATGCATATACCTATATCCCCGTGGAAAAAAGTTATAGGGCAAGAAACAAAAATGCTTCCTGTCGTGTTTTTTCTTGCTTTTCTTTTGAATATATTTTTGTAAAAAAAAATATTTTTTACTTTAAAATGTGACATTTCAACAGTAAATTTAACCTGGAACAACTTTTCTGTAGACATGTTTGTACCAAAGGTGAATAGAACTCACTGTAATTCGCCCTGTGCCTAGGGACTAATTCACCCCTTTCTTAAAAACGCACCCCTTTAAATGGTAGCACTCCGCGGTTTTTTCATATATAGAGATTCATTGATCATGTGAAATAATAAAACCCCGTTAACGTTGTAGTTCCTTTCTAAAATACATAATCAATAGCCTATAAATTTTTCAAAAATACTTACATATTAGTTTTCTCAGGATTCGACAAAAATGATTACATTTAAAACACATTGAAAATTTTAATAGGCGTCAAAATCTTGCATTTTGTTCCTTTCCCCTTAATTTTAGCAAATCCGATCCTGGAGGGTTGGTTGTTTGTTATTATGATACTAAATCGGTAGGGACAACCCACCAGCGTCAGGCCAAATTTCTTATATTGTGACGCAAAGACATAGAAATTTACAGTAAGTAATTGTGATTTGCGTTTTTGGTGGAGTTTTTTTTTCTGCCCAAGAAATGTTTTTGGCAAAAATACTATAAGTATCATTGTAAAGTATTTGGACAAAGAAATTTGATTAAATAATGTACTTGGGTGTACATGCGAACAATTTGTGTCCAGTAAAAAATATGTCACGTAATTTTTAAATAAATATGGTCAATCATATTATTTTGTCATAACAAAGATCCGGTTAAAAAATCAGAATCGCCTGTCATTGTACACATTTCTTCTAAATGACTTATTCAAACACATACTTAAATTTAAACTTTACAGGAGAAAGTTTATTTTACCCCCTAAACTATGCACTTTTCGATTCACCCGGTAGATACACCTGCAGGGCTGATGCCTGCCAGGTCATGGTGTGCTATGCCTGCCTTGGTGTGCTATGAATTATTTCTATACAAATTTCTAGCCTTACAGGGAGACCGTTACTCGGAGTGTTCACTAGCTCTTAGACTATACGTAGTTATTAATCATTCTGTAGAATTCGGCATATCATCCAAGCCTGAAGAATAGCAATGCCTATATTGTTTTTACATAACTTATTTGGATATTGTGGTAACATAATCTGTAGTACATGTACCACACTGGTGGTATTATAATTGGTGGTAATTTATAGTTAATTAGATTACCTACATCCATAGGTATTTCAGTAGGTGGTACCAAAAATAATCTATAAGAATTTTGTGGTACATGACGTAAAAACATTTAAAACCACTGTTCTATATCATAATGGAATTATCGACCTAAAAACCCTTGTGAACTCAAAAATACTAACTCCACTTCTTGCCAACTACTAGAGATCCGGAAGACTCTTGTGGACTCATTATACAGTTAATATATTAATACATCTCAGTCGGTTTCAAGTCGTCCTTATGAAATGGGATTAATATCGTTTATATGAACTAACCAACAATGGTATATCATGCCAGAGTAATTATCCCCAAAGGCCAAGAATTAATTTCAATTATTCAGAACAACGACAATACAATCGCAAAGTGTTCACTATGCATTATAAACTAGTCTGTGTTAACCCGAGCAGGATTGGCTCTATACATATTGGATTCAGAACGTTGTGTTAATCCATTGCTTATAGCGGAACCGAGTTCCCTCAAACTGTTTGATTAGTATTCATTTTTTCTAGTAAATTCGTGACCAATAATATCAGTGCCACATCAGACGACAACCCAATCAATATTTTCTTGTGGCATGTTTAAGTTAAATAGTGTATTTACAATGGAATTAAACCAAAATAGACCATTCCAAATCACGTGATATAATATCACCGACGGATGGCAAATGTCATTATATAATGTTTACATCAGTTTACATTTGTAAAGAATATCCTGTTTGGTTTTGTTTTTTTTTTTTTAATTGTGCAGCGAAATTGTGATAGCAAATTAAATCTAGTCAGTCAAACACAACGAAAAGTCTTTTTTAAACAAATTCACACAAACTGATAACTACTATGGGATATGGGATAATTTAGTTTTGTAGGCCATAAACCACTCCATATTTAATTTGCTTTCACAATTTCGCCGATTTCGCTATACAATTAACAAAAAAACAAAACCAAACAGGATATTCTTTACAAATTAATGGTCCAAGAGCTAGGCAACGTTTTCGAGAAATCATTTTAAGACGGCTGGTTCTATCAAATACTGTTCCCCATGCTTCTTCGAACGGCCATCTGGCTGCTGATACAGGTTGCGTTCATTACTGCGCAGCACACCTGTACAGGTAAACACAAAATCAGGGTGATTGATTAGTGTGAAAAAGCTTAGTAGATCCGCTGTAGTAATAGATAGCAATAAAAGTTAATAACAAAAATTGTAGCTAACTTTGCGCTTCACATTACAAAATTAGTTAGAATGTTACAGGGTGTTCGATAACATGGCAGACCAAACTTTTGTTTTTTTAAATGGAACACCCCATATTTTATTTTATATTCGAAATCTTCTTAACTTCCCCATCACAAAAATATAAAGGTTTGTTATGTTATACAGTGTATTTACAAAGTTATAACCAATGTTCTATGAAAATCGTAATAAGTTCAGCTCCCTGTATAAATAAAAATAAGCACAACAGCAATGCTTTATTGGTGCCATATTTTTTGTTGATTGTCAAAATTTATAATAATGGTTGATATTGCTAATTTTCTTTATATCGAATACAGGGTGAGTCAAAACGCAAGTACATTATTTTCACAGTAGTTTTAAATAGAACACCCTAATTAATAACTGGCTCTGAAAAATGAAAATATCTCGAAAACTGACAAATTTAGGAAAAGGGAATATTATACAAAAATTAATGCGAGATAAGAATGTACTTGCGTTTTGACTCACTCTGTATTCGATATAAGGAAAATTAGCAATATCAACAATTCTTAAAACTTTTTACAATCAACAAAAAAATATGGCACCAATAAACCATCGCTGTTGTGCTTTTTTTATTTATACAGGGAGCTGAATTTGTTACGATTTTCATAAAAAAAAGTAGTTATAACTTTGTAAAAGCCCTATACAAACCTTTATATTTTTGTGATGGGGAAGTTAAGAGAATTTCGAATATAAAATAAAATAGAGGGTGTTCCATTTAAAAAAACATAAGTTTGGTCTGCTACTATGTTATCGAACACCCTGTAACAATCTAACTAATTTCGTAATGTGAAGCTAAAAGTTGGCCACAATTTTTATCATTAACTTTTATTGCTATCTATTACTATAGCGGATCTACTGAGCTTTATCACGCTCATCAATCACCCTGTATATTGAATTTAAATTATTTTAGGACGAAAAATTTTTTTGTTATTACTTTTTAAACCACAGAAATGTCTGGCAATTACAGTTCATATTTCTAATAATGTTTAAAAAGTAATGACAAAAAAAATTTTTCGTCTTACAATAATTTTAAATTCGATATGTTTACCTGTACAAATGTGCTGCGCATTCATGAACGCAACCTGTATCAGTAGCCAGATGGCCGGTACGGTGTTCGAGGAAGCATAGCGAACAATATATGAAAGAATCAGCCGTCTTAAAATGATTTTTTTTCCGACGTTGTCTTGCTATTATAACCATGTATTTTGTATTTTTTGGTGAAGTGGTCATGTGAAATTTGGTGGCGGATATATTAAATTGGTGGAGCGTACGTTGTAAATTATCTTTACATTGAGAATTTTTCTCCCATTTGGTATTCTCTTTTCGTTCTTACCTTTTTTATTATTTCATTCATGATCAGGTTGAACAACAAAGGACTCAAGGAATCCCCCTGTCTTATCCCATTGCTTGCTTCAATTGGGTCGGTCAATTCTTGATCTATTATTACTTTTATTATTTATATGTGCGAGCGTTTTATAGCCTAAACATTTTCTTGCTGCTCAACTTCCATAAATCTCAATCTTGCCAGTCAGCTTCATAGAGCACTGTCTCCTCTATGGCTTGCTTCTTTAACATTTGTTTTCCAGCTTCTGAGTCGCTGATCTCGTTTCCTTTTTTCTACTGGGACCCAAATCCATATTTTTTTTTATCATCTAGTGTCATTCATTTGTTCTAAAAGCGGCCACAATACATCAGTATTTTCTTTTCTATTGTTTCTATTATATTGTATTATTTCCATCCATATTCATAACACAGGCCGACAACTCTGAAACCCAGAAAACAGAATAAACTTTTCCAAAGGTTTTTGGTGCGCTGAGTACGAATATAAGCTCCAAATTGCCAAATTAGTTCTGGTTTCTGAGATAACCTAACCTATCTATCTATAAGCGAGGTTCCTACATCCTCTGCCGCTTCTCGCATTTCGACCGCCATATTTTTCTGTCCATCCATTCGTCTTCTTTCGCATTCATACATTTTCTTCCCAGGCAACTGAAGGCCTTCCCCTTCTTCTTCTTTGTTGTGGTATGTAATTTAAAGCTTTCTTGGGCCATCTACCTTCATTAATTTGCTTCACGTGACCATACCATACTAGTTGTCTCGTTTCAATTCTATCTACACTGGAATATACAGTATTTGTCCTCCTTCTAACATCTTCATTCCTGGTGTAATCTTTTTTTGGATATACCACACGCTCTCCTTAGATAATCCATTTCTACTACTTCTATTCTTTTTCGATCTTTCTTCGTGATCTGCCAAACTTCTGCCTAACCTAACCTAAAAGTGCAAATATAGCGGTTGTTCGATACCTATTCCTGGCTAGCTATCTAGCCACAGCTAACCTCCACGTGCTAGTCAAAAAAGATAGTACAAAAAATCTGAAAAGGACCGTTTGTTCCAAAGACTTGCGCTTTTATGTCAAAAACTAAACCCAACCGTGAAGAGGCGATATAGCCTAAATGCGGTATAAATAACGTGTCTTGATTGACTTATTGCTGTATTTTTTGTAGTCTTTTCGGCTTCCTTTCTTATAATGTCTCTATTCCATCTGGCGCTCAGACACTATTAGAAATAAGGGTCTCCATTAACTTCTCTGGACATAGTTGTTGTGCTTTATGTACATAGTTCGTTACTTATATTTCCTAGACCAGCGGCGTTCCTATTCTTTAGTTGCATGGCACTTTTTCGTACTTCGAAAAACTTTATTATTACTTCCTTATGAACATTCCCTTCTTAAAATTCTTCTGAAGTTTCTTCCTGAATTTCTTGTGAGTTTATGATAATATTCTTTCCAATCTTGAAGGAAAAATAAGATGTAGTCCGGCAGTGTCTTCTTTGCTCTTTATACAGGGTGATTGATTAGTGGGGTAAAGCTCAATAGATCCGCTATAGTAATAAAAGTTAATAACAAAAATTGTAGCCAACTTTTAGCTTCACATTACAAAATTAGTTAGAATGTTACAGGTTGTTCGATAACACAGCGGCAGAACGCTGTGTTACTTATGTTTTTTTAAATGGAACACCCTATATTTTATTTTATATTCGAAATCCTGTTAACTTCTCCATCACAAAACTATAAAGGTTTATGATGTTATACAGGGTATTTACAAAGTTATAACCAATTTTGTATGAAAATCGTAACAAGTTCAACTCCCTGTATAAATAAAAATAAGCACAACAGCAATGGTTTATTAATGCCATATTTTTTTAATTATTGTCAAAATTTTCAAGAATTATTGACATTGCTAATTTTCTTTATATCAAATACAGGGTGAGTCAAAACGCAAGTACATTATTTTCTCAGTAATGTTAAATGGAACACACTGCATTTTATATCATTAATGAAAAGTAACATTACCGTACTTTAATTTTTATACAGGGTGTCCCGAAAAGATTGGTCGTAAATTATACCACAGATTCTGGGGTCAAAAATAGGTTGATTGAACCTCACTTATAGGTCTGGATCCCTCGTATGAAAAAAAGTTGATTAATAGCAAGCTGAAAATTTGTTAATAGCTTAAGGGTGTCTAGTCGAACAAACTTTGATATATGGGAACACTGAAACAGGGGAAATTTTAATTGTGGAACAGGTTAAAAATTTGGAACGGTCAGACCACGAAAACGTCACATGTATTTTGTCCGACAGAACTTCTAATTGATTTGTTACCCTTTCATTAAACTCTCATGCAAAAATCAGACTGATATTTATCACCTATCATAATTCCTGTCATTTGACATGTTCTACGTGTTCCACCTATTAAAATGCCCATATGGTGATAAATAGCAGTCTGATTTTTGCATTAGAGTTTAATGAAAGGGTAACAAACCAATTGGAAGTTCTGTCGGACAAAATACATGTGACGTTTTTGTGGTATGACCGTTCCAAATTTTTAACCTGTTCCACAATTAAAACTTCCCCTGTTCCAGTGTTCCCATATATCAAAGTTTGTCCGACTAGACACCCTTAAGCTATTAACAAATTTTCAGCTGGCTATTAATCAACTTTTTTTATACGCGGGATCCAGACCTATTACCTATATACAATAGTGCAGACAAAAAAAGTTACAGCCCTTTGAAGTTACAAAATGAAAATCGATTTTTTTTTCATATATCGAAAACTCTTAGAGATTTTTTATTGAAAATGGACACGTGGCATTCTTATGACAGCAACATCTTTAAAAAAAATGAAAGTGAAATTTGTGCACCCCATACAAATTTTATGGGGGTTTTGTTCCTTTAAGCCCCCCAAACTTTTGTGTACGTTCCAACTAAATTATTATTGTGGCACTATTAGTTAAACACAACGGTTTTAAAACTGTTTTTCCTCTTAGTACTTTTTCGATAAGCCAGTGTTTATCGACATATTTTGAATATTTGTCGAATCCACCACATATTCGTATATGGTCAAGTACGATTATAGAGACCTGTTAATAATCTGAAAATTTATTTATAATTTACATTTTTAGGTATATTTTGAAAAAGAAGCCACATCTCGATAAAAGGTGACTTGTCAAAAAAAGACTAAGAGGCAAAAAAGTTTTAAAAACACTGTGTTTAACTAATGGTACCACAATAATAGTTTAATTGGAACGTAGATAAACATTTGGGGGATTTAAAAGAACAAAACCCCCATAAAATTTTTATGTAAATATATTAAAAAAGAAGCCGCATCTCGATAAAAACTGGCTTATCGAAAAAATACTGGGAAGCAAAAAACGTTGTGTTTAACTAATAGTACCACAATAATGAATTAATTGGAACGTACACAAAAGTTTGGGGGGGGAGGGGGTTTAAGGGAACAAAACCCCCCATAAAATTTTTATGGGGTAGACAAACTTCACTATAATTTTGTTTTAACATTTTCCTGCCATATGAATGATACGTGTCCATTTTCAATAAAAAATCTCTAATAGTTTTCGATATATTGAAAAACATCGATTTTATAGGGAATGTTATCTAAAAATTAAAGTACGGTAATGGTACTTTTAAATAGTGATATAAAATACAGGGTGTTCCATTTAAAATTACTGAGAAAATAATGTACTTGCGTTTTGACTCACCCTGTAACGGGAACATTTTGACAATACGTAAAAAATATGGCATTAATAAACCATTGCTGTTTTGCTTATTTTTATTTATACAGGGAGTTGAACTTGTTCCGATTTTCACATAAAATTGGTTATAACTTTGTAAATACCCTGTATAACATAACAAACCTTTATATTGTTGTGATGGAGAAGTTAACAGGATTTCGAATTTAAAATAAAATATAGGGTGTTCCATTTAAAAAAAAACATAAGTTTGGTCTGCCACTGTGTTATCGAACACCCTGTAACATTCTAACTAATTTTGTAAGCTCAAAGGTGGTTAAAATTTTTGTTATTAACTTTTATTGCTATCTATTACTATAGCGGATCGATTGAGCTTTACCCCACAAATCAATCACCCTGTATATATTTTTATCCTCTGGAGTTCTAATAGCTACCTATATGTCGTAAGTTTTCTTTTTCTCTTTCACGGAATTGGAAACTGTTTCAAAAACTTGACCTCTCAATATTATTTGAAAACTGCTCTCCAACGTAATTCCATTCAAGATAGTTGTATATTATGTACTTGTTAACTGTCAGCTTTAAAATAACAAAATTCACTATGGTATCAAACTCAAACTTACCTCAAATCGCTACGTCAAACATCTCTTGTTTATTAACAATACAAGTATTCAATATTGGCTTTAAACACACCACACCAGCTTTAAGTAAATTTCCGATCATGTGTTCCGTGTAATTACATTTCTAATATGCTGTCACTTACCAACACCCCTTTACTTTTAATAGACTAGACTGGCTTCTTGATTATTCGAATAATCACTAATTGTCGATCTAATGGGAAATGCAAACAGCCCAAACCAGGTAATTAATTACATGTTAGCAACAGGCAACTGACGGGAATCAATATTAATCAAAACGATAAATTGTATATACATATAAATATATGGTTTCTGTGGTTTTCCGGTTATCACTCCGCGTTGAATAATTTTGGTTTTAAGAAAAACCATTAGTTTGAAGACATTTCACTTGCCATTGTCAAGTCAGGTAATTTCGCTTCTCGCTGCTGCTTGAAGTAGTCTACTTCAACCCGCAGAATAATAATAATATTTATTCATCCTTTTAAAAGATACAATGTATAGGACATGCCATTAGTTCTACAAACAAACAAACAATAAAATTAATACATTTATAAATTTTATAAACACTTTAAGGGAGATATTTATAATTGATAACATTTAGGTAATATTTCTGTCCGAAACAAACTCTTCCACAGTATAATAATATTTGGTAAGCAATAAGCTTTTAATGGATTTCTTAAAGAAATATTTTTTATTCATTGTTCTATATTTTTTTGGGAAAATGTTAAACAATCTAATGCTCATATACTTTACTGACAGTTCAAATTTACTCGATCTATGACCAGGTACACTCAGCAAGTCGCCACCTCGCGTCGAATAATTGTAGAAACTAGAATTTCTGTCATACATATGAATATTATCAACAGCATATATGTAACATTCTGAAAATATAAATACATGAAAAACTTAAAATATTATTCTTAATAAATATGGGCTTACAGCTCTCAAGAGGTCTAATTCCAAACATTTTTCGTATTATACGTTTTTGTGTTATAAATATTCTGTCACTGTTGATTGAATTCCCCCATAAAACTGTGTTGTAACAAAGTCTACTATAAATAAAAAATTAACAGCGCAGAGATGGGCATAATATTTTTAATACGGGATAATGCATAGTACGACTTATTAAGGGACTTACTGAGCATTTCTATGTGAACTGACCATTTTAATTTCGAGTCGAGATGGATACCTAAAAATTTTGTATGATTTGAGGAATCTAGTAGTACATTGCTAAAACTTAGGTGTAGTACAGGATTTACAGAATTTAAGTTATTAATAGTTATTTATGATATAAGTGTTAAAAGTACACGTTTAAGGCACGCATGTGAAAGTTTGCAGAATGAGCGATAGCGAGTTCTGCAATTCACATGAGTGCCTTAAAAATGTACTTATTAACACGCATATCATACAATATTTTTTCTACAAACGTAATTACAGGACAATATCTACAAAAACTTTTACTTGAACTTGACTGATATTCCAATTTTATACTTTTTTGACATTACATCAAAATTGCATTACGGTCAATACGAACTGCAGTGCCTTAAAAAAATTTTAAAGCACTAGTGCCTTAAAGTAGCAATTTTAACGCTCGTATGGAGTGCTAAAAATTGCATTTTTAACACGGTTGTAAAAAAAATATATTACTTTTGTTTTGTCTACATTTAAAATTAGCTTATTAGATCGACACCAGTCATTAAATCGAGCTAAAAAACTATTGCAAGTAGATGCCAATTTCTCATAGGTCTGTACTGAGACCACAAGAGAAGTATCATCTGCAAATAACGTCAGGTCCAAAACATCAAACTGGTTAAATGCATCGTTAATAAACAACAAAAAAATCAGGGGCCCTAATACAGAGCCCTGTGGAACTCCCAGATTAATAACACGTTCCTCCGAAATAGCTTCACTGATTTTAACACAAATTATCCTATCTGATAGATAATTGATTAGCCAATCTAAAAATATGCCTCTAAAACCAATATTATACAGTTTATTGCTAACAAAACGGCTATCAAGACAATTAAAGGCACGTGTTAGATAAAAAAAGAGACCTGCCACATATTTAACTGCATCCAAAGATCTGTAGACCCTTTCACAGAATCTGCAGGCAGCAGACTGAGTGGATCTACCTGTACGGAAGCCATGTTGACAATCGCTTACAATTTTAAATCTACCCAAAAACTCAGACATACGGTTATACACAATTCTCTCAAATACTTTGGAAAGTACACACAATAAGGAAATAGGTCTATACTATAATTTGAAATGTCTTCAGGATCGTCTTTTCTGTAAATAGGAATAACGATTGCTTTTTTTAGAATACTTGGAAAGCCTCCTTTACCTATTGATGAATTTATCAAATATGCAATGTGGTTTACTATATAAGATGACATAGCCTTTAATACTCTTATCAAGATAGCATCAAGTCCAGTGCTTTTTTTATTTTTTTAATTATTGATCACATCCATTACCTCATTACCAACAACAGGTCTAAAGAAAAAACTGTTTTTAAGAATAGCAGAAGATGTGCAACTATTAGATCGAGAATTCCCAAAATGATTTGACAGTTTCTGTTCGGTTACTGTAGCAAAATAATCACAAAAAACTTCAGACAACTGCTTAGAATCAGTACAACTTTCACCATCTTTTAAAGCTATGTTTTTTTGGATAGACTTCCTGCCAGTTTCCTTGTTAACAAGATTCCATACAGTTTTATTTTTATTACTTGAATTATATTATTTATCAATTGATCATGAAATTTTAATTTAGATTTTTGTAATAGTTCCGCGTGGTCTTTCTTAATTTTGTTATAATTCGCAAGAGAATTGGCATCTTTTAGTTTTTTATTAAGCCAGTAAACATTTTTTAAATGAACACTAGACTGCTTAACTTCCGGAGTAATCCATTTTTTATTGCAAGTCTGCTTACTAATATTATACCGTTTTACTGGACAGCAATCATCTAACACATATTTAAACTACTTATAAAATTTTCAAAGCATTTATCAACATTATCGGTTAAATAAATATCGTTAGTCAGTTACAAATAGCACAGAAGAAATTTGTTTAAGGTTGTTGTCAGACAAGTCTCTAAAATATTTATAATTAGGCTGGCAATTAGATTTAGTACAGCTACTATTAATGTCTACTATATATTCACAAACTAATAATTGCTCTATGGTCACTTAAATGCGCTTCAAAAACATTAGAATTGCATTGAAGTATATTAGCTGTATTGGTCATAATATAATCAATCTTACTGATAGAAGTTTCGTTAAAACAATTTGTCGCTACCCTTGTGGGAACCATAGGTTGGCGGACTGAGAAAGATATGTTGCTGGTTGGTCAACAGTTAAGAGGTAAAATCCCCCGGTGCAGTTGCAAGGTCTAAGCATAATGTCTGTACATGGGTAGGGATGAAACTAGGTACTAAGTGTTAGGGTTGGCTTAAGAATTATCTAAAACTAAGAACTGTAATAATGGGTTATTTGGGACTTTAATTATGGGACTGTAATTAATGCAGTAAAAAATATAAGATTATTTCTTGCATGTGGCAAATTTTGCAGATATATTGTAAAACAAAAGGTTATTGCAAATATTGCAGAAAAATATGCAGATATTTTTGTAGATCTTGTCTCTGTATTGTACATAGCATGCTGCAGGAAGTGTGTTGATCAAATTTTATTGCCAGTATTTCTGTATGGACTTTTTTTAAAATTGTTTGTTAATTATTAGAAGGGAATTAAACTTTACCTTTAAAATGGAATAATTACTTTTGGGTTACCTTTTCTTATTTCGTTGTAAACTAAAAATAAAAGCAAAATGGGAAAAATGTTGAGAATTTTTATACATTTGTTTATTTCTAACAGATCTTGCAGTTACATCGAGGGCTGAGAACAATTAAGTTCCAAGCGCCATTTCACAAATTTTTCAGGAAACAAATTTCTAATTTTAAACTGTCATAACTTCGTTATTTGAAGGACTGTAAATGTTAAATTATTTTATGCTACAGTGTGGTAAATTATGACAATAATATGACGTTAGATAATGTCATAAGTAAGATCCTTGTGTGTAATTTTATAACATTTTTACGACGTCTGCAGTATACTTGGAACCTTAATGCACTATACGCCTTGTACTTGGAACCTTCTGGAATCATAAGATAAACAGTTCACAGAAAATTTTAAATTTTCCAAAATATTGTTAGCACAATTGGTGAAATTAAGCAATAAATTTTAAAATAAAGCGAATATTTATTCTTAAATTGAAAATCATAAAAAAACAAAAAAAAATATTTTTCCTAAATTGTGCTTAAAAATAGAACGTAAAATGAAAATAAAAAAAAACTTAAACATTATGGAAAAATGCACCTGATTAAATTTATTTTTATTGAATACATCTCGTATCAACCAACTTTTTACGTTATTTCCGATGTACTTGTCGCTTGGAACCTTATGGACCAAGCCTGAAAATATTTCACATACTTGAAACTATATTTCACTATTGCTTACACCGCCATTTAGAAACAATTCAACGTATTTAAAATATCATTCGATGCAGAATTCTTTATTAAATAGAATCCGTTACAAAAACCGATTTTGTACAAAATGTGGCTTGGAACCCTATGGTTCTCAACCCTCGACATATTATATTCAATCAGTAAACGCTAATACAATATAAATTCGGATAAATAGTTTAAGAACATTTATTTCATTTTTATTTTTTTCAAAATTTTTATTTTGGTCCTCAGAGGGCTAATACGCTAAACGTGCAAAATAAAGAAATATGTTGTAATTATATCAAAATAAGGTTGAAAAAGAATTTGAATTGCGCAGAGGGATTATGTTGCTCCCAAAAGTTTAACATCCGAAACGCCCATTCCAAAAATAATCGTAATTTTCTAAAAACGTTTTTAATATACCATCATTATCAGTGGCGTTCGCGTTACAACTCTTTATGAGCCAAAGTCTTCTTCAGAACAATCCTCCATTCGCCCCTGCCTCTGGCAACTCTTCTCCATGCTCTATTTATACTTTGTATACAGATTTAGGGCATTTTGTCAACTATCGTATCTATTAGCATTACGTCTCTGACAGTGTTATTGGTTTGGTAAGGCAAATAACCCCATGTGGTTACCCCATAACTGAGAATCGTATGGAATGAGAGATCGTAGTAACAAATTTTTTCCATTTCTCCATTTGTGGAGGAACATTATTCACATTTGAATAGTGTTGAATCTGTCTATCACCATTATTTTCGTTTTGTCTTTATTAATGTTAAAACAAACTTTAATGCTTTCCAACTCAACTCTTAGCAGGAGATCTAGCAATTCTTCATTATTTGCTGCTATAGGTGTAGTGTAATCACCAAATATTAAATAGGAGATTTTTCTAGCAGCCACAGTTGCTCCACCTACCCATCCTTCTAAAGCCATTCTCATGACATGTTCACCAAAGATACTGAAATCAGTCAGCTGCTAAAACGCATCCTTGTCTAACTCCTCTCTCTACTCTGAATTGGCTTGAGAACCTCGAATCTAGTTGTCATCATCATCATCAACCCGTACGCGTCCACTGCTGGACATAGGTCTCCCTCAGCTCTTTCCATCTTTCTCTGTTTTGTGCGGCTTTCATCCAGTTGCCGACAATACGTTTCAGATCGTCAGCCCATCTGGTTGGTGGTCGTCCTCTGCTCCGTAGTGCTTCTTCTCGTGGCCTCCACTCGAGAATACGTTTGGTCCATCGGTTGTCTGACAATCTGGCGACGTGTCCTGCCCAATTCCACTTAAGCGACGCGATTCTTTCGACGGCGTCCGCTGTTTTTGTTCTACGACGTATTTCTTCGTTTGGGATTCGGTCCCTCAGGGAGACACCCAACATCTGGCGCTCCATAGCCCTTTGAGTTATGCGAATCTTGTTCACTACCTTTTTTGTGAGTGTTAATGTTTCCGCTAATCTAGTTGTAGTGTAGTCGTATTAGACTGGCAAAGATTTTTAATAAGTGTATCGGTCCACCCTTCTCTATTAAAATGGATCAAAGATTGAATGGCTTCTTTTATTTCAGAGAGCAAGTCAGTACGTTCTCTAGGGTGGTCGGAGGGCCATAGATTTTTAGCTGGAGACTCGGTTATTTTTATATAATATAAAATATATTATATTTATATTATTATATTTATATAAACCTCTACCCGATAGTTTCGCCACGTTTTCAATATTTAGTCAGTATCGGCCTTAAGATTACCTACATTATCCATCACAGACCACGTTTGAGGCTATGATAATACATAACCCACAATTTTTGTTTTACAATTTATAAGTACAAGTTGAGGTTAGATAAATCAAAACAAATTATTTTTCCTATAATTTTTTAAGTTTGGAAAGTATATTAAAGATAATTTTGTGTGTGCTAGTTAATTCAGTTGGTGCTTTTTATATTACATAAATAATACACCGCAAAAATCCCAGGACTGCTAAAATATTTGAAGATTTTAGTTTGAGGTTATCTATTATCATGGCTAATAATTGTAGTGCTTGTTTCCAAGATATCGGTACAGATGAAAAGAAAATAATAGCTTGCGACAGTTGCCGTTCAAAAGTACACCTCGCAGAAGATTGTTCTGGATTGTCCACATCTGAGATAAGGGCAATTATCTTGCAGAAGCGTCTGCTCATGTACTTTTGCACCACCTGTCGTGATGCATTTAAGAGTGTGCCTATGTTTGTGCGAAGATTTGCCAAGCTGGAGGAAGAAATCACCAAGCTTAAAGAAGAGATCACATCAATGAAAAATAGCAATTCACAGACAACAGCTAATTCTGTTTGATACGAAGTCCAACAACGTATGGTTAAAGCTCAAAATCTCATGATATATAATATACCTGAACATAATTCCAATATTCTAGCTGAACGTATTAGCCATGATAAAAATAAGGTTTTAGAGGTTTTTCGTATTCTTGGTTTACAGCAACAGGAGTCCACCATTGAACATGTTCTTCGAGTTGGAAAATCACAAGATCGATTAACTAATACTAATCGTGCTAGACCAGTTAAAGTAATCTGTAACCATAGCACTGTTAGACTAGCTCTAAAATCAGGTAGTAAGCTTAGAGAATCCAGTTTCAGCATTTCCAGAGACCAGACAAAGATGGAACTTGAGGCATATAAGGTGGCCAAACGAGAACTTGAAGAAAGAAAGGCTGCTGGTGAAGTTAATTTAAGTATAAAATATCTCAATGAATGGTGTCCCTAAAATAATAGAAACCAAACAAAAAACTAGTCTCGTGCCCATTAACAGTATATTATTATCAAAACGTTGGTGGCCTTCGAACCAAAATTTTTGATGTAATAAAAAGTGTTTCCTGCTGTTCCTATGACATAATCATTTTTATTGAAAGTAACCTGAACGAAAACATAACTAACAGTGAGATTAAATGTAACGGTTTTAGTGTCTATAGATGTGATAGATCTATGAGGACCAGTGCCAAGAAAAGTGGTGGTGGTGTTCTAGTTTTTGTCAGCAACAAAATACAATCTCATTGTATCTCTATTACTGAAGACCGAGATGAGCAATTATTATTTATCCAATGCCACCACAATAAAAATAAATTTGTGATTGGAGGAGTGTATATCCCTCCACAATCTCCTCAAGAATTATATACAAGGCATTGTGAGACAGTTGAATACATATGTCAGCAAAGTGCGTCAGAAAACTTGTATCTTTTCGGTGATTATAATTTGCCTAATGCCTTATGGTCAAACGACGAATTTGGAGTTGTGGTCCAGTGTCCAATGGGTGATTCTGCGTTAAATGTGGCACAAACATTTGGATATCTTAGACTATTTCAGATTAATGCTGTACCTAATGATAGGAATGTTTTCTTAGATTTAGCTTTTAGTAATAATAGAGATATAGTAATTACAAGGCCTTCAGATAAACTTTTTGACAGTAGTCTTCATCATATTGGATATGAGTGTTCTTTACCTATTAGCTCTTCTAAGTGCGGTAATCTGGCTTATAATGAATATTATTATGATTTTAGAAATGCTAACTATAGAGAACTTAATAGTTTCTTGGCTTCTTTTGACTGGCAAATAATTCTTAACACAAATGATGTAAATTTATCTACTAATACTTTTTATGAAATACTTGCTATAGGTATAGCTTACTCTGTGCCATTGAAAAAGTATAGAACATCATCATTTCCAAAATGGTTTACAGTTGATTTGAGAAAATTAACCCTTCAGAAAAAAAGGCACATTCTATATATGTAAATAATCGTACTTATCGTAACTATAAAAAATTCTCAGATTTGCATGCTGAATGCAAGCGTCTGTCAGAAGTTTGTTTTTCTAACTATATTGGGTGTTTTGATTTAAAACTGAGGGATAATCCAAAATCGTTTTGGCAGTTTATTAACGATAAAAGATCAAATTACAGTCTTCCGAATTCTCTGTCTTATGGAAATAGGACTGCTTCTAATGGGCAAGATATAGCTAATTTATTTATGGAGTTTTTTCAGACGGTGTATGTTAATAATCATGATTCAACTTTTTCATTTGGCACAGTTGTGGATGATGTTGATAGCAGGGATATTAACTGTTGCGAGATTATAATTAATGAGATATTTGATGCTATAAGTAGGCTCCCAAAGAAGCTTTCAAAAGGACCCGATGGAATACCAGATTACTTGCTGAAAGAATGTGTTTGCACAATAGTCTTACCTCTATATATACTTTTTAACAAATCTTTACAAACATCTGTATTTCCCGATGCTTGGAAGGTGAGTTATGTTGTCCCTGTTTTTAAAAATGGTCAAAAAAATCAAGTAGAAAACTATCGTAGTGTTTGTATACAATCTTCAATACCGAAACTGTTTGATTCCCTAGTCAGCAAGCAGTTGAGTTGGCTATGCAAAGGTTTAATATCCGATCAACAACATGGTTTTTGCCAAAATAAATCAACTTTAACAAATCTACTCTATTATCAAACTGACATTTTGCAAAACATGGAACAGTTTAAGCAGATAGATTCCATTTACACAGATTTCTCGAAAGCATTTGATCGGGTGGACCATCGGATCCTTTTGCAAAAGTTGCAAAAGTTCGGGTTCCATCATCAGATTGTCTTGTGGTTTCAAAGATCACTAATTGGCCCGGTTCAGTATGTTAAAATTGGTGGCGACCTCTCTGAAATTATATTCGCTACTTCTGGTGTTCCTCAAGGGGGACACTGTTCTCCTTTACTGTTCAATGTCTCTGTTAATGATATCGTTAATTGTTTTAAACATAGTCACTGTTTAATGTTTGCAGATGATTTAAAACTTTGAAGGATTGTTGAGGGCCCAGACGATCAGTTGCTTTTACAGAATGATTTAGACCAATTACACAGTTGGTGTCGGGTAAATAAGCTGGATCTCAATGTTAAAAAATGTTGTTTTATTAGTTTTACACGTAAAATAATCAAATACCAGTCTTCATATGTCATTGATAATCAACCACTTAAATATGTTACTACCATCAAAGACTTGGGAATCATATTTGATGAGAAATTAACTTTTATAAATCATATTAATTCAATAGCTGTAAAGAGTAGTAAAATGCTTGGTTTTGTGCTAAGGAATTGCCAATACTTTTCAGTTCATACTGTCAGGGTTGTTTCTTGTTGTTTGGTCAGATCAATTTTGGAATACTGTTCAATAATTTGGTCTCCTTATTTTCAAAATCACATGATTTATTTGGAAAGAGTACAACATAGATTCTTAAGAGTGTGTGCTTTTAAATGTGGAATTACTATAGCTAATCATAATTACATGGACATTGAGCAACACATTTCATTGACTCCACTAAGCATCCGTAGAGATAGATTTTCACTAATATTCTTATTTAAGTTGGTTAATGGTCTGTTAGATTGTCCTAGTATCTTAGAATATGTTACTTTCCACATACCACGTCGTGATTTATGACAACAACCAACTTTTCGAATTCCCTTTCATAGAACAACTTATGGTATGAATAATCCTCTTGACAGATGCATGTCTTTGGCCAATAATTTGCAGATCGACTTATTTAAATACAGTTTGAACCAACTAAAGAGGTACCTATCTTGTATTACATAGTATTAGGTTTGTTTTAAATGTTTTTGTTTTAATAGTTTAAAATTATTATTTTTATAATAGCCTATGTACTAGTTATCTCAATGATCTAGATTCATTAAGCCTGATACAAATAGAATTACTTTGAATTTTTTAACTTGGATATACCTAGTTATAAGATCTAACCTGTCTTAAAAATTTAACTTATGTTTTTGTACTGTTAATGGGGGTTTCCCGCAAATAAATAAATAAATAAATAAATAAATTTATTCTATTTTGTGCTTTATTCACCAATTTATTTTTAAAGGTCCTAATGATTTCTGTAGTAAACATAAAAACCTCTTATTGAGATATTTAAAAGAACTAGGTAAATATTTAAGCTTTCGTCAGATTCTTTCCTAATTAATAGGTTTGACCTGATTAACTTTATAGATAAACTCTATTTCAAATAAACCGTTTTTAAAGAAAAACAAATAATTAGCTCACTTTAGCCTTCACATATCGGTGTACATAATAATATATCAGCGAATTGTTTATTGTGTTTAATTTTCAGGTGGTAATACTGAACTTCAGGCTGTAATAACTATCTAATTAGTTTATTCACGTGAGGTATTAAGTAATGCAGTCAGTGATGATGATGTGATAATGGATCTGCATTTACCAGAGTACTTCGGATCGAAAAATTAAAAAATATGGATATTAAAAAATCCGCAAGAACATAAAATCTTTATTCTTTTTAAATAAAATTTAATAAAAAAAAATAAAAATAAAACCTTTGTATTTCAACCTTTGTATTTTTGGGTGGCTCACCATGTTCTTGTAACACTGATGATGCTCTTGTTACAGAGCGAAAACGTTTTGTTTCTTTTGTAGCCGTTTCAAATGGATCTATCCCACACGAAATTTACAGTCAACCAAGTAAAACAAACAATAATAGAGGAAATTAACATCAAAAAAGCCCCTGGATTTGACCTAATCTCTGGCAAGATTCTAAAAGAAGTCTCGGATAAGTGCATAAAACTAATCACCTTTATATTTAATGCAATTCTGCGTCTAAAGTACTTCCCTAGTTCATGGAAAGTGGCACAAATCCTAATGATCCTTAAACCCGGAAAAAGACCGGAAAATGCATCTTCATACCGGCCTATAAGCCTTTTGCCTATGATCAGCAAAGTCTTTGAAAAAATGTACGTAAAAAGGTTGAAAACGATAATAGACGAAATAAAATAATTCCAGAACATCAGTTCGGTTTCCGAGAGAAACACGGAACAATAGAACAAGTGCATAGGCTAGTCAACCAAATAAACAAGGATTTTAACGCCAAAAGATACTGTTCTGCTGCTTTCCTTGACATATCTCACGCTTTTGACAAGGTATGGCACATAGGGCTACAAATAAAATTAAAGAAGCTCCTACCCTATCCTCACTTCCAGCTCTTAAAATCCTACATAGAAAATAGACACGTCCTTGTGAAGCACGGTAACGAGCACACTTAGATATATCCTATTCACTCAGGCATCCCACAAGGTAGCGTTCTCGGCCCAATTCTATATCTTTTATACACAGCGGACATTCCAACATCTGGTACAACTACAGTTGCAACGTATGCAGATGACACTGCTATCCTGGCATCCCAATCAGATCCAACAACAGCATCAAAGAATATTCAATCAAACCTAAATACAATTCAGCAATGAATGAAAGTATGGGGCATCAAATCTAATGGAACTAAATCATTGCATGTAACATTCACGCTATGCTGAGAAACATGCCCCCCTGTATATATTGATTATTGTCTAATTCCTCAATCCGAGGACGCTAAATATCTTCGCATGTACTTGGACCGCCGTCTAACTTGGAAAAAACATATTTTTACCAAACGAAAACAGCTTGGACTTAAATTGAGAAATATGTATTGGCTCATTGGACGTGGACGTGGGATTCAGCTATGGGGCACTGCTAGCGTCTCCAATACAAACATCTTACAGAGATTTCAAACCAAGGTGCTGCGTGCCATAGTCAATGCGCCATACTATGTATCCAACGAGGTGATTCAACACGACATCCCCCTAGAATCCGTGAAAGAAGCCATACAACGTTTTAGTGTTAAATACTGTGAACGAGTGTTAGTGCATCCTAATGCGTTTGCCAGACAATTAAATGTGCGGGACGTCTTTGAAGTGCGTAGACTAAAACGGCAACTGCCGTCTGACTTGACCAACTGAATGTAATCAAAAGTGTATTCAGACTGATAAAATTTTAGTTTTAGAATTGTACAGAGGTTACTTACTGGAGTAACTCTCTACATGTCTGTATTTTTTTACCATAACAAATGCTTAATGCCCAATGGGCAGATTGTTGTACTCAATGGAGTTAATAAAAAAAATGTTTGTAGTCTTATAGGGGCTTTTTGAACTAATATACCTTTTACCAGGACAAACATTTTTATTAAATTTTACTTGTAATTAATGTTATAGAGTCAGCTACAGGAAATTATTCCTAGTGGAATCTTTTTAAATATTTTCAAAACAAAACATGCTAGCTCTGTAGAACCTCATACCAAAAGAAATATTGTAATATATAAGAAATATTGTAATAAATAACAAATATATTTTCTACTCAACATAATGGTAATATGCAGGGTGTTCCGGGTTTAGAGACAAATACTTTAAGTGAGGAAAGTGTCGAAGCGCCAAATTTTGTCTTTCATTGCGAAATAAGCCTCTTTTGCTTTTCTCTACACAAACGATGTTCCACGTAATTATCAATTCAGTAAATTTCTGCATGGAAATAATTGTGTTGAAGCGCTTAAAACCTTTTTTACAATGGCAAAATCTCTAACGCAGAGCAAAAACCAGTGCTCTTTAATAGGATAATTTTGTTCTACCTGCAATACCGTTGTGTATTGTTTTTAGTTTAGTCAGGGCAATTGTCACAAAATTTAATCAATTTCTCGACAGTAAATATCTGATAGGCGACGAAATAGGCTATTGATTATGTATTTTAGAAAGGAACTACAACGTTAACGGAGTTTTATTGTTTCATATAGTCAATGGACCTCTAGATATGAAAAAACCGAGGAATGCTACCATTTAAAGGGGTGCGTTTTTTAAAAAGGGGGCACAGGGCGAATTAGGGTGAGTTCTATGCACTTTTGGTACAAACACGTCTACAGGAAAATTGTTCCAGGTTACTATCCAAACATCATACTTACTTTAAAGTCAAAAATATTTTTTTTTACAAAAATATATTCAAAAGAAAAGCCAGAAAAAACATGAAAGAAGGCAATTTTGTTTTTTGCCCCATAACTTTTTTCCACAGGGATATAGTTTTAGGTATTGTTTTAGCAAAAAATAACTTCCATTCTTCCT
Organism: Diabrotica virgifera virgifera; assembly: GCF_917563875.1. Taxonomy (NCBI): domain Eukaryota; kingdom Metazoa; phylum Arthropoda; class Insecta; order Coleoptera; family Chrysomelidae; genus Diabrotica; species Diabrotica virgifera. The sequence goes on from NC_065447.1 coordinate 14,794,990, forward strand.
CTTTAAAATGACGTTCAGTAGAAGTCTCTATGATTTATAGTTTCCAAAATATGATTTTTCAAATTTCACCACTTCACCGATTTTGACCCATTTTCCTCGTTACTTCTCAAACATTGTTCTGTAACTTTTTCTACGTAGCAGTAGGTATATGCAATGTTACATTTGATAGGAAGAAAAGTCAATTATCTTTAAAATAGTCTATTGTAGAAGGCTGTATGACTATTTTTAAGTAAGATATGGTTGTTCAAAGTTTTACACTTTTAATGATTTTTAATTTATATTTTATGATTAAAAAGGGTTCAAGGCAGGTTTTGTTTATATTCGATTCAGAGTTGGACTACCATCTCCATATAGCAACTATTTCAGCATCCTTATGCATCATCAGTGAAGTTTATGCAGTCACAACTCTGAAGGGAATATAAACATTCTGCCTCTTTTAAGGCAAACCATCGCGATGCAATGAACCCACCTTTTGAGATGCAATCCAGCGACATATTTTATGATTATTTTTAAATTTCTCAATATACCTTTTTTATTGATTGTATACTTAGGTATAGGTATACAATGTCCAATAAAAAATAAAGCTTATTTTATTTGCTTTAAAATGGTGTATTGTAAAAAATTCTAGGACTATTTTTAAACAAGATATTCTTTTTCAAAATGTGACATATACACATGCAATAGGTCCCATTAAATTGGAACCATATGGAAACCTTTTTTTATTAACTTTATAAAAAAAATTCTTTATAAAATGCTCTGCATAGTCTAGAACCTAAGATACAATCATCAGATATTAAGTTTTAGCAATAGTGTACGAGGTATGTGAAAAAAATGAATTTCGCTCAAGAGTAAAGTACCTTTATATTTCACAATATCGAAAAGTGTTATTAAGAAAACTTATTTGGAATTAAAAATTATGTTATATTATGTAATTACGTATATTCTTCTAATTGAAAAAAATAAAAAAAAATTAAATTTTTTCTCAAATTACGGATATCCTAGGATATCCTACGGATATCTTGTTTAAAAATAGTCCTAAAATTTTTTGCAATGTACCATTTTAAAGTAAAAAAAATATTATTTTTTTTTATCCTACAATGTATATACCTAAATGTACAAGAAAAAAAGTCGTAATGAGAAACTTAAAAAATAATCATTAAAAATATCAAAAAATATTAAAAGTATAAAACCTTTGAAAATAATAAATAGCTTAAAAAGAGCCCTATAGTCTTATACAATAGACCATTTTAAAAGTAGTTGACTTCTCTTTCTACTAAATTTACCATTGCATATACCTAGAAATGCGTAGAAAAAAGTTACAGAACAACAGTTACAACCCAACTTGAAAAGTCATAAACGGGTGACCTTCAAAATTTTCTAGGAAGGGAGATTTTCGACAAACGATGCCGTCTGAGAGGCAGGGTGTTACTACTTAAGGTTTAAGAGTCAGGGCTTTTTACTGCTTCATTGCTTGGCCTATGTAGATGTTCATAGATATAGTGCCTTCGTTATCCCAACGGCTTCCTAACCCTGGAAGATCACACCTTTTTTTTTTTAAATAAACCGCACACATGGGTGTCAGATACCCAATGATTTTTTGTGAAGAAATATAAAAAAAGTAAATATTTTATGATTTCCAGAGATTCTCTAATCACTACTGAATATATAAGAATAATTAAATCAATAATTGTATTTTCTCTCTCTTAATTGTAGTAACAGAAAAGAAAAAAATATTAAAAATACCTAAAAATAATTAAAAAACATTTTCTAAAAAACCGGAAACATAATTAAAAATATTTTAATTTAATTTAACAACAATATGGTCTTTCTAACTAAAATATAACACCTTTTGATTATAGAACTCATTCATTCTTAGCCAGGTATTTCAGTTTCACTCATTTTAGTAACTACATTCATAAGACAGTGTGGCTCTATGCTCCATGCATTATGCTTTATAGCAAGCCGAGCATGCACGCTTTGCTTTTCCATCTTTGCCTTTGCAGAAATACCACCTAGTTTGTTTTACTAAATTTGTGGGATGTTGTGTTGTTAGGTCATTAACATGAACGCACACTTGATCGCAAACCTCACACATGGGTGCTACATACCCTAGCCTGTATTCAATCAATTCTCGTGATTGGAAATATTGCTCAAATGAGACCGCAATTACACACCCGTCCTTGGCAGACTAGAGACTGAATTTACATAAAGCAGCATTACCATTGAAATGCAGCTCTGCGTAAGCTACATGCAGTTAAGTATCGCGATGGGTATCTCACACCCAAGTGTGAGCTTCCAGGGTTAAAAATGATGGTAAAGCAATAAATCTATTACTATGTATCTGTTTTTTATACAATCCTTACAAAATTAAGTGGTTGACGCTCTTATCTAACAATGAATTTTCTACCGAAGTCTTTATTAAAACAAGAATGTGTGTGTACTTTGTACGCACGTTAGAAGTTATACTTCTATTATATAATTTCAACAAAATAAATATACTTAACTGTTGTTTTCACCCATTTTGAAAAAATGTGAAATCTTTGTATTATCCACGTCCGTCTGTCCGTCTGTGCGTAACCACAACTCCTCCGGCAATATAGCAGCTAGAATGACAAATGAGGTGTCAAATGAAAGCTGATAATCCAAGGATGGTACTAAAGGTGAGATATTTGACCTTGGCGGTCTGTCCGTCGGTCTGTACGACCGCGAATATAACTCCTCAATCATTATACCAGGTAGAATGACAAATGAGGTGTCAAATGAAAGCTTATAATCCAAGGATGGTACTAAAGGTGAGATATTTGACCTAGTGATATATAACTTCTCCGTCATTATACCAGGTAGAATGACAAATGAGGTGTCAAATGAAAGCTGATAATCCTAGGATTGTGCTAAAGGTGAGATATTTGACCTAGGCGGTCTGTGCGTCGGTCCCTCCGACCGCGAATATAACTCCTCCGTCATTATACCAGGTAGAATGACAAATGAGGTGTCAAATGAAAGCTGATAATCCAAGGATGGTACTAAAGGTGAGATATTTAACTTAGGCGGTCTGTACGTCGGTCCCTCCGACCGCGAATATAACTCCTCCATCGTTATACCAGCTTGAATGATAAATGAGGTGTCAAATGAAAGCTTATAATCCAAGGATGGTACTAAAGGTGAGATATTTGACCTAGGCTGTCTTTCCGTCGGTCCGTACGACCGCGAATATAACTTCTCCGTCATTATACCAGGTAGAATGACAAATGAGGTGTCAAATAAAAGCTGATAATCCAAGGATGGTACTAAGGTGAGATATTTGACCTGGGCAATCTTTCCGTCGGTCCGTAGGACCGCCAATGTAACTCCTCTGCCATTATACCGGGTAGAATCACAAATGAGGTGACAAATGTCAAAGTTTAGTAAGAATGACTCAACATTAGTAAATTCGTATATCAATCCACGAAAAGTTACACGTAAAATTCAAATAACTTCTTCCAGTTCTACTTTCGATTACTTTGGGTGAAAACCTAGGACTTACGAAGTCCAATTACTTGTTTATATTTGCATTTTATTTAAATATTAAACTAACTTTATTACCTACCACTTTCAAAATTTTTTTATTAAAACTACCAAAAATTAAAAAAACGTGAATCGTCCGGGATTTGAACCCGCGACCTCTCGATCTCTAGTCCAATGCTCTACCTCTTATCTGTTTCCTCTCCAGAGTTCGGAGCCGTTTTTTAATTCTGAACAATTCATTGCAACTAAGTACACACTGTCTGTGTGCGCATGCGCGCAGAAATATGAAATTTTACTCTCAATCGCGCCTAAAGAAGTATAACTTCAAAAAGTGCTTTTGGTGTGTTGTGTCGAAAATAAAACTACAAGCCAGATATCCTTCTCTTCTGACCTTTAACCAGTGTTGCCAATCGCATTTCTCTAGATTATCCGATGATCGCTCGAAAAATATCCGATTTGTCACGAAAAGGTACGCTAGGTCCAAAATTATTCTGTTATTAAAATCAATGTTTCCAATGTTATTCTTTTAGTCCCCTTAACAACCATCAAATAACAAAATCAGTTATTCGTACGCCAATCAGTTGATTGTAATCAATTATCATTATGATAATTAACATAATTATTAATTATTAATTAACGTAACAATTATTAACATAATTGATTAATTAATCAATTAATGTCATAATTGTAATCAATTATGTTTTCAGCAACCCAATCAAAGCTGACATTGACAGTAATTAAATATTTGATAATGATCAGTTGATTCCATTTCTGATTAGCGTTCGAACAACCGGCCGCGGCCCTTTAATCTGCTGGATTCTCTGTTTCACAGTTTAAAAAAATTCGGTTATAGATGAAAATCTCGTATCCTAGCTGATTATCTAATTCATTTATGTAAATACTATTTATAAATATTGGAAATATTGGAAATTAATGTGGAAAAAACTAAATACCTACCCATAGGAGCTGAGCTATCCAATATCGAACTAGAGGATAATGAACAAATCACATCCTGTAGTGAATACACTTACCTGGGAGTAATCTTCGATAGAACGGGAAAAGACGATGAGGAAATAAAGAAAAGGGTAACACAAGCTAGAAGAACAATTGGTAGAAGTCTAAATGGAATACTTTGGAGCTCCGAAATAGGAATACAGCGAAAATACAATATCTATGAAACACTTATTAAAAGCAGCCTACTTTACGGAGCAGAAACTTGGAGAATAACCGAGAACAACAGGAAAAAATTAGAAGCTGTAGAAATGGATGTGTTTAGAAGATCGTTAGGTATATCCCGTAGGGAAAGAATTCGAAATGAGGAAGTAAGACGACGAATTGGAATAGATGGTTACTTAAAAACAGACATTGAGAGGAAACAGTTGATTTGGTATGGTCATGTTCAAAGAATGGAAGACACAAGATTGCCCAAAAAGATCTTGGAGTGGGTACCACCAAACCGCAAAAAACGAGGAAGACCCAAAAAGACATGGAAAGAAGGGGTAACCAAAGCAATGAGTACAAGGGATCTTAGAGATGGCCAATGGGATGATAGAAGGACGTGGAAGTTAGGCATTGGACAACGTCGAAAGACGTTCTAAAACCGATACATACATACATACAAATACTATTTACTTACTATTATTATATTATTCGTATTTTGTATTATCGTAAGTGTTAAATTCTAAATAAATTAATAAATCTAAATATTTCATTATTTGGATCGTTATATTTATTATAATTATTTAAGTAAAAAAAACACTTTTAAATATTATTTAATTAAAACGTAATAACTACCTAAAACTAGGTACTAGAAAAATAAATAATAAATAAATCAATACAAAAAAAAAACTACAGCTACATTAATAGCATAGGCGCAAATTTTCTGGTCAATGCTTTTAAAATGCATTATTTTTTCGAGTCCTGAGAAAGCTAATAAGTATTATTTAAAAATTTAAACGCAAAATGAAATATTACATTATTATCGAGGGCCGAAAGTCCCTGAAGACAATTTTCATTATAATAAGTTACAGGGGTGAAAGAAAAAGGGAATATTGTGTGTGATTTTTAATTTCAAATATCTCATTCAAAATAAATATTTTGTTTATTCCAAGGGACTTTCAGCCCTCGGTAATAATGTAATATTTCATTCTGCGTTCAAATTTTTCAAAAATATTTATTAGTTTTCTCAGGATTCGAAAAAAATGAATACGTTTAAAGATTATTTCAAACAGACGCAGACGTTTACTTAAGCACTGCACTACATAAAATGAAAATAAAACTAAATCGTCCGTGAATTAGCTTTCATAAGTTTAAAGACTAAAAACTAAAAACTCATAAATAACATCGGAGGGCAGACGGTTTCTGAAATTTGAATTGGATTATTATGCCTTAAGTCGGCTTAAGTGGAGGCACTTGTGCATTTAAATTCTAAACAAAAGAATTGGCACATGTCCCTTTTGTCAAAAGATGAAAAGTATGGGATGTCGGATGTCACTAACTTACTACATTCATCCAGCATAAAAATTTGGGTGGAACCAAATAAAATTAATGTGTTGTTGGTGTTGGGAATATATGGAGGAGAAAGATTTAATAGATGGTAGATACACTGAAAAATATACGCAAATATCCGATTTATTTAAAGGTACGAAGAAGATACGACAACTCTCAAATAGGTACGCAAATCGGGTAATTATCCGCCGATTGGCAACACTGCTTTAACACTCATCAATTATTCGTAACTTCACCAAAATATGTAATGTAATTCATAACGTCATGCACCCCACACGTTCCCTTCGTGGTTTAAATCTTTGATTTCCAACATGGACATGCCGTATATTTATTTGTTCCGTGTACAAATTTTAACCACCCCTTCACCGAAAAAAGGGGTTTCATTATGTATCCGTAAATGGATATGAGATTAGCTATTGTGCCGTTCTTTATTTATGTTGTTGAATTTAAATTTATGACATATGTGGGGATTTTGAGATTAACCTTTAACGTTGGCAGGATATGTTGCTGGATAATAATTGTTGTTTATGTAATTTTTACTAATTACTTTAGTTCTACTCACAATTTGAGTACTAGGAAGCCTTTTAACCTAGGTAAGGTAGACGAGTGTAGAATGCATATTGTAGATCCTCCCATAGCCCAGTAAATGAACGGGAAATACGGCGATACCGTGTAATTTTCAGGGGCAACTCCTAATTGCATGAAAATTTAAATTTAGTTTCTACTTACCCTCCACTTCAAAATTGAATTTTTGCCGTTGGTTTCTTTTACTTAGGGGGTGACAGTCAGCCCTTCTCGGGGGTGAAAAACATACGTTCAATATAAGACAATAAACGGATAAATTGACTGATTTTAAGTAACTTTTGTTCTATAAAGTTTTTTACGTAAATCAATACTTTTCGAGTTATTCGCGATTGAAAATGTTTATTTTTCGACAAAAAAACGACGTTTTCAGACGGTTTTTTGCAAATAACTCAAAAAGTAAATATTTGATCGAAAAAAAATATTCTTAGCAAAAGTGTAGCTTATAAAAAACGTAAAAAATGGTGTATCAGTAAAGTCTATCAATCGAGTAGAAAAAAAGTTGTAGCTCATGAAATATACGTTCTTATTCGTGTAATTCCAAATCGAATATTTCAAGGTGAAATCATTGAAAAATTAAGCACTTTTCGGGAAAACCCCATTCAAACTTTTTAAAGCGTTTATAAGAAGCTTTATTTTAATTATTGTTTATAAAAGTTTCTAGCATTAAAAATAAGCGAGTTACGCTCAAAATAAAGTTGGTCCTCTTTTTTTTTGGCACAAATTCAACTTTGAAGTGGAGGGTAAGTAGAACCTAAATCCAAATTTTCATGCAATTCGGAGTTGCCCCTGAAAACTACACTCCAAAACGGTCATTTATTGGGCTACCATGTCTATTATTTATCGGTCCGCATGCTTTGCAAATTTTAGAAAGCTTGGATTTAGATAGATCTATGTTGCTTCGTACTTTAGATTTTTCTTTGTTTTACTAATGAATTTCAAAGATCCATTTGCCTTGACAAATAATGTTGTGTACCGTTTTCCCTCTTGTCGAGGCATCTCGTTGAAATTTAGCCGGAAGAGGGTCTCTCGAACTCTCTTCCATACACTCTTATCTATATGCGGGGTTTTACAAGTTCTACCGCATCCCGCAGATAATGGAATGAGTAACACCGAGCCGCAAGATACCATTTGTTGCCCCATTCTTAGGCTGCCAGTAAAATTCGCATTGGAACTTTAGTTGTATGAAATCGTGTGTAGATGTCATTAGTACATACTAATCCAACTCTCCTGTGATATTCCACTAACCAATCTAGATGCTGCGGATCCCAACAATTGCTTTTCCTTATCATTAGATACCATATCTTCTTCTTCTCCTTTACATATAAAAAAATTTTTCAACCTCTAAACAAGTTTTTTTAACTTCATAAGAAATTTTTTAAATTAAAAATGGTATCCCTCTTTATAGTGGTACTTTATTTAAACTTTTGACATAAGTTAAACTTTGTAACCGGGGTTGCAAAAAACATGTTTTTTTAATTTTAAACAAAACAAACGTTTTTTTTTTTGTTTTAAACGTTTTTTTTTTGTTTTAAACAAGTTTTTTTTTGTTTTTAAATTGTATGTTTTAAACAAATAAAACTTGTTTAAAACACATGTTTTTTTGTTTTAAACGTTTTTTTTTTTGCTTTAAAAATGTTTTTGTTTTTAAATTTTATATTTTAAACAAATAAAACTTAGAAGAAAACATTGTTTAAATCATATTTTCCTAAACATAATATTAATTGAAAGTGTTTGATCTATTATTATTATTATTCTACTAAATAATAGATAAGAAAACCAATTGCAAAATTAGGAGCTATTACCTGGGGAACACCAGACTATTTACTATTTATAAATCCGCATTACAAGTTGGCTATTGCAATAACGTCCATTGTCAGTTATTTTGTGCTGTTTCTGGTGGTGCTTAGTGTTTTTTTTAAACATGCAAATGATTTGGTGACCCCAGCTCATTTTTTGGTAAATTTGATTGATCATCGCTTTATTAAAAATAAACTTATCATCCATCCATTATAAATTATCATCCAGAAGCATTTTAGATTATTATTATTACCAGGCAAAGTGTGTACCCTTTACTCCATATGTTTTCTAAACACCTATATTGAGAATGTAAAACCATTGGCATGGTGGCGTTCTAAGAAAAATATAAATAGGTATAAGTACTACAGCATTGAAACTTGCTCAACAGCTTCACACAGCTGTTGCATCGTCAGCCAACATAGAAAGACTCTTCTCATCATAAGGTTTACCATTCCAAACTACGTAATCGGTTAGGCAATGTCAAAGCTGCTAAGTTGGTTTCAATTTTTAAAGAGCTTAATTCCATCAGTGATGACGTGACTGATTTAAATTACAAGATTACAATGAGTATGAAACAGTTTTGAGAAATTGATTAACTCTTCTTTGCAAAATATTTTCAGTTTTCCAATTTTTTTTTGTGTTCAGATTATTAATAAATAAATAATATATATGTTAAAAAATTTATATAATATATTTGAGAATTTTTTTGATGTTATATTAATAAAGAAAATGAAAAAAAGCACTTGTTAATTTAAGTGTTTTAAACAAAAACTGTTTTAAACATAAGCAAACGTTTAAAACATGTTTAAAACAGTTGATTAAAACAAAATGTTTAAAACAAAACAACCCTGTTTGTAACATTTAAAATTTGTTACTTATAAGAGTTATTTTAGTGTAACAGAACTCTGAAGATGACTTTGTAAGCCTCAAGTAGGAAATTAAATATTTTTACACACTTCAAAAATCTTTTTTTTTCTGCTTGTTTTGACATTGTTTAGTTCGTTTTTAACTTCATGTTTTTATTAATAAAGTTTTTTGATTGATATAATTATATGTTACATACTCCTAGAGTGAGAAAATTATTTTGTTTAATTTTACCTAATAATATAATTATTATGTACTTTCAAATAATGAAGAGTTTGGAAATATTGCTGTAAAATATTTCCCTTTCTGTGAATGGATTAACACTTAACACCTTCTTCAATTTATCACCCAGGCTATTTGAAACGTTTCCAAAATTATCCTTCTTCTCCTAACACCCTCTTAAGCAAAAAATCTTAATGTGAAATAATCGTAAATTATGCACGAAATATGTTCCATGTGCATCATCAATAATTTATTTCTGGGTCTAAAAATAGGAAGGTTAATAATTACAACGACATAGCTGCACCAAAAAAATTTGTAAGAGGGATGGATAGTTAATTATTATTTTTTTTTTAATTTAACATATCTACGATGATGATAGGTAATTACCTTTTACATGGTATGTTTTTTTAAATTTCATACCGACAAGCAGAAGGTTCTTTGACAACAATCTGATCCGGAATATCAATAAGATGTTCTTTTCTAACATACATTGTTATCGTTGTCATTTTAAAAACTATAGCTTTTTTGGCATAAACATTAGTCATTCGGCCAGTTGCAATAGATTCTAGTTTATCATTGGCTCAGGGGAGTAACGGATTATTGAGTAACTTCTTTAGGAGTTATACATTTAATTTTAAGAACGGCTACAAGAAAGTGGGTAGCTCACAAATCTATGGAATGGTGGAAGAATTCACCAGGACAAATACAGGCGAAACAGTTCAATACAGAACATTCGCCAAAATTTACGGCAGACCTAATAAGTAAAGACAGGAAAACAGTCAAAGCGAGTACCATCGTAGGTCTGATAATGGGCATTGTAAGCTGAATAGGCACTTGAAGCTGATGGGATTGTCAGATGATGACCTGTCCAGATTATGTCAATTGTAAGAAAAAACAGCAGAACACATTGTATGTCAGTGTGACAGTCTGACAAATGTGTGGTTCTTTGCATTAGGAGAAGAAAATCGACAGGCAAGATATAGCACTAGAGGAACACAATATATCTGAAAAGGTCGCAGTGGGATATACCTATCGCATCTCCCTCAATTTTTTTCTGACTTCCTCCAATTTTTCCGACTCCTTCTAATTTTTCCCTCTAATCTGTTTTTTTAATATTTCTTCGGCATTTCTTCTAATGGCACTTCAGAGTGCCGACAGAAGCAACTACGTCTTCCTCATCATAATATTTTCTCACCTTTTAAACCTTCCTTGGACTTTGTCACATGGTCACATGGGAACGAGCTATGGAGCTTTCCAGCTCCTGATTTCCTTTACACCTGGACCTACAGGAGATACAGTTTTGCAACACCATGGTGCTCATTTTCTGGGACATAGCAGCGAACCTTTTGGGAGTAGGTCAAGAAATGTGTCGTTTTGGGAACAGTTAGTTGTGACATTGAGTAACTATGGCGTGTCATATCACAGACATTTGGTTGATTTACTATGTTATTAATTATCTTTTTTTTTTTAGATTTAGCTTACCTTTGTTTTTTTATATAATGTATTTGTTTATTAATGTATTAGGTTCCCAAACTTATTTACGATCCTACGGTACGTTACATTGTGCACAAGGTAATCAGTCCCAGAAAATACGTTATTATTGGTTTGATATTTATTGTGTAATATTACTTGCTTGTTTCCCAGATATTTTATTGTATATTCGCTTTATTCCATCTGTTCGGTTAATTCAGATCGTCGTTTAGGTATTTATCTTCACTTTAATTTAAACTTGAGACGATGAAAATGTCTTCATAATTTATTGGGAAATCAATCCACCATTTTACGACACTGACCTTCTCCACAGCCACAAGCCAAGTCTCGCGTCTCGCCACTTCACAGAGCAACACGTCAAATTCTCAGCACACGAATCAAATTCACCACCAGAGGCGTAGAGTACGTTCCGTACACCGAAGTGTGACGTCAGGTAAATATTTATTTACGAGAAAATTAGAGAATTTGAAAGAAATCAACAGAAAATAAATTATAAAAATAATTAAAAAGTTCAAAACTAATTCCGTAACGTGTGCACGTGTGTGTAACGTGCCACGTTACACAAATGTTATGTTTGTTACTAAAAATGTTTCAATCGAAATTAGCCAAATCGGTTCAGTCACTCTGGAGCTGTTATAAAAAAAGATATATAAAAAAGGACGTTTATTAAACATCATGTAATAATAAAAATAAAAAAAATTTATTAAAAATTCCCTAAAAAGAGCTACATCACAAATGCCGAACGTTTTCGATCTGAATGCAGATCTTCATCAGTGCTGAACCGAAAATAAGTATAGGTAACCTATGAATTTAATGCAAAAATGTTTAAAATGTTGACTAGGGTTAAAAAAAGTTTAGGTTATACTTACAGGATGTTCACATGCTAAGCCACCAAAATTGAAAATATATGGATAAAAACCCTTTAAAATAATGCAGTCATGGATACACAGACAAAACTTGTTTTAAATAACATCATCATCATCATCATCATTGGCGCTACAACTCTTCGTGAGTCTTTGCCGCGTTTACTATTGCCTTCCATGTTTGTCAGTCCTGTGCCACTAATTCCCTTGTCGCACTCCCATTTTCTCTAGATCTTCTTTGACTGTATCTTTTCACCTTTTTCTAGGCCGTCCTACAGACCTTCTTCCATCTGGTCTTTCCCAGAACACAATGTATATAAGGCGATTGTCGTTACTGCGTATCACATGCCCTGCCCATCTGAGTCTATTAGCCTTTATATATCGAGGGTTTAGTGTCAAACAACGTTATCTACATTTTTTGTGAAATTGAGATATATCTATAATCGAGTTCACCGTTTTCGATTTCATTTAGTAACAAAAACCTGTATCTCTATCTGCAGGAGATTACAAAATACATTAAACGTTAACTACCAATTGTGAAAAAATTGTTCATGTCAAAAACATCTAAGAGGTGATAACGTTATTTCACAGTGAATTTCGTGATACATCAAAAACAGTTATCGACTGTTAACGTTTATTGACACTAATATTTTAAGCTGTAATTGTAGACAGCGTTATTATTATAATTCGTATTTGTTTGAAAAACGTCATTTTGAAGCTGGATAGCTAAATACATTTGTTTATTTTCGATATTGTTCGATTCTACCATCTGATTACTCATTACATGATTACATGATTACAATAATCTGATTACTCATTACATTTTTTTGTTTTGCCGAAGTTAAGAAAACACATTTCTTATTGCCGGTTACGTATATATTTGTCGTAATTATTTAATATTTTGATTTTGTCAGTGTTTAACAGAAAAATGTCCAGTCGTAGCACAAAACTTTGTATGGCACGAAGCACTAGCGGGTCGTGGATCTTCTGAGGTTGCCTCTTGCCTTACAAATATGATGAAAAGTGAAGTTACTGGGAAAGACTTCGCTTTTATGTCTGAAAGTTGTTCGGGCCAAAATGTTTCTGTTTGCTGTTGAAACACTAAATATTTCAAAAATCGACCAGTTATTTTTTGAGCCCGGATATTCCCAAATGGAACGTGATATGGTCCATGCCCACATCGAAAACGCGAGTAAAGGCTTGGAAATTTATGATCCATCGGGATGGTATATGTACAGTGATTAAAATGGCTTTAAAGAAATCAAAATACGAAGTAGTTGAAATAGATCAGGAAGACATTTTGAATTTTAAAGAACTTCAAATTCAAATGATTAAAAATAAAAAAACTGACATTGAAGGAAATGTTGTCAAATGGTTGAACATAGTTTGGCTACAATATACATATTATAAAAGAAGACACTGCACACAGTTATTTCAAATATAATTGTAAATCAGACAACTTTACGAAATTAAAACTACAGAGAAGGCAACTTCGAACATTTTCAATTAACAAACTTGTGCCAAAGAAGAAAATATGACAAACCGTTAACGATTAATAATAAAAAGTCAAAAGGTTTAGTAGAACTCTGTGAGCAAAAATTAAAGACCAATATCACTTCTTTTACTAGAATCTTCAAGGAAGGGGTGATGATCATAATGAAAATGTTTCAGAAGATGAAGACGTTTAAAGATGCTACCTATAAGTATTTAGACATTTCATAAGTTTAGTATTTGTATGTTATTAGAAAAATAAAGTTTTTTATTTAAATACACTTATAACATTTTTTATAATACAGGGTTAGTGCTGCATTGGATATCCTGAAAATTTTGAAAATATCAGCGAATTTAAGTTAAAGGATATCCTGAAAAAAAGGGGAAATATCAGTGAAATTTTCTCAACATTTTAGGGACATTACATTTTTACATTTTCATCCAGCAGTGCTAACCCCGTAGTAAAACTATTATTATCAGGTGCGACGTTAACGGTTACAAAAAATATATATATCGGTAATATCAAAAAGCGTTATCAGGTCATTATTAGAAAAAAATTCTATTTTTTTCTCTGTAGAATAACAATAACCTGTAATAATTTTTACCATATGTCAAAGAAACCATAATAATACTATTAGTCCTGTCGCCAGGGGGGGTACAACGGCCTCGTTAATTCAGATGGACTTACCCAAGTTTTTTTTATGTATTTTGACCCGTAGAACACGAATTTTTTGGGTAACAGTCGATCCGGATGTCGATAAGATTGTTATAGACAAAGAAGTTGAGGAATCAAATAACAGCGATTTTTCCCAAAACAAAACGATATTTTGTATTTTTTGGGTAATTTTAAGCAAAAAATGTGTTTACAAGTTTTTTCGTAGGATGCATAGTTTTTGAGATAAACGCCGTTGAACTTTCCAAAATTCGAAAATTTTGAATTTTTGAACCCGAATAACTTTTGAATAAAAAATAAAATAACAATTCTGCTTGCAGAATTGGAAAGTTCAAGTTAAATTACACCGGTTTTGATTATTTTCATTGCTGCAAATAAATTATTTTATTGTTAAACAAAGCTCTAAACACATAGTGTTTCAGCGTTTCGACGCGTGTCCGCTATGCATGCTACCTAGAAACTGCCTGTAGTTTTGCAAGTTCTTGACTTGTTCTCTACGTGGTCGCGCTACGTTTGATTTTAAATATGAGATGTACTGAAAGCATCTCGTGTAAAACCATACAAAATTACATACTAGAACAAACCTAATATGTAAACAATTTTCACTTGTTTAAACTCGTTTATAGGTACATGCATTACCAGGCATTGCATTGTTCGTAGTTGGCATCACCTCACAGGAGGTGATTATACTAGTAAAGTGGGCACAGAAGCTAGAGCTTTAAAAGAAAATCCCACCCAATATTTACAAAATTTTGCAAGAGGTATATATATGTACTATGTAGATATACTTACTTTTTACCAATTATGTTACAAATGATTCTTTCATATATTTAATTTATCAATTATTTTACAGACTGTTCTCCATTTAGTATAGAAAAATGCACGAAGAATGCAGAAAAATTTTTAGTTAACATTACCAAGACTGTAGACTGCAATTGTACCTCATTCGATGAATTAAGAGTTTGGATTTATAAACACAAAAATTCAGTAATAGAAAATTTGCCACCCACTTCCAATTCAATTAAACTTCACATTTTAAGAGCTTTTTATGTTGTACACATTCAGACAAATGTTTTAAATTCAGCTATGGATGAATTAGATCCGACATCATATGGATTTTTTATGGACGATAATTTATTAATGCCACAGAAAGTACATATTTTGATTCCTCCAGCTGAAAAGTTACCAGCTGGTTGTAACTGTTCAGTTTGCGGTCCAAGATGTAACTGCCGCAGGTTGAAAATACTTTGCTGCTCCTTTTGTGCTTGCATGAAAAAAAATATTTGCACAAATAAACAGTAATTATTTTTGTTTTTTGTTTTTTATTAACAAATAAAAATTACTTACTCGACAATTGAATTCACTGATGTTTTCAATGCATCTCCAATTTAAAAGTGCCTGAAAACAGGCAATTTCTTCGTAGCTTGCATAGTGGGCACACGTAAAACGCTAAAACACTATTTGTTTATAGCTTCGTTTAACAATAAAAACATTATTTCTTAGCAATGCAAATAATCAAAACCAGTATAATTTGACTTGAAATTTTCAATTCTGCCAGGAGAATTTCTGTTTTATTTTTTAGTCAAAAATTATTCGGGTTCAAAAATTGCAATTTTTCGATTTTTTTAAAGTCCAACCGCGTTTATCTCGAAGACTATGCATCCAACGAAAAAACTTGTAAGAACATTTTTTGCTTCGAATGACTCAAAAAATACAAAAAATTGTTTCGTTTTGCGAAATATCGCTGTTATGTAATTCCTCAAGTTCTTTGTCTATAACAATCTTATCTACATCCGAATCAACTGTTACCCAAAAAATTCGTGTTCTACTTAACGCGACCACGTAGAGAACAAGTCAAGCACTTGCAAACAGGCAGTTTCTACGTAGAATTCATAGCGGACACGCGTCGAAACGCTGAAACACTATGTGTTTAGAGCTTTGTTTAACAATAAAATAATTTATTTGCAGCAATGAAAATAATCAAAACCGGTGTAATTTAACTTGAGCTTTCCAATTCTGCAAGCAGAATTGTTATTTTATTTTTTATTCAAAAGTTATTCGGGTTCAAAAATTCAAAATTTTCGAATTTTGGAAAGTTCAACGGCGTTTATCTCAAAAACTATGCATCCTACGAAAAAACTTGTAAACACATTTTTTGCTTAAAATTACCCAAAAAATACAAAATATTGTTTTGTTTTGGAAAAAATCGCTGTTTTTTGATTCCTCAACTTCTTTGTCTATAACAATCTTATCGACATCCGGATCGACTGTTACCCAAAAAATTCGTGTTCTACGGGTCAAAATACATAAAAAAAACTTGGGTAAGTCCATCTGAATTAACGAGGCCGTTGTACCCCCCCTGGCGACAGGACTATATATAAATTTACAGATTTCTATTGTAATGTATTTTGCCTCCGTAATCACAAATTTGTTGGCCGATATTACGTTTCAAAACAGTTTTTCGCATTTTCTGCCACTTTATGTTTTTGTAGTTAACGTTGTTTGATACTAAACCCTCGATATCTGACTAGATTTTCTTTTCCGAATAGAGACTCTAACTCGTTATTGTATCTGCGCCTCCATTCGTTTGTCACGTTGTCTCTGCAAGGGGCATATATCATTCGAAGGATTTTACGTTCCCACACCAGCAATTTATTTACTTCTCTTTTTGTTAGCGTCCATGTTTCGCTTCCATACGCGACTGCTGGTCGTATTATGTATGGTCTTATATATCTGGATTTTTGCACCTCGTGAAAGAAGTTTTGATTTCATTAGATGTTTCGTTGCAAAGAATGATCTGTTTCCTGCCACTATTCGCGTTTCAACCACTCGCTCTAATTTGTTGTCATTTGTGATTGTTGCTCCTAGATATTTAAATTCTTTAACCACTTCGAAGTTATGATCGTTTATAGTAATATTTTGCCTTATTCACCGTCGTTATTGTTTTGAGACGACCATGTATTTTGTTTTGTCTTCATTTATTTTTAGACCGATGTTTAATGCAGCTTCTTAAAGCTCGAGAAAATATCCTTAATTTCTAATGTTGATTGTGCTACTGCGTCTACGTCATCGGCAAAGGCGAGTATGATTTTTGCTCCCCGAGCAGTTATATCTGGTTTGATTTTTGGATACATTTTTCGCATGCCATATTCTAAGGCCAGGTTAAACAACAATGGGGACAACGGATCTCCCTGTCTCAGTCCAGAAGTTATGCAGAAAGCATTTTTTTATTCCCCCCCCCCCTATTCTAACTTGTGCAAAGGAGTTACTTACACACATTTGTGTTATCGCAGCTAGTTTCTTGGGTAAGCCGAGCTCGATCATTGCCTTCCATAATGTTGCACGATTAATTTTAAATAACATGGATGCCGGTCCTTAATCATGAATTATTTATAACATCTATGTTATTTAAAACAAGTTTTGTCTATGTATCCATGACTGCATCATTTTAAAGGGTTTTTATCCATATATTTTCAATTTTGGTGTTAGCATGGGAACATCCTGTAAGTATACCCTAAACTTTTTTCAACCCTAGTCAACATTTTAAAAAATTTTGCATTAAATTCATAGGTTATACTTATTTTAGGTTCAGCACTGATGATGATCTGCATTTAGATCGAAAACGTTTTGCATTTGTGATGTAGCCCCTTTTTAGGAAATTTTTAATACATTATATACCTTTTATAAAGAATTTTACTTAAATTTTTGTGATATACGGTATACAGCCAGCAACAGGAAAACTTTTTTCTTGTGGATTCATATACTTACGGAGTTATCGTCCCGAACAAATTGCGTGTCC
Organism: Diabrotica virgifera virgifera; assembly: GCF_917563875.1. NCBI lineage: Eukaryota > Metazoa > Arthropoda > Insecta > Coleoptera > Chrysomelidae > Diabrotica > Diabrotica virgifera. The sequence goes on from NC_065447.1 coordinate 14,812,787, forward strand.
GCTTGACGTGTCGTTCTAGCATTTTATTAGATATTATTATAAATAAAATATATACCTACTGCCAAATTTCTGACGCCACTCAAAAATTGCAGACTTATTAATGATTAAAATATCCCACGAAAACTTCTTCCTCTTCTGGCCTACCTCAAGAGTCGCCCCGTGATCGTTCACCGACGCAAGCCCGCGACGTATCTGTAACCCAGAGTACACACATCCGGATTAGGCCTCTTAATCCACCCTAGCAGCGTCACTTAGCGGGCTTTAGAACACTAAACCTTTGGCAGCGAAGGGCAAGAAGAGGGAGTGCGATAGAATTACACTTCTCCCCGGTGACTACTAATAAAAACTTAGGGGTGTGTGTGTTTCTGGTCTATAGACTTCAAATTAAGTATTGTCTGTTCATTTTTGAGTTTTGGATGGAAAGCACGTCCGTTTTGTTATCGATGGAGGCATATGTGCTACATGATTTTAATTATATTATACAGTGTGTCCCACTTTTACAGCGCGTTTTACAAATATTTTACTCAGTTATTATGGTCTAAGAGCAACGTTTTCGAGAAATCATTTTAAGACGACTGATTCTTTCATATATTGTTCCCTATGCTTCCTCGAACACCGTACCGGCCACCTGGTTGCTGATACAGGTTGCGTTCATTACTGCGCAGCACACCTGTACAGGCAAACAGAAAATCAGGGTGATTGATTAGTGTGAAAAAGCTTAGTAGATCCGCTATAGTAATAGACAGCAATAAAAGTTAATAACAAAAATTGTAGCTAACTTTGCTCTTCACATTACAAAATTAGTTAGAATGTTACAGGGTGTTCGATAACATAGTGGCAGACCAAACTTTTGTTTTTTTGAATGGAACACCCTATATTTTATTTTATATTCGAAATCTTCTAACTTCCCCATCACAAAAATATAAGGGTTTGTTATGTTATACAGGGTATTTACAAAGTTATAACCAATGTTCTATGAAAATCGTCCCTGTATAAATAAAAATAAGCACAACAGCAATGGTTTATTAGTGCCATATTTTTTTGTTGATTGTCAAAACTTATAAAAATGGTTGATATTGCTAATTTTCTTTATATCGAATACACGAATACAGGGTGAGTCAAAACGCAAGTACATTATTTTCACAGTAATTTTAAATAGAACACCCTAATTAATAACTTGCTCTGAAAAATGAAAATATCTCGAAAACTGACAAATTTAGGCATAGGAAATATTATACAAAAATTAAAGTACGGTAATGATATTTTTCGATAGTAATATAAAATACAGGGTGTTCCATTTAAAATTTCTGAGAAAAGAATGTACTTGCGTTTTGACTCATCCTGTATTCGATATAAGGAAAATTAGCAATATCAACAATTCTTAAAAATTTTCACAATCAACAAAAAAATATGGCACCAATAAACCATCGTTGTTGTGCTTTTTTATTTATACAGGTAGTTGAACTTGTTACGACTTTCATACAAAATTGGTTATAACTTTGTAAAAGCCCTATATAACATAACAAACCTTTATATTTTTGTGATGGGGAAGTTAAGAGGATTTCGAATATAAAATAAAATATAGGGTGTTCCATTTAAAAAAACATAAGTTTGGTATGCCATTATGTTATCGAACACCCTGTAACAATCTAACTAATTTCGTAATGTGAAGCTGAAAGTTGGCCACAATTTTTATTATTAACTTTTATTGCTATCTACTACTATAGTGGATCTACTGAGCTTTATCACACTCATCAATCACCCTGTTTTGTCATTACTTTTTAAACCACAGAAATGTCTGGCAATTATAGTTCATATTTATAATAATGTTTAAAAAGTAATGACAAAAACATTTTTCGTCTTACAATAATTTTAAATTCGATATGTTTACTTGTACAAGTGTGCTGCGCAGTAATGAACGCAACCTGTATCAGTAGCCAGATGGCCGGTACGGTGTTCGAGGAAGCAGAGGGAACAATATATGAAAGAATCAGCCGTCTTAAAATGATTTTTTCCGACGTTGCTCTCTTGGTCCATTAATGTTTCGTGTGAGATCAAATGATTCGAATCAAACTGAAATAGGAAAAAGAGAAGCCATGACATCATCATGATAACACTAATTATTAAAAGGCAAAAAACTGATCTGTTTTATAATTTACATATATGTTAAACAAAAAAAAAGGAAACAAAAAATATCTCGACAGCATTACCTAGCGAAATGTCTAGAGACAATCTCGGTGAATCGGCCAAGTAGTTTTTGAGTGCAATCTTCACCACCTTTTCACCAACAGCAGTTATGAGCAGAAAAAACGCCTTTAAAGTTTTCAATTGCTTTTTTGACCGTCAAATCGTAAAGTGATGCACACTGGAATATGTTTTTAATTGCGGAATAGTTTACAAAAGAAAAGGGGGACAGCTGTTGAACCGAATCTCATAAACTATGTTGTCAGCTCGTATCTCGAAAGAAAAAAATTAAGTCCCATACCTGTTAGTAGCTGCCGTAATATCAGAATTAGTTGTAGATATTGAAATGGTTCGTTAAAGGATTACCGAATCTATATCCACGACATTAATTGCATTAGCCCTTTGAATAGCTGCAGGAATTCCGTAAATAGGGCTTATAAACGGCAAGAATATGGCGATACGAGGAACTGCCTTCAAAATTAGATTTTATCTAAAAAATGTGTATCGATTAATTTTGATTGAAATTTCTCTTAGTTCCATTATCGCTGAAGAAACGCCATTTCTCTCTCTACAATAGTATAAGACGATAATCCGATATAAACAAACCGTTAATCCGCTAAAAACAATTAAAACTTGTACGATAAGTACCGCATGTGAAACCGATATATGTGACGTGAAAGAATCGCGAGTGGTGAAACAGTGACTGGGTAGGATTTTTGTAAATTTATAATATTGTCTGTATTATCATAATCCCCATCTAAATTCCACTTGAACCAGCAACCTAAAAACATACAGTCTACACAACTGAAGTTATATTAATACTCTCTCCCAATACCAAATATAGTGTAGTCCTGATTGAATCTCCCATTATAACAATTACGATATGGTTTAAACCGAATCTCATAAACTATGTGTTCAGCTCGTATCTCGAAAGAAAAAAATTAAGTCCCATACCTGTTAGTAGCCGCCGTAATAACAGAATTAGCTGTAGATATCGAAATGGTTCGTTAAAGGATTACCGAATCTATGTCCAGGACATTAATTGCATTAGCCCTTTGAATGGCTGCAGGAATTCCGTAAATAGGGCTTATAAACGGCCAGAATATATTTATTGAAGGATTAGCCTCTGTATAAAGCTTTGACGCTTATGGGGCTTAATTATATTTGACATTTGTTTTAGTAGATAACATAGATGGCCGGTCCATAAACAAAAATCAATTAACACATACCGAGAGTTTTTACACTGGCGATACGGGGCATTACCTATAAAATTAGATTTTATGTAAAAAATGTGTATCGATGCATTCTGATGGAAATTTTTTGGGGAACGTATTGGTTTTTATCGTATAATAAACTCCAAACAAAATTTACTGAATTCAAACGATCTCCAAAATTACAAACTAATTAAACCTGGATTTAAAAAAATAATGTGTGTGTACTTTGTACGCACGTAAGAAGTTATACTTCTATTATTATGATTTCAACGAAATTAATATACTTAACAGGTTATTTGTATTTTATTTAAATATTAAACTAACTTTCTTTACCTACCACTTTAAAAAAAAAATGTATTAAAACGATACCAAAAATATAAAAAAAAAGAATATGAATCGTCCGGGATTTGAACCCGGGACGTCTTGATCTCCGGTCACACGCTCTACCACTGAGCTATATCCCTTTTGCTTTGACAGGTTACAAGATTTCTCATACATACTGACAAATTTAATAGACCAAGTGAGGTATACAAAAATACTTTAAATATACTTACTATTATTATAAAATATCTTATTCCCGAGGAACACAAATCCAAAGACACAAAAATTATAATGAATAATACATTTACTAAGAACACTAATATATCCTTTTATATGATATAATATGACTTATTTGCGCTAACAGCGCTGATACATACAAATCTTGAAAGATTAGCAACGAAATACATACTGTATGTGTGCGCATGCGCCCGGCATGTGATAAAATGTCACTCTGGATCGTAAAGAAGTATAACTTCAAAAATTTATAATTTTTTACACTTTTCATTAATTTTATTTTTTACCCTTTTTATTAACCAGCATTTTATATTTAACCTAATCTGTTACTTAACTGGTCGGTGTTACTTAACGGTCTGGACGGTAGGGACATTAGAATAATCGCAAATTTGTATTGGGGCCAGGCTGCATGTGTTTGGGAATCAGTGCTCTGAAGAAGTAAAAATCAAGAGTGGGGTTCGACAAGGCTGTATATTGTCACCAATGTTGTTTAATCTTTACGCTGAAACAATCTTAAATGAAGTGTTGGAAAACGCAAAAGAGGGAATACTCATTAATGGTATGCTTATGAACAATATCAGATACGCAGATGACACCTGTTAGTGACAGGATCAATTGAACATCTTCAAGCGTTATTGAACCGAATGGTGGCGTTGTGCGCGATATATGGACTCAAACTCAACGCAAGAAAAACAAAGTTTATGGTTATTATTAGTAAACAGGCAGCCGTAAATAATAATAACTATAACGTGACAATCGGTAATGACTCAATTGAACGAGTAAGTAATCTTGTATATCTGGGTACTCATATTAATGAAAGCTGGAACCCTAGTACAGAAATAAAAAGTAGAATTGCCAAGTTTTATGAAATTTAAGAAAATCCTGTGCAGTCATAATCTAAATTTGGAACTTCGCATAAGAATGGTTCGATGTTATATATTCCCAGTACTACTTTACGGGGTTGAAGCATGGACCCTGACAGAATCGCTTTTAAAAAACCTAGAAGCATTTGAGATGTGGGTCTACCGCCGTATTCTGAAGATCAGTTGGGTAGAAAGAGTCACAAACGAAAGGGTTTTGCAACGTTTGAATAAAAGTTGCGAAGTAGTGAACACTGTTAAAAGGCGCAAATTGGAATACTTTGGTCATATAATGCGTCACCCAGAAAAATATGACATACTTCACTTTGTCATGCAAGATAAAATAATGGGAAAAAGAAGTGTGGGCCGCCGTACAACTTCTTGGCTTAAAAACCTACGCCAATGGTTTGGGAAAACTAGCACTGAACTATTTCGTGCGGCTGTAAATAAGACAGTGATTGTTAATATGTTGGGCAACATGAGAGCCAACGATCGACAAGTGGTCTCGGCACCTTAAGAAAAAGAAGTTACTTAACTGTGCTCAATACAATATGCTCAAGAAAAAAATACAGTTGTTGTTCTGAAGCTATTTCCTTGTGGCATTTTTTATAATCAACTATTTTCAACGGGAAATAAGCCACAATTTTACCAAAAAAATGATTTTATTAGCGTTTTGACGCCCAAGCCGGGTGTCGTTGTCAAAATATGTCAGTATTATTTTGTATTTTGACAACCACACCCGACTTGGTCGTCGAACCGTTAATAAAATCATTTTGTTTGGTAAAATTGTGGCTTATCACACAGTCTCAGTCTCAGTTAATGGAACTAGTGATAGAGCATAGTAATCAATGAAAGAATCCTGACTGGAAACAGAACCTACTGGAAGTACAACTTCCTCATAGATAAGAAGCTTACTCAGAATACCAAACTGAAAATTTACAGAGCATGCATTATATCAGTAATCACATAAATGGTGCTGAAGTAATGTGCCTGACACAGAAACACGAAGAAACATCGAGGATCCTAAAGGAAAAATAATTCGGAAAATAGCAGGACCACTAAACTTAGGTAATAATAAATTTAGAAAACTGATAAACTACGAAGTAAGACGACTTTTAAAAGGAGAAGATTTGTCAAGGCACAGAGACTCAGATGAATGGGGCATGCAGGAAGGAAAAATCCAGAGTCAATCAAGAAAATCACCAAATGGAGGCCAGTATCGGCAGACCACGAGAAAGACCCAAAACCAGATCATTGAGGAACTTAAGAAGATAGGATTTAGAGAATGGACAACCATAAGCAAAACAGGAATGAATGGATAAACATTGTAGGAGACGAAAAGTCACACAACGAATTGTAAAACCAAAATGATAATGCGGACTGATCCCCACGACAAATGAATCGGAAGAGCCCAACGAGGGCGGCAACTAGTCCGCTACAAGTGTAGAGGCCATGATGATGATTATATGGGACGTTTATATTGTTTAGTCTAACTGGGCGATTATTTAATTTTTGTAAATAAAATCGGTATTAGGAAGATTTCCCTTCATTAATTATTTTTGTGCGTCATTTATTGTTTCAAGAACTTATTGTGTTCTCTGCATTTAGAAGAGGTCTAGTTGTGTCTTCGAATGTTTCACCGACTGTTAGAATACGTAAACAGTATATTACGTAGTAGTATACGTAACAGGGATGTCACGGATATACATATAATAAACATAATATGGATTGCAGGACAGTTTGTGAGATTCTTGCTTGTAATGGTCGTAGTTCTGAATATTGACCTTGCTGTTTTACTCTAAAAGTTCTGACTTCCAAATATTACTGTATTAGATGAACATAGTAGATAGAATGATATTAGTATTTTATTCTGAATAGCTTTAGGACGGTACGGAGAAGACAATACAATAAGTGTGGCAATTCCAATTTCTGGTGACATTAGGAGCTAGCTTTCTTTTTCGAAGTCATGGGTTCCGCCACGGAAAAATCATACAGAAGTAAAAAACTTCGTTTGTATAATGGAAAAAAATGTTTATTAAAAAACTATTAAAATGTCATCCAAATGGATTGAAAAACGTTTTCGATCTAGATCAGATCATCTTCAGTGCCTAGAACGAAGTATTTCCACGTTAGAATGAATGCAAAAGGTTAAAATTGTGACTGTTAAAGAAAAAATGTGCAAATACTTACGTTCTGCTTAATATATGAAACTAGCATACTATTAAAATTGGTAACATCGACATATATGATTTAGATGTTAATATTATGATAAATATAGCGACTCCAAGTCGATGTTAAAAGAATATAATATTATGTTAATAGTGCTCAAAGGTCAACATGGTTCCCTGCTCGAATAGAACGTGTGGTTCTTGCCAGTTAAATGGACACAGACCAACAAAGGTGTATTTATATTTATTAAGCGCAACAGGCCTTGTAGGCCTAGGGGTAAAATGTTTACATTTCTGATTACATAAATCAGTGATTCTCAATCTTTTTGAGTAATGTACCACTTATAAACAAAATACTTTTTATTTATTTTTTGGTACCACCTAACTGAAATATCTATCTAGCTAGGTAGTCTAATGAACTATAATAGTGCTGATTTTGGCTAAGTTTTTTCGTTTTGCGTACCACCGCAAATAATAATATGTACCACCAGTGGTACATGTACCACAGATTGAGAACCGCTGACATAAATAATATAATAAATAACTTAATATAACTTACATAACTTATAAATCTTATAAATTTTATTTAATTACATTTTAGTCTCTTATACACTCCTTCCCACCTCTCTCCATCTCCTTCTTTCCAATGCTAGTTCTTTCCATCTCTCAATGTTACTTTTCTTCAAGTCTTCATACACACTGTCCTTCCATCTTTTCCTTGGCCTGCCTTTCCTCCTCTTTTGTATTGGTCTTCGTGAAAGTACCATTTTTGGCATTCGTTTACTTCCCATTCTCTCGATGTGCCCCAAGTATCGTATTCTCTGTGCTTTGATCGTCGTCGTGATCGTTGGCTCTTGATATAGTTCTTCCAGTTCTTTATTGGTTCTTCTTCTCCACTGACCTTCTATTTTCACACCTCCATATATTGCTCTTTGCATTTTTCTCTCCCATCTTTCTAAAAGGTCTGTTTCTGACTTTTTGAGCACCCATGTTTCGCATGCGTATGTTACTGTAGGTCTGATAACAGTCTTATAAATTCTTATTTTTGTATAAATTGAAGAGTCTCAGATGCAGAATCCACCAATTTAATAAAAATTAAAATGGTAAATAGTCATTTAAACCTGAGACTTTTCGCGTTGAAAGTTCTTACTGGTACATCCTTTTTCTGCGACTTTTTCAATTAATAATACAGCAGACGACGAATATAGAAAACGAAAGGGAAACGATCACATTCCACCTTCATTCGTCTAGGAAAAAGACAACAGAGGAACTTTCAGTACTCAAACCGAGTAAAGGAAATAAAATAATAAATGATGGTTTTGCTTGTTTTCGATTCAGAGGGTTGCACACCCGCTAGACAGGCTGTTTCTACCATTTCAGGCGTCATCAGTAGCTTTTGATAGCGTGCACACCTCTGAATCGAAAAACAGCTCCACCATCATTTTAAAGGGAATCTGAAAAATAATTCAAATTTCCCATTAGACGCGATACAGCGACATCTCATAACAAATTGAAGAGTCTCAGATGCAGAATACACCAATTTAATAAAAATTAAAATGGTAAATAGTCATTTAAACCTGAGACTTTTCGCGTTGAAAGTTCTTACTGGTACATCCTTTTTCTGCGACTTTTTCAATTAATAAGACAGCAGACGACGAATATAGAAAACGAAAGGGAAACGATCACATTCCGCCTTCATTCGTCTAGGAAAAAGACAGCAGAGGAACTTTCAGTACTCAAACCGAGTAAAGGAAATAAAATAATAAATGATGGTATCCACCATTATTATCTTATTTTTGTTTTTCTTGATACGTATTTGGATTTCAATAATGTGCGTAATGCTCCATATTTTTTATTTCCTTTGGCTATTCTTGCCTTTATCTCCCCTTCCTCATGACCATTTTCATCTATTTTGGCTCCCAGGTAAATAATTTCTTTGGCTCTTTTGAACAAGTATGTTTTTTCTCCATCTATTTGTACTATGATGTTATTCTCTTTTGTTATAACTTTGGCTTTCTTTGGCTCCAACAAAGGTGTAGGAGGTGAAAATCTATTTGTCAAGACAAAAGTGACATGACAAGACAGGTAGTCAATTTTTGGTTATGAACTTAAAAAGAGTGTAGGCTTGAATTTAAACTTGCCTTTTAGACTTTTACAATAGAATCTAATTTATTATAATTTAAATTTCGCTTTAATACAGTTATTAACAACCATTCAGCTTAACTAATAACTAAAATTCAAAACTACACTCTTTTTAAGTTCATAACCAAAAATTGACTACCTGTCTTGTCATGTCACTTTTGTCTTGACAAATAGATTTTCACCTCCTACACCTCTGTTGGTCTGTGTCCATTGAACTGGCAATAACCACACGTTCTATTCGAGCAGGGAAACATGTTGCCCTTTGAGCACTATTAACATATATTCTTTTAACATCGACTTGGAGTCGCTATATTTATCATAATATTAACATGTAAATCATATATCTCGATGTTACCAATCTTAATAGTGTGCTAGTTTCATCTACTAAGCAGAACGTAAGTATTTGCCACATTTTTTCTTTAACAGTCACAATTTTAACCTTTTGCATTCATTCTAACGTGGAAATACTTCGTTCTAGGCACTGAAGATGATCTGATCTAGATCGAAAACGTTTTGCAATCCATTTGGATGACATTTTAATAGTTTTTAATAAACTTTTTATACCATTATACAAACTAAGTTTTTTACTTCTGTATGATTAATTATTTTTTAATGCTCTTCAACAAAAAATCCCAAATAATTTGATTTAATATGGGTATATGATAAAACTGCATGCAACTCTGTGATGCTTATCACATGTTAATGTAAACAGTCGAACAACTCCAACTGTTCGACAAGATGACAAGTGTGGCCTGTCGGACATGTTTGCATTAGGGGGCAATCGTCATTCAATTGTTATGCAGCATTTGGCACGCCCTAGGTATAAATAACAGTTGCGGCGGTCACATTATGGTATTAACACCACTGTTCCGTATAGAAGAGAAGTATATTTCGGTGATGGGAGATGGGATAGGAGAGATCATGACCGAATAATTCCCCAATTCAAGTAGATCAGATCTGACAGTGCCAGATTGTAACAAAAGCTGAAGAAGTGCCCTATTTCAATTGCACTCTACAGGGTGAAATCGACGCTGAAATATGTTCCTTTTTTTTAAGCAGAAAAAGAAATAGATTTTCTGATGGTATTGTTTCGTTATGAGTTATTTATTTCTTTATTTGTGGTGTATACAGTATGATGCGAAAGTTTGAAATAAATTCAATATATTTCAGGAACAGACGATTTTTAATTTAATCTTAAAATACGTCAATTTAAATTTTTGAATGGCCATCAATTACTATATTATTGGACATTATGTATTTTTCGAATAACGACGTATTTTTTGAATATTTATTTCTACAGGGTTAACCAAAATTATGTACTTAATAAATACATTGCAAAAGTATGAAATCAATTCAGTATTTTGGAAACAGACGACTTTTAAATCATAAAATACGTAAATTTTAAATTTTAAATGGCCATCAATTGCTATACGTACACTTGAGTCCATGAGTCTTTACCCGTGCGTCATTAATACCTGGCAAGATAAAACACACACTTTTTATCTAGCATCATTCTCTTCCTCGCATGAAAATAATGACAAATCAGCTACCGCCTGTTATTAAGTAAAAACACATGTTATTTTTATGAACGATCTAGACTCAGTACCTTGAAAAGAGATTGGGTACAGAAAAAGACGATTGGGGATGTTTTCACATATTTTAAGTACAATTTCTGACGTTTTGGTTTGTTTACTTTGTGGCTGTCAGTTTGTTGAATTTTTTGCTGTTATTTTGTCGAATTTTTGCATTTTGAAGTTTTTTATAGTATAAAAATAGTTGATTTCACAACTAATTTTATATTGGAGTTTGAAATTTTATGGTAAGTTTATGTTATTTTACGATTAATTTTGACAACGTACAAAGCTAAGCGACCGTTCAAGTATTACGTAACGCAAGTTAGGGGGAAGGGGGGTTAAAAATCTTTAAAAATTGCGTTACGTAATACGTGAACGCCCCATTGAGGTGCGTTACGTAGGGGGGAGGGGGGGGGGTCAAAAATCTTCAAAAACCGCGTTACGTAATACTTGAACGCTCAAACCTCATTGACACAGTTAAGGAATGCTTATGTTTAATGTTCCGCCAAACTGAATAAAATAACAAAAAGAAAATATTTTATTGAATTTTTTTATAAATTGTTCACTTATTTATTAATCAATGATAATAAAAGAATTTATTAAGCTACTTGAAGTAGCTCTAAATATGCATCAAAATTTTAAAGCAAAACTTAAATTTGACATTGTATTTATTTGATAACGTCAAATTTTATACTATAACCCGTGATCGGAGTAATACCCACATTCTGTCACTTGCTGTTCGTTTAGTAAATTTCCGACTTATTTCGTATGCTTTAAATGATGACGTACAGTTCACCAAATATAGCTGAAAGTGTGAAATTCCCATTGTCTGCCCTAACAATGAAGTGAGAAGGCACATACAAACGGTCTGGACCGTCAGTGCGAGTGCGAGGTCTGTCGTTTGACGAATGCGCATCATGATCGTCACGCGTTTTCACACTTTCAGCTATATTTGGTGAACTGTACGGGTAAAGACTCGTGGACTCAACTGTATAATATGTGTGTTTGACAATACGTCATCATTGTTCACGTATTGAAACAGTCAACGATTTTTTGGAGGGTTTCCTTTCAAATGAGGTAATATAATAAATTCCAATTATAGTGGTAACTTTAGATAATACAATAGTTACTTACATATACGTACATGTGATTTTGGAAAAATTCTTGGGACGTACCTAAAAGAAAAAAAAAGATAATTAAAAAACAATAATTGGTACTCGTACAATTTTTATTGTATTTATATTAAAAATATTAAAAATACAGTGGGTCGGAACAGTACAACAGTTCTTAATTTTTTAATTTTTTAGGAAGTAATTGGCTTTAAGGTTTGCATTTATTTTTTGTGTGAGAGGGTGAAGTATTAAGGTCACGAAACCATTGATTTTGTTAGTAAAACCATTTATGTTTTTCGCAAAAAAAAATTAACAAAAAATCACTAATTTTAATATTTTTAGTGATGCCACCCTTTGCTGCAATTACGCGTCAAGGCATGTTCTGAATACAAGCTTCTGCGTTATTTTTTAAGTTTGCTCATTGGTACATTGTTGTACCCCATTTTCGGCACTTGCTTCAGATTTTTAATTTAGGACAAAAAGTGAGTTCAACCATTTCGGCTGAAGTTACTGCTCTGTTATAATGAGTATCCATCTTCATTATAGTAAATTTACATTTAAGATGCAGTAGAAATAAACAAACCAAGACACGTTAAATGCTCCTAGAAGCACTCCCGAATCATAATTTAGAATGTATAAACTTTGGAAATCATGATTAGGATTTTTCAATGTATATATGGTCTTCCTTTTCAGTCAAGACCACAGTGGTGTCTGCGTATCTAAGGATATTGATCACAATTCCGTTGACTTTGACATCCCCTGATCGTTTCTGCAGAGATTTCTTAATAATATCCTCCGTATAGACGTTAAAAAGAAGCAGTGATAGATGACAACATTTGTGTATTCTTATTTGTCTGATTATCGATTGTCAAACCATCACTTATTGTACTATTTTCCTTGAATTGCATTTACTTATTAACGCGTTTTCCCGTTTCTTACTTTAGTTTCTTTAGAGTTTATAGTTTCCTTAAATATCTATGGTTCATTAAAACACTGCATCCCCTGGTATACTGTATTAATCGAAAATGTATTCAAATCCATACTAAGTTGGTTACTTCATCATAAGGCAAGTGAAACTTAGTGTGGAAGCATATTTCTTTCCGTTGACCATCGACTACCCGTCACAACCTGTAACGATTTCCTTTGATATGTAAATCTGGAACACGAACTCGGCAAGTTTTCAACCTCCGACCCGGCGAATGCGTGTACATTAGCATTTTAGCACTTCAAGGCACCATATTGGGTCGCCGATAATTATTTAGGTGGATTTAACCCTTTCAGCTCGGAAAGAATTAGCAGCATGAAAGAAACGACTAATTGCTCACTCGAAGCCTTTCTTTAAACTGATTCCATTTATTGTTTTTTGTGTACCTACTCGTTGCGTTTCTATTCGCAGATTGCTGAGATTTTTTAGACTTTTAGATTGCTTTTAGATTTGAATACGTTCACATTTTATTGGATTTTGTCATGCTTTAATAAGGAATGACTATAGTATTTATAGAAATGTAACTGCAAGATAATTGTTGTGTTTAATATTTCACATATTATGTCCCTGTTTATTTATTTAAATTAGATGTAAATTACATTAATGTTTCTTCGAAGGACCGATTAATTAATTCAAATGTTAATTTAAAACGAACATCCGGCTCGAAGGACCAAAATTATAGCTCGATTAAAATATATCATTCCAGTGATTTTATTACTTAATCAATCAACCAGCGAATTTCCTATCGTAATCGGGCTATCAGATATAATATTGGTTCGCTGATAATTATCTAGGTGGATTTAACCCTTTCAGCTCGGAAAGAATTAGTAGCATGAAAAAAACCACTAATTGCTCACTCGAAGCCTTTCTTTAAACTGATTCCATTTATTGTTTTTTGTGTACCTACTTGTTTCTATTCGCAGATTGCTGAGATTTTTTAGATTGCTTTCAGATTGGAGTACGTTCACGTTTTATTGGTTTTTATCATGTTTTAATAAAAAATGACTGCAGTATGTATAGAAATGTTAAAAATATGAATTATTGAATTTAAAATACATCTCAGTTTAGTTACAGTTTTAGTATTTATAGTCAAAGCTGACAATTTAGACAGTCATTTTGTCCGTTCTTCGATGGAAAAGTAATACGCAGTCAGTTTTAATATCGTGGAAAAAAACGAGCTGTCCACGACTGTTTAAAAATAAACCCATTTTTATTCGTTTTCTCAATTAAAATGATGTACTATTATTATCACATACACATTCCAATACATTCACATATTGTTTGGTATAACGATAGCAATTCTTACCCATTTTACCCATATGTAACCCTAACTCAGGTGATCAAAGAACTTAAATCCAGATACATGGAGATTACTGCCCTACAAGAAATAAGATGGACTGGAAGAGGCATACTAAAAATTAATAAATCTATAGTACTTTTCAGTGGAAGTCAACAGGAGCACCAATTTGGCAATGTCTTCGTAGTTAAAGAAAGTCTTGTGGGGTCAGTCATAACCTTTAAACCCGTTAATGAAAGGCTCTGTTATATCAGACTAAAAGGATAACTGTACACCTATTCCCTAATTGCTATTCAAGCACCGACAGATGAAAAGGAAGTGCAAGTAAACTGCAATTTCTTTGATCAACTAGACTAGAGGAACTGACAAATCTCCTCAAATAGGACATGCGTATTATCTTGGGAAATATCAACGCAAATATTGGGAAGGAAGCCGCATACAGACCAACAATAGGTAACCATATTCTCCATGCTGTCAGTAACAGTAATGGAGCAATGTTAAGAGACTGCAGCATCCCTACATCATCATCATCATCATTTGGCTCTACAACTATATGTGAGTCTTGGCCGCGTTTACTATTTCCCTCCATTGTTGTCGGTCCTGAGCAGCTATTTCCCATTGCTGTACTCCCATTTTGCGTAGATCGCTGGCTACTGCGTCCTTCCATCTCTTTCTTGGGCGACCAACTGACCTTTTTCCATCGGGCCTTTCCCAGAATGTGGCGTTTAGAAGTCTTTCGTCACTTGATCTTAGTACGTGACCCGCCCATCGTATTCTGTTTGATTTAATGTAGCGTACTATGTTTTCATCTCCGTATATTGTCTGGAGTTCATCATTGTGTCTTCTTCTCCATTCTCCTGTTGTCTCTTCTCTGCAAGGCCCATAGATAGTCCGCAGTATCTTTCTTTCAAGTACCAGTAATTTTGTTGTTTCCCGCTGATTCAGAGTCCAGGTTTCGCTTCCATACGTTATTGTGGGACAAATTATTGTCTTATATACTCTTATTTTTGCTGGTCTTGAGAGTATTTTTGATTTAAGTAGGGTCCTTAACGAGTAGTATGCCCTGTTTCCTGCAATAATCCTGGCTGCCACGTCCTTTTCATAGTTATTTTCAGATGTTATGATCGCTCCCAAGTACTTAAATTCTTTGACGACTTCAAAATTGTATTCATTAATTGTTACGTTTTGTCTAACCCTTGGTCTTTGGTTCTTCGTAACCACCATGTACTTGGTCTTGTCCTCGTTGACCTTAAGACCAACTTCCTTGGCTCCGTTCTCGAATAGGGTGAAAACTTCTTTTGCATCTCTGGTGGATTGTGCAATTGTGTCATGGTGTTCGCATGTTCCAGTGCGAAGTTAAACAGCAGGGGGGCGAGAGGATCTCCTTGTCTAAGTCCGGTGTCAATGAGGAATTCCTACATCACAACCTACTAATAAAATCAAAAATGTTCGAACACTGGTTCGGTGAGGATATTCGAAGATGTGGTATAGAAGAAATAAACATGTCGACCAAAAAAAGAAAAATAGAATGGAATGAACACAGAAAGAATGGCAGAAAATAGAATAGTACGAATAGCAAGAGACATACCAAAGGGAAGAAGATCATTGGGACGACAGAGGAAAAGATGGTCAGACAATGTCAATTGGGGCTAAAAAACCGAAGTAAAACAGGCATTGTGCCTATTTATAAAGGACGAAGAAGAAAGAAGATGTTCGAAGACAAGAAAATATACAAAAAAAGTGTATCTCCAATAAAGGCGTCACAAGAAATCAGATCGATCATGTGCTTGTAGATGCCAGGAGGGTAGTAACTTCCTCGATGTAAGAAGCCTTAAGAGAGTCGGGTGAAGACATGGAACATTTTCTGGTAAAAACGATGGTAAGAACAAGAATAGAATCCCAAAAATCTCACGAGAATACCAACAATATTATGGAATACCGTTCTTAATAAGTTCTGCGGGATAATGAGGCAGAGTAGAAATTTCAAGAGGCTATCCAAATAGCGCTAACACAGACAGAGGATTATAACAACACAGACTCTGCTTGGAAAAATATAAAATTAAAATTGACAAGCGTATTAGATGAAATGTAGTAGTACTCTAGTAACTGGTACTCAAAAAGTGAACAATAAAAAAATGGTTTGATGACGATTGCCTGAAATCCACAAAAAAAAGAAACATGGCTAGAAGGGACCTGCTACAAAATCCCTTGCAAAAACATGGTGAAAGGTATAAACAGACAAACAGTGGCAAGAAAACTATTGAGAAGAGAAAAAAAGGAGTACCAGGAACAAGGAATTAGAGATATAGTAGAAAATCGGCTGAAATCGACCTAGCGCTGACTGCGGCTCTGACCACCAACTTCTTTTTGCAACGCTAAAGCAAAAATTCAAGGCATGTGCTAGGATCCGAAACAAGAGGATATCAAAAATAAAAGATACACAACAATTTAAAAGCCAATGTAATGAAAGATTCGAAAATATTTTACCAACTATCGTCACTCATGATTCCGAAAAGATTTGGTTATCTTTTAAAAATACCTTGATACAGACCTTGACTGACTGCGAGGCACAGTCTAATGCCGTCTCAACCGGACCAAAAAAAGTGTGGATGTCTGCAGATACTTTTGACCTCGTTGAAGAACGTAGAAAACTTAAAATTGCTGGAATCGAGAACCCTCTCAGGAATTCCCAGTACCGACAGCTATCTAGAGCTATTCAGGCTGCTTGTAGACGAGACAAAAACAAACATATAGAGAAAATCTGCAGAGAAATTCAACTACATGCCGACACAAATAACACCAAAGAACTCTTTGATAAAGTCAGACTACTCACACGTAAATTCAAGCAGAAATCTTGGTCTATCAAAGATGATGAAGGTAATGTGCAGACGGATTTGGACAAGGTTATTGATGTTTGGAGGGCGTATTGTAAGTCTTTATACGCCAATACGGACCAGATGCCAGCGGACACCCCATTTGTACCTGACTGCCAGACCTCCACTTTCCATTCTCCTTCAACAGAGACACACCACACTAGTTTTGAATCTGAACCTGACATACTTTTCTCCGAGGTGGAATTCGCTTTAAAAAGACTTAAGTTAAACAAAGCAGCAGGATATGATCTCATTACTGCAGACGTCTTGAAGCATCTTCCGGAATGTGGAGTGAAAATATTACATCGACTGTGTAATGAAATATGGCACACAGGCGTCTGGCCTGAGAATTGGAGAAAGACCATAATCATACCTCTTCATAAGAGAGGTTCAACAAATAATTGTAACAACTACAGGCTATTAGTTCTAATATCACACGCCAGTAAGGTGATCCTCTACATACTGCAACGGCGTCTAGAAAACTTCATAAGTTGGCAAATAGCACCTGAGCAGGCTGGATTTGTAAAGGGCAGAGGTACTAGAGAAGAAATCCTTAATGTAAGAAACATCATAGAAAAAGCCAGAGAATACCAGATCCCGATATTTATATGTTTCGTCGATTATACAAAGGCCTTTGATAATGTTAGATGGGACAAACTATGGAACATATTGACGACAATGGGTGTACCTAAACACTTGACACCTTATTAGCAAACTGTACCAAGATAACCTGGCATATATTCGAATGGACGGATACCTGTCTGACAAATGCACTTTGGAGAAGGGAGTAGGCCAAGGATGCGTTTTATCTCCCTTATTATTTAACATCTATTCGGAGTTCATAATGCGCAGAGTCTTGGATGGTTGGGAGGGAGGAGTAAACCTAGGTGGTGTTAAGATATCTAACTTGCGTTTCGCAGACGACACTACACTTCTAGCCTCTACTCCAGAAGAAATTACTGAATTATTAAAAAAACTCGAGGTAGAAAGTGCTAAATTTGGACTCATGGTTAACTACAACAAAACCAAAATCATGGTTATTGATCGCCAACAACAGTTTCCTGAAACCCAAACTATTGCGGGATGCGAGGTAGTCTCATCTATGATATATCTTGGAGCTCTAGTTAACAACACAGGCAGTTGTGAACCCGAAATTAGAAGACGCATTCAACTAGCAAGAGCAGCAATGAGTGAACTAAACGGGGTCTGGCGTGATCGTCACATTACTATGACAAACAAAAAGAGACTCGTTTCAACTCTGGTCTTTTCCATATTTTACTATGCATGCGAGACATGGACAGTCAAAGAATCAGATAGACGACGTATAGACGCCTTTGAAATGTGGACATGGAGACGCCTGCTTCGAATTCCATGGACGGCTCGCCGTACAAATATCTCGGTTCTGGATGAAATTAAACCGGATCAGCGTCTCTCCAGTACCGTTTACTCTAGAATTTTAAAGTTCTTTGGTCATATCCATCGAAGTGATCACAAAATGGAGCGGTTGGTGGTCCAAGGAAGGCCTCAGACTCAACGCCAACGCGGAAGATCTCCACAGCGATGGGCGGACATTACTAAAAAGCTTCTCAACAAACAGTATACTGAGGCAATACATGTAACTGATGACCGCGACCAGTGGAGAAATATTATCAATCAAACTGTCCGAGCTGCTGAAGCCCAATTATGAACCACAACACATCTACCAAGATGTTAATGACTATGATGATGAGAAAATCGGAAGAACAACCAAGTAGGAAAATTATTTAAAGGAGATTCAGAGATTAAGGCCGGATACCAAGCAAAAACAGAAAACTTCCTTAAAAACGACAGCAGACAGCTCATTACTGATGATAAGGAACTCCTAAAAACTGGAAGGAATACTTCCAGGGACTAGGGGCCCTTAGGCCATAAGTTGCTAGGGGCCAAATCGTGCTCCAAGAATTCGAATTTTAATTCATGGAGTTATGTTATATTCATGTTAGAAATTGAAATTTGTAAGAAATCCACAAAAAAAATTACTTTCGCATCCCAAAAAAATGATGGTCTTCTTGTCAGATTTCTAAAATTTTCTTTCGAAAATTTAGGGTAGTAGCAACGCTCTCTCTTATCGAACGGCAAAACCTATTGAACGGAACAGCCTATTAAGTCAAAGAAGAATTTGTACGGTTTAAGTAATTCATCATAATTAGAAAATTAAATACTTCAAGCGACATAAATTCGTTTCAATTATTTAGAATAAATAAGAAAACCGTCAAAATTGAATAACACCTGGTCACGTTACACACAATTTCTCCCCCTCAACTCAAACGCTTTAATTAAACGATTTATAAACACAAAAAACGATAAAATTTAATACTCCGCTCCTTTCTCTCTTTGTGTCTTTTCCGTGGACAATTTTCAATATTCAAATGAATTCGATCCCATTGTTTTTTGCCATATATTTCTGTTCTGGAGCAGAAAAATTGGGTCGAATCAACTTTGAATTTGCATTCACAAAGAAAACAAGAAAATAAAACAACATTGAAACTTAGGCAAATGTAATTCCCGATTGGGTAAAATATTTAGGAAATTAATTCGTGAGCCGTTTTCAAATGATTGTAATGTTAACTTTCTTTGGTAACGCCACTCACGTTGAAAACATGATACCTACAGTTATTTTATGATCGTTTGGGATTAGGTATATGAGTCACAGGGTGTTTTATTTAAAAATTGAAAAACTGTTTGTAGCCAGTACTTTAAAACTATTTGACATGTCCTTGCCATAGAAAAAAGTACTATACATTATACATATATATTCTACTAAATTATGATAAATAAACGCTTCTGGCTACTACTAGAGGCAAAGGCGGATCCAGCAACCTTGCAAGGAGGGGGCAATGAAATAAAAATTTCCTCGTCACTCGCGTACGCAGGATGCTTTTTCGGTATGGGCTGTTACTTTATTTTTCTTCATGTACTATGTTCTTTCAGAACGTTGGTTACTATCATAGCTATCTTAATTTTATTCACTGCCACCCTAAATCAACCACGAAGTGCTTTTTCGTCCTGGACTGCGTTTGCCTTCTATTTTCACTTGCAGAATATTTTCTATATTTGAATAGAATCTATATTTGAAACTTCTCATTACATGTCCAAAATACTTCATTTTTCTCTTCTTGATGCCTTCTATAATCTCAGTAGTCTTGCTGAGACGTTCTAGTATTGTGGAGTTTCAAATCTTCTTCGCAAAAGATACTTTTAAAATTCTTCTATAGAACCACATTTTGAAAGCCTCAAGGCGATTCAGGTAAGTAGATCGATTTTATTTATGTTTTATTCCGTTATTCAGTTATCGATAGGACACAAAACCCACTATTTATTTTGAATCGTAATTATCTCTTTCTTAAAAAAAATGGCGAAGTCTCAAGGAGGGGGTAATTGACCCCATTGACCCCCCCTTGGATCCGCGCCTGACTAGAGGCGTACGACAGGCGCCGTTGCGCCGTTACGCCGACTGCGCCGTTACATGTTTAATTTTAAATATCTCGAAAACTAATGACTTTATCGTTACGAGTGAAGAGTATATTATTTATATAGAGAGTATTGGAGAATCAAAAGATTGCGCTAAGTAAAATTTGGGAAGGGTCAACCATTCACTGTCCCCTGTCGTACGCCTCTAGTAGTAGAAATGTCTTTTTATCATAATTTAGAAGGGTGTACAATACCTACACTTTCTGCCAAGTATGACAAGGATATGTCAAATGGTTTTAAAGTAGGTAGTGGGTACAAATTAATAATTTTTAAATTTTTAAATAAAACACTCTGTAACTCCGTAAGGAGTCACATTTTTTTTAAGTGATTTGGGTTAAATCTTAATATTTTAAGGTCTAGAATCTACAACTCAGAGACTAAACATTCTTATTGAATCACCCTGTATATAACTCAACGTATTTACAACCCTGGCTTCATTATTTTCTTCATACTGACTCCATGGTTTTACGAACATTAAAATGTAATAACTTTTGATCAAACTTTTTAAAAATTCAGATGGAGCTAACATTCTTATTACATTCCATATATGCCAAATGCATAATTTAATTTTTCATAATTTTCAAAACTCATGTTTTTACTGACAATAATTCTTTACGTCGATAGACCAGGACATGCAGCAGTAAAAACACCTATTTAAAAACCATCGATTTTTAAATACTGCACCTATAGACAAGGCGAAAACGGCGAGTTCTTTGGAGAAAATATTCCTATGAGATTTTTTTGCATAATCACATTCGTGAGACATTCCAGAATAAGATTCAAGAAGTCGCCCACGCGAAAAGTGGTCCAAATTTTTTTTAACATTTTATTTAATCAAATTGCAAAAATCAATATTTTTGGCCGGAACAAAATTTTTTTTAGGTTTTTTGGACCATTCTGAATAAAAAAGGTCTCATAATTTTTCTCTAAAGTTAATCGTTCGTTTTCGAGGTAAAAGCATTTTAAAATTGAAAAAAACGAAAAATGGCGATTTTCAAGGCTTAATAACTCGGTTAAAAGTTATTACTATGAAAGTCAGAAAGTAACTAAATCAAAGTTTAAAGCCCCCACAAGATCCTGAAGAAATTTTTGTCATTATTTGATTACTAAGCTGTTATTTTTAAGTAAAAATAATGAGCGCCATGCACGTATTAGGCGGCCGTCCATGATGAGTGCGAAAGAGATGCCATTCAGGCAGTCCTCTCAGCAGCGCATCTCACTCGCACTCACATTTACAGCCGCGATCTTACCACTCATTATTCAATCCATGCTAAACACTAGGAAAATTATTACCTGCCTAGGAGGCAAATCAACTACTATAAAAGCAGTAAAAGGTTGTCCTCAAGGAGGAGTCTTATCACCTCTACTGTGGTCGCTAGTGGTTGACGACCTCCTAACAAAGCTCAAAAGAGCAGGATTTCATGCTCTGGGCTATGCTGACGATCTAGTTATAGTGGTTAGAGGCAAACATGACGGTATTATTGCCGAACGCATGCAGCAGGCCTTAAACATTATAACCACTTGGTTTTCGAGGGAAGGGCTATCAGTCAATCCCAACAAAACGACACTTATTCCGTTCACTAACAGGAGGAAACTAACATTACAGCCTCCGATCATGAATGGAATAACCCTTTCTTTCTCAGAAGAGATTAAATACCTAGGAGTCATCCTTGATAGGAGACTTACGTGGAATGCACACCTCACTCATATTACCATAAAAGCAACAAGGGCTTTCTGGATGTGCCGTAGGCTTTTTGGGAAAACCTGGGGTCTGAAGCCAAAAATGATCTACTGGTCATATTTAACGGTTGTCAGACCCATTATCACTTATGCTGCGATGGTTTGGTGGACCAAAACAAAGCAGCAAAAGGCAATAAACGAGTTGCAAATGTGCAACGACTTGCCTGTATTGGGATCACGGGTGCAATGAGATCGTGTCCTACCGCAGCCTTAGAGGCAATGCTAGACCTTCCTCCACTACATTTACATGTACAGAGGATCGCTCTAGAAAATGCCTATAGGCTGACACAGACTAAATTTCTAAAACCCGGTGACTTAACGGGACATCTTGAGGTATTAAGGGCTGGAACAACCCAAATCATGAAGATGCCTACAGACGTAATGCCTGCAAAACAAGATTTCGAACTCGCGTTAGATGTTATTATTAACGACCGCGAGTTGACAGAAAACGAAATCGCTCAAATCACAAAAGGTGCCCTCACTTACTATACTGATGGGTCAAAAACAAACGAAGGAGTAGGGATCACAGGTCCTAATATTAGGATATCCGCAGCCCTTGGAAATACTCCAACAATATTTCAAGCAGAACTAATAGCAATAGAGTTCTGTGCTCAAGAGTGTCTAAGAAAAGGCCTCAACTCGGCAAGAATATTTATTGCATCTGATAGTCAGGCTGCTTTGAAGGCTCTGAAGTCCACAACTTACGAGTCAAAAATAGCCTGGAATTGCAAAAAATCCCTTAAACGACTGGCTAGTCGCAACAAACTAACGTTGCTATGGGTGCCAGGGCATAAAGGAATTGTCGGAAATGAGATTGCCCATAGTCTCGCAAAGGAAGGAGCTTGTACTTCTTTCATCGGACCTGAACCATTTTGTGGCATACCAAAAAGCCGCATAATGGAAGAAGTTCGAAAATATGAAAAGGAACTCAGTGCAGTCTACTGGAAAAATGTTCCAGGCCAAAGACAGGCAAAAAGGTTATTACGACCCTCTGCCCGCTACGCGAAATTACTCTTAGAGCTTCAGAAATCTGATCTCAGAGTAATCACAGGAATTCTCACTGGACACTGCTCACTCAGATACCATCTCTGTAAAATGGGCATACTGGACAGTGAGACATGTAGATTCTGCGATGAGGCAGATGAGACGTCAGAACATATTATCTGCAATTGCAGAGTAATTGTTCGGCAACGCCATAAATATCTGGAACAGGTATTCCTTGATCCTGATCAGATTACAAACCTAGCTCCAAAACGGATAATGGACTTTCTTAGAAGCCTAGACCCTTTGGACTAAAATATAGATGTAGGGTATACACAAAAGATCTTATAGGTCGCAGTGTAGTAAGGTCAACTGAGCCAATCGACCCCTTTTGCAATCTACAATCTACCACTCATTATTAATAATTAAAAATAACAGCTTAGTAATAAATTAATGACACAAATTTCTTCAGGATCATGAAACGGGGGCTTTAAAATTGATTTAGTCACTTTCGGACTTTCATAATAATCATTTTTAACCGAGTTATTAAGTCTTAAAAATGGCCATTTTCGCGTTTTTCAAATTTTAAATTGCTTATAACTCCAACAAGATCAACTTTAGAGAAAAATTATTAGAGACCTTTTCTGTCCGGGATGGTTCGAAAAATCTAAAAAAAAAAATTTCTCCGGCCAGAAATTATTGATTTTTGCAATTTGATTAAAAAAAAATTGTTAAAAAAAATTGGACCACTTTTCGCGTGGGCGACTTCTTGAACCTTATTCTGGGGTGCCTCACGAATGTGATTATGCAAAAAAATCTCATGGGAATATTTTTTCCGACGAATCCGCTGTTTTCGCCAGAGACTACAGCAACTTTTTTGCATTGTGTTCAGGATGACGTCAGGAAAAAAGTCGACTATAGAAAATGAGTGGAAATACATAATTGCATTGTAAGTGCATCAAAAAGTCTATAAACATGTCACAATCCGTATATTAAGGTCCATATTTTGCTATTCGGGGGTTTTTGCGACCAATAAACAAGAATACGCAATCAGAACCGACCCCCGATGCACCTGGTGCCAAATTTACTACTAAGCCACGTCCTCTGGAGTTTCGAAGGTTCTCGGCACTAACACGACGCAGTATTTCGGAGGTTTTTGGGATCGCTAAACACGAATACGTCATTAGAACCGACCCCCCGGAGCACCTGGTGCCCAGCGTCACAGCTGAGGTACGTCATCTTCTAAAGTTTCGAGTGTTTTTGGCACTAAATTGGTACAAACAGATTACTGCGGAGGTTTTTTGGGGTTGCTGGACTCTGCCGTATAGAGAGATTTCTTGCCAATGATATTTTTATTTTCACTACCGCACCTCGGGTGCATTCTTCAAAACGAATGACGTCATATGAAATGAAATGATGCATAAAAATTCGGTTCTTTTTGATTTGTCAAATCCTAAGTATAATGAACACGGAATATAAACATAAGATATGGAAAAATTGGCATCGGTGTTTTTTTTTGGTTAGATATAGTTCTAGTTTAATCAGCAACAATATGAATGCATTCTGAGGCATTCTGAAATATTCAAAAAACTTGTTTCCATCCTCCATCAACTCTTTATAAAAGCTGAGTCCTTCTTCTAAGCTTTATGGGCCCACAAGCGTTTGTTTGTAGTGTATGTTTCTTTTTGCTGTTGTTTTTCCTCATCTAATATCACAGCAATCATGTAAAGTTTACTGTAGGAAAATACCATCATTTTGGTAACCTTCACGGCACGGCACAGTGCTGTGTGAAACAATCGAAATCACGGACCGGTAAAGCACTGATACGGCACTGTCGCGTTACGGTCACGTCACGGATGTGTGCGAATCGACCTTTAAAATGTGTGCGTTAATTTTTGCGAGTAGTGTATGTTGGTTGGTTAATCAGTTGTTTGGTGTTTGTTTATTTTATTATTTGTCTGTCATAATAAATATCATATTGCTATAATACACTGCTCAAAATGATCAAATCTTACTAAGAGTCGTATCAGTTTTTTTAGGAACCAGCTGTACCTTTCAGGGATACGTTTAATTGACTTTTAATTATCTAGTGTCATTTAGGTCGTTTATAGAAAAAACTATAAAATTTTTTTAGAGTTTTTAAAAGGAATACGGCAGCTATAAACACTTTTTATAGTCGCAGAATTCATTTCTTTTCTCATTTCGTCTTTAAACCATTTTCCTTGAGAAAAAAATATATTTTACTCGGAATAGCGTAGTTTTTCTGTATATCTTCATAAAGAGACTTTCCCAATTTGATATAAAGGAGCAGGCACCAGTCATAAAGGTACGAACATAATACAGGTCTAATTCCCCGCGAGACCTAAAAACGAAAAATGACCGAAACAGAAGTAGTAAACAACAATGCGTTTTGTCAAAATAAATCGACATCGGCCTTTTATTGACTTTATTATAACTTATACGTCTGGGGTGTTCGATGCAAGCTATAAAAGGTGCCTTTAAACTTTCGTTCGATACGACCTTATTACGAATTATGTGTGGAAGAACATAGAAATGTGGCTATTTTTAATAGCAATAAACTTGCACGTTATTTATAGGCCTCGATAGCTAGAGAACCGATAAAATGGGCAAATAGAGCGTGACTTATAAAATGTTGGGGTTAAAGTAAATATTAGCGATTTAATACGATTATTAGAAAATGGGGTGTTCAATTTTTCAAAAGCAAAAAATAATCTTATATTTTTCACTGTATCATGTCGATAATTATTGTCATCCTCAATTTTAAACTGTTTCTTAATTCAACCCTTAGTAATAATTCCTACTACTGACTTTACCCCACTGCCTACCTAACTACAGGCATTATGCTTAGACATTGCGACAGAACTCTCTTCCTCTATTTGTGTCGACCACCGCTGGTGACAGTTCTCTTCACTGTCTTCTTCGCTTGAAGGCAAAATACGCGAACCTTTATCTCTGGGTTTAATCTAAGTATGAAAACGAACTGCTCTATGGTACTACCCACC
Source organism: Diabrotica virgifera virgifera (assembly GCF_917563875.1). Taxonomy (NCBI): domain Eukaryota; kingdom Metazoa; phylum Arthropoda; class Insecta; order Coleoptera; family Chrysomelidae; genus Diabrotica; species Diabrotica virgifera. The sequence continues at coordinate 14,839,005 of NC_065447.1, forward strand.
CAAAGATCGCTTTGGTGTTTCGTTGGCAACATATCTCTTGAATCTTTCTCTGGGTCCCATTATCACTGAACAAGCGCTTTTCCTATCTCTGCAATAGTGTGAGACAGTAATTCTATATAACATATCCGTTAATCCGTTAAAGACAATTAAAACTTGTGCACGAAACAGTTAAACTACCTGTGAAACCGGCATATGTGTTTGATCGAGACGAGGGTGAACAATGGCCAAACAGAACTTTGGGTAAAATTTTTTACGAACTTATAATATCGCCTATATTATCATAATCCCTCTCTAAAGTTTCACTTGAACCAGCAACCTAAAACATACAGTCCACACAACTGAAATTATATTAACACTTTTTTTAGAAAGAAGCCTTTTTTTATTGCTCAAAATGCCTAGAGTGCGTAGAATTTGCTGGGTGTCCCGGCTAAGTTACTTTGAAAGAAGTCAAATTGTCGGGCTGAGTGAAGCCGGTCTATTTATAAGAGAAGTTTCGAGGAGGGCTAACAGATCTTTACGCAGTATCCTACGGTGCTGGCGAGTATGGACTCAGGAAGATCAAGGATACCAAGCGAGGGGTTCTGGACGTAACAGAAGGACCACAGAGCGTCAGGATCTCCGATTAAAACCTCTAGGTCTAAGAGACAGATTCAGCAGTATTCGAGCCAACGCAAATCAGTGATTTGAAGAGCATGGAAGGATGGTTGGTATGCGTACGGTATATCATTGATATACCTGATAGGGAGCCCACATTGGCTGCTACCTATCGCAGCTAAACCATCAGATCACCACTATTTTTTATCAGCGGTAATAAGACAGCTATATTCTTATTGCATACTTAAACACCATCCAAAACTCGATATTTTAGCAAGGCAGACCGCATGTTTTCCGAGAATCGTTAGAATTCATGGATCAACGTCAATGATTGACCTTGGCCACCACGATCGCCTGATCTGTCTCCAACTAAACATGTCTGGGACATAAGTCGCAGGCTCTTAAAGTTGCAAGGTCCTACACAGATTTCAGCAGCTCTTACTCACGAAGTTACAGTAGTTCGGAATGAGAAATCCCAACAGGGTATCGACTACCCCATCAGAATGATGCCCAGGCGTGGAAAGACCCTGTGGAAATTTAGAAAATCGAACGCAGTTTAGGACACGTAATAAATTAAGTAATTGTCGAGTTAATTGCCCTATTGTCGAGTTGAATCCTGGACATTCACTGAAGCGATGGAGAAAAAACTTGAAGCTTTCGAGATGTGGCTATACAGGCGAATCCTAAGGTATCATGGACGGACAAGATAACCAACGAGACCGTATTACAAAGAATGGGGAAAGAAAGAGGTGATGTATACCATTAAAGGAAGAAAGTTAGAATATCTCGGACACATATTGAGAAACAGCACTAAATACAGATTATTGAAGGTAATCCTTCAAGGAAAAGTATTCGGAAAGCGAGGAATTGGGAGAAGAAGAACATCATGGTTAAAGAACCTGAGGAAATGGTTCTCCACAACAACAACTGATCTATTTAAAGCATCAGTTAATAAAATTAATTATAGCCAGAATGATCGCCAATATTCGGAACGGATAGGCACAAAAAGAAGAAGAATTCTTACTATTCTTGATTTGGACAGCCTGCTTATGTGTTGATTCCATTCTTCTTTTCTGTTCTTTACCCAGGTATTTATATTGTATTGTCTACCCCGCATATGCGTCTGATTTCCTCCCTTCTTACCCTGTCCTGTAGTCCTTTTCCAGCAATCCTTCTTAAGATCTTCATTTCGTTGGTCTCTAGATGTATCCAGATTTGGTTTCGAAGACGGCAGATTTCTGAATCATATCATGCAGGTTCCGTTGAAGCAGGGGTCAAGGTTTAAGAAATTGTTCAAGCTTTCAGTGTTCTAATTTTCTATATTAACATTCAGTAGATGTCTCAGAATATAAGTACATTGATGCTTTCTTTACTCGTGGATTTGTTTACATTCACGTACTTGTAGGTAATATTTTTTAGAATTAGCTATTTTTAATGGGAAATAAGCCACAATTTTACTAAAAAAATGATTTTATTAACGTTAGATTAATAAATTATTACAAATTTCTCGGCAGAATGCAGTAGGATGTGGTTACCCATACTCATATTAAAAGAGGAAGTCAATAGAAAGAAAATACCACGATTAAGTAAGTCATGGTAGGGGAGCCCAAGCGGGGATTTTTGCAGTTACTCGAGCGCGTCAGATTATCATATGGGGAGAAACCTGCTACCCTGCAGATGTACCTCTACCATGGCTCTTAACACAGGGAAGTTCGTTAAGGGGGGCCCAAAAAAAAAATCTATCCTTAAAAATACTCGAAATTGTCAGATTAAGATAAGGTACGTTAAGTACGTGCAAAAGAGTATATATTATTTCAAAAATCTGACGATTTGAGTAAGCAAATGGGTGAGTCAAAAAGTTTCACAAAAAAAAAGCGAATATTTCGCGAAATGAACGTCAGATCGAAAAATTGCAAAATACATGCATTTTTTCGAAATATGGGTAGATGGCGCTATAATGGGAAAAAACGATTGTTGGAAATGGAAAATTTAATCAAAAAGTGGAAAGTCCCCACTAAAATGGAAAATTTTACTTAACTTTTTTTGGTTTTAGGACCTAATAATCACAACCCAATAGGTTCCCATAACGCTCGAGTGACTGCAAATTTAACATACTTTGCTCCCCTACCATCAATAACATATTGAGTTAGTACATTTTATATTTTATATTTTAGTATTATTTATACATCTATGTATTATTAATATTATTTATAATTTAGCATAACATATGTACATAATATTAAGGTCAGAATTTGGTATTAGTTTTGAGAGTAAACTAAAGACCTAATATGATGTCGGGATAGTATCACGAGGTTTTTTTTCTGGTTTTCCCTCGTGATTTACTATGGAATCTCTAACGCGAGAATTTTACTGTCACTTTTGCATGTGGTTGTCTTTTTAAAAGACAGATCACATGCTATGATTTTTTTTGTGACGGATATTCTTGAGTTGGGTTTGATTTCATGTAATCCAATGAACTATCTTTCAATAAAGTCGTCCCAGGAACGCAACTTATGAATATTGGCAATATAATTTTAAAATTTTCTACTTTAAAATGTATAATATAATATGTCTGAATTGCCGATATAAATGAGTCAGATTAAATAAATTATTAGAAGAATTTTTTAACAACATTTTTGTTTAATTTATTAATATTTTTTGTATTTTGACAACAGCATCCGATTTGGCGGTCGAAACGTTAATAAAATATTTTTTTAGTAAAATTGTGGCTTATTTCCTATTAAAAATAGTTAATTACAAAAATGCGACAAGAAAATAGCTTCAGAATAATATCTTTTAGAAGTTTAAAAGTCATTGGTGTAAATACTCTTATAACATATTCTGCAAATTATCCAAATTTAAAAATAAAACGTAGATATTACCTACATCGAATAAAATATTGCTTCTTTCGCATTATTTTAAACACCCGCTAGAGCAGCGAAAACCCAAACCATCCAGCTTCCTGTAATTTAAAACTAACTACACCTTTTATCTGTCCCGATATATCTTTCCGGTAAACGTTTTCCCGTCTATCTAAATCTTTCAGCGATTTCCACTGCATGTCACACCTTAAAACCTCCCGAAAAGTGTCTACCCTCTTTCCGAAGTCATTCAAAGCGTTTATTGAACGATCATCGGGCGTCCGATACACCCTCATAAATAAATTATATAAGCCGTTTGGAGGTTTTCCGGGCCTGGTCCTTGTTTTCCTTTTTATCGCTTCATTCACTGATTTTGACAGGATGTATATTACACTAAATCATTTATCCAGATATTGCGGCCGTCGAAAGAGCCAGACCGAGGTACTGGTCTGGTGTTTGTGTATGTTTGTGGAGTGTGTGACCCAAAAGCAGATTTTCGACCTAATGGAATCAACGGATTGTGAAGTTTCCGATTCTCTCTATGTTCGCGTCTCGTTCGATGAATAGAACTTCCGAAATATGCTGAATGAAAAATGATCCGTTCACAATATAATTATAAATTATAATCCCTTATAGACACTGCAAAAAATATAATCAGTTTTTCGAATATGTACATAATATTTATACTCTGGGCTAATTAGACAAAAAAAAAGAAGAAAAACTTATTTACCAGCAATTTTATTGCTGGATTCGAATCTTATGATTGTATTAATAATATAGGTATGCAAAGTCCGCAGATAGTGTGCTACTTTTTATTTATAAAATGGCGCCCGAAAATCGTGTTTTTGTCAATTTATGCTCTATAACTCCAAAGATTTTAACTTACACCAAAGTGTTTAACTACCAAAGTAGTCCAGAAAGCCACTGCGCATCCGCTAGGGAAAATATTCTAATTCGTATTTTTTGCACAATCTTACTCAAAAAGGACTCCTTTTAACAAATTTGCATGTTGCCAGGACCAAAAGGTGGTCAATAATTTTTTAAACGTTTTTTTTTTGTTTTTTTCCTAAAATTATTTTTTTTGCATGGAAAAAAGTTTTTTTTAGGTTTTTTAGATCATTCCAAACAGAAAAGGTCTTTAGTGACTTTTCTCTAAAAATGATAGTTTTTGACATATAAGCGAATAAAAATTGAAAAATTGCGAATTCGGCCATTTTTAGTCCTCAAAAACTATGTGAAAAACTGAAAATTTGAATGTTGCCAAGGTAGGTAGATATTCTTTAAACATCGATTGATGAAATCCCGAAGAGTTTTTTGCAATACAATATTCAAAACTCCTAATTTTTTTAATTGCTAATCAAGCGTGCTCGACACTATTTTCCACCGACAGTATGGTGCAAATGAAAGGAATAAATTCGTTATTTCGTAAACCGGCGACTTTAAGGAAAAATCCCGAAACAGGTCGATTTTTATTTTTAAGTTATGATATTGTGGCATATATGATATACTAGTGACGTCATCCATCTGGACGTGATGACGTAATCGATGATTTTTTTAAATGAGAATAGGGGTCGTGTGCTAGCTCATTTGAAAGGTTCTTCAATGCTCTATTCAGTAATATAAACATTTACATAATTATTTATACAGGGTGTCCAAAAAAATTTTATTAAATTAAGTTATTTGACAAAAAAAGAAGTAGAAGGACACCCTGTATAAATAATTATGTAAATGTGTACATTACTGAATAGAGAATTGAAGAACCTTTCAAATGAGCTACCACACGATCCCTATTCTCATTTAAAAAAATCATCGATTACGTCATCACGCCCAGACGGATGACGTCACTAGTATACCATATATGCCACAATATCATAACTTAAAAATAAAAATCGACCTGTTTCGGGATTTTTCCTTAAAGTCGCCGGTTTACGAAATAACGAATTTATTCCTTTCATTTGCACCATACTGTCGGTGGAAAATAGTGTCGAGCACGCTTGATTAGCAATTAAAAAAATTAGGAGTTTTGAATATTGTATTGCAAAAAACTCTTCGGGATTTCATCAATCGATGTTTAAAGCATATCTACCTACCTTGGCAACATTCAAATTTTCAGTTTTTCACATAGTTTTTGAGGGTTAAAAATGGCCGATTTCGCAATTTTTCAATTTTTAATCGCTTATATGTCAAAAACTATCATTTTTAGAGAAAAGTCACTAAAGACCTTTTCTGTTTGGAATAATCCAAAAAACCTAAAAAAAACTTTTTTCCATGCAAAAAAATAATTTTAGGAAAAAAACAAAAAAAAAACGTTTAAAAAATTTTTGACCACCTTTTGGTCCTGGCAACATGCAAATTTGTTAAAAGGAGTCCTTTTTGAGTAAGATTATGCAAAAAATCTGAATTAGAATATTTTTCCTAGCACATGCGCAGTGGCTTTCTGGACTAAAGATACACCAAAAATACCGAAATATAAATTCACCGTAATTAAATTTTGCATAGATACCTGTTTTTCCCGATTTACTTCGACGAAAATTTTCCCCTGAAAATGCGGGTTTTTCCAACAAAATCTTTAATTTTCAACGAAAATTTTAGATAAGTAATTGTTGATCCATAATTAAATAACTTGGCAATATAAAAGCTCTTTTCGTATAGATTATAATTCCAGAAGCCGAAGAACAGTTTAGCAACAATTGAATTGTTAATTAAAAATTTACGGTCGTTATAATAACCACAATAATTATGACACATAAGAATAACTATGATTTTTGTATAAAAAGATACTGTACCTATCTAATGTACTTTATAGAATTGAAATTGGACTATAAAAGCGGCCTCAGGAATATTTTAAAATTATAAACAATTTTTTGGCTTATAAACAATTAGAATATCTTGGGAAATATTTAATTAAATTAAATCATGAAAACGGTATTGGAAAAAAAGCGTCAGGGCGCTTCTTTTAACAGAAAAAACGTTTAATTGTGATAAGGTGTTCCTGAGATACAACCGGTTAAAGTTGATACCTGAGATACAACCGGCATTTACGGCAAAGATATAAATAATAGGATCATAATTTTCGAACCATCACCTTTTTAGTTTTGTCCTCTTTCTCCACACCAATTTTCATATCTTTAAAATACTTATAACATATATTATTATAATAAAAACTATCCATATTACGAGTGAAAATTGCCAAAAATAGCAAACATTCTTATAAATAAATTAATCTATTATAACAAAACAAAAGCAAGCTTGACATTTAATAATGCGTTAGTTAGATGGCTCTACTCGAGTTACTTGGGAACAAAGGAAGATTGAAGAAAATTGCTCCATGGGAAGCCGAGAAAATGCATTTTTTTAACGTATACCGATTTTGAACTTTGAGATTACATTTTCTTCAACTTAATTTTTGATTGGAATTTTGCTATTTTTGGCAATTTTCACTAGTAATATCGATAGTTTTATTATAATAAGTATTATACTAGTATTATAATAATATATGTTACGAGTATTTTAAAGATATGAAAATTGGTGTGAAGAAAGAGGACCGAAATAAAAAGGTGATGGTTCGAAAATTATGAACTTATTGTTTATATCTTTACAATACTTATCAAAGGTTTGAAAGTTTTGTAAATTCTGTATTAACGATTGCACGTAAGTTTTCTAAACTGGCTATGTCTAATCATGATACAAAGATGCTCACTTGATTTATTTATTATACATAAAATAGATATGGATATTGGGTTTTAATGATCCCGTATTGCCACAACATTTATTTATCTTAGTTTTTCTGTTTGTATTATCGTACAGTTTCTAACAAGTTATTTATGTTGAAATTTTGAAGTATTAACGTTAAAATATAATGTAGCAATGCCTTCTAATTGAATTTATTTGTTCGCTGTTTACACATATAGCAAAATTAACCGCAATCGATTCGGCAGACACATGCGTTCAATGTGCAGTTAAATATGTGTTATAATAAATTTGCTGAAGCCTACACAAACGCATCGTAGAGATGTTGAGGCATTTATTGAACTGTAAATCGTCCGAAATTGTCCAGCATCGATTAGTTGTTTGACACTATTACAACACTTACGGTGACAATTTCAACTATAGTTTATATAATTAGAACTGATGAAAAATACATGACAATGACAAGTAACCAAACGGTTTATGATCCTTAGTCCTCAGTCCATAATCCGCCACAGCCGTGGTAACACAAACTAGAACAAAAAAACTGGGTGTTCATGAGGACAGAAATTTGGTAACTCATTCTCGCGCCAATGTTTTTGTTAAGAAGCTTTTAAAAATTGATAACATGATAGATTATACAATTTGTTCTGCATAGATGTCAGGAGTTGGAGTTAAGAACGGAAAAAAAACACAGAGAGGGCGGCCCTCAATGTTTACGGCGAAATTGGTCTTGGATAGGGGTTCAAGCATTATATAAGACGGACATGAACAATTAAGTACAAAAAACGAAATCCACAAGGAAAAGAAAAAATTTTTCCTGTAGTTGGCTGTATACTTACCATCAATCACAAAAATTGGAAAAAAACCTTTGTAAAAGATATAAATTTTTTATTAAAAATTCCTTTAAGAGCTACATCACAAAACGTTTTCGATTTTTTTAAAAATCATCATCAGTGTTAAAACAGGTTGGATGCCAGCTGAGCCACCAAAGAAATACTAGGATAAAAACCCTTTAAATATTATATCGTTGCATTAAAGGTGCATACTTAATTAAAACTCCATAGGATGGATATAGATGAAACAGAATATTGCCCTTAGGTATGGTATGGACCTTCCCAACACGTGGGATGTAAATTGAGTTGGTTACATTGCGGGGAACGAACGGGCAGACGCCCTGGAAAGACGGGGCTTATCCACTCTGTCTGTGGGACGTGGGACCCGAACCTGTGATTGGGGTGTCCTTCAGTACTGGTCGGGGTAGTCTCCAGGAGCTTCTTTTGTGGAAGTTCCAGGACTCTTGAGGCATTTGTGGAGGTATGAGACAAGCCAGGCTCCACATAGTGGAGCCATCCAATGGTCTTACAGCCCAACTTCTTCTTCTGGATCGTAGAAGAAGCTCTCTGGTGGTCAGTATGCTTACCGGCCACTGTAGACTACGGCAGCACCTTCATCTGTTTGGATTGGCCGACGGTCTATGTGATGAGGAGGAAACCTCCTCACATGTCCTCTGGAAGTGCCCGGCATTGGTCTATCAGAGGTGGCAAATCCTGGGTTAGGCCTTTATGCTGCGCCAAGTGAGGGACTTACTCTTGAAGAGACTTGTGGCTATCTGTGAGGCCATAACGTTACTAAATGATTAGATGTTCTGCTGATTTTAACAGATATGGGAGTCCTGAGCAACCTGGGACCCAGAAACGCCGAAAACCATGCACGTTCTTATGGACATAGTCCATACGTTAGACGTGATACAATGGACTCGCCGTAGAAGATCTGTGTGTCTAAAGAGCTCACAAGTGGGCCCGATGTACCCGCTGTACCATACCATACCAAGTATTAAGAGCAATATTTTAGTTGCACACCAACTTGTTTTTAAGGGGATATCCTAATGTAAAATTACGAAATTCATATACTTTTTTGGGAATCTCTAAAATAAAAAGTACTCTACCAATTGTTTTGAAAATTTGCATGAACATTTATTATAAAAACAAGTATACCTAAAACAATTTTCATACAAAAATACTGAAAATTAAACAATTTATGCGCCATCTACTGGCACCGTGAAAATAAAAGCATATAGCTCCACTGCTGGAGTGATTGGGACTAATAGAGATCTTGAAACATAAAATTTCAAACTGATTATTGAAACATTAGATATTTCCCATACCATGAACTAGACTAGGATTTTTGAAAAATTTTAAAATTTAGAAAAATGAATTGTTAATTTTTTTGAATTAGCTAAAACATTTTCAGTTTCAAAAACAACCAAATTGACATTTTTTATCCGATAAAAAAACACAAAATAATCAGTTTGAAATTTTATGTTTCAGGATCTCTATTAGTCCCAATCACTCCAGCAGTGGAGCTATATGCTTTTATTTTCACGGTGCCAGTAGATGGCGCATAAATTGTTTAATTTTCAGTATTTTTGTATGAAAATTGTTTTAGGTATACTTGTTTTTATAATAAATGTTCATGCAAATTTTCAAAACAATTGGTAGAGTACTTATTATTTTAGAAATTCCCAAGAAAAGTATATGAATTTCGTAATTTTACACTAGGATAGCCCCTTAATCAGAACATACAAGGAACCCCGATGACATACGAATATTGCCTCTGGAAGATAGAGATACTTTCAAATATTTAATAAGGACGCTATTGGTATGCAATTTACGAGTTTTTGTTTTCCTCCTTTCATGTAGTAAAAATACCTGTGCAATTTGCTAAGTGGTTGGAATATTGGAATAGGACCATCAAAGATGCACTTATTCATTAAGATTTTAACTGCATCCACAGTAGTTTAATCCTCAGTTACAATATCTATTATCTGGTTATTATTTCGTCGTCTCCAGAAATTTTTTCATTTTTCATCTGTTTTAAGGTCCTATTCAACGGCACGTGAACTGACAAGATTTGAGCGAGGAGTGGCACTTCAAGTACCATTGGATCCCGACTGTGGACATTTGAACTGACGCATATGACACCAGCTAAAGCCGTTATATTTAAATCTACTCTGCGTATAATTACTCACTGCGCAAAATTCCCTCGCTCTCCCCTACGTATGCGAGAGAAGCACAAATATTAAAGAAAAAAAATAATGGCTATGGAAATGTGTAATCTCGTATAGCAAAGTGGAAATCGAAACGTAACTTCAAATAAAAACGTGGTTAATTCCTACTAAGATAAAACATCACATCAGATTTGATAGTGACTAGAATGTACAATATTTTTTAATACTTACGGCATTCGTTTATAAAAAATATAAAACCCATACTGCTTCGCTAATCTGGAACATCCTCATCACATCAATTTTGATTTGTAACCATTATTGGCGTACGTACAGTATCGTTTCCAGTTTTTGTCTTCAATAAATGATGGCTCGGATCGGACACTAATCCCTAATATGGCCATTTTTAATTTGTCGGTTCATCGAGAAGAATAATTCGAGTTGAAATTGAATCCATAGTGGCCTTCGACATCAAACGCAACTTATTTGGCTAATTTTTTATTTAAAATTGCTGTTTCGTGGCGTGCAGATTAGAGCTCAAACTTTTTTTCGATCTGTAGTTCAAAAAGTGTCTCTTGTCACCAGCAGAGGCGTACGGTTTAAAAAATTATACAGAACTGATAAGAGGAATAGTTTGTATGATAATCTAAGAAAATTAAGATAAATTATTTTGTTTGGTTGCTTCTTCTTTGATGGATGAATCTTTGCCTGTCTGGTTATGTTCTTCCATTCCATGTCTTATATTCATGGTTTTGAGGTCGCCTTCCACATCAACCCACCATTTCGTTCTGGGCCTTCCTTTTTGTTGTCTTCCTATCGGCTTGCGCTGTATTATAGTTTGATTACTTATGTCTGATTGCACCAACAAATCTTAAGCTCCAGCTTAGCGTAACTCAGCTTTTAGATAGGGCCGCTTTAAGTCTCACTTACGCTGCACCATAATTTTCGATTCTTATCTAAGCAAACCACGTGGCAATCCATTGTGGAAAGTTGAACATTGATCTAAGACCCAATAGTGCAACGCGTTTGTTTCGTAAGCTGAGCTTAATGCACGACTTAAGTTTAAGATCTGTTGGTGTAACCAGGCATAAAAATGGCAAAAAAAATCCTCTAATAGTCTAATCCTCTAATTTACTAATTTGATTGTGGCTTATCCCCAACATAAAACAATAAATTGCATCAAGATGCCAGAAGAAAATAGCTTCAGAAGAATATGACCATTCTGCATGCTGATACCGTACACTTCAGATGGTAGGGTTTCTTGACCTTACCATGATCAAATATTCGTTATATGCAATGTAATTTTTGTGTGAAAGTCCTTTGTGCTCGTATTTGATGTTTTTAACTTTTCCGGCTACAAAAACCAACAGCAAAATTGAGCAATTTTTTCAACAGACAGACAAGGTTTTTTTTTCCATCATTAAAAAAACTGCATAAGAAATAGAAGTATTTTTATATCGTACATGGGATCCATCTCTCTTCATAGTGGTATTTTGAAATTTTTACCATAGCTTTGAAGATGGCTTTATAAGCCGAAAGCGCTCAGCTAAGAATTATTTAATTTACACACTTCAAAAGTACACTTCTCCCTGTTTACCTGTAGTCATAAGTGTGTACAAAACTATTTCAGTTTTTACATTTAAGAAGAATACTTTAATCCTCTAATATTATTTTCCTATTTATAATGACAATTCAAACGCATATGACAAATGTTAAAAGGGATTATTTCATCGAAGATATATTTATTTTTTAAAGCTAACGGAATGCATATCATATCCATACCTTCGCATATATCCCATAAGCTACAGCTAATCTTTTAATTTGTAGTCCTCTTAAGGGAGCCTATAATAGAGAATGTGAAGAAACTTATCTGGAAGGTTGCTCTTGGAAAAAAGTTGGTCTAGATCTGCTGGTATTTGTCCTTTTGATCTATATAAATTTAAAGCTGAAGTATTTTCGCCTGCTCAAAAGGTTCTACCAGTCGTAGAAAATGCAAAACATAGAGTATCAAAAGAAAAATTAGAACGTATACAAAGAAACGATATGAAATCCTGACATCCACACATCTACACCGATGAAGAAAGTTCTCCAAGAAGCTGATTTGAAACGAGTAGTAAATCCAGTTCCTCCAACCCAGCCTTCTGGCTTCCACAGCATATCATGTCTTAGTATATATGGCATGGCATATATAGCAGAATATACAGTAAATATCGGGGGACAGAGTCAGCGTATATAAATAGAATAATTGAGAAAAAAACTAATAAGAAAATAACACAGAAAACCAAAAAAGTATACAGAAAACCTTACAACAGGTAATGGAAGTAAGATACCTTAGATTAACCTGTAAGAAGTAAAAGAAATCTTTACTACTTTTTAAATTCTGCTAAGTTATTTTCAAAGTTCTTAACAATTTTTTAGGCTGTTCTACATTTTGAGCTGGATATAAAATTAATTTGACGAAGTTGAACAATATCTATTACAGTAACGTCCGCTATATATAGCGTATTATTCGCTAAAATAGCTCACAACTTGTTATTCGTGAATATTTCTGCAAGAGTAATTTAAAACATTACACAAAATTGAAAGTCATTTAACCATAATCCTATGAAAACTAACAAGTTGGTTAAAACCGCAAAGTCCTTCTAATAGTAACAACATGAACGTTACTCCATTCCACTCATTCGGCATGGTCAGTTCAGATTTTAGTCCAGTCGGATTTCAGACGAAAAAAAAACCTTGCATGGCGAACTGTCTGAAATTTTATTATTCTAACTAGTCCAGAAAGCCACTGCGCATCCGCTAGGAAAAATATTCTAATTCGGATTTTTTGCAGAATCTTACTCAGAAAGGACTCCTTTTACCAAATTTGCATGTTGCCAGGACCAAAAAGTGGTCAAAAATTTTTTAAACGTTTTTTTTTGTTTCTTTCCTAAAATTATTTTTTTTTGCATGGAAAAAGAGTTTTTTTAGTTTTTTTGGATCATTGCAAACAGAAAAGGTCTTTAGTGACTTTTCTCTAAAAATGATAGTTTATGACATATAAGCGATTAAAAATTGAAAAATTGCGAAACCGGCCATTTTTAACCCTCAAAAACTATGTGAAAAACTGAAAATTTGAATATTGCCAAGGTAGGTAGATATTCTTTAAACATCTATTGATGAAATCCCGAAGAGTTTTTTGCAATACAATATTCAAAACTTCTTTGTTTATTCATTGCTAATCAAGCGTGCGCGACACTATTTTCCACCGACAGTATGGTGCAAATGAAAGGAATAAATTCGTTATTTCGTAAACCGGCGACTTTAAGGAAAAATTCCGAAACTTTTTTTACCCGTCGAATTTTTATTTTTAAGTTATGATATTGTGGCATATATGGTATACTAGTGACGTCATCCATCTGGACGTGATGACGTAATCGATGAGTTTTTTTAATGAGAATAGGGGTCGTGTGCTAGTTCATTTCAAAGGTTCTTCAATTCTCTATTCAGTAATATAAACATTTACATAATTATTTATACAGGGTGTCCAAAATTTTTTTATTAAATTAAATTATTTGACAAAAAAAGAAGTAGAAGGACACCCTGTATAAATAATTATGTAAATTTTTACATTACTGAATAGAGAATTGAAGAACCTTTCAAATGAGCTACCACACTACCCCTATTCTCATTTAAAAAAATCATAGACTACGTCATCACGCCCAGACGGATGACGTCACTAGTATACCATATATGCCACAATATCATAACTTAAAAATAAAAATCGACCTGTTTCGGTATTTTTCTTTAAAGTCGCCGGGTTACGAAATAACGAATTTATTCCTTTCATTTGCACCATACTGTCGGTGGAAAATACTGTCGCGCACGCTTGATTAGCAATTAAAAAACAAAGGAGTTTTGAATATTGTATTGCAAAAAACTCTTCGGGATTTCATCAATTGATGTTTAAAGAATATCTACCTATCTTGACAACATTGAAATTTTCAGTTTTTCACATAGTTTTTGAGGGATAAAAATGGCCGATTTCGCAATTTTTCAATTTTTAATCGCTTATATGTCAAAAACTATCATTTTTAGAGAAAAGTCACTAAAGATCTTTTCTGTTTGGAATGATCCAAAAAACCTAAAAAAGCTTTTTTCTATGCAAAAAAAATAATTTTAGGAAAAAAACAAAAAAAAAACAAAAAAAAAAAACGTTTAAAACATTTTTGACCACCTTTTGGTCCTGGCAACATGCAAATTTGTGAAAAGGAGTACTTTTTGAGTAAGATTGTGCAAAAAATCCGAATTAGAATATTTTTCCTAGCGGATGCCTTTTTCCTTTCCTTAGCGGATCCTTTTTGAGTAAGATTGTGCAAAAAATCCGAATTAGAATATTTTTCCTAGCGGATGACTTTTTCCTTTCCTTAGCGGATCCTTTTTGAGTAAGATTGTGCAAAAAATCCGAATTAGAATATTTTTCCTAGCGGATGCCTTTTTCCTTTCCTTAGCGGATCCTTTTTGAGTAAGATTGTGCAAAAAATCCGAATTAGAATATTTTTCCTAGCGGATGACTTTTTCCTTTCCTTAGCGGATCCTTTTTGAGTAAGATTGTGCAAAAAATCCGAATTAGAATATTTTTCCTAGCGGATGCCTTTTTCCTTTCCTTAGCGGATCCTTTTTGAGTAAGATTGTGCAAAAAATCCGAATTAGAATATTTTTCCTAGCGGATGCGCAGTGGCTTTCTGGACTAAACCTTTCTTCTTCTTTGGGTGCCGTCTTCTTAGCGAAGGATGGCGATGACTTCTGCAAAGTCTTCTTCTATTTTGGGCTTTTCTTATTAGACTTTGAAAGTCTAATCCTGTCCATTCTTTGATGTTGCGCAGCCAGGTCATTTGTCGTGTACCCGGGCCGCGTCTACCTTCTATTTTCCTTTCCATAATAAAGTTGAAGGAGGTTAATCTGTCGTGTCCAAGATAGGATGTTTTAAGTTTCTTGACAATTTCTGTGAGTTCACGTTCTTTATTCATACGCCTTAAAACTTCTTCATTTCTAACGCGATCGGTCCATGGAATTTTCAGCATACGACGAAATACTCACATCGCAAAGCTCTCTAAACGTCGTAACGAGCTGACTGTTAACGTCCAAGCTTCCACTCCGTGCAACAGTACACTATATACATAACACTTTATCATGCGGTATCGTAGGGACAGATCAAGATTGCGGGCAGTGAGTAACTGTCGCATCTTTAAGAAGGTGTTTCTTGCCTGTTCTATTCTACATTTAATCTCTTGTTCTTGGTCTAAGGTTTCATGTATCCAACATCCTAGGTACTTAAACTTTTTCACTTGCTCAACGAGATTGTTGTTGACTAGAATGTTTATAACTGGTGTATGCTTTTTTGAAATTACCATTGTTTTAGTTTTTTTGACATTCACCTTTAGGCCATATAGTTCTCCTTCTCGCACTACTTTAGTTAACAGAATTTGTAGTTCTTCTTCACTGCCAGCAATCAGTAAGTACTGTATCATCGGCGTACCTGATGTTCACGATTTTTTCCATTGACTTTTATGCCTTCTTGTGCTTCATCTAGAGCTCGTGCAAAAATTTCCTCTGAGTACAAGTTGAATAATAATGGTGATAATATACAACCTTGTCTAACTCCTCTTTGGATGCTTATGGTTTCAGTATCACCCATTTCAATTCTAACAGAGGCGTTTTGATTCCATTAGAGTTCACGTATTGTATTAATGTCGTTTGGATCCAGGTTCTTTTTTTGCAAGCATCCTATTAGCTGATCATGTTTGATTTTGTCAAAAGCCTTTTCATAGTCTATAAAGCATAAGTATACATCTTTTTGTTGATCCCGACACATTTGCATGAGAACAATGAAACTGAACAAAGCTTCTCGAGTGCCCATACCGTTTCGAAAGCCAAAATTGTTCCGGACCCATATCTTCTTCGCATTTTTTGTAATGGATAATTTTTAGAAATAGTTTCAGAATATGGGACATGAGACTTATTAATCGAAAGTCGTTACATTTTTTTGCGTAGTTTGATTTAGGTATAGGTACAAACGTAGACGTTAACCAATCTTGTGGAATTGTACCACTATTCTAACCTTTAGAGGGTATAAATACTTAATAGTGTAAATTTTAAATCGCGACGCGCAACGTCGAATTTTAGTCGCGATTTTAAATTTACACTACTATTAATTGACCTCCGCTAAACTGCCTCGGGTAGTTCGTCATGCAAGGTTTGGGACTAAACAAGAATGTATTAAACAAAAAGTGTTCTTATACGTCGTAGACACTATAAAAGACAGAACAGAAATCGATCGGTAGATCGATCGTAGAATTCTATGTTTTTTCACTAAGTCAATACTTTTCTACTTATTTTCAAGTGAATATGTTCATTTTTAACAACCAAAAACATATTTTTGGACGGTTTTTCGCAAATAACTCAAAAAGTAAGTATGTATTTTATCGAAAAAAATATTCTTAGTAAAAATATAGCTTATAAAAAAGTGAAAAGAATGGTGTACGTATGAAGTCTGTATACCCAGTAGAAGCGGAGTTGTAGCTAATGAAAAGTAGGTTCTTATTCGTCCAATTCCAAATCGAATATTTCAAAGTGAAATAACCAAAAAACGGACCACTTTCCAAGGAAAACTCATTACAACTTTTTTAAAGTGTTTAAAAAAGGTTTATTTTTGTTTTTTTTTTAACTTCTAACATTAAAAGTAAGTGAGTTACTCTCAAGATATTATTGGTCCCTTTTATATTTTGATAAAAAAATCGCGAAAATCACCCCCTAATTAGCATCGCAAATAAAATTAATCATTGGTTCAAACTGTTCATTTTTGAAAAACAATGGTTTTAAACTAAAATATTTTTTTTAATTTTGAAAAAAATTCCATTTTTTTAAAATGACTTAAAAATTATTAGTAATACCAAAAATCTCAAGAAGTAATAATATGTAAGTTTTGTTTTTCTAAATATTTTGGACTTTTGTTTTCCTGTTAGACAAAAATCGGTTATGCTATGACTGTTCAAAATTTGCATACCCTCGTGATTAGTGACTCGTTCAAGCCATTTTAACTACAGCCGTTTCAAAAACAAGCACTTTGAACCGATGAAACTTACAGATCATATAAAGAATACATAAGCAAAGTAACTTGTGAAGCGGTAACGATTAATTTTATTTGGGATGCTAATTAGGGAGTGATTTTCGCGATTTTTTTACCAAAAAGTAAAAGCGACCAACAATATTTTGTGCGTAACTCACTTACTTTTAATGTTTGAAGTTTAAAAAAATAAACCTTTTTTTAAACACTTTTAAAAAGTTGTAATGAGTTTTCCCTGAAAAGTGCTCCGTTTTTTGGTTATTTCACGTTGAAATATTCGATTTGAAATTTGACGAAGAAGAATTTACTTCTAATTAGCTACAACTCTGCTTCTACTGGGTTAACAGACTTCATGCATACACCATTTTTATAAGCTATAGTTTCGCTAAGAATATTTTTTTCGATAGAAGACTTACTTTTTGGGTTATTTGCGAAAAACCGTCCATGTTTTTTTTAAATGAACATATTATTCACTCGCAAATAACTCGAAAATTATTGACTTAATAAAAAAAACTCTATAGAACAAAAGTTGCTTAAAATTAGTCATTTTATCCAATTCCGGAATTATTTTGAATGTATATTTTAACCCCCGAGAAGGGAGTATTACCCTCCGTTTTTGTAAAATGGAGGGGATTTAGAATTGTAAACTTTTTCTTATATAATAATAAACAATTTCAGCTACCTATTCCCAAATTTTCATCCTTCCTTTATTTTTTTTTTTGGAGGTTTTCGTAAAGTTTTGTGTTCCTTGATCGGGCTATTATATAGGACTGGACTACATGGTCAGTTCAGTTGTTGTAGAGGCCGTGATAAAATCGGAGCTCTCGAGCTCGAGCCAGCCCGGAGGAATTTCGCGTTTTCATAAAAGCTTGCGTGTATGCTCAACGTCGGAATTGCTACTTTTACAATCAGAATTAAATAACGAAAATAGAAAACGGCAAAAAAGAATGAGAAATTGCTTCGTTTCCTCTACGTTCCTATAAATTTTTAGTGTTTTTGTCAAGAGCATATAGAAACTACTCCCATTGTTGTGACTCGTAAAATTAATCATAATTTGTCAGGCATTGAATGAATAATTCCGATTTTTATTTATTTTTTTTTCCGGCGTCTGGAATTTGTAATGACATGAAAGTAAATTCATGCAGGGGTAGATAGGCGACTCAGACAAAAGGGTTGGTAGAACTAAAAGTATACAAATACTAAAATGTTTTTTGTATAAGATTTTTATGGAAGGATTACTTGGTAATTTTTCTTGTAGAAAATAACCGGAGGCTTAAATTTGCAACTGAATCCTTCTTCTTATTATTTTTGTGTAGAAATGACTGTATATTTTTCGGTCAATCTTTTTGGTGGTCTTCCCACTAATCATCGTCCTATTGGGGAACCGTTCCACGGAATTCGTTGTTCATCCATTATTTGTATGTGTCCGAACCAGATAAGTTGTTTTGTTGATAAGTCATCTGTGATCGTTCATTTAATTCCAATTATTTCTCTAATGCATTCGTTGGTAATACTTTCTCTTCTAGATCTTCCTGCTGCTCGTTTCCAAAAATCCACTATTCCATTTCCTTTGCTCTCAGCGTTGCCAGTGTTCTTTCTTTCGGTGGTCATACCTCATAGTTGTATAGAGTGATATTTTTCACTATAATCTCATATATCCTCTTTCTATCTTCTTTGCTGATGGATTGGTTCATTGTGAAAATGAACAATTTGGAGAAAAATGGCCAGTAGTATTAGAGACACTGCTATTGAAATACTTGGGAAAACGTCAGGAAAAAAGTTTGAGGATAAAGAGACTTGGTGGTGGTCAAACGAAGTACAAAGAAAAATAAAAGAGAAGGGAAAATTATATAAAAAGTGGCAAGAAACCAGATCCGACACAGATCCTCAAAACTATATGGTGGCGAAAAAGGAAGCGAAAGTAGCAGTAGCAAAAGCCAAAGCAGAAGCGTATTCAAACCTATACGATCAACTTAATACCAGGGAAGGCGAAACGAAGATATATAAAATAGCGAAACAGAGAGCAAAGAAAGCAAAAGATTTTAATCAGATTAGATGTATCCGAGATGAAAATAATAAAATACTAGTTCACGAAAAGGATGTCAAAAAGAGATGGAGAAAGTACTTTGACAGCTTATTAAATGAAGAATTTGACAGACAGCCTGTAGAGTCAACGGAGACAGTAGCAGCAATGGTCACCAAAATAACAAACGAGGAAATGGCTCAAGCGCTTCAAAAAATAAATAAAGGAAAAGCGGTAGGACCAGATGATATTCCTGGGGAAGTATGGAGAGAAAAATACAGGAGTAAAGAAACAAACGCTTATATGGTATTCATTGATCTTGAGAAAGCATATGATAGAGTTCCTCGAGAGATTATGTGGTGGGCACTCAATAAGAAATGAGTCCTGGTGAATATGTAAAAATTGTGAGGGATATGTATGAGGGAGTAACGACTAGTGTCAGGACAGGTGTGAGAGAGACTGATAAATTTCATGTGAAAGTAGAATTGCACCAAGGCTCGGTGCTTAGTCCGTATTTATTCTCATTAGTTTTGGATCAGATAACAGCGAAACTACAAGGTAACATTCCATGGTGCTTAATGTATGCTGATGATGTCGTGTTGGTAGGAAATAGTGAAAGAGACTTAGAACAAAAACTGGAACAGTGGAGACAAGCTCTGGAGGAAAAAGGTTTAAAACTTAGTAGGACAAAGACAGAGTATTTGCAATGTTCATTTAAAGATACTACAAATAAAATGGTATCTTTGGATGGTGAACTGATTGTAAAAAGCAATAGTTTTAAGTACCTGGGATCGGTATTACAGAGTAATGGAGAAATAGATGGAGATGCATGCAGTAGAATTAGGGCTGGATGGATGAAGTGGAAGGAAGCGAGTGGTGTGCTGTGTGACAGGAAAATTCCAATGAAGTTGAAGGGAAAATTCTATAACACAGCCATAAGACCGGCTATGATGCACGGAACTGAATGTTGGGCAGTGTAAAAGAAAGAGGAACAACGAATGCATGTGGTGGAAATGAGAATGCTTAGATGGATGAGTGGAGTGACAAAGAAGGATAAAATTAAAAATGAGTACATTTGGGGAAGTCTAGGTGTAGCACCAATTGATGCCAAAATGAGAGAGCATAGGTTGAGATGGTTTGGTCATGTTCAACGTCTAAACGCTAATCACCCAGTACGAAGAATTGCTGAAGTGCAGATTCCTGGAAGGAGTAGGAGAGGAAGACCAAAGAAGACGTGAGGGGAGACGATAAGGCAGGACATGTTGGTAAAGGGGATTAATATTGATATGACCCAAGATAGAATTGTATGGAGAAATGCAATTAGGGAAGCCGACCCCGCATAAGGATAAGGCAAAGAGAATGATGATGATTGGTTCATTGTGATGGCTTTTCTACCTGACGTATTTCTTTCTTATATGGTTTTGTCTAATATTCCATCTCGTGCGAAATACTAATACATACATAGATATTTGTAGGCATGGCAGTGCTGTATCGAGGTGTTTTTAACTAATATGAGATCTTTTGTTCTCCTCCAACGCACAAGTATTCAGATTTCTTTTTATTTACTTCTAGATCCCATATATCATACTCTTCAATTAATTTTAGTGCCATATAGTTTAAACCGTCATAATCTTAAGCAATTATTACTTGGTCATCTGCAAAGTTAAGCGTATATACCATAGTGTCGTGAGTGGTATCACATTGTTCTACATTTTGGTCTCCATCTTTTTAAAGCACTTTCGAGATATATTTTAAATAAAGTGGGGGACAGGCAACATTCTTGCTTTAATCCTTTTGATGTTACAAATCCTGTCGTTATTTGTGTATTCTGGGCCAGCCGGAACCATGGGTCACCATTATAAACAATCATAATATACGAATCTGTGATCTGAATATACTATGATTCGAATCCTCCATTTCGAATCCAAAGAATAAAAAAAATTAAAATCAGTCGCGTGACTTTCCCAGACGTCCAGAGGTCTATGAAAAGTGGTTTCTCCGTTTCGAAAAATTTCTCTTGTTAACTGGCACTTTAATAATTCAATTTAAATAACAAAACGTAACATAACCAATTGACATGCAACAACCGACCT
Source organism: Diabrotica virgifera virgifera (assembly GCF_917563875.1). Classification (NCBI taxonomy): domain Eukaryota; kingdom Metazoa; phylum Arthropoda; class Insecta; order Coleoptera; family Chrysomelidae; genus Diabrotica; species Diabrotica virgifera. Next base: position 14,860,375 of record NC_065447.1, read on the forward strand.
ACAAATGTTGTTGTTACTGATATTTTACAAGTCCAGTCTATCAAGTTGCATGTAGAGTAGCCGTCAAAAAAAGTGATGAGTGCGCATTTCGATTTAATACAATGTTTTCGTTAATTTTTTAACAATTCCATTGTCAATCAAAATGATATTCGGTTTGTTTGCCGAAATGAACAGATCAATTAGTAAAATTTACTTTGATTACGAATTATTTCTGGGGTGAATGGTTGGGTTGTAAGAGTCAATTGGATTTCAACAAAATGGTGATTGGAAGATTCAAAGCAATTTTCCATGATTGCTCATCTCTACTACATATTTTAAAATAGCTTTAATATTTCTAAGAAACAAATTTCTGCAAATCGCTTTATTGAAAATTTTTAATTTTGAAAAAATGCCTTTATTTCAAAAAATCTTAAACAGTAAAAAAATGTAGATTTTGCTTTTTTGAATACTTGGATTTTTTGTTTTTCTAGAAGTCAAAAATTGGTTAATGTATGGCTATTCAAAATTGGCATACACTCGTGACTAGTGACTCCTTCAAGCTCTTTTGACGACAGCCCTTTCAAAAATACGCACTTTGAACCGATGAAACTTACAGATCATATATGTATAAACAATACATAACTAAAGTAACTTGTGAAGCGGTAACGCTTAATTTCATTTGGAATGCGAATTAGGGGGTGATTTCACAATTTTTTTGCCAAAAAAAAAAGAGACCAACTTTATTTTGAACGTAACTTGCTTACTTTTAATGCTAGAAACTTTTTTAAAAACAAAAATAAAGCTAAACACTTTAAAAAATTGTGATGAGTTTTCCCCGAAAAGTGCTTAATTTTTTGATTATTTCATGTTGAAATATTCAATTTGGAATTTGACAAATAAGAACCTATTTCTCATTAACTACAACTCTGCTTCTATTGGGTCTATAGACCTCATAATATACACCATTTTTTTACTTTTCTATAAGCTATATTATTGCTAGGAATGATTTTTTTTTTCGATAAAATACTTACTGTCAGAGTTATTTGCAAAAAACCGTCTAAAAACGTGTTTTTTTGTTGTTGAAAAATTTACGTATTCACTCGGAAATATCTCGAAAAGTATTGACTTAGTGTTAGTGAAGAAACTCTACAGAATAAAAGTTGTCTATAATTAGCAAGTTTATCCACTTCCGGACTTATTTTGAACGTATGTTTTTCCACCCCCGAGCAGGGGTGGTACCCACCCCAGGACAAAAGCACACATCGGCACAGTATCACTTTTTTTCTTTGACATGTTAGCTATATGAATGCCAAATTTCATGTCATTTCGGGCGGTTCTTTAAAATCTAGAGATTTTGCAATTTTTTACCGTGAGTGAATGGACTAATACTCAATGTGAACGGGAGAAACCAACGGGTTGGAGATTGAACGTATTTATCCATACTTCCCCTCTGATGACCTCATGTGTTATACTGAGTTCATGGTATATGCAGAAAGCAACAGTACGTATTTATAATATGTCATGTCGGCTTCAAAAGACGTGACACAATAGTTATTTATGAAACAATTCGTGAAGTATGCTTTTTGCGAACGCACGCGATTTTTAGAGCACGAGCAACAACGGAGCGAGTGCTATAAATCGCGTAAGTTCGCAAAAAGTACTTCACGCACAGTTTCATACAATATTTTATCTACGATAAACAAATTAAAAAAGCTGTAACTCTTCGTCACTGGAATTCATTTATATTATACAATGCTTAGAACTTTGACATTTAAAAATTCTAACTACTTTCAAACCACAAAACTGTCAAAACTTTTGTTGTAATTCATTGCTCATATTGTCATCACCATGACAACGCGAAACTTAAGGATTGTCACCATGACAACTCGAAAGTTACAAACAGTGCGAAAAAGTAAATCCCATTTAAAATACATTGTTACTTCACGCACACTTTAAATCCTTCACGCACTGTTATCTATAATGACAGTTTTCACAAACTAAAAACTTATACATAATATGACATAGAGTAGATAAAATATATGTGTATGTATACTACACAACCTATTAAAGAGAACGCAGAAAAAAAATACAAGACTTTCAACTTTTTTTGCAAATAATATTGGAACATTTAAAGTAGCGCCTTTCACAGTTTTGTTTCATTTTAGCTTACAAGATTCTTAATGTTTCTACTGCCTCGAACAACTAGATCATATATGTCATTGACAGTCGCTTTTCAGAAGAAAAGTCGCTATATCAACAGTTTTGATCTGTCTTATGGCTTTCAGTTTCTCAGAACGACCTAGAGAGGCGGTTCTCTCGAATTCCCTATCTGTCATCTGTCACTCAAAAAAGTAAACGATGGGAACTAGGAACTATCAAATTCTAAGGCTAGTATTCGCTAACTATTTTCTACCTCTAGCATTTTGTTGTATATTTCGAATCTACATTATGTAGATACGATATTGTGGAGTGTTTATTACGCTTATGCTTTCGAATATTATCATTGCACGCTGGCATGTGGGGCCTAAAATTTTATTTATTTTCCACATGTTGCTGATGTTAAACTGTAACAATTCTTTGTTTTACTGTATTTGTTAGAGGCTTGAAGCGTGGAGCTTGACCTAGTAATTCATTGATAAAAACATGTAAGAGACAAGAGAGAGGGTAGTCATTATGTAGCAGTCACTAAGTAGTCTAATGAATTAGAATTCTTCCAGCAAAAGGTCCAACGTTTTACGCCACTAAAAAAACGGGTTTAGTGTCAATACAAGGGTCTATTTTGGGATTGGTGGTTTTACTTACATCCAGAATTTCATCTCGTTCCTGTATAACCAGAACTACATATTTATGCTCCAGCACACATATTTATTATATTCATGGCCCTTTCCTTCTCTCATTTGGGTTTCTTCTATTGCCCAAATATCCATGTTTAAATATAGCCTAGCTTTATTAATAAAGTTAAATGAAAAGATGCTAGCCTAAAAACAGGTACACACAATCCCTCTTTAGTATATTTCGCGTCTTTAGAAAAATTTTCTTTCATAATTATATCAAATTAAAGGATAACACATTTTTCTTTGTATTATATTCCGCAGCGGCATTTTTTTAACAAAGTATGATATTCTCGTGTTTTTTTTTTTGCTTTTGACAAAGATTGATACAACTACAAATACCGCCGCAGGGGCTCGATTCACAAAGAAATTTAATTGAATCTTAGAAGTTGCTGCAGTGGAGGATCTTTTACAACTTTACACTGTCTAAAAACCTACAGGAAGACTCTTTTGAAAGGGCCGAGTGAAAGAGAATTCTTTAAGTGAATGCTGGATATGTGTTTGTTATTGTTTTATTATTTACTTTATTTCAAGTCTGGAGCTGGACGAATGAGATATAAAGCTGCGATCCCGCAGAACGTGCCGTGGCACTCCTAGAGATTTAACATATCGGAAAAAAACGGGAAAAATTGAAAAAAAAACAGGTTTTTACCGTTTTTTATTTCCAAACCATTGGAAAAATTGGAAAAAATGAGAAATTTTAAATATTTTTTCATTGAGACTTAAAACGTGAAAAAATAACAATTTTAAACTCGTTTATATATTTTGTAAAAATATTAATAGTAATATTTAAGATATAAGTATGTACAAACATTTATATAGGGTCAAAAATTATAATTATTATCTAATATTTTAAACTATCAAAACCGAAACTTCAAACGTAGAAAGCATATTATTTAACCACAGCGCTCAGTGGTATATTTTCATCTGAGTCTGAATCTTAAGACCAAGCATCTGGTTCAGACTCGAACCCCGCCTCATCATCCTGGACGGATAAAACCATATGTTTTTTGTCAGTCTCTTCTAAAAGTGGATCTGGATCTGGTCTAGCATTGTAAATGCATATCTGTTTTTCGTTTATAACCAAATTTAAATGAATAGCAACAACTTCCGAATTTTAACCTGTGCTAATATATTTCGTTTGCTTGTATGTATGAGGTCGTGTAAAGACCAGTTTCTTTCTGAAGAGGCCGAAGATGGAGATCCATTTAAACGATTGGCATAAGTGGCTGCTACACAAACCTTGCCACCATATAGCGGGATGAGTACTATTCGCACTATCCCATAAATAATTTCGACCAAAAGAATTCAGTTTTTGTTCTAAATTGGGCCAGATTTGCCACCACCTTCCGTACATCTAGATTTAGTGAATGAGCTATTTTAAAAATATAAATCTATAGCTTCCATTAGTTGCTCTTCATTCAATTGTTCTCCTTTAAAGCGAGCACCAAGAAAATTGGCTGCAAAGTGAACCGGCTTGGAACAAAATTCGTAGCGTTCTTAGCGTTCGTAGCGTAGTCTGGTCAACTTGTTGGGAATATTTAATATTGCATCTCTTATATACTTAAAGACCAAAGGCACTTCTGATAATATAGATCTATCCGAATCTACTTAATTTATCGATTTTGCTACAGGATGCAGAATTTGTTTAGAATATTGTAATAAATTTAAATTTTTCCGTATTTTTCCTGTTTTTTTTTCGAAAAAAAAACAGGTTTTTTTCCTTCACCCAATTTTTCCGGAAATTTTAAATCTCTAGGCACGCCAAGAAAAATGAAAATTATGTAATAAAGAATGATAAAACTACAGACAGGAATCAACGCGACGTAAAATAACGTTATTTCCCGCAAAATTTGTCATTTATGGACGATTGACTCTATTTATGGCCGGCCTGGATTGGCGCGAAGTTTCCCATTGTTTGTCGGTAAAATAACACAGTTCAAACGAAGTCAGAAGCTGATACAGACCTTTCTAACTCGTCTATGGACTGGTACGGTCAGTATCGTGGTAATTTTACTATAGAGCGACCTAACGACGTTGTGTTGGATTTTTTTGTCATTGTATGAATTAACCAACTTACTAAAATCTACCGCCAACACACTGGTGGTGTACCCTCGATACTAGAGGGAACACGTTCCTTCGAAATGGTCCGCCGAATTTATCAAAAAGGAAATATTAATATATTTCAGAGTAAAGTGGGGGCCAATTGTGTTCCCCCTTTTTTTTCTTTATTATCTATTTTCTATTTCTCTTTGCCGACGTAAACTGATGAGGAGTGCCAAGCCACACTCCATCGGATCGCGGATTAATAATATCAAACTTCTGCTACAATGAGTGAGTAGTAGAAGTAACTATTCGTTACAAAGTACTCGTTACTTACGAACACCGAAAGTTACGATTACTATACAGAGAGGTAAATCGTTACTTTGATTGCTTTGATTACTCTGATTACTTCGTACCAATCGTATCAGAGCGAGTACCTATTTTGATTTTGAGTATTGTATCTACTCGGTTGATATCGGAGTCGGACCGGTATTCCACGAGTGTTCGGTATCAGTACAGTTAACTTAAATTTTATCTATGAAGGGCGAAGGCTATGAAGAGTTTTACAGGATGACAGGGCGCTGAGAAGTAGCTGAAACAGAGGAAGGTATATCATTTAACAAAGCATGCACCCAGAAACAGATGTCTATACGATTTGTCGAGGTAGATAATTCACAGAATTTCACAGATGTTAGTTCTTTTGAAAATAAAAATGCAACACATTAGATTTTAATAATAAATACACACTATTCTTATCAGGTCTAGAAAAAATAGCTTAGATTGACCGGAAAATATGTAGAAATGATAATATTTCTAGACTATGATCATTAACTTCAATTTTACATGTAGGTATGGCATTGTTTTTATTAGAGACTTGCAACTTTTTGCATTGTATTTAGGATTAGGATGACGTCTGGAAAAAAGTCTACAATAAAAAAATAGGTGGAAATGCATTACATTTTAAAGTGTATAAAACGCATCGAAAAATGCATAAACATGTTAAAATCAGTATATTAAGGGAGAGATTTTCTTATTCCGGGGTATTTGGGGTCACTAAACGCGAATTTGCAATCAGAACCGACCTCCGAAGCACCAGGGTGCCCAGGGTTACTGCTAAGGTACGTCATCTAGAGTTTCGAGGGTGTTTTTGGCAGTTAATTGATGCAAACAGATTACTCTAGATTACTGATATTGAGGAGCAGCAATGACAGAACAATTACATATCGTTTAATTTCTATCCATTAAATAGATCGGTGAAGGTCGTTATATCGGATCTTATACTTATACGAAATACTGAGAAATGCGATTCTCTATATGATTACCGGTACTCAAATACGAGAGTAATCAAAGTATCCTACTAATACTAATACAAAATATGTACTGAGAAATGCGATTCTCGATATGATTACCGGTACTCAAATACAAAAGTAACAAAAGTAATCAAAGTAATCAAAGTAACGAATACCTTAAATGACTACTTTATACAAAAGTAACGATTTGTAACGAATACTCTAAAGTAACTATAATCAACATCACTAGTGAGTAGCTCTCAGCATTAGGGGTGAAATATCCGAAGAAGTGGAAATAATGGGGGGGGGGGGGTCAGATAAGTTTTTTTTGGTATTTAAAGTTTACTCTTTGGATATCGTACAATGAAAAGCAGCAAACATAAAAGCGAATATAGCAGAATCAAATCAGCTATCAAATTCCGTAGAATATGGTCCCTTCCTTAACATAACAACAACTATTAAAAGTACTAGGAATAAAAATTACTAGAGAAATTCTAATGGTAGGAGGCTAGGAAAGTAAAAAGTACAAAATCTACAAGGAAAAAAAATTTCATGTTAGCTGTATACCATTAATCACAAACAATTAGTTAAAATCCTTTTTAAAAGGTAGATTTAATTTTTAAAAATTCCTTAACGGGATATATCACAGAACGTTTTTGAAAAAGTATTTATCATTAGTGCTGTTAGCAGGCGTTTTGGTGGCTCAAGCATGTAAAAACCTATTAAGGGGCTAGCGTAGTGTAAAAGTGCAAAATGCATGTACATTTTTTGTGAATTTCTAAAATAAAAAGTACTGTAGCAATGGTTATGAAAATTGCGTGAGCATTTATTAAAAAAAGAAATACATGTAAAACAATTTTCATAAAAAAATATTAAACATTAAACAACTTATGTGCCATTTACTGGCACCGTGAAAATAAAAATATAGATCAATTGCTGCAGTGATTTGGGTTAATAGAGATCCTGCAGCATAAAATTTCAAAGTGATTATTAAAATATATGTTATTTCCTATACCGTCAACTAGGATTTTTGAAAAATATTAAAATTTTTGAAAAATGACGAAGGGTTGAAAATAGTTTTTAAAATTAGCTAAAATATTTTCATTTTAAAAAACCACCAAATTGGCATTTTTTATCCAATCAAAAAACCCCTAGTTGATGGTATAGAAAATAACTTATGTTTCAATAATAACTTTGAAATTTTATGTTTCAAAATCTCTATTAGCCCCAATCACTGCAGCAGTGGAGCTATGTTTTTATTTTCACGGTGCCAGTAGATGGCGCATACATCGTTTAATTTTCAATGTATTTTTATGAAAATTGTTTTACGTGTACTTCTTTTTATATTAATTGCTCATGAAAATATTCAAAACAATTGGTAAAGTATTTTTTATTTTAGAGATCACCAAAAAAGTATATGAATTTCGTACTTTTACACTAGGATAGCCCCTTAAGAGCACTGATGATGAACTCTTTAGTTCGAAAATTGTCTGTGATTTATCCCTTTGGGATTTTTTAAATGAAATACACCTTTTACAAAGAATTTTAACAAATTTTTTAAAAAGTATGCTACCCGGGTACACTAATAATAGAAAATGACGTCTACACTTGCTAAACCATTATTTGATATTATCCCTAAAAATACGATTGATTAAACGTTATATTTCTTAAACCTTTTACAAAATAAGTATGTCTATTTTTTATAAACTCGTAGGATTAATTGTATTTACATAACCTCAAAATGCATTTTTTTTTTCGAAAAAAGCGTATGCGCCACCTTCACTTAAACCCTTAACACTTTTTAGGGCTTTTGGGGGATTTTCCTCATTTTACAGACTTCAAAAAAGGTTTTTTTCATTGGTTTCATTGGTAATTAAGTCCTTTAGGAGATTCAAATCCCGGGATCAACACGTTCAAATCCCCAAAAACGTGTGATTTAGCGTGTTTAGCGTCTGAACGTGTTTCGCGTTATTCGAATCTTAAAGGACTCAGTTACTTCAAATTACATATAAGCTATAAAAAAATCTTGATATAATCTATTTGAAGTCTATAAAATGGGGAAAATCCCCCTGGGTTTTTGAATGTGTCGCACCTTACGAAAAATCTGGAAAGTTAAAATAGTTTTAAAAAATATAGAAAGTATAGAAATACAGAGTGAGTTTTATTTATGGAAACATTCAATTATCTCGGAAACGGCTTGCACATTTTTATAGATTTTGGTGGGTAAGGGTTTTCTGAGGTGGCCGATATTATAGTGGAAATTACATTATTGTCAGATTTTTCGTTTTTCTGGAAATCTAATGAACTTTCTTATTTTCAATGGAACACCCTGTATATTTTTTGCGCTTTGAAGTCCTAAAGAAATACTGACTATTTTTCATGTTATGTTCTCTATACCTGAATGCCATAATTTCGGAGTTATTGCTACATTTATTTTAAAAAACAATTTTAAACAAATTATAAAAATCGATTTTTTCGGTTCGGGTAAATATTACTTTAGGTTCTTTGGATCATTGGGAACAAAAAAGTTATTTTGTAATAATTGTTCTATAAAATCAACCGTTTCCAAGTTATAAACACGTTAAAACTGAAAAAAATCGAATAATGACGATTTTCAAGGTTCAAAAAATACAAATAAAAATTATTAGTTTTGAAACTTCGTAGTACCCAAATTCAAGTTCAAGCCTTATTTTACCAGATATCGATAAGTAATTTGAACTTGTTTTATATTAAAATATTTTTTTTAGTTGTTAATGCAGCCCGATCGCCCGACCTCTCATACGCGCTTTATTAACAAATTAAAAAGCGATGTTTTAGAATAAAAGGTACCAAAAACTCTTATGGCCAGCTCCTAGAAAAAAAAAATAGAGCTTGAATTTAGGTACTTCGTAATTTCTAAAATTATATTTTTTATTTGTGTTTTTGAACCTTGAAAATCGTCATTATTCGATTTTTTTCAGTTTTAACGTGTTTATAACTTGAAAACGGTTGATTTTATAGAACGATTATTACAAAATAACTTTTTTGTTCCCAATGATCCAAAGAACCTAAAGTAATATTTACCCGAACCGAAAAAATCGATTTTTATAATTTGTTTAAAATTGTTTTTTAAAATAAATGTAGCAATAACTCCGAAATTATGGCATTCAGGTATAGAGAATATAACATGAAAAATAGTCAGTATATCTTTAGGACTTCAAAACGCAAAAAATATACAGGGTGTTCCATTCGAAATAAGAAAGTTCATTAGATTTCCAGAAAAACGGAAAATCTGACAACAATGTAATTGCCACTATAATATCGGCCGCCTCAGAAAACGCTTATCCATCAAAATCTATAAAAATCGTGCAAGCTGTTTCCGAAATAATGCGAGTGTTTCCATACATAAAACTCACTCTGTATTGATAATATAGAAAATATAGAAAGTTAAAAATACATTTTGAGATTATGTACACTCAACGGCATGCACCTAAAAAAATAAAAACGAAAAATAATATTTTTGGTACTAGGGGAGGGAGGAGGGGGTGGCGAGTTAAAATTGTGCTGAGTCTCCTTTTTTAATCTTATTTTTTAATCACTCGTGAAAACAGAACGTGAAGAAATTTACCCTTTGAATTTCTTTTCATTTCTGATATTTGCTTTTTCCATGATTTCTTAATTACGATTTTGTATTTTTTGTAGAGATTGCTTGGATATGTTGGTCTGTTAAACATAATTTTCATATTCCTAACCTTTGAAAGACCACCTGGTAATTTTTTTAATTTCATATTATAGTGTTTCATTTCGACGAAGCTTGTAACATTAGCAGCTCTCTAAAGCTTTCTTTCTAAATTCAGATCGATCGGCAAAGTGTAACAGGAGAGAATTAAAAGTTACACACCATGTCGCGTCGTAGTAAAAAAGTAGCAGTAGCAGTAGCAGTGGGGAAAATAAAAAGCTCTAATGGACGTTATTTGATATTGTACGAAAATAAGGTGACCGAAACTTCGCGGTAATAAGATTTAAAACCTTTCACGGCAAAAAAGTCGGAAGTAGGAAGTTAAATGTTTGGAATATCGTGGGTGCGATTTACGGAACTTTTATACGAAGTGATTTTTAGCAAGATTCCTAACCATACCGAAATTAGATAGGTTTATTTATACATATTTATTATTACCACTATACTTCTTGGTTTTTGCTACCACTGATGCCATGTTTTCTGTACTACATGAGGTTTACCAAGCACTAAACAATAATATTTATACTGCCACCATTTTCTGTGACTATGCCAAAGCTTTTGGTTGTGTAAATCATGATATCTTGATTAAAAAACTAAATTTCTATGGAATTCGAGGTATTTCTTTGAATTGGTTCCAATCCTACTTGAATAATAGGAAACAACTAGTTAGAGCAAATGATACTGACTCTAGTCTTAAAAACATTGTATGTGGAGTACCACAAGGTTTAGTATGGGTCCTCTTCTGTTCCTTATCTTTATAAATGACATCACTAATTTAAAAATCAATGGGCAAATTTTTCTTTTTGCTGATGATACCAATATCACTTGGAGCAACTCAACTATTGCATCTCTTCATGAAACTATAACTTCGGATCTACTGACGATAAAGACCTGGTCTGACTCCAATTTACTCTCTTTTAACATAGATAAAACAGTAGCATTATCCTATAAAGGGGCTGTTCAACCTTTGCCTCTTAATAACAGCCATATCAGTACCGTCGATTCTGTAAACTTTTTTGGAATTTTTTTAGACAGCAACCTCAAATGGTCCCTTCATATCGATTCGTTAAGTAAGAAACTCGCCTCAGTTTACTATGCAATAAGATCTGTCTCAAGAAAACTCAATTTAGCATCTTCTAAAATAACATATTTTTCGTTGTTAGAGTCTCATCTTCGATATGGTCTTCCTTTTTGGGGTTCTAGTACAGCTGCCAATTTGATGATATTTTTAAATTTCAAAAAAGAGCAATAAGATCTCTGTTTGGCCTCAGAAGATCTACACATTGCAGAAGTTACTTCAGAAATCACGGAATTTTAACACTTCTATCTTTATATATTCTAGAAACGGTTTGTTTAATTCGTAACCACCTTCATGTCTTACCAGCAAGGCCCAATCATCTTTACTCCACCAGAAATTCAATCTTTGATATTTAATATATTCCGCAAAAAACTTTACAACCATCTCCCGCTACAACTTAAATCTGTAACATCTTTCTTTAAAGTTCCTTAAAATGGCAAAAGCCTATCTATCTAAAAGACCATATTGTTCAATAGAAGAATATACGCAAATATGTCTCTGGAGAAGAAATCGAACAAGCCAGGCAATTTAAATACTTGGGTTGTCTCCTGAACGAGGCTTGGGACCCTGAGAATGAATTAAAGAGCAGAGTAGAACAATTCAGAAATGCTTTTTTGAGGCTTCGTATATTTCTGACTGATCGCAAGTTGGATTTCAACCTCCGATACAAGATGCTAAAGTTTTACGTTTGGCCTGTTCTCTTGTAGGAATGGAAGCAGTTCCATTAACAAACTCTAAGTGTTTGAAGGGAGGAAGTGCTAAGAACAGTGGTCTTACAGGATAGGAAACTTTTTAATTATGTTAAAAGTAAGAAGACTGCATACGTGGGGCACATATTACGAGGAAAACGATACACTTTTTAAAGACAGACGGCTTTACTTAAACAAATTACTTCCGTAATGTATCTGCTGGCTTTAAATAGAAAAGACATGTACGATTGGTTGTTATCCTTCATTAAAAAAAGAATGTGTGTGTACTTTGTGCGCACGTAAGAAGTTATACTTCTATTATATGATTTAAACGAAATTAATATACTTTTTATTTATATTTTATTTAAATATTAAACTAATTTATACTTACTACTTCTCAAACATTTTTATTAAAACAGTGCCAAAAATTAAAATAATAAAAGAATAAAACACACACAAACACATTAAAAATGCCACAAATGATTTCTGAACATTAATTGTCGGAAATTTTTTTAACTTAATACGTATTTTCTGAAAATAAAATTATATAATAAATATACTTACAATCATATGTATAAAAAAAATAAAAGTTTTTATTGGGATTCGAACCAGCTATCAGCGCGGTTGGTATATTGGGGTTCATTCGCCTTAAACGCTTCGCCACGGAGGCAATGTGTCATTATGTGCGAAGATCGACTAACTAAACGGATTAAGCTTTTGACATTTTTGAATTAAATTAAATTATTTTGATTTTGAATTGAAATGATTTATAATTGAAAAAATACAACAAAACATAGAGTAAGAAAACAATATATTAGGTGAACATTGACAGAAATTTTGATGGTAATCAAATTATGTAAATAAAAGTATTACATACTATGTATTTTGGTAGGTTCAAATAGGTAGGTACCTATGATACATTTACAATTATTACGTACCTGTTGCTTTTAAAAACTATTTAAATGTCACTACAATTATAAACTTTTTTGTTTCTGTCCTCACAACAGTAAAACTAATATATTATACATTTGTTTACCTTCATATTGAACAATTATTTATTATTGACAGATCATTTCAACACCCAATCAGAGCCCGTATAACGACTAATACCATACTGTCGGTGTGCGCATGCGCGCAGATCAATATAAATTCACCCTCAATCTCAATCGTGCCTAAAGAAGTATAACTTCAAAAATAGCATCTTTATTTTACTCCCCACGTTTTCCCTAAATATTTATAAATAAATTATCCGAGGTCTACCTTATGCTATTAATTAAAATGCCTTAATCGACCCTTGGGCGAGAAGAGCGTAATTCCTGTTATCTATTATTATTATAATAATTCTTTGTTTTTAATATACATACATACTCGTAATTAATGAGAGCGACTAATGCTAAAAAAATGTAGTTTTTGTTTACTTTCCTTGTCTTTTAATTATTGTTAAAATAAATACTGCGATGTTTATTTTAAGTTAAAAATACTCAATAATCCTAGTATTTTCAATCAAATTCGGAAAGCCTATAAAAATGCACACCTTCCCAATTCCATTTCATTTTCCTTTGTACAGAGACCCTTGTTAAAGGGTAAGATCTTTTTTTGCACCTTTTTATTGGTGCAATATTTACTCAAGATACAAGTTTTACGTTAGGTTATATTTATCATTTATTTTATTTGTTCTATTTATTCAATCTTTCTGGTTTAGCTCGAGTAGCTTCAATTTTATATTCTTTTTTTCTTATCTCACAATTTAAATTTTGCCTGTGTACTAGTGGGAATGTTTTAAGAACCACTCCTACATCTCTTCGGACTCTGAGCAACGCAGCCTCGTCCATTTTGTGAGCCTCAAACACAGTCCATCGTATTTCGTGCTACACATTGTGAGATAACTTTTTGAAGTATTTAGTGTTACTAATTCTCTGTCCAACTAATGCACATCTTTATTGGCGGATATATTCTTGATACGGCAAGCTTGCTTACAAAATTTTATTATCCAGTCTTCAACGAGTGGGTGTTGTTTTGAGTTACATCAGACCTTAAGTTGTTCTTTTATGAACGCCAATGAGTCAGTTTCGATAAAAACTGAGAAGTATAAAATAAGGTTACTGTAGTGAAGTTATATTATCTCCTGACTTCTTTCTCTATACTCACTGAATAAGGCCATTCACAATGATCTTCTTCATGTGCCTCATACTTTAAGGTATAATGATATGACGCCACAGCGGGCGATGGACCGGTCGACCAGAGACGACCGTAGGAGTATCCGAGTTGAAGCATCCCCTCTTCATACTACCGCTGGGGGAAACCGAAGGAGAGGGCATCGAGGGCATATTTAAGACGAGCCAGGAGAATGAGAAAATCAGTTGTTGCTAACGTGTTGAATTAGCAATAGCTGGATGGCAAAGTTGCGGAGTTCTTTGAGCTGGTACTTTGCCTAGGTGGGCGCCTAAGTAGTGACGTGGCGTCTTACCGAGACCGTTACCGCAGTGGGCGGTAGTAACGATGAACGAGTGACTGCGTATCGCTGTTCAACCTTGCCGCATTGAATTGAAATGCGGTGTCTCCGGGTCCGAATGCATGGCTATGTTGATTTAACGTAGCGAGATTGCTATTGTATATATTGTGTTGTTTATCGTATTATTTTAATATTACTATTATGTTCGGATGACAGTAAGAAGTATAATATTGTTTTTCCTTTGCGGAAGATAGAATTATATTTTATTTTATTTATGTTAAACTGTATCTGTATATAATTATCTTAAATACATTTACTTTATTTTTAACCTGTGTTTTACTGAGTCTGTCGTCTTGGAAGAGCTACCCGTTACAAATGGCGCCCGAGCAAAATAAAAACTACCCGTTTGTAACTACCCGTTATAAATTGTCACCCGAGCAATAATAGGACATCATACAAGTAAACGTCACAAATTGACAACAGGCAAAGACACAGACTCAGTAACAGGTCCACGTCGTGGATATATATAGAACCCGTTCAAAGTTTCTTTGTTTCAGATTCTTAAGGAACCGAAAATAAACGTCGCCGATGTAACGAGCAGGAAGGATGCGACCATCTACTGTAGAAAAGCCTTGGCACACTGTCCCAATAGAGTTGAGGGGATCACGCCCAAGATCTACAGAAGGAAGTACCTTCTAGCCAATCATCCGAGACCAATTCACGAATCACGAAAAAGACGACACTGTTGATGGGACCACGACGTGTAAGAAATACCTTCAACTGTTGAAGATGAAGCCAGCAAGAAGAATGTGACCATCTGCTGTAGAAAAGCCGATAGAACATTGTCGATCATCATGACCCATTTAACTCTGTCTGAAGAGTTCTATCGTTGTTTTTCCACTCCACAGCTTTAATTTTTTCAACCAGGACGTGTGTCCCCGGTTCTCTTTTTCCTTCCACTTTCCCTTGTATAACCAATCGCATCACAATTCACGATAATACGCTCTGTATAATGTTAACGCCTAAACTGCGAAATGTTGAAATCACGCTCGTTCAGAGGATACATTTCATGTTAATCTAAATGGTTTCTTAAATAAATTGGCCGGCTCCGTTATATCTCTACGCAAATATGTATTTAGGGTTATGATAAAGTAATAACCTGATTGTATCTAAGAACTCCAGCTGGGAAAGAGAAATATACAAAGCAAGAAAAGAAAGTATGGAAATGAAAATCTCATTCGAGAAAGAAAAGTAATATTTCGCGAGCGAGCGAGAGAGGAGAACTCGATTACATCTGCTTGTGAGTGGCATAGAGAGCTTTAGTTTTGTGTTTTCGAAACGTCGTCTTTTTAATATTCATTTTCCATCTTTTGGTCGGCGCGCTTTATACAACGGCAATGAGGGATGGAAGGGATTGCTATAAGTGCATCAAATATCGCTCTCGTGATAACAGGTAACGAAGAGTTCACTCGAAATGCACGTAACTTTATATTTGTAATCTAGAAAATGTTTCCGGAGTGGAATCTAGAAATGTTACTACTTTCCTCAAAGCACGATACATCCTTGGGGTATTTATAATAACTTTCTTCCTTAAAAATGGAAGGCCATTTCCATGAATACTAATCAGTAAACTCGACATTTTAATAAAGTATATTTGTTTGCATTGTTTTAAAATATATTCGGAACAAGCTCTCAAAAATTGGAAACAGAAATGCTATAACGATCGGATGGACAAGAGGTCATGAAAGCTGAACCAGAAGGATCAGGATGATATTATCCTTAGACGGAATAAGGAATGACCGAAGATGGAAAAGTCCAATGGCTTACATTGACCATACGAACGCCACGTTGCTCAGTCGGAAGAGATGTGGGCGTGGTTCTTTGGATTGGACTGATGTTGCCATAAAAGATGTTATATGAATAAATAATGATATGCGAGTAGGGTTATGGAAACGACAATAGACAAAATATGGATAGATAACAATTAACTGATGGTTTGACACTTGGGCTCAAAGAAAACGAGACGACTGAATACATCATAACATACAACAAAAAAAATGGGCGCCAGGAATTTTGACCAATTAAATGCGCAAAGGAATAATCAACGAAAAACGGAGCTATTAAAGAAAGAAATATTCAGAGCAGGAAAACAATTACGCTTCTAAACTCATACTCTGCTGGGACAAGCAGATAACCAATCAAAACAAGAAAAATATCTATAACGCCGTATTGAAAAGCGTTATAACAAACAGCTGCGAAGTATGGGCTATGAAGGAAAAATCGAAACAAATGTTAGAGGTCACCGAAATGGATTTGTGGAGAAGAGCTGCAGGAAGATCAGGAAGAGAACATGTCACCGATGAACGGATACGAGAAATAATGAAGGTAACACATACAACAAATGATGAAATCAACGAAATACAACTAAGGTGGTTTGGTCACGTACAAAGGATGCATAAGGACAGAATCCCAAAACCAGTACAAAACTAGAAACCGCAAGGTAGACGAGAAACATTGTACATTGGAGACCACGCAAGCATAGTCGTAGTAGAGGAAGAACACAAAAACGATGGCTAGACGACATCAAAGCAAAAATGGGGAGAAACTGTCACCAAATAGCACAAAACAGAGAAGAATGGAGAACTCATGGGGAAGCCTTTGTCCAGGAGTGGATGCAAACAGGCTGAAGAAGAAGAATTACAAGCTCTGATAATTATTTCATCATTTTCGACCTCTGGCTTGATATCGCTGATACTCATTTCTAGTCAAAAATATTATAAGACCATGGAATTGTCAACAAATTACCTAAAAGAAATCTTGAAATTAACGACCTTTAGCAATGATGCAATGAGAAAGACGGGCAGTAAATTTTTCTATATCATTTTCGATGACTTGAGGAATTACTTGTGCAATTTCCGTTCTGATGCGCTCCTTCAACTCTTCTACATTATTTTGTCGACTTTGATACACTTGGCTCTTCAAATAAACACATAAAAAAGTCTAACGATGTCAAATCTGGAGATCTTGTTGGCCATACGATAGATCTCTTCTACCTATCCACCCACCTGCGAAAACGTTATTTAAGTAATTCCGTACCTCAACGCCTGAAGGGGGCCACATCCTTTTGGAGCCACAAATCGTTTCTATCTGAAAATTGCTGATTCAGCTGTGGTATCAGATAATCCTGACGCAATTCCTGATATTAGTGACAAGATCAATCGGATTAGTGAATTTCGAAATTTCAAACGAAGAGGAACAAAGGGGGACAACATATCTTTGACAAGTAGGAATGATACCTAGTTTCTCACTGTAAAAGAAACCTCAAAGTTATATTCTAATGTTTTGGCAATGCTCTAACGTCAAAAATATTGAATGACGTAACCGTATTTTTGTAGTAAAAACCATATCAACTTTGTTATAAACTTTGTAACGTTACAAACGTCACATCTCTGCTATTTTATTTTCAAATAATTATTTTATTCTATTTTCTTTAATAATTCTTTAATAATAATCCTCTTCTATTTGTTTTACCTTTTTTCCCGTTAAAAATTGGTTGGCGCCCTCTTTCGGTATTTATAGGCATATCTCAACATTCTTGTTCTATCTCAGAATTCACATTCTTATTCAATCGTTCTGTGGTTCATGACAGTGACTTCGCACTGTCGTTTCTCGTTTCAAATTTTAAGCCCCCACTCACGAACTCTGTCAATGTCAAGTCAAACCCTTTCTCTTTGTCAAAATGAAGAATATTTTTTCATTAAATTCTAAAATCTACTTAAGGCAATGTCTGGCCTCATAGCCACATTTTCAAACAGACGTTCTTAATTGGGGTAAGTGTTTAAATATAAATGTACACATTTTTCTAAGCCTATATCCGTAATCTTTTTTATGTTCCTATCTAACCTTACTTTTCGTACTTTTTATTGTTGTACCGCATGGTAAAATTATTTATATTATCTATTATCTTCGTATGTATGTAGTAATCCACAACTATTTAACTACTAACATTATTTTATACTATTCATTTTGTTTAACCTTGCCTTTCTGCAACATTTCTGGATTATTTCTTGGAATGGCAAGGATATCTTTCATTTATTCTTGGTGTCTAATGTACCTGCATGTATTCTAGTTTTCTGGACTAATAACAAAAATCTGAATAACCCTTCATTCCGTGGGAGGACTTCTCCAAGCTGGAGCCCCCAATGTCGCCGGCGATGCAGCGATAGTACATAGCATAGACTCCTAACAACCATCCAACACCTGTAGGCCTGTAGGCCAGAACATCCACGTCGCCAGAGCCCGTTGCAGAACAACAGCAAGACACCAAGAACCCGCAGACAGATACCAAGTGCCATCGATGAGTATAATCTCTGATCTGTAAAGTTTCGGCAAGGTCTTTTAAATTATTTTTTTTTTAATACATTAATTATGTCTTTTATGAAAAATAAACATGATTAGTTAAATATTATTGTTTTATTTGCTCCATTCTGCATTTTCATTGTTCATGTTTTTGATTAGGACAAGGTGGACTCACAACTTGGGAGATTGAGCTAGTCTAGGGTAGACGATATAGTTGATTGAAATATTATTCTCGAATATTATTTCAATTATCTGGGGTAGTTTATCGCCTCAACTTTCTATCCCGTATTTTCACTGTTCTTGTTATTTGTTTGTTACACTTCACTTGCATCAGTTTGAATGTATTGTATGAATACAATTTTGTATAAATACAAAAAACTACTAAATTCATTTAATTGGAAAATATTTTCTCTATCCAAGTTTATCATGGAGCAAATGAATAAAACAACATCAACTTTGTTGGAAACAAAACTTTTCCATTGGAAGTACATATTTTAAATCGTGTTTGCTCCCGTCACACCTGGAGGTCTACACTGTAAAATAATAATTATTCATAACAAAAATGTTTGTGGATCAATTTTGCTCTTTAACGATTATTATCGCTGAAGAAGCACAAATGCATGGTCCGGCACAAAGGACGGATGTTTTTTACGTTGTTTTTTATGTGTGGTAGAGAGTACCAGCCAAATGGCTATTATATACTCTCCCTAACAACACAAAACATTCCAGGAATGTACTATCAAAGTTCTATTAATGTTTGAATGTCCTGGACATTCAAGGAATATTCGGTGAATATCTGATTAAATTATTGGTGGAGTGTTACCACAAGACAATCTATGAACATACTACCAATGTCCTATATTTTAAGTGAGGCCATTTACTATTCAATTTGCGTTTATTTTCAAATTTGCCGCGCGTGTACGGGAAGTACACGCACGGCAGTGTAAGTAGGGTCGCGTGCCGCGTGGTCATCACATTTTCACATTTCATGATAACCTAAAAATGTATGATTGGATGGAGGAAAATGGAAATAATAGTGGCTTTTTTTTGCTGTTTTGTATGCTCGTTTTGCTCTGGCTGGATCTCTTTTGTTTAAACAATTATGTAAGTATTATAAAATCCGTTTTCAATTTTCTTTATTCTTTATGAAACGAATTATTTATGCATATTATTACCTGTAAATACTACCTATTTCTTTTGATATTTAATTGTAAAGAATAGAAAAATTACCATCCATTTTAATTTTTTTTAGAATCATCTGAAAGTGGTCTACAAAAAAACCAAGAAGGAAACGTATAGCTTTGTGGCTATGAAAGGCAAAAGAAAGATAATATATGTAAAAAGTGTATTGGCTAGTTGGAAGAAACTCCCCATTGTCGATGCATAATAAGTTATTACTTTATAAACAAATATTAAGACCTGTATGGACTTATGGATGCCCACTATGGGGGTGTACTTACTAGACCAAGAATATAAAAATTATACAAAGATTCCAGAACAAAATATTGAGAAATATTGTAGATGCTCCTTGGTATGTGACAAACAGTGATCTCCATAAGGACCTAGAGATGCAACCTGGATATAATCATCAAGAAGATGGCAGGAAGTCACGAGCAACAACTTCATAAGTACGAGAATATTGAGGAAATTAAGCTCCTCGATACTACTGGGCAAACTAGAAGATTGAAGAGGACAAAGCCTTTTTAACTAGTTTGAATGATAGGCGGTAGTGAAAAGCAGAGCATAGTGCTTGTGTGCCTGTGTATGTTAAAATAGTCCACGATCTTGTTAGATTAGATAAGAGAGGCTATGGGGTAAGCTCTTCATTTTAAGAACAGTAGTAATTTAGGTTAAATTAAAATTGCTCATTGGTCAGTTATGACCAGATTTTAATTGTAATGTACAATTCAATACAATGAATCATCATCGTAGTGATGGTTATGGAAAAAAATATGACAAGATTTTGTGCAATAAAAATGTTTATATTTATCAAGGATGTATTATTTGGTATCGCCACATATACTTCTGGTATATTGTCGGTGATGTGGCAATACCTCCTATCTGCTTTTTCATGAATTTTGTAGGAGACGAAAAACCATTTTAAGGGTCATGTCCTGTTTTCACATGTAAATTTCGACATGTTTTGTAGTAAATAGATAGTTGAATTTACTACAAAACATGTCAAAAAATATCAAATGAAAACAGGAGGTGGCTGTAAAAAAAAGTTTTTAGTCTCTCTTACAAAACTCATGAAGAAACAAATCAGAGGTATTATGTCACATCAGCGACTATATCCAGGGACTGTCTAAAAAATATACTGTGAATGTCCAAACAACATTCGTAGATATTCATGGAATGTTCCAACAAGACATTCAAGGACACAGGGCTTTCCTGGTACATTTAGGGGACGTTCTTGTGCTTTTGAGGACATTCCAGGAATGTTTTCAATGTCCTGTGTGTACATTCTAGGAACATACATGGAATCCACCACCTGTTCGGAAGTTATATATGAAAAACTGCTGCACACCTCAAAAGTGACTTACATCATCAGCCCTTGCTTCTTCGAAGACGGTGATGACAATGCTGTTACCGTGAACTCGAAGAGCTATATTGAAATGACCACGAACTTCTTTTCACCTGAATTATGACAGCTATTCCATCCCAACGTGTGTGTGATTCCAGTAGAATATGGCGACCTCCCACACAGCCTGAGCACCAATGAACGTTTTGCGCCCTCTCTTCTGTGGTCGCCTTATCTTCAGGTTTGGTGGTGTTCATTGGCCTCCTTGGTCCTCATATTTATCAATCTGCAATTACTTCCTATGGGGATACCTCAACGCTCGTGTATACGAGCACAAGCCCCTAACTCTGGACGATTTGAAGGAGACAATTCGCGTATAAGTCGTCTAAGTTGAGAGAATGATGTTTAAAAGAGTCGACGCGAAGTTTCAAGAACGCCTTTAGCAATGCATCGTAAAAATAGCGACCACATGACTTATGTGATTTTCCACACTTAATAATTGTGATAAATGATATTTCATTGAGAACCCAAATCCGTCAATAAATTTTGTTTCGAGTAAAATTTTTGAAGTTATACTTCTTTACGATCGAGAGTGAAATTTTATAATACCGGGCGCATGCGCACACAGACAGTATGTAGTTCGTTGCTAATCTTTCAAGATATGTATTGTTATATTCCTATTTGACATAAGAAATAAAAGTCTATAGTTATATTTAAAATTCAAATAAAAATAAAGGTTTTCGTTTTTCTCGACCGCGGGCATGTAAATTTGGAACACCCTGTATAAAACAAATTATGTATAGGTAGTTTTTAAGAAAGTGTTTCGGAGAAGTGTTTACGAACCCCAGGAACAATACGACTCAAGTAAACAATTAGAGTGATGTTTAAAAAGAAAGTGTTCGTGGAAAGGTGTGAATAACCACCGATAATTCATATTCTAGCAAATAAGATAATAGGTTATTAAATTTGTAAAGAGGGTTAATGTGGAAAGTAAAATTGAAATGGGGAATATTATTTTTTCTTGAATTCCATTAAGATATTTAGAAAAAGGAAAGTTTGTGTTGGTAAATACGGATAATTGAAAGTTGCCTTGGATGGGTTGATTTTTGAATGCTGGAAGGGGATTTGGAATGAGGAGAATGAATGAGCAATCAGAGTCAGAATGTTTTGAGGATCGGAGAGGCGAAGTCCAGTTTTCGAGAAGAGTGTACAAAAAAGTGAAACGCCGGGTTGGTTAGTTTTGTCTTTAAAAAAATAAAAAGTAAGATATCGTGGAACGAGTGATAGACCGAGTGGAGATAGTATGTAACTCCTTGAGTCTAGAGTATCCCGGTTTTGTTGAAGTGTTTGAAAAAGGTAGAACACGGCAGCAGGAGAAGGCAGGAACGAGGGCTGTACGAGGCGTAGTTTTCAAAGGAGCCGAGGCATTACTGGAAGACTTGGACGAGTCGTTGGATCGCAACCCAAGCCAAAAGGAAACGTGTTTTGTGTGAAGACATTGTCAAATCATCAGTAAAGGTCAGTCTATTTGTTATGACATGAAGGTATGGTTTGTGTATTAAATACCACATTGAAAATTGAGCCACACAATCACTATTAAAAAAATTTCATCAAACCTAAATCAATTTGTTACTGATAAATCATAATAGTTCATTATAAACAAAATAAATTTGGAGACAAAAAAGAAATAAGATTCCCATTTTTTGTAACTGTTGTATTAAATAAGATATAAGAAATATTAAGCAGTTATTGCCATTTAGATAAAATAAACGATTTTTATAATTTCTAATTGAAATCCGTATGTGTGTATTATTTTACTCTCTTTTATCTATCCCGATTAGGAATCCACTGAGAAATACTTTGAAGCCACGAAAGTAAGTAATTG
Source organism: Diabrotica virgifera virgifera (assembly GCF_917563875.1). Lineage (NCBI taxonomy): Eukaryota > Metazoa > Arthropoda > Insecta > Coleoptera > Chrysomelidae > Diabrotica > Diabrotica virgifera. Next base: position 14,883,219 of record NC_065447.1, read on the forward strand.
ATATTATAATTTAGCCCTGAGATTGACACTATATTGGTATTTGATCTGTTTGATAAATGAGATAATTATTGATTAATTAATTAAGATAAATTACATCTGAGAACATCATTAGATTTCAAAAGTAAAGATCACAACAGTATGTATCGGCGCTGTCAGCGCAAATAAGTCATTAAAAGGATAAATTAGTGTTTTTAGTAAATGTATTATTTATTATAATTTTTTTGTCTTTGGATTTGTCTTCCTCGGGAATAAGATATTTTATAATATTAGTAAGTATATTTAAAGTATTTTTGTATACTTCACTTGGTCTATTAAATTTGTCAGTATGTATGAGAAATCTTGAAACCTGTCAAAGCGAAGGGAATATAGCTAAGTAGAAGAGCGTGTGACCGGAGATCGAGAGGTCCCGGGTTCAAATCCCGGACGATTCATATTCTTTTTTCTTTTTTAATTTTTGGTATCGTTTTAATAAAAAAAATTTAAAAGTCGTAAGTAAGAAAGTTAGTTTAATATTTAAATAAAATACAAATAACCTGTTAAGTATATTTATTTCTTTGAAATTATATAATAGAAGTATAACTTCTTACGTTGCGTACAAAGTACACACACATTCTTTTTTTTTTATATTTTTGAGATGAACATTTTTTAGTTTTGAGATAAAATATATATGCAGAATTCAAAAAATGGGAGGGACAGACAGGAAGAAACAACTATGGGAGGGAAATAACACTTCTTCTTCTTCTTATGCAATCCACTAATGGATGTTCGCGATCACGTTTGACCATTTTTCTCTATCCCTTGCAGTATGTATTAGGTCTCCTAGGTTTCTTAGTCCTGTCCATTGTTTGACATTACGGAGCCATGACATTTTCTTCCTGCCCACTCCTCTTCTTCCTTCGATCTTTCCTTCAATTAAGGTTTGCAGAAACTGGTATCTTTCATTTCTAATTAGGTGCCCCAGGTAAGCCGTTTTTCTCTGTTTAATTGTGAACATCAGTTGTCGTTCTGTACCAATTCTTCTCAGGATTTCTTCATTTGTTATTCTTGCGGTCCAGGGAACTTTAAGGATTCGTCGATAGATCCACATCTCAAATGCCTCTAGCTTATTCATTGTGTTTATTTTTAAAGTCCATCCTTCCATGCCATATAGGAGCACCGACCATATAGCATTTTGTGAATCTTAGTCTTAGGTTTAGGTCAAAGTCAGAGTTCGTAAAGACGTTTCTGAATTTCATGAATGCACTTCTGGCTCTTTCTATACGACATTTAATTTCCATATCCGACATCCAGTCTTCACATAGCCAGGTTCCCAGGTACTTAAACTTTCTTACACGCTCTACATCTTGGTTGTTATATGCTAGTCTTGAATTTTGATGTTGACATAATTGACGGCTGATTATAAGGAACTTCGTCTTTTTTATGTTGATGCTAAGTCCCATGTTCTCGCTATGCTCTCCAATTTTATTAAGAAGGTTTTGGAGGTCTTCTATATTGTCTGCTATTAAGACCGAGTCATCCGCATATCGTATATTATTGACCCAGGTACCATTTACTTTGATGCCGCTTTCGCATTCCTCAAGAGCTTCCTGGCAGATACTTTCTGAATATAGATTGAACAGTAGTGGGGAGAGAATGCATCCATTTCTTACACCTCTGAGAATTTTTTGAGATTGCGTTGTTTCATTATCCACCTTGACGACAGCTGTTTGATTCCAGTAAAGAGCATCTATGCAACGAATGTCTTTTTGATCTATGTCGAGTTGTTTTAGTATATGTACGAGTTTATGATGTTGTACTCGATCGAAGACTTTTTCCTAATCTATAAAACACATCATTCAATATTTCCTTTGATCGTAGCAGTTCTGAGCTAGCACTTGGGTTGCAACTAGTGCTTCCCTGGTACCCAGGCCTTTTCGAAATCCAAATTGTGAGCAACCAATAACCTTATCGCATTTTGTGGAGATTCTGTAGTGAAGAACTTTGAGAAATATTTTTAAAGAATGGCTCATCAGACTTATCAGTCGGTGCTCTTGACACTTTGTTGCGTTGTTCTTTTTTGGCAAAGGGATAAAGGTAGATACAAGCCATTGGACAGGGAATTTTCCTTTTTTTATAGATTTGGTTGAAAAATCTTTGGAGTATCGTAATTCCCTCTTCATCTAACAATCTGAGTAACTCAACAGGAATTTGATCAGGTCCAACTGCTTTCCCGTCTTTCGAGGTAATAACACAAACACTGACAAATACAAGGAAGTCTAGGCACCGAAAAACGTTGGAAAGAAATAAACCAAAATAACTGACGCACCCAGAAAGTTCGGATTCACAAAAAAGAAAAACACAAAAAAAGAAGAGAATGGTTCAACGATGAGTGCAAAGGGGCAATACAGAAAAGAAATCAAGAACACAAGAAACATATGGAAAAAACCTTCAAAAGAGCGATATAAGAGCCTATAAATACATATACAGAGAGAGTCTGTAAAGTGGAATAAATTCAATATCTCAAATACTAATTGTTTTTTTGGAAAATGCTCAGACCCGTCGATTAGTATTTCAAATTGTCCTTTTTGACATTCAATAAAAATGTATACAGGGTGTCCCAATTTAGAGATATGACGTCATCGTCGATTTTCTTAAATGGCAACACTGTCATTTTGATAGCTAATTTGATAGGGTTTGTAAAGTTATACATAACTGCAAAATATCAAATTTTTATTCTCTACTATTTACAAGATAATAGAAAATAACAAAGTTATATCTGTAATTTGGAATATATTCAATAATTAAAATACTAACTGTTTTTTTGAAAAATGCTCAGACCCGTCGATTAGTATATCAAATTGTCATTTTTGACATATAATAATAATGTATACAGGGTGTCCCAATTTAGAGATATGACGTCATCGTTGATTTTCTTAAATGGCAACACTATCATTTTGATAGCTATTTTGATAGCGTGTGTAAAGTTATACACATCTGAAAAATTTCAAAATTTTATTCCCTACCATTTACAAGATAATAAAAAATAACAAAGTTATGAAGAACAAGAAGTAATCAAATAATAATTGAATTTATTTATTTCAATTAAGCAAATGCTCATAACGTTGCCCATTGACAATTTGACAATAATTGAGGGCAACATTATGAGTTTTTGCTTAATTTATTGAAATAATTAAATTCAATTATTAGTTGATTACTTCTTTTTCATAACTTTGTTATTTTTTATTATCATCTAAATGGTAGAGAATACAAATTTGAAATTTTGCAGTTGTGTATAACTTTACACACCCTATCAAAATAGCTATCAAAATGACAGTGTTGCCATTTAAGAAAATCAACGATGACGTCATATCTCTAAATTGGGACACCCTGTATACATTATTATTATATGTCAAAAAGGACAATTTGATATACTAATCGACGGGTCTGAGCATTTTTCAAAAAAACAGTTAGTATTTTAATTATTGAATATATTCCAAATTACAGATATAACTTTGTTATTTTCTATTATCTTGTAAATGGTAGAGAATAAAAATTTGATATTTTGCAGTTATGTATAACTTTACAAACCCTATCAAATTAGCTATCAAAATGACAGTGTTGCCATTTAAGAAAATCGACGATGACGTCATATCTCTAAATTGGGACACCCTGTATACATTATTATTGAATGTCAAAAAGGACAATTTGAAATACTAATCGACGGGTCTGAGCATTTTCCAAAAAAACAATTAGTATTTGAGATATTGAATTTATTCCACTTTACAGACTCTCTCTGTATAATTATACAGGGTGTAACAAAAATACAGGTCATAAATGTAATCACATATTCTGGGACCAAAAATAGTTCGATTGCACCTAACTTACCTTAGTACAAATGTGCACATAAAAAAAGTTACAGCCCTTTGAAATTACAAAATGAAAATCGATTTTTTCCAATATATTGAAAACCATTAGAGATCTTTTATTGAAAATAGACATGTGGCATTCTTATGGTAGTAGTATCTTAAGAAAAAATTATAGTGAAATTTGAACACCTCATAAAAATTTTATGGGGGTTTTGTTCCTTTAAACCCCCCCCCCCCCAAACTTTTGTGTACGTTCCAATTTCATTATTATTGTAGTACCATTAGTTAAACACAATATTTGCCTCTTAGTACTTTTTCGAAAAGTTAGTTTTTATCGAGATATTTTGAATAATTGTCAAATCCACCACATATTTGTATATGGCTAAGTACGATTATGGAGACTTGGTAATAATATGAAAATTTATTTATGATTTACATTTTTAGGTATATTTTGAACCATATTAAAAAAGAAGTAATATCTCGATAAAAGGTGCCTTCTCGAAAAAATACAAAGAGGCAAAAAAGTTTTAAAAACACTGTGTTTAACTAATGGTACCGCAGTAAAAGCTTAATTGGAACATAAACAAACATTGGGGGGTTTAAAGGAACAAAACCCCCATAAAGTTTTTATGTAAGCATATTAAAAAAGAAGCCGCAACTCGATAAAAACTGCCTTATCAAAAAAATACTAAGAGGCAAAAAAGTTTTAAAAATATTGAATTTAACTAATGGTACCACAATAATAATTTAATTGGAACGTACACAAAAGTTTGGGGGGGTTTAAGGGAACAAAACTCCCATAAAATTTTTATGGGGTGCACAAATTTCACTATATTTTTTTTTAAGATGTTCCTGCCATAAGAATGCCACATGTCCATTTACAATAAAAAATCTCTAATAGTTTTCGATATATTCGAAAAAATCGATTTTCATTTTGTAACTTCAAACGGCTGTAACTTTTTTTATGTGCATATTTGTACTAAGGTAAATTAGGTTCATTCGAACTATTTTTGGTCTCAAAATATGTGATTTAATTTATGACCTGTATTTTCGTTACACGTTGTATATATTTATATATAATTATATATACGCAATTTAAGAGAACGATACAAACCTCAAACAAATATGTGCAGAAATTAAGGACATAACCAGCGATACAAGGGAAACAAAATCATTCTGGAACATTTCCAGAACGTGCTGAATAAACTTACGAATATACTTTTAAATAAACAAATATACCTTTTTACAATATACTTATTTTATTCCGAAAAAAGGGTTGATCTAATGAACGCATGTGAACTGGCATCACATGTGACATGTTCCACTTACCTTTGAACAATTAAAAATCTTTATTTTCCGTTTTGATCACGGTCTTTTTGTATTCAAAGGAATATACATCAGTTGTGTTGAAAAAGACGGAATGTGTCAATCGAGATACCGTAAATTTTTGAAACTTAATTGACAGCTGTGGCGTCACAACGAAGGGATATAGCAAAAGGTGGGTAGCCTGCGGCTCTTTGAAGTGTTTTTATCGGATTTATCTGTAAATTTACAGTTTGTATCGAAAATCGTAATAGTAGGGGAGGAAAGTATGCTAAATCTGCAGTTACTCGAACGTTATGGAAACCTATTGGGTTGCGAAGAGTAGGTACTAAAAAAAAGGTAAGTTAAGTTTTCCATAAAGTGGGGACTTTCCATTTTTTAATTTAATTTTTCATTTCCAACAATCGTTTTTTCCGATTATAGCGCCATCTATACATAATTCGAATAAAAGTTACTTATTTTTACGTAAGGAATCCAAATCTGCAATAAAAAATAAGGGCTCTTATTTAAGATTTTAAAGTAACCCCCCACCCCACCTCCGTGGGGGTCGTGTTTGGTGTCATTCGATATATTTTTCAAAAATATTGAATACGTGTATTTTTCAGTTTTTCGATCTGATATATTCGCGAAATATCGCGGGGTTCCTATTTAAAATTTACCCCCACCCCTCTCCGTGGGGGGATCGTGTTTGGTATCATTCGATAGATTTTTGAAAAATATTGAACACGTATTTTTTAGTTTTTCGATCTGACGTTTATTTCTCGAAATATTCGCTTTTTCCTTGTGAAACTTTGTGACTCGTCCATTTCCTTACGCCCTGCTCAAACATTCAAATTTTTGAAGTTATACTTCTTTACCGGCGATATGAGGGTGACTTTTTATATGTTAAAACCTATGATCCCGGCGCATGCGCATTATAACTTTGTTCTGATTGGATGTTCAAATGACATGTCAAAAATTATTCAATATGGCGGCTGTGGCACAGCTGTAGTTAGATTATTTATGGTTGTTGCGTTTTAAAATTTGTGTGAAAAGAAGCAACAAACAAAAGTTAGTTCATAGTTATACTGCCTTTTTAAATAGTTTTCATATACCTACCTATATTTTTGGACTTTTGGACTATTTTGGACAAGGAAAACTCATTCTAATTTGGTAAGTAGTTTTTATTATAATCATATTGTAATTATACATTTGGATTAGGTTGAAATACAGTAGAGCGTCGATTATCCGAACTAATTGGGGGACATAGGTGTTCGGAAAGCCGATTTGTTCGGATAATCGAACTACAATATATTGATACATATTTATAGTCATACATATTTATCCATGTGCCATCCATATGGCAACACGGCAGTCAAAACGAAAACAAACATTGTATTTACCGTCTGCAATAAACTCAATTTTTGAGAGTTGTAACGGGAAATAAGTTATTAAAAGTATCCAGTGAACAATATAAGACATTAAGGTAAGGTTAGTGATAATTAAAAACTTTAAAATCGGTGAAATAACATCAAAATAGAACCAAGGACATACAAAAAGTAAGATAGCTAAAATTGTTAAGCCTGTTTAACAACAAAACGTAGACACGAAACTCTGGCCGATGAAATTGCGACGTTGCCGTTGTGAGTAGATTTTCCAGGTAACCACAGAAAATAACAACCGATAATAAATATACAAAATAAACACGGTAAACGCTGTCTTCTCTGCACTTTTGAGGTGGAAGACAGTGTTTGGCGCCGGAAAATGGAAAGGTATCTGGAAACTTTAGACAGTGATGACACACAGTCAGAAGGAGGGTCAAAAAGGAAGGACAGATATATGGATAACGAGGAAGATGATATTTTTAGAAAGAGCAAAAAGTTCTCGAGAACACCAACAAAAAATCAAGAGAAAAGAAATGAAGAAACAAAAATTGATCAATTATTAGTGATGGTGAGCCACCTCACCGATGACATTAAGGAAATAAAAAGAAATCAAAAAGAAAGCAAGGAAGCAATAGAAAAGCTCACTATAGAAAACAGAGCGCTGAGAAAAGAAAATGCGGAACTAAAACAAGAGAATATAGAAATCAAGGAGGAACTCAGAGAAATAACAAACCACATGGAAGTTATGGAAAAACACCGACGAATAAATAACGTAGTCATGAACGGTCTAAGGATAGACACATATGAACAAGCAGGGTTAAAAGAAACAATTAACAATTTCATCAAACAACACTTAGGAGTAGAGGTTAAAATAAGGAATGCTCACAAGCTAGGAGAAAAAACATGCCTCATTGAATTAGAAAACCAAGAAGAAAAAAGAAAAATAATGGAAAAAAAGTATAAGTTAAAAGAAATAAGAGGGCTGAAGGTATATATTAAAGAAGATGCAACCATAAGAGAACGAGAAATACAGAAAACAATTAGAAACATTGCTCAGGAAGAAAGAAACAAAGGAAATGAAGTCAAGATTGGAGTAAAAAAAATATGGGTAAACAACAACGAATGGAAGTGGAACGACAAAGAAGGAAAAATGATCAAAAGAACATCAAAAAACTAGCAGACAATTGTACCATGGGAATAACGATGACGACACAAGTACAGAAAAAGGATAACGATAATTCAAAAAAAGGACAAAAGAGAAAAAAAAAATGAAAACCGGACAAAAACACAAGAGAACATGTCGAAAAGAACACTTACTTTTAGGAACATGGAATGTAAGAGGCACATATGGAGAAGGTAAACTTAAACATCTAGCGAGAGAAATCGAAAAGTTCCAATTTGACATAGTAGCCTTGCAGGAGACGAAACAGCTGGGAAATAATATATTAGAAATAGAAGATACAGTGTTTTTTAATAGCGGCGGAAAGAATAGAACATTAGGCACAGGTTTTATGTTACGAAAAGAACTAAAGGAAGCAATAGTAGAATTCAAACCAATATCAGATCGAATATGTAGTATCAGGATCAAGGGAAAATACCAAAAAATCACTCTCATAAATATTCACGCACCATCTGAAGAAAAAGATAATGATGTCAAAGAATCTTTTTACAGTGAACTAAATAGAACAATCGAAAGTATACCCAGATACGACATGAAAATTATTTTGGGCGACGCAAATGCCAAAATAGGGAAGGAAGAAGTATTTAGACCGACAATAGGAAAACATAGTAAACACAATGAAACTAATGAAAACGGACAGTTCCTCATAGATTTTGCAAGAGAAAAAAATATGATCATAATGAGCACATATTTCGAAAGAAAAGAAATACACAAGGAAACATGGATATCGCCAGATAGAAAGACCAAAAACCAAATAGATCACGTTCTGATCGAAAAAGAAGAGCAGCAATGTATAAAGAAGATTAGAACATACAGAGGACCAGATGCCGACTCCGACCATTACATGGTGGGTATCAAAATGAAGCAACTGATACCTGAAAACAAAAACAAAATAAAAGAAAAGAAATGTATAAATAAACCAATTCGGTTTGCAACAAAAAAAGAGCAAGAAACATACAGAGAAACAATGGAAAGGGAACTAAAAAAGATACAAATAGAAGAACAAACGGAGAACAACTGGGAAATCATAAAGCAAGTAATGAACAAAGCAGCAAAAGAATGTAATAAACAAGAGATTAAAAAGAGGAAGGAGTGGTTCGACATAGAGTGCCAAAAAGAAATAGAACTAAGACAATCATTAAGGATGGAAATGATCAAGAAAGAAACAACAGAGACGCATGATAGATATATAGAACAAAGACAAAAAGTAAAGAGGTTGTTGAGAGAAAAGAAGAGAAAACACTTAGATAATAAGCTAAAAGAAATAGAAGAGAACTACAGAAATAAAGAAATAAAAAACCTGTACCAAGGTGCCAGAAACGAGAAAAGAGGATACCAGCAAAAACCCATATTCGTTAAAAACAAAGCTGGAGATAATATAAGCGGCGAAGCAGAAATAGTAGAGAGATGGAAAGAGTATTTTGACGAATTACTAAATGGCAAGAATAAGCCAAACCAAAATGAATCCATAGAAGTAGAGACAGAAAATGAACAGTTAGAAGACATAGAAGATAATCCACCGAGCAAAGAACAAATCGAGGAAATAATTAAAAATCTTAAAAACAACAAATGCCCTGGAAGCGATAACATAACAGCAGAGATGATGAAATGTGGTGGAAAATTGCTGAATGATTGGATACACAAAATCATAAAAGATATATGGTTAAAAGAACGAATACCAGAGGACTGGAAGGAAGCAATTATCTGCCCATTACATAAACAAGGCGACAAAACAGAATGCAGTAATTACAGAGGAATAGCTTTACTAAATACCGTATACAAAATCCTAGGAAAATCAATAAAAGACAAACTTGAAAAAGAAGCTGAAAATATAATAGGCGAATATCAGTGCGGATTTGGAAGAGGGAGAAGCACAACGGACCAAGTATTCGTAATCAGAGAACTACAAGCAGAAAGCTATGAACACAACCTACCAACGATAGCACTATTCATCGACTTCCAACAAGCATACGATAGAATAAAGAGGAAGAAATTAAAAGAGGCGCTTGAGGAATTGGGAGTTAGCAGAAAGCTACGTAACATGATACATCTTACTCTGGAGAATACAGAAAACAGAGTCAAAATAAACAATCAATCATCAGAAAAATTTATAGTAAACGAAGGATTAAGACTCTTCAACTTATGCCTAGAAAAAATAATGCGAGAAGCGAAAATCAATAAAGAAGGACTCATATATCAAAGAAGACACCAAGTTTTGGCGTTTGCGGATGATGTGGTGTTACTGGCAAGAGGAAAAAAAGAGCTACAGGAGATGGTACAGAGAATAGTAAAAGCAGCGAAGAAAATGGGACTATATATAAATTCAACTAAAACAAAATGTATGGAGTGGACAGATGGTCAGTTTAGGAATGGTCAAAAGTTTGAAGTAGAAGTAGAAGAAAGAACATCATACGAATTCGAAATGGTAGAAAGATTTACATACCTAGGAGCAATAATATCACGTAAACCTATCATTAAAGAAGAAATACAAGCTAGAATAATGGCAGGCAATAGAAGTGTACATGCGCTTAATGTAATGTTGAAAAGCAAGTTTCTATCAAGAAGGGCAAAAGTACAGCTATACAAAACAACTATACAGCCAATAGTAACATACTGCAGTGAGACATGGACAATGACAAAAAATGAACAAAATTTACTGGAGATCTGGGAAAGGAAAATACTGAGGAAGATATATGGAGGAAAAATAAGGGACGGTCTATGGATAAGAAGATCAAATGATGAGTTAAAGCAATTATACAAACAACCTAATATAATAGGAGTGATAAAGGCTCAGAGACTTAGATGGCGAGGTCACATTGAAAGGATGCCAAACACGAGGACTCCAAAAAAGGTACTAAACTACACTATAACTTCAAGAAAGAGAAGAGGAAGGCCGAAAAATAGATGGAAGCAAGACGTCGAAAAAGATTTGGAAAGAATGGGGCTAGAGGGCCAAAAAAGAAAAATGAGTAACAGGAAGGAATAAAGGAAAATCACATATCAAGCCAGAGAAGAGCTCAGCACATAAAGAAACGTGAAAATGAAGAAAAAAAAAACAAACTTTTCAAGCCATGGGCCTCTAAGGCCTTTAGTGCTATTGTATATATATATATATATATATATATATATATATATATATATATATATATATATATATACATATTTATCCACAAGTGAATAAAAACCATATTTATATACCTACATATTTATTTATATCTTGATAATGACAACTAGCAACTAAACAAAAAAGTGCAGTCTCTGCAACAACATAATTATTTTTGGATACAATATTGAAGAAAATTGAAGATATTTTAAGCGTCAATTACTAACGCTTGCTCGGTATTCGAGTGCGGGACGCGGGAGTCGATAGTTCGAATAAATGGTCGTTCGGTTGATCGACGTTCGGATAATCGACGCTCTACTGTACATTTATTTTCTCAAGAATGGGGATTTTAGAGAGAAATCCCAAATTAGGTCCGATTTTTATTTTTAAATTATGATTTTTTTGCGTAGATTTATTTATCTAGTAGGTATGTAATGCTTTGATTTACATACTTAATTTGATTACCAACAAAAGTTCTACCAGTCTTCATCTAATATATTGTTTTCTTCCTGTTTTGTTATATTTTAATATTTTCTTCCACAAAATTTAAACTACATAATTTAATTATACTCAAAACAACTGTCAAACAGTAAAACGTTCAGTTACCCTATTTTTCCACATGACAAATAATGTGGAATTGGACGAGTGAGTCTAGGCTTCGATTACGAATCAAAGCGCCACGAAATTCACGGGTTCGATTCCCGATGCAAGTTTTTATTTTTTTATTTTTTTATGCATTTTATGATTGTAAGTATATTTGTTATATAATTTTTTTTTTCAGAAAATGCGTATTTAAAATTTTTGCCAACAATTATTATCGTTCAGAAATCATTTTTTCTTTGTGGCATTTTTCAATGTGTTTGTGTGCGTTTTATTCTTATTTTTTTTAATTTTTGGTATTGTCTTAAAAATCACATAATATGTAGTAGAAGTATAACTTCTTACGTGCGTACAAAGTACACACACATTCTTTTTTAAATACACACTGTTCTTTATGTACTTTACCTTATCTTAATCTGACGATTTCGAGTTTTTCTAATGATAGATTTTTCAATTTCTCAATTTCAATTATGTAGTTAAATGTCATTTTGATTATGTTGTGGTAAACATTGTCTAAAGTAGTCATAGATGATGCAACGGAGAGAACACAAAATGTAAATGATCAATTTTTGTTACAACGTCCGTTCAATCTGTTATTATAGCGGATGCCAAAAAATTTTCTATCACGAAGATGACTTCAATATTTGGCGAAGGTTCCGCAGCAGCAAGCTACAGAAATCGCATATAACATTGCGGAAAGATATGCACTGAGTTTCGCATCTGCTTTTCGGTGGACGATCCTTATTCCTTATCCACGTTGGGTCGGTGAAGGAAGTTCCAGGAATCCTAGGTAGCTAGTTTTAAGTGCGTTCAAGGGATAGGTACATACTATTAACCGCTGATATCTATGGGATGTTGAGTGTTTCATGTTGCGTTTGGATATTGCTTTGGTGTATGAGTTCGCTTATAGATGAGTAATTGGTGCCACACTCGATCAAATGCCTGCGATATATCAAGAAATACTTTTTAATGACAGATGCTACTCTGACTTGATAGACTAAGAGTTGGGCCAATTGTGGATTCTATGTTGTTTGGTGGAAACACACTAGCAAGATATTGAGCATTGATGATTCAATGAGACATATAAAGTCTATTTTTGGCTCATTTAAAAGGTCAGAAAGTAGCATATATAATTTTCAACAGAAAATTAATTAGTAAGTACATGTCATCTTCTAATGGTTGTAGTATTTTTTACCACTCTGTATATCATTTAAATAGCTTAAGGTTAATTTTACCACTTTAAGAATTGCGTCTTAAAATTTCGAACGATAATAAGAATAATCTAAATGTTACGAAAACTAAAACTATTATTGTAATGTGATTTTGAACATTTTTTACTAATTTTTAATTTTTTAATTTTATAAAATTTTATTATTATTAAAAATCGAATAAAATGGTCTAATATGAAATTAAATGTAATTATTTTAATAATTTACTCCATAAATAAAAATATTTAAATGAGGGGGGTGAAACAGAGTTGTTATTTGTCGTATTTAAATAATGTGCTTAAAAAATGAAAATCGCCGAAAAATTCCGTTTTTTCGAATTTAGTGTATGTTTCGGTTTGAAAATGGCAAACCTGTTCTTGATATTAGAAATAACAAAAAGAATATCAAAAATCGTTATTTATTGACACGTTTATGTGCTACAAACGTGAGAAAATACAAAACATGTGTTTTTTTGTTGTTCTGAAGCTATTTTCTTGTGGCATTTTTATAATCAAGTATATTCAAATGGGAAATAAGCCACAATTTTACCTAAAAATGATTTTATTAACGTTTCGACGCCCAAGTCGGGTGTCGTTGTCAAAATACAAAATAATACTAAATAAACAAAAATGTTGTTGCTTAGTAAAAAATTCTTCTAATAATTTATTTAATCTGACTCATTTATATCGACAATTCAGACACGTATTATACATTTTAAAGTAGATGACTTTAAAATGATATTGTCAATATTGATGAGTTGCGTTCCTGGGACGACTTTACTAAAAGATAGTTCATTCGATTACATGAAATCAATCCCAACTCAAGAATATCCGCCACAAAAAATCATAGCATGTGATCTGTCTTTAAAAAGACAACCAAATGCAACGGTGGCACTGAAATTCTCGCGTTAGAGATTCCATAGTAAATCACGAGGGAAAACCAGGAAACAAACCTCGTGATACTATCCCGACATCGTAAGTATTTGGGTTTACATTTAGTTTACTCTTAAAAACTAATACCAAATTCTGACTTGATATTTTAAATTTTAAATAATACTAAAATACTAAATATGTACTAACTCGATATGTTACTAATTTACTAATTGTGGTATTTTCTTTCTATTGACTTCCTCTTTTAATATGGGTAACCACAAACCACATCCTACTGCATTCTACCGAGGAATTTGCGACACAATTGGTTTCATTTAGCATAATTAGAGCCGCTTCTTTGATTTTTCTCTTTTTACTATCTGCTTCATTTAGGACTATACTATACTAAATGAAACCAATTGTGTCGCAAATTCCTCGGTAGAATGCAGTAGGATGTGGTTACCCATATTAAAGGAGGAAGTCAATAGAAAGAAAATACCACAATTAATAAATCAGTAACATATCGAGTTAGTACATATTTAGTATTTTAGTATTATTTAAAATTTAAAATATCAAGTCAGAATTTGGTATTAGTTTTTAAGAGTAAACTAAATGTAAACCCAAATACTTACGATGTCGGGATAGTATCACGAGGTTTTTTCCTGGTTTTCCCTCGTGATTTACTATGGAATCTCTAACGCGAGAATTTCAGTGCCACCGTTGCATTTGGTTGTCTTTTTAAAGACAGATCACATGCTATGATTTTTTGTGGCGGATATTCTTGAGTTGGGATTGATTTCATGTAATCGAATGAACTATCTTTTTAGTAAAGTCGTCCCAGGAACGTAACTCATCAATATTGACAATATCATTTTAAAGTCATCTACTTTAAAATGTATAATACGTGTCTGAATTGTCGATATAAATGAGTCAGATTAAATAAATTATTAGAAGAATTTTTTACTAAGCAACAACATTTTTGTTTATTTAGTATTATTTTGTATTTTGACAACGACACCCGACTTGGGCGTCGAAACGTTAATAAAATCATTTTTAGGTAAAATTGTGGCTTATTTCCCATTTGAATATACTTGATTATGTGTTTTTTTGAGTTTGTAAAAAATGGCACACCTAAAAATAATTATTTAGAACTTCAAAAAGTGCCAAAAATTACCTACAAAACCTAATTTTTTTTGAAAAATTCAAATAGTTTTCCTGAGCTCAATGTTGATCCAAAAAATCTAAAAAAGTGTTTTTTGGGTATGAAAGTGTATGTTCATAAATTTTTTCAGATATTTTAAAGTTCAGGTTTTTTTTTGAAAAAAAACACATTTTTTGCGAAAGAATGACACCGATTGCAGAATTTATCTTATCCCGCTATAGCCTTTAAATATAATTATAAAAATTGTATTTATTTATTTATTAACATTAAAATTGAAGAAAAAAATGTACGTTATAGACTAGCTCGCCGCTTATACTACTGTCGAGAAAGAGTACGCCCCCTCAAAGTTGTCCACATCTCCACCTCTCTTAGATCTGCTTCTCTACAACAAGAAAATAGTTACAAAAAAGACCAAACTATCAAAAGCTCACGATTTCGTCTCTTTTCCATTTAAACAAAACACTACAAAACAAACAGACGGTACTAAATCTTTTTAACGCCGGATTACACGGGAGTGAGATAGCGAGCAGCAGCGTCAAAGAAATTTAGTGGTTTGTAAGTGGTTACACTCCGTCTTTTACTAAGATGGTAAAAGATTAGATCAAGATTAGAAACTTCTTACCAAGAAGCATTTGTTTCGTTTTTACAGAGGGTGAGTCTGAAATCTTCGAAAGCTATAAAGCACTACCTTCATTTATCCACAGATTGTCTCAGCAAAGAGGTTCCCTATCCTTTATCACAATTACTTCCTTTTCCCCCTATACGAGTATATTTATCCTATCTTTCTTTTAGAGGAAGTAACTCCGTTCTATTTAGCGCGTGGAAAACCCTCAACGCCCCTAGAAATGCATCACTCCCAGCCGGTCTTTTCTTCTTTCTCCACTGTCTGACTCACATAGTCTTCCTCCGTTATATTTAGTGGGATTTCCAGCACCAAGATTCTTCTCTTCGCTATGTCCCCATTTGCCCCCACTCTGCATATGTTATCGGAGAAGAGTTTCTTCACTTCCTCTTCCTTTCCCTTCCTCTGTCCAGCCACGTTGATATTCCTTTATCTCTGGTCTGTCTGATCCTTTTATATCGATGTTCTTTATTGCTGTCAGGTTGATGTGTACTTCTTTCATTAGATCCACAAATGATGTTTCTTTGGTTTAGCTCATAATTACCACTCCTTTTGCCCACCCGCCTTCACCGGCTCGGGTTCTTCTTTCTTGTTTGGGGGTTTGAATCCATATGTCTACTTATGGATCCATGTTCTATCTTTATTGGCAGACTATACTTGATACGTGATAGGTTTATCTCAATTTACATTAAAATAGGATTGTAAAAATTGTACTGTAACAAACTAACTCCTTACGCTACGCCCCTGAAGGGTGGACGGTGACTGTAATATTATGATTGTCAAACCCTAACATATGGCATCTCGAGAGCCCGGTTACATAATAGACCCCAGTGCTCTATATAGTGCGTCTAGTCCGAATGTTTTGTTTATATTTTAAGGTTTGCAGATGTGAAATGGACACACAGACAGTATAATATTAGGTTTTGCTACTTTTGTATGGTAAACACGAAATGCACAGTTCCATCCATTATCGTGATTTTCATTGTAAAAAACCCTAAGCCCGCTGAGATTAATTATTATTAGTAACATTGGGACCGTGCAAGTTCGGAAGAGCGACACCTGGTTCCATAGCTCAGCAACATTTTTAGCACTTTTAATTATATTGGCCAATTATATTAGTCCTGGTTACTGGATAACTGTCAAGGCCATAGCCCAAAAAAGAATAAGAAGAAAAAGTAAAATTGGGGTTATGTTATAAAATGAAAACATTGTAGGTACATAGTAAATAAAAGATTTATCCGTTACTCGTGCACGATCGTTTCTCGTATCCCCTCCAAGTATTTGCGCATAGCGAATATGTTTGGCTACCCAACGTAGGTATATTATACAGGGTGTTCCAGGGAAAATAGTGCGTTCGTTCAAGGTATGGGCTAAGTGGACCATTTAGAGCAAAAAAGTCTGATAAAATTTTTTTGTAATTAAAGTCAACCGTTTCAAAAAAATAATTTATTAATTTTAAGGAACTTGATTAATGTCCACAGAAAAGCAAATACAGCCGGCAACGCTGCGCTCCTTCTTCTGTGTTAAAATAATTTTACTGTAACTCAACTATCATGAATCATCGACCATAGGCATAATATGTATTGATAAAATACTGATAGACGGAGAGCTAGAGCCGAAAAATCATCGTCATAAGTAATATGGAGTTTTTCCTGTGAAATGTGTCCATTGTATATTGACAATTATGACCCCTTTCAGGCTGACACCTCAGTGTATACAGGAAGTAGCAATAAGGGATGAAAGGGGAAAGTTAGTGCAGTCATTAAAGGTTTTCACCTCCTATTTTGTTAAACCTCCATCGATTTGCATGAAAATTGGTGACTAGTTAGAGCATACCTCAAGAAACAAAACTGATTTGGTACCACTTGCACTTTTACCCTGGTGGTGAATACCACCCCTTCCCGCGGGTGAAAACAATTTTATTAAAAATAACCCCACAAATCGATAGAGGGACAAATTTTAAGTAAAATTTGTTATATCATGTTATTAAAATAAATCAATACTTTTTGAGTTATTAAAGATCAAATATTTGTCTAGTTAAAAGCATATGCGTGAAGTTACGGATGATAAAAAGAACATATTGATTAATTGTATGTTAGTAAAATATTATTTTTATATTATTTCGATATTTAATTGAATTTCTATCAATATAAACGGAATATGTGCAGAAACTGGGGGTGTCCAATAATGGACATATTCGAATACACTTTTGCTAAATTTATAATATCGAAATAATATAAAAATAATATTTTAATAACATACAATTAATTAATATGTTCTTTTTATCATCCGTAACTTCACGCATGTGCTCTTAGACAGACAAATCTTTGATCTTTAATAACTCAAAAAGTATTGATTTATTTTAATAACTTGATATAACAAATTTTACTTATAATTTGTCCCTCTATCGATTTGTGGGGTTATATTAAAAATAGTTTTCACCCCCGAGAAGGGGAGGTATCCACCCCAGGGTAAAATTGCAAGTTGGCACCAAATCATTTTTATTTCTTGAGGTATGCTCAAACTAGTCACCAATTTTCATACAAATCGATGGAGGTTTAACAAAATAGGAGGTGAAAACCTTTAAAGACTACACTAACTTTCCCCTTTCATCGCTTATTGCTACTTCCTGTATCCACTGAGGTGTCAGCCTGAAAGGGGACATAATTATCAACTAGACTATGATAATAGAAAAACAGCATAGTATTTGTGTTTATTAAATATCTAATAAATAAGGTTTGTATAGTGTTTTAACTTACATGAAAAATTTAAGATTATAAATAATCCCAGCCCACAAATTCATACTTTTGGCAATCATGAAAGTTAAACACACCATTCGTGAAATAAACTTTATCTGCACACAACACTTTACACAGAAATTCGGGTTCTCTGAAGATTTTGTTTTTCGTCGAGGTAAATAGCCTTGCTGTAAATCTTGCACTAAACATAATTAACATAATATCATGATACTCGCGATCGAAATCATGACAATATCACAACAATACGATGTACCTATTCTGGGGTTATAGGTGATTATACGACTGTTTGTGTTTACAATTATTGTATATTTTTATCTTCGCTGTGTCAAAATAAATAAAACTGCCGTGTTGCCAAATGTAAATTTTAGTAAAAGACATTATTTTAATTTTTTATTTTTTGGGGCAACAGATGACTTTAGAAAAAAAAATGTATAAGAAAGTTTTAAATGGTGCATTCTACCCAAACCTTTAAGGAACGCACTATTTTCCGGGACACCCTGTATAATATTTGTCACCCATCGTGGAGCTATCGTATATGTTATAGTATTTATTTATTAACCTTGAAATATAAAAAAAAGAATGAATATGTTCGTCTTGGACTAGCGCCCCCGCTTATACCACCGTCAAGATCGAGCACGCCCCCTCAAAGTTCTCCACCCCTCTCTTAGGGCTGTTTTCGTACAGAAACAGTAAAGAAAATAGTTAAACCTGTTCAAAAAGACCAAACTATCAAAAGCTCACGATCGCGTCTCCTCTGCATTTAAACAAAACACTACAAAACAAACAGACGGTACTAAATCTTTTTAACGCTGGATTACACGGGAGTGAGATAGCGAGCAGCAGCTTCAAAGAAATTGAGTGGTTTGTAAGTGGTTACACTCCGTCTCGAGATTTAGTTAGATATCTCGTGAAAATATTTGCTGGATTATGTTGCTTCAATTTTTATAATCTCCTTGGCCTTGTTTACTTTACTGCTTTAAGTGATTTCCTACTTACTTGGTTTTAATGAGAAGCGATTTAAATATGGAGGACGTACCTGTAACAAAAAATCCTTTTAGTGTATGAAATATAAATATACATCTTCAAAAACTTTAAATTTATTAAAAATATTTTATAAAAGATTATAAGGCCCTTTCAGGCTACATCACAGAACGTATTTAAAATGACAATTCCATCATCAGTGCTGCTTACAAGGTATACAGGCGAGCGCGCCACTGTGTGCGTTTTTATCCCAATATCTAGTCTACATCGGAGATGAGAAACATCCACGCTGATAATTTCGAGGTGTCAATGATATGTGCCAGGACTGTGAAAGGTTTTAAGAAATTTTGTATTCATGAATTTAGAATTCAGTATCGTTTTGTATCTTAAACTGTCAACATCTTAAACATCTCAATAAACTTGTGCATTTCCTTCAATAGTTTCGTTACTTAATTCTCCAACGAACACACATCATTTTATACAGAATAAAAGTGGTGCAGTCAGTAGGATTTCCAATTAAAAAAAAAGTAAAGCCTTTTTTTAATCGATTTTGATCGTTAATTGGGAAATTGGAGAAAATTATTGACTTAGTATTTGAGTTCCGAGTGTAAGGCCACGAGGAAAGAAAACTGAAGGAACCCATAAGCAACTTTGAAGAATTCCAAGTGTAAGGCCACTTGTTATGTAAACCCACAAAGAAATTCGGAAATTCTGGGGAGGCGCAACTAGCAACTTCGTGAAATCTTCTCAACCACCAGCTTCAGTGAAAAGTCACTCGACCCTCGAAACGGTGAAGCATTTCCACAGAAGAGGCAACAACATCCCGGCTACCATACCGGCTACATACAGTTTAGAATTTCGACCAGTTTCAGTGTAAGGCCACTTGATCTGGAAGGTACAAAACGTACTCACACCCGTTCTCTACCCGTTCCAGTGTAAATCCACCTGATCTGAGACGATGCAACGTTTTCGACCCGTTCCAATTTTTTGGAATCGTTAGTACAAATTAAGTTTCCATCCCAATAAGTTATAATATAAATAATATTATTTTCATCTGTGGTGACTTCAATATAAATTTTGATCCAAAGGTGCACAATATAGATGCATTATGGTTTAAATCAATGTATTTTTGAATATACTAGAATACATAATGACCCTAAAACTGTGACTGACTATTTCACTTATCTTAAAATTTTCACATAATCTGACCAATCACAAACCAAAGACAGCTTGTGTTATCGCGACTATTTCACTCATCTTAAAATTTTCACATAATCTGACCAATCACAAACCAAAGACAGCTTGTGTTATCGCGAAAACACCAACTGTCTTTCAATTCTGATTGGTCTATCAGCTTCGTGTTTTCAACGACGTAACCATGGATACCGATCGCAAAGCAAAGTTTGACGTTTGCCAAAAAAATTATTGTAGCTGTATACGTCAAAATGAGTCGTTTCGGTGGTACTTCAAACGAAGTTATAAACCAAAACATTGAAGAAAATATACCGAGTAACACAAGAAAATCTAAATCTTATATATGGAGACAATTTATGATGTTCTGTGTGGATCGCAACTACAAATTAGATGCAGAAAATAACAACGAAAGACTAGCATTCATTCTAAAAGACTGGGCCTTCAACTATTTATTGTTATAGGTAAAAAATAATTATAACAAATTATTTATACTTATAATAAATATTTCATGATTATGACTAATTGTGAATTATTCAAAAAATGGGTAGATTTGGGTTACCTAGATCAAATGTATTATTATTAAATTCCTTCCTCTCATTCTACTGAATTTTTGACCTATCACTTTGTTCGTGAAATAGTCTAATAAAATACCACTCGTGATTTAATTTATCTTATAAGTCTGTCTTTTATTTCTAAACTCAACTGAGTTGCTTAAAGAAAACACCACTCGTCCTACGGACTCGTGGTGTTTTCAAGCAACTCAGTTTCGTTTAGAAGTAAATCGACAGACTTATCGCGAAAATTGAATCACTAGTGGTATTACTATTGAAAACACCAACTGTCTTTCAATTCTGATTGGTCTATCAGCTTCGTGTATTCAACGACGTAACCATGGATACCGATCGCAAAGCAAAGTTTGACGTTTGCCAAAAAAATTATTGTAGCTGTATACGTCAAAATGAGTCGTTTCGGTGGTACTTCAAACGAAGTTATAAACCAAAACATTGAAGAAAATATACCGAGTAACACAAGAAAATCTAAATCTTGTATATGGAGACAATTTATGATGTTATAATTTATTTATTTATAGTTATAATAAATATTTCATGATTATGACTAACTGTGAATTATTCAAAAAATGGGTAGATTTGGGTTACCTAGATCCAATGTATTATTATTAAATTCCTTCCTCTCATTCTACTGAATTTTTGACTTATCACTTTGTTCGTGAAATAGTCTAATAAAATACCACTCGTGATTTAATTTATCTTATAAGTCTGTCTTTTATTTCTAAACTCAACTGAGTTGCTTAAAGAAAACACCACTCGTCCTACGGACTCGTGGTGTTTTCAAGCAACTCAGTTTCGTTTAGAAGTAAATCGACAGACTTATCGCGAAAATTGAATCATCAGTGGTATTACTATTGATAATATTTTCTGCAATGTAAATATTAAGTTTTTAACTTGTTCTGTTGTTTATAACGATGTGAGTGATCATTTTTTACAGAAAGTTGAATACAACTTGAATGCTTCTTTTTCGGGGGATAATATTGTTTATAAACGTGATTTTAATAGCACTCTTAATATTAATTATTTTAATCAATTGCTCTCCAGGGAATCTTGGTGCTTTCTAAACTCACATCTCTCTTCGGATAACAAGTTTTGCATATTTTATGAAAATGTTATGGAACTATTCGATAAAGTTTTTTTTGTAAACGGTGGATACTAGACGATTTTCTAAAGAGTCTAAAAATAAGGGCGGTTGACTTCTAATTTAATAAGTGAGGGAGATTTTATTAGAGACATTTTCAGATCTATAAAATATTCAGAAAGTCATGAGCTCAGAATACGGTATAACATTCTAAAAAAATCATGAATACAAAGTTAAGTTAGCCAAGCAAACTTATTTTAATAATAAAATGATAAATGCGCAGAATAGTACGGCTGAGGCTTGGCGAATGATAAATCGAAACACTGTCGGAGGTAAAAATCGAAACTCTTCTAATACCCAAGTAAATTTAAAAATAATTTGGGAATTTCTGTGGATGACCCTCATGACATAGCAGAATCTTTCAGTCAACATTTTTCGAATTCCGTAAAAAATTTAATTAGTCAAGCTTCACCTGACTATAATCCTAAGAATCTTTCTTCGCCTATACACTCCCTTTTCCTTTATCCTGTTAGTGATGAAGAAATAAAAAGTATAATTAAAGACCTCTCAAAAAAATCCTCGGCTGGATTGGATGAGAGGCCGTATTCTATGTTAACACACGTATTATGTATCTCATAACATATACAGGATGTTAGTAAATAAGTATGAAAATTTTTAAGGGCTAATTCTACATGAAAAATTAATACCAGTTTACTCTATAAACATATGTCCGCAAATGCTTAGTTTCGGAGATACGGGGTGTTGAAATTTTTATTTCAAACTGCCAATTTATGTATTGCTCTAAGACCAGTTGAGCTATGAAAATGAAATTTGGTGAGATTTAGGAGGTAGTTATTACGAATTTTTTGACATACAATTTAAAATTTTGTATTCATCATTGGCGCGCCTACGGTCAATGGTCTGAATTTTTTTAAAGAAAAAAATAGTACGCCACTGAGATTTTCTAATTAAAAATTATTTTTTAATGCCATGTCTAATTTATGATAAAAAACCTTTCTTGCCTTTTTTTCATATGATGCACCGTTTTTATGCAGAAAAATAAAACATCTTGGCGCGTATTTCTCATTTCTTAATACATCATCAAGAACTATCCAATATAATAATACTAAACTAGAACAATAACAGAAAATATTACTAATAAGATTTCAACTAAGTACAAAGCTGCAAGAAATGTTTAAAATGATCTCCTTTACAGATAACAGAAGAATTTTATATTCATCATTGGCGCGCGTACGGGTAATGGTCTGAATTTTTTGAAGAAAAAAATCGTACGCCACTGAGATATGTCAAACTAAAAATCATTTTTGAATTCCTCGTTCAATTTACGACAAAAAATCTGTCTTTCCTTTTTTTCATACGAGGCCCCGTTTTTATCCAAAAAAAATAAAACATCTAACACTTACCAAGTATTTGAGGTAGTTTCCATATGCATAGAAACTTAGTTAAAATACTTTCTAAACGTTAAGATGTTTAATTTTTTTGCAAAAAACGGCGCCGCATATGAAAAAAGGCAAGAAAGATTTTTTGTCGTAAATTGAACGAGGAATTCAAAAATGATTTTTAGTTTGACATATCTCAGTGGCGTACTATTTTTTTCTTCAAAAAATTCAGACCATTACCCGTACGCGCGCCAATAAAATTCTTCTGTTACCTGTAAAGGATATCATTTTAAACATTTCTTGCAGCTTTGGACCTAGTTGAAATGGTATTAGTAATATTTTCTGTTATTGTTCTAGTTTAGTATTATTATATTGGATAGTTCTTGATGATGTATTAAGAAATAAAAAATATGCGCCAAGATGTTTTATTTTTCTGCATAAAAACGGTGCATCATATGAAAAAAGGCAAGAAAGGTTTTTTATCATAAATTATACGTGGAATTTAAAAATAATTTCTAATTCGAAATATCTCAGTGGCGTACTATTTTTTTCTTTAAAATAATTCAGACCATTGCCCGTAAGCGCGCCAATGATGAATACAGAATTCTTAATTGTATGTCATAAAACTCGTAATAACTACCTCCTAAAACTCACCAAATTTCATTTTCATAGCTCAACTGGTCTTAGAGAAATAAATAAATTGGCAGTTTGAAATAAAAATTTCAACACCCCGTATCTTCGAAACTAAGCATTTGCGGCGCAAAATTTCGGTCGAATTCTTTCTAAATGCAATCATTTTTTTCGAATCCTGAAAAAACTAATATATATTTTTGAAAAATTTAAACGCAGAATGAAATATTACAGTATTATCGATGGTCCAAAGTCCCTGAGAACTCCTATAATGTTTATTTTAATAAGTCACAGTGGTGAAAAAAAGAGAAAATTTGGTGTGATTTTTAATTTCAAATATATCATTCAAAAGAAACTTTTTGTTTATTCTAAGGGACTGTCAGCCCTCGGTAATAATCTAATCTTTGATTCTGCGTTTAAATTTTTCAAAAATACTTAGTTTTCTCAGAATTCGAAAAAAATAAATGCGTTTAAAAAGAGTTCGACCGAAATTATGCGCCTACGCTCTCAAACAGGATTAAAGTATTATACAGTTTTGAAATCAGTATTTTAAGAGCTTTTAAATGAGGTGTGACATGATGTACTTTCCCATTTAAAAAAATCAAAGTTATGCCTGTCACCTGAAGAGGGATCGCGTAAAGTTCGAAACGTTGATGGTATAATATACTATGTTTAGTTTAAAAATCGACCTGTCCGAGCGTTTTGGATCTAGGAATAGGAATAGGGGGGGGGGAAACACTTATTCCACCGCACTGTACATATAATAGTTGTGATAAATCTCCCTAATTAAAATACGTTAAACACATCGATGCCTCTGTGGATATATGGCCAAATATTTGAAATTTGCCATATCCTCTTTGGTTGGCTTTGGAAGTACAGTAGAACCTCGATAAGTCGGATTAATCGAGACCGCACCAATCCGGGTTATCAAAAATCCGGATTAGCAGGAGAATATGGTAAAAATTAATAAAATACGGTATACACACTTACAGATAAACTCCATTATAATTGCAAAAGCATGAAATATATATGCACAGTTAGTACATCTAAATTACGTACAGTTGTATACAGTATTGTTCATTTCTTGGTAAAAAACTCAGTCAAAGCGTTGATTGAGGTATTAGGGGTCCCTCCAATACCTTAATCAATGGTCAAAGTGAAAAAATGTTTGATTTGTCTGATGAAAATCAGATCCGGTTAGCCGGACCTCCGGGTTATCGGAGGCCGTCTTATCGGGGTTCCACCGTATGTAAATTTTCAATTGCGCTTTAACACATTCAAACATTACTTATTTCTTTTTATCGTGATACGCTCTATATAACACCAGAATCTGCATTGTTTCTCTTTAATCTTACGAATGCAAGTGTGACTCACCAGCTAAACGCGCCATCAATTCCGAGAAGTGACAAAGAACGCATACACCATTAAAAGCGCTATAACCTCCGGACTCCGGTAAATGATAAAAAGATAATAAAAATCTTTCAAGAATCTATGAGATTTTGTAATTAGCTATTATGTTCTAAATACTGGAGATATAATGGATGAAGTTTTAATAACGAGAACTAGGAAATTGAGTAACCGTAGTTTGCCGACTATTATTATCAAAACTCCTGGGAACATTGTGTTTGATGGCACATTTATAATAATTCACGACGAATTATTGTTGAACTCTTCGTAAAATATTATATATACAGAAAAAACAATTACAAACTTCTTACCAAGAAGTATCTTCGATTTTATAGAGGGGAGTTTGAAATCTTTGAAAGACATAGAGCATTAAGCATTACCTTCATTTATCCACAGACCGTACTCTGTTTCTCCTTTTTTTGTCTCCAAAAAAATTATTTTTTAAAGGAATCCCTTGGAAGAAAGCATCACTTCCAGCTGGACAATTCCTCCTTCCCCACAGTCTGACACAGTCTGCCTCCTTTGTGGATTTTCGATCTCTTCCTCCGTTGTATTGGGTGGGATTTCCTGAACCAAGATGCCCTTATTTGTCACCACTCAAGGACGCATTTGTTATCTGAGAGGAGTTTCTTCACTTCCTACACTATTTCTCTTCCTCTGCCCAGCTATTCGATATTCCTTGATCTCTGGATTGTCTGATCCTTATTATATCGATGTTATGTTTTGTTGTCAAGTTGTTGTTTATTTCTTTCATTAGATCCACAAATAATTTTTCTTTGGTTTAGCTCATAATTACCACTCCTTTTTGTTCTCTTGGCTTGGTATTGATGTTGACCCGTCTTTTTCTAGCTTTTTGCCTAGGAACGTGATCGTCACACCCCTCCCTCTTGCAACCTACTCTATGATTCTCCCGAATGTTTCAACTTCCAATGTTGCAGACGGCGGTGTGGATCTCCACGTTTTCTTTTCCTAATTCTCCCATCTTCTGTACCAGTTTTATGCAAGTTGTCAGGAACTTCACCGCTTTGGGTTCTTCCTTCTTGTTTGGAAGAAATTTGAAACCATACTTCTCCTTGTGGATCCACGTTCCATCATTATGGGCAGACATCGTAACTCTCATGGTGCCCTCGTTCCGTGTCTTTATTCTCCTCGCCATTCTTGGTGACGAAGACTGCCACGTCTCTTGTTATTTCAGAGGTGTCCCTTGTGAAGACCTCACTGGTCAGTCATCACTCAGGAACTCTATTGTCCCCTTCTGGTCCTCGCATATTGTCATCTCGTCCGCGATGGCGTTTACCCTCTTTTAATAGCTTCTGGGTTCTCTAGGTCCACTTGAATCCCCACTGCCCCCGTCTTCTTTCCTTGCAAGGGTCGTAGGTTGATCTGCACACCTCTGAATGTCGTGCACACAGACTTTCTTGGAACCTCTTCTTTCTTCGTATTTTCCTCTACTTCATCGATAGAGCTGAGCGCCCGATTTCTGAGGATGTTCCATTTTATCGTTTTTTTTTATAGAGCCCTGTATTTGACACCTCTCTCATGAGTTTCTCGAGTACCGCTACACTGTCCTGAAGGCGCTCATTACTTTGATCTTGCTTTTTAGTTGACTGGTTGAGACCAATAGCACAGAATAGGGTCAGCTGACCAAATTTTCAAGAATATGCGAAAGAAATTAAATAGCAGAAATTCAGAATTACCGAATAAAAGATATCTGCTAGATGTACAACAGCATGAAAGTAATAACCAAGCAAAAAAGTGCGAAAAATGAATAGAACTTCAAAAAAACAAAAGCGCCAAAGATCATCACGAGGCAATCAAAGAAGAAAGTATCAAATTGTTTAATGTTAAGTCAAATAGAGACTTTTACCACGAAGGAAAACAGTAGAGAAGCGAACCAGATAATTATTTTTTAAGAATCTGCGATGGAAGGAAAGTAAAAAAAATTACAATCAACAGAAACGATATTTTCAAGAACATCCAAGCGACTACAATCCAGAATTACGAAAAAAGAAAGGAGGTCTAAGAAACAATTAGAAAGAGAAAACGGACGCAATTATGTAATTGGAAAGAGAAAAAAAGGAGTTTAAGTAAAGAATCAGGAATAATACAAAGAAAACGAGGATAGGGAAAGAAGCTGGGGAGATACAGGAAGTATACAAAAAATACAATTCAAGGACAAGGACAAGACAAGGAGTATGCAAAGAATGAGAGAAATACAATATATTCAGTCTTAACATGCAGTTTCAATGGTCAATGGAGAATTTTGAACAGAAATTTGTTTAAAAAATTTCCCTTCTAGTTTTTTTGCCCTTATAAAAACTATAGTTTTAGTGTTTTGTATATAAAATATAAATATCCATCCAACATCGGTCTAATTATGTATAAAAAAATAGTGAATACAACAAGGAAATAATGTTTTTTCATATCATATCAAACAACTAAAAAGCACTGTGTAAAAAACCTTTTAATAATTAATAACTGTATATTTTTGGAATACTATAATGGTGAAAATAATTACCACCCTGAAACAAGGTAGATGAGAATCTAAACATGAATATTGATCGTGATACTCCTAACAAGCGTAGCGATTTACTAACAGGAAAAACTTTCTGATTGTATAGAAAAGTTTGTGAGAAACGAATTTTTCATTAAAAAAACTCAGACAGATACAATTACAGCCGCCGTGGAATTATCGGAGAAGTATTCCACCATCAGACAGCAAGCAGAAGTTGTTTCCTTTGTGAAGTTATACAAAAGTTATGACTGCATTGTGTATTGCGAAGATAATCAGGAAGTCAGGAAGTCAAAATATCAAACTCAAGCTCCTTATTAAACTTTTTAACTCTGGAAGGTGAATAGACGATCCTCAAGATTTTGTACTCGATTTTGTAACAACAGACATTATGATATATTTCTTTTATTATTATTTACACTAGTATATCAATCTAATAACCACTCTTTAAAAAAATATATATATAACGATCGAATTGCAGGAAAGTCATAAAGGAGAAGTCATAAAAAAAGAAGGTCAGGGCGATAATTACCCTTACATACACCAAGTGTGACTTCAGATGGTAATAATCACGAATCCTAGCTAAGAAGTGTCAAGGATTGAACGAGTGTCGAAACAAACCCTCTAAAGAAGGAGATATTCTTTTATATCATTTTTAATTGAATTAAAAAGGAATAATTAAACTTACCACAGACTGTGGGTTTTTTTACTACTCAAAAACTTGTAAATTAAGGTCGTTTACCATCTCGGCAAAGAACTCAGAATGTAATAAAATGGGAGATCTGATTATTTGTACCCTTACCCAGACTAAAAATTGAGTGGTAACATTAACATTCCTGGTTGTTATTTGAACTTGTGTCTTTATATTACATGACGGTGTTCAACTTAAGAAAGTGGCTACAGGGCATAAGTATTACACATTTTTTTAACTAGACAAAACACACGCAAGTTAGCGATATAAAAACACAAGAAATAATGTGACTAGGTACAGCGCTAACCAAAAGTATTAAGGAGTAGGGAACCACAGATAATGCCACAATATTCATCATCATCAACCCGTACTCGTCCACTGCTGGACATAGGTCTCCCTCAGCTCTTTCAGCTCATAAGCCGATGCCGCACTGCAGGAGGCTAGATGGTGGCTTGGAGGGTGGATTTTAAAGGTGGATGGTGGAGGGTCGCTGCATCCTGGACGCAGTGAAAGAGTGAAATGAAGTCAGAAGTCGGTATCCAACTGACTGCTGAGGAATCGTTTGTTTCATTTGTTACGTTACATTTGGTTTGTTTTTTAGCATATCGTCATATTAGAGGTAAAACTCACTCACTAAACTTTTCAGAAAATGGAGAAAAATCGACTTAAAGGCAAAAATTGTTTTTTAAATTCACCTGACTTGAATATTGGATTTTTTTAATGCAACTGCAAAGAATAAATGAAACAGATATTTTAAGCCATGTTTCGTCACATAGTGGGTCTGCTGGGTCCCAAATTGCCCTTATTTTATATACAGCACTTATTACGCTTTCGTCCATAGCGAGGCTACCCGGATGGATTATCAAACACGACTGATATGGGTGGATACGTGGATAGACGCCTGGCGGACCACCGGATGGTAGTGGGAGGCCACTGCGGCTACCGTCGTTATATTATTCGTGGTATAAGTAGCTGGATGGTCGCCAGGCAGGTATCTACCATCCACCATCCTACCAAACTTCCTGCAGTGCGGCATCGGCCTTAATGCCACAATATGAATACCAGTATATTATTATTTTGCATAGCCATTATATAGAATAGAGAGTAAAAAATAGATGAAATTATCTTATGAATAACGCCGTATTTTCTTTGGAGAGTTTAAAGTGATAGAAGGAGAAGAAGAGAGGTAGAGGAATTTTTCAAATATTTGATTCAATGATACCTGAAAATATTTTAACACTAAATATTTCTTCTTCTTTAAGTGCCATCTCCGCGACGAAGGTTGGAAATCATCATGGCTATTTGGACCTTCGAGGCAGCTGCTCTGAACAATTGCCTTGAGCTGCAGCCAAACCATTTTCTCAGGTTTCTCAACCAAGAATTCTTACATTTATGTTATATCTTATCTATTAACTTTATGGAATTATTCAGTGGTGTCATGGCAAAATTAACAGAGCGGGAACGCAGTGCCGGAACGCATTGCTAATTTTTGTTTACAAAACCTAAATTCTCTATTATTTTTTTTTCTTTTCTTAACCAGTGCGGGAACGGCGTTCCCACGCGTTCCCACACCATGACACCACTGGAATTATTATCTTAGAAACGTAATAGTTCACAGTTCCAAGTTTTCAATATAACACTCAGTATATATTTACTTCTTTCACTTTAGAAATGCAGCCAAAACCGGTGTATTTCTTTTGCTATTTTAGTGCCTTGTATTTTCTTAACTATTATTTTTTTTTACTTCTCGGTAGAATTATTTATATTACCAACATATTTATATTTGAGTATAACGGCAGGCCTTTTTATCCTAGTTATTGCACTCAATAAATTCATGTGGTTATTGCACTCAATAAATTCATGTGCAGAATTAACATTTTATTTAGCTGGTAATAATACTAGTCAAATACAAATACGAATAAAATAAAAGCAGCAATGTCAACCCAAGATGCACCAAGAGTCAAAGAAAGCATTATGTTTAACAGTAATGCAGATCGACGTTGTCAGCTTTAAGGAAATGTTCGGTTATCTGCTGAAAATTAAAAAAGCCAATGTTTGTGGTATAAGATTCTGTCTGTGTGTTTTTTCTTCCTCTGAGATTTTGGTAACAAACGTAGACAAATAAAATGCTTTGATATGATTAATATTCTTGCTTTTCACGTTTTCACAACTGTTGTGAATAGATCCAGATCAGGTTCAGAATTGTTTTTTCCAGAGCAGAAACAAGAATATTTTTGAGAAACACTAGGGACTAATACATCAGTGGCGCACCCAGAGGGGAGTTTGGGGGTTAAAACCCCTCCCAGGGCTTATAAAAATATATACAAAGTATAGTAGGAAAATGTAACTTCTCTTTCACAAACAATACAAAAAAATTCGGTGCCCAAGCCAACCCCTCCCAGAGGAAAATTCTGGGTGCGCTACTGCAATACATATCCACATATTTATATTCCAACCAAAAAGTTGCATTTTGAAAAAAAAAAACAAAATAAAAGTAACAATTCTACAAAAAAAATAGTCATTTATATTAAAAAAAAAAATAGCTATTTGTAGTAAGAAATTAAAATTCACTGAGAATATTAATAGAGTCAGAAAATACAAAAATATTAGACTTTTTGATTATACTTCTATAGCGATACGCTTTAATTACTATTTTTGCTAATTTTATTTTCTTAATTTTTTAATAACTCTTTTTTCTCAAAACGAGACAACATTAGTCATTTAAAATTCACATTTAATATACAAACCGGATGCTAAGAAGTTTTACGAAATCAAATGTATCCGTAACGATAATATGTTTTTGGTGTGTTCAGTTTAACAAACTGAATTCCCCATAAATTAATTACCTTATCAGACCTTATGTCAACTTCTTAAAATACAAAAAGGTTCTCATCTTTTAAAAGGCAGATGCAGTGATTTATGGCCCTTCTGGCCATTATCGCAAATCGCAAACAGAGTTGACATAATAGTTGGTGGCCGGCAAGTCAGTCTCTACACAGCATGCGAACGATGCAGACACAACCTCGCTCTCGCTAACAAACAACCCTCTTTCGAGATATAAGCAAACACACCGCTTGTTTACCCAATATAAATAAATATATTACTGTTCGTTGTCCCACTTATTTTTAATTAATTTCGTCAACACTTACCATCGGAATACTTCTATTTCATTTTTTATACAAAGAAATAGAAGAATATAGCGACTTCCTGTATGGACAATATGGTGCCTTTTCATCTTGTCTTTATAGATCTCGAAAATGTCTTCTTATTTATGTGCCTATCCGTGACGAATGTTAGCGATCATCATGACAATTTTTATCTTATCCGCAGCAGCGCGGAAACGCTGCACAGATGTTGTACAGCCAACCAATCAGTTTCTGGGGTTCTTTGACCAGGACCTTCTTCTTTTTCCTGGACCTCGCTTCCCAAATATTGTCCCGTGCAGGATGGCTTGTATTAGGGAATATCTGAATTCATTTCGCATAATGTGTCCAAACTATTGTAACTTTCGACATTTGATGGTAGTCAGTATCTCTCGGTTCTTCTTCAGTCTTCCGAAGACCTCGTCATTTGTGACTCGGTCTGTTCCGATGGTGGGTGTGTTGACGGAATCAATTAAAATAAGTGTAAACAACGAAGTGTAATATTTATTTTATTTTTGGTTAAAAGGCGTGCTTATTCATCTCGTAAGAGGGTTGTTTATTGTTTGAGGATAGCGAGGGTGCGTCTGAACTGCGTGCCTGCCGTGACGGTACTGTAGAGACCACAACACTATTATCATCATGTTTGCGGTTTTACAATATGGCTAGAAAAGGCAATAAATTACTACATCTGGCGTTTTAAAAGCTCAGAACCTTTCTGTAGTTTTAAGAGACGTCTTCTAATGCATTTCCAAAGTGCGTTATTGACATAAATATGGTCTGCGTTATTGACATAACGGGCCCTTCTTAGCATCTGGTTTGTATATTAAATGTGGATTTTATATGACCCATATTATTTCGTTTTGAGAAAAGTTATTAAATAATAAAATTAGCAAAAATAGTAATTAAAGCGTGTCGCTACAGGTCTATACAAGGGATTTTAGGTTTTCTCCGATATAGCCACATCTCAAATGCTTCCAAATTTCTGCACATATCTTCGTTCAAAGTCGAAAATCCAACACCATAAAAAAGGACAGAGAAGAAGTAGTATCGCAACATTCTTACTTTTATATCAAGAGAAAGGTTATGGCTCTTGGAGAAGCACTCATCTGGTTAGAGATGGACCTAGCTTTTCCAATACGCGTTCTTATCTCTTGGTAGTACAACTATCTACAACCAAGAGACAAGAGCCTAGACAGAATGACTTATAGAATATCTGTTTAAAGTTCTACACAACTTCTATATGAATCCATTTTTCAGAACGATCCTATTCACTACTTTATTTAAAATTTATATTCAAGAAGAATTGTAGAAATGGAGACAAAATGTTCAGGTATGGAGATCAAACCTAACCACAGTAATCGTTAATGGTCTAATCTAACCTGCTACATTGTATTTATACATATTTGCAACCAGTTCTTCGTATCTTATTTTTCAGGTACCTTTTACATCAGATATATGTAGTTGCAGCAAGCTTAGTACTTCATAGATATTTCCTTATTCCTTACACTTGTCATACATTCATATTTTTTATTACGATAATAATATTTTCTCCATACAGACATGCAGTATCCTATCTGTCTTTCAACGTTCAACGTCCAACAAATGTGGTTTTACCCTCAATAATATAATATGGATGATAACAACTTTTATATAAGGAATATTCTTGCTTTAAGAAAGAACTATACAGCACTTGGCAACTGTGTCTCTTGCACGCGCACGCTAGCCTTGAAAGGTCAAGAACATCCTGAAACACCACATTACCCGCATGTGATTGTGATGGCATGAGCGATATGTTATGCTACCACTTTTTACTTTTCTTTCTCTCCATGTCTATTTATCTAATTAGAAGAGAAGAAGCGACCCGAGTCGTAGAACGCCTTTAACCTATTAATTAGGCTGGAATAGATGCCGTCTAACGAGTAATCAGAAGCAGGTATTAAAAATATTAAGAAACAATTAAGTTTTCCGGTTTTATAACGGATTCAAAGAATATCTTGGGATTACAGATTTTAATTAAGCCAAAGAAACCAAGTAATGAGCAAATCCTCTATACTTTTTTCTTGTTTACTTAAAGAAGTTCCATTAGTTTGTTTTCCTTAATAGTTCAGCGTTAATTACGATAATTGAGTCAATACAGCTTCGTACTCTGTACCCAGTGCCGGCGCTAGGGTATAAGATGCCCGCCTGCAAAACTAAAACAGGCGCCCTCCCCCCCACCCACACACAGATACTCATACAAATCCAGCCTCGGGAACATTATGTGTGTTCAAATGGAACAATGAGACCCACATGTCCGAAGATCAAACCGGTCACACTGCTTAACCTGACCCCGAATCTATCTGACCCCCAAGCTGTACCACCACCCCTCCCCATCGAAGTACATAACGAATAAGGAGGCTTTGTACTGAACGTTACCTTGGGTAATGGAAGCTTGGACGCCCTGGGTAATGGAAGATCCTCTGTATTACTTTTTGTGGTTAAACCACCTGCTTTTAGGGGTAGCTAGAAGAGCTTTTCTCCCTATTAATGACTTGATTATGGCCTTGTGTCCTAAAAATATGTGTTCTGGGCAGCGAGGCACCGACTAAGTCGGTGTCCCGCTATCCGCAAATGTCCCCGGTAAATAAAGTTCGGTTACAGTTTTATTGGACCCATCATCTGACAAAACAACTTCACTCTAACTTTTTTAAGAAATTGACTAAGAGAGCTAAGATTGTTTTTTTGTGTCATTTCTTCTTTTTCGGCTTTTAAATTAATAATAATGTTGAGTACTTAACAAATATAATTTTATATTAATTGAACGCTAGATTCTTTAATTGCAGAGTACAACTGACAAACTATTCTGTATTATAATCACATGAAATACATAATAAAAGAGCTCTAAACTAAATTTTATGTAAAATGTTTATTTTAAATACCGGGTGTCCTCTTATATTTTCCCCCATTTTAACTGCTCATAACGTCTAGTCTAAACGGCTCAAGATAGAAATATGCGGTTTTCGTTGAAATGTTTTATTTTAGTAAAAGTTTTGTCAGAATGGATTGAGTTTTTTATGTCGCTTTCAATTAAGAAAAAAATATGGCGGATTTTTGCAAAAAATTTTGTTTACTTTTTTTATTGGAACACCCAGTATATTTTTTTGTAAATTTAAAGAACGGTCATTCACCTATCCAGCGATATAAAGTTTTTTAAAATCGGTTGTAAAATGACTAAGTAATTAATTTTTAAAATGAGAGGTGCAACGTGGATATCACATAACTAAATAACATAACTAAACAAATTGATATTATACCGGGTGTCCACTTATATTTTCCCCCATTTTAACTGCCTATAACTTCTAAACGGCTCAAGATAGAAATATGCGGTTTTCGCTGAAATGTTTTATTTTAGTAAAAGTTTTGTCTGAATGGACTGAATTTTCTATATCACTTTCAAATACGAAAAGAAAATATTATATATTTTTTGTATATTTTTTTGTAAATTGAAAGAAAAGTCATTCACCTAACCAGAGATATAAAATTTTTCAAAATCGGTTGTCAAATCACTTAGTAATTAATTTTTAAAATGAGAGGTGAAACGTGGATATCACATACCTAAATAACATAATATGTGATTTCCACATTGCATTTTTCATTTTAAAAATTAATTGCTCAGTTATTTGACCACCGATTTTAAAAAAATTTATATCATTGGATAGGTAAATGACCGTTTTTTTCAAGTTTTTAAGTAAATTACCATTTTTTATGTCGCTTTTAAATAAAAAATGGCGGATTTTTGGAAAAAAATACCTTTGTTGACTTTTTTTATTGAAACACCCACTATATTTTTTGTAGCTTGAAAAAACGGTCATTTACCTATCCAGCGATATTAAATTTTTTAAAATCTGTTGTCAAATGACTGAGGAAATAATTTTTAAAATGAAAGATGCAATGTGGAAATCACATAACATTATCATTTTGCTTAGTTATGTTATTTATATGTGATATCCAAGTTGCACCGCTCATTTTAAAAATTAATTACTCAGTGATTTGACAACCGATTTTGAAGAACATATCGCTGGATAGGTGAATGACCTTTCTTTCAATTTACAAAAAAATATACTGGGTGTTCCATTAAAAAAAAGTCAACAACGTTTTTTTCAAAAATCCGCCATTTTTCTTTTCGTATTTGAAAGCGATCTAAAAAATTCAATCCATTCAGACAAAACTTTGACTAAAATAAAACATTTCACCGAAAACCGCATATTTCTATCTTAAGCCGTTTAGAAGTTATAGGCAGTTAAAATGGGGGAAAATATAAGTGGACACCCGGTATTATGTTATGTGAGTTCCACATTGCATCTCTCATTTTAAAAATTAAATGCCCAGTCATTCACAACCGATTTTAAAAAACGTTATATCGCTGGATAGGTAAATGACTGTTCTTTCAATTTACAAAAGAATATACTGGGTGTTTCAATAAAAAAAGTCAACAACGTTTTTTTTTCAAAAATCCGTCATTTTTTATTTAAAAGTGATATAAAAAATTCAATCCATTCAAACAAAACTTTTACTAAAATAAAATTTCTATCTTGAGTCGTTTAGAAGTTATAGGCAGTTAAAATGGGAGAAAATATAAGTGGACACCCGGTATGTGGGATTTTATGGGATTAATACATTACTTGATACCTATTAATAGGTACATACATATACTTAAATTAGACAGGCGCAGGCGGCAAGAAAACAGTATCACAATCTTGTTTATTCTACTAGAAATCATTCATTTCCTCTCATAACTGCTGATACAAAACTAACAACTTGCAAGGAATTTGAAGAACATAAACAAAGCATTCTCATTTAAGGTGATACAGTAGCGATCAACAGGTAGCCAAAACGCGTTCCAAGATTGCGGCTGTAATTTTGAATATTTTTTCGAGATATTTGGCACACGTATTCGTATTTATAATGAAATAAAAAATTTTAGTAGTTCCAAAATGACACAAAATCTAGGCATCGGATAAAAAAGTTTATTTGAAGAAAGTGTATTTTTTTGTTCTTCTTAATGGCGGTACAGGCTCGTTTTTTTAATATTGTATTTAATTACAGAGTAATTTCCACATATAATATATTTTTCAAATTGGGCTCTGTACCGCCATTCTTTATTGTATTACGAATACATGTGCCAAATATCTCGAAAAAATATTCAAAATTACAGCCGCAATCTTGGAACGCGTTTTCGCTACCTGTTGATCGCTACTGATTCCTCTTAAGAGCAAAGTTGTTTAGTTGAAATATGATATCTTTGATCAATAAATTATATTACTACATGGTAAGAATTCTACGCGGCATTGCATATTTTTGTATATTATGTGATATTCAAAACTAACAGACAAACACAGATTGGGGTATTATTTAAAACGAAAAACGATTATGGTATTAAAAACGATTAGGGTATTATTTATTATGACGAATTATTAAAAAAAATAATTTTTCTATTTTAGTATTCTACATAATACCAGCAGAAAAAAAAGCTCATTCTGTCGCCCCCCAAACAGGGGCGCCCGCCTGCAATGCATCCCTTGCAGGCCCGTTATCGCCGGACCATGTATCTCTAAAACGCTCCATGCAGATCCTCCGTTAATCAAAACACTGCTGGGGTTTTCTTCTATCGACTCCTTGGGAATGGATATCGCTTTCTCTTTCACAGCTTCAACAGCTTAAATATTGTTCGTTGTTATATTGTTTTCAGCATGGAAAACAAATAGAAGTCTCGAGCTCCATGCAGATCCTCCGTTGATCAAAACACTTGTAGGGTCTTCTTGTGTTGACTCCTTAGGAATGGGTAACGCTTTTCCTTTCATCGCTTCATCGATCTCAAATATTGTTCGTAATTTTTTATTCGTAAAATACAGGGAATTTTTTTTATAACAAAATATGAGGGTATCTTAGACAAGGCGAAAACGGCGGGCTCTTTGGAGAAAATATCCCCATGAGATTTTTTTGCATAACCACATTCGTGAGACATTCCAGAATAAGATTCAAGAAGTCGCCCACGCGAAAAGTGGTCCAAATTTTTTTTAACAATTTTTTTAATCAAATTGCATAAATCAATATTTTTGGCCCGTACAATTTTTTTTAGGTTTTTTGGACTATTCTGGATAAAAAAAGGTCTCTTATAATTTTTCTCTAAAATTGATCGTTTTTGAGGTAAAAGCATTTTAAAAAGCTTAATAACTCGGTTAAAAGTTATTACTATGAAAGTCAGAAAGTGACTAAATCAAAGTTTAAAGCCCCCTACAGGATCCTGAAGAAATTTTTGTCATTATTTGATTACTAAGCTGTTATTTTTAAGTAAAAATAATGAGCGCCATGCACGTATTAGGCGGCCGTCCATGATCAGTGCGAAAGAGATGCCATTCAGGCAGTCCAATGGCGCATCTTACTCGCACTCACATTTACAACCGCGTCAATACGATGTTACCGCTCATTATTAATAAATAAAAATAACAGCTTAGTAATAAAGTAATGACACAAATTAATTCAGGACCCTGAAGGGGGGGCTTTAAAGTTGATTTAATCACTTTCTGACTTTCATAATAATAATCTTTAACCGAGTTATTAAGTCTTAAAAATAGCCATTTTCGCGTTTTTCAAATTTTAAATTGCTTATAACTCGAACACGATCAACTTTAGAGAAAAATTATAAGACACCTTTTCTGTCCGGAATAGTCCGAGAAATCTAAAAAAATTTATCCGGGCCGAAAATATTGATTTTTGCAATTTGATTAAAAAAACATTGGATCACTTTTTGCGTGGGCGACTTCTTGAACCTTATTCTGGGGTGTCTCACGAATGTGATTATGCAAAAAAATCTCATGGGAATATTTTTTCCAACGAGCCTGTCTTGTCTATCTAGAATGATATTAAAGTCAAATAAAAAAATAACGAGTTAAAAATTGAAAATATTTCTGAATTTATTAAACAACAACATAGCGAGAGTGTAAAATGCTGATTAATAATAGGATTTGGTGCATTGTTCCTTTAATAAACAATAAAACAATTTTCATATCTGCGGATTATGTGAAACATCCTGTATGTGTATAAAGACTTATTACAACATTTGCATTCGCACAAGTACTAAAGATGAATAACAACAAAATTAAAAAATAGCTGTTGTAATCTCCCTCTTTTTAAAATCGCATAATTTCATAAAAGTATCCTGGCTAATGTTCGTGCACCAAATGCATAATGAAGAACATCATATTTAGGAGTAAATTGCTTAGACTGGGGGCTTTCTAAAAATCCACTTTCTGGGTCACATCTGTACAAAATTGCAAAATGCGAATGTCTTTTTTCTGGCACGGAGGTGGATTATTTAATTTTACTAACTGTGAAAATGGCTATGGCTATGCAGACTGATCCAATAAGAAAAGTTGTTCTTTAGCAGGTCTCCGCTACGGGAGAATTACGTGGAAACTATTCAGATGTGTGTTAAAAGAAACAAAATTAAATGAAATGAACTTGTGACTTGTGAGGGACATATTACATTAGTTAACACGTTCAGTGCTGATGACGCACCGGTGCGTCAAGCTGTTTCTTGTTGAGGGGCGGATGACGCAACGATGCGTCATATACCTTATCGAATATAATGTTTAATTGTATGCTAGCACTTGTAGTGTGAGTATCCTAGGAGTGATAGCACTTGTGGTAAGGTATGTACCGGGTGTCCCAATAAGAATGGCTCTCGGCCATATCTCAGGAACCGTTTATAGTAGAGCTTTGAAATAAAAAATTTTATAACAAAAGTTGCCTCAGGAAAAGTCTGGAAATTATTTTTATAATTGTGGGACCACCGCTAGAGGGCGTAATTGAATATCAAAAATTAAAAAATCTAAATTTTACAAAATTTTCCTAATGAAGGGGCACTGGAAATCCGATCGTCGTATTCTTCATAAAATTCTACGCATATTTGATTTGACAAGTTTAGGTCTACCTTTCGAAATAAGAGGTGGGGGTGAGTGGGAACCTTGTTATGAAAAACTGGCTGTGAGTCCGGTTCTGCTTATTCAAATTTTGCAAACTTGGTCTTGTTGAAGACAGATCTTTTTCGTTAATGTAAAAGTTATGATTTCGAACCAACTTACTGAGTAATATGCCAGCTAGAAGGCGATATTTAATTTTTTTCAGAAATCTAGTTTTCCTTGGAAAATATTAAATACAAACATGCATTTTTAATACCATATTACAAAATTAGACAAAATTACCAACAGAATAGCGAAAACCGCATGTTAATACCTTTTTTCTATCTCGAGATATCTTACAAAACGTGTAAATTTAAAAACATAACTGTTACTGTCACCGGTAAACGAAGTTCAGGAAAAGTAGTGTGCTATAGAAACAACAAAGAAACATTTTCCAGCTGTCAACGTATATTAGGTCTTTTCAACGCTTCTCATTTGTTTTGAGCCTCGTTCATATCTCGTATATTAATATTATACACGGATTATACGGCATATGACAGAGGCTCGAAACAAATGAGAAGCGTTGAAAAGCCCTATTACAAAGAAATAAAAACAACTATTTAGTGATGACATAAAATAAAATTAAGAGGTATAAATGACTATTTTGACGTTTTTTAATAGCTCTTGGAATAAAATTTTAACCAGTTATTAGATGAACTTGCAAACTCCACCATTGCCTGGTCCCAAGCCCAGGATGAGAAAGGAGGAGGGTTGTGCGTGAGGTTAGCGACCTCACCACATAAAAAAAATAATATTGCTAAAGAAACCTCTACAAGCCTCGGAAATAGGACGGATAACGCGACGACGAAAATGGCCACGGAAATGGATTTGAGAAAAACAACGTACATAGGATGTTGGAATGTCCGGACAATGTTTGAAACAAGTAAAACACATCAAGTGGCAAAAGAAATGGATAAAAATAACATTAGTATATTTGGATTATCTGAAATTAGATGGAAGGGATGTGGAAAAACAAGAATTGAACACGCCAAAACGGTTATATACTCGGGAAAATGTGGCGAAAAAGACCGACACGAGAGTGGTGTTGCATTCATGATTTCAAAAGAAGCAACAAATGCCCTAATAGAATGGGAAGCCATCTCAGATAGAATAATAATGGCTAGATTCAAAGCGAGATATAAAAATCTAACAATTGTTAATGTATATGCACCAACAAATGAAAAAGAACAGGACATAAAAGATGAGTTTTACCAACAGCTGCAGATGGCATACGATAAAATACAAAATAAATATAAAAAAGATATTGTGATGATAATCGGAGATATGAATGCCAAAATAGGAACGAATAATAGTGGAAGAGAAACTGTAATGGGGAAAGAAGGATTGGGACAAATTAATGAGAATGGTAACATGTTTATAGATTTCTGCACCCAAAATAGTTTAGTCATAGGTGGAAGTATATTTCAACACAAACGCATACATAAAGTAACATGGACATCCCCCGATGGACAAACACACAATCAGATTGACCACATAACCATAGATAAGACATGGAGGCACTCACTCTTAGATGTTAGAGCAATGAGAGGGGCAGACATAGGGTCCGACCACATGTTGATTAGAGCCAAAATCAAACTCAAACTAGCCAGAAGCAAGAAAACGCCAATGGAACAACGAGAAAGATATAACGTTCAGTGGCTCAAAGACGGAAATGAAAGTACTGAAGAATATAAGACCAAGTTAAGAGAATTATATAATAAAACTTACAACACAGAAAATGCCACGATAGAAGAGCTGTGGGATAAATGCAAGTATGTATATACACAAGCAGCAAAAGAAACGATAGGAATACAAAAAATAAGTAATAAACCATTGCTATCGAGAAGCACGTGGGAAAAAATAAACGAAAGGAAACTACTTAAATGTAAAATGCTACAAAATGATCTAAGAGATAGGGAACAAATGAAGAGAGAATATAGAGAGAAAGATAAAGAAGTTAAAAAAAGTGCGAGAAACGACAAAAGACAATATAACGAAGAACTGTTAATAGAAGCAGAAACAGCAGCAAAAAACAACGACATGGGAACTCTATATAAAACGACGAAAAAACTAAGCTCGCGCGGAAAAATGAATGTTGAGCATATAAAAGACAAGAACGGGAAAATGTTGAAGAATGAAAAGGAAATAGTTGAGAGATGGATCGAACATTTTAGAGAAGTATATGCCAACAGAATAATAGAACACGAAATAGAAAATGAAGAAATAAAGGAAGAACTAAGCTGCACCGAATCGGAATTCACAAAAAAAGAAGTAAGTAAAGCAATACAACAGCTGAAAAGAGGGAAAGCAGCTGGAATAGATAACATTACCACAGAACTACTGAAAGCAGATAGAGAAACATCGGAAGAAATCCTGTATGTACTAATAAACAGAATATGGCAGGAGGAGAGAATACCTGATGATTGGAAAAAAGGTATAATTGTAAAGATACCCAAGAAGGGAGATCAAACGAATTGCAACAATTGGAGAGCAATAACACTACTTTCTACAGTGAGTAAAGTCATGACAAGGATGATACTAGAAAGAATGAAAGAAACTATAGACCAGTTGTTAAGACCAAACCAAGCGGGCTTCAGGAGTAATAAAGCATGCACAGATCATATTAACACATTAAGAAACATTGTAGAACAAACAATAGAATGGCAGAGCAAAATCTATATAAATTTCATTGACTTTAGACAAGCCTTTGACCGGATTAACAGAGAAAAAATGTGGGAAATACTAAAGAGATATGGAATTCCATTAAAATATATAAGAATTATCAAAATGTTCTATGAAAACTATACCGCACAAATCATGCACAATGGGAAACTCACAGAACCAATCAACATAGACAGTGGAGTCAGACAGGGGTGTATTCTATCTCCAACCATATTTTTGATCTTAATTGACTGGGTCATGAAGAAGGCAACGAAAAATAAAACAGGAATTAGATGGAATGCTTTCGGTCAGCTTGAAGATCTAGACTTTGCAGATGATATATGTCTGGTGTCCGAAAAAAGACAACATATGCAGAAAAAAACAGAAAAGGTGACAAAAGAAGCAAGAAAAATAGGACTAGAGATTAACACAAGAAAAACCAAACTTATGAAGATAAATACGGAAAGAGAAATGGGTATATTTATTGAAGGAGAAGAAGTAGAAAATGTACAGAAGTTTTGCTATCTTTCTTCATGTGCCGTGCTCGATTATCGAACGTTGGCTATCAAATTGGCTATAGTAATTTTGTTAACGGCAGCTCGGAAAAGGGATGCAGAGGATCTGTTATACCATTCTCTCAGGTTTTTAAGCCATGACGTTCTTCTTCGACCTGGCCCTCTTCTTCCGTCTACCTTGCCTTGTATTATTAAATGGAGTATATTATATCTCTCTGGGTGTCGCATAACATGGCCAAAATATTCAAGTTTTCGATTTTTAACTGTTCTGACGACTTCTGTGACTTTTCCCATCCGGTGCAAAACAACTTCGTTACGAACTCTATCCACCCAACTTATTCGTAGGATTCTTCGGTATACCCAAATTTCAAAGGCTTCCAATTTCTTGAGAAGAGTATCTGTTAAAGTCCAACCTTCGACACCGTACAAAAGAGTAGAGAACACATAACATCTCACTAATCTAATTTTAAGATTCAAAGTAATGTTGTTTCCACATAAAAGTTTCTTTATCTTAAAGAATGCAGCTCTGGCCTTCTCTATACGTATTCTAATTTCTTTGCTCATGTCCCAGTTCTCATTTAGATTACAACCAAGGTAGGTGATACTGTTAGTTCTTTCTAATTGTTCACCATAAGCTGTTACTACTTCCGGTTGTATTGGCGTCTTACTGACAACCATCACCTTGGTCTTTGCGGTGTTTAGCTTGAGTCCATATTCATCACACGTTGTGGTAATCCTATTAATCAGATGTTGAAGTTCTTCATAATTGCTCGCAATTAACACCGTGTCATCCGCATATCTCAAATTATTAATATTGACGCCATTCATTTTGATACCACATTGAGCATTATCCACTGCTTTATTGAAAACAAACTCAGAATAGATGTTAAATATTAGTGGGGACAAAATGCAGCCCTGCCTTACTCCTCTTCGTATTTGAAGTTCTTCAGACGTGTCCCAGCCAATCCTGATGTTTGCACGTTGATGCCAGTAAAGATTTTTGATAATGCGTAGGTCTTTATCATCAATACCCACTTTCTGAAGAATAGCAATCATTTCCGTATGTTTTACCCGATCAAAGGCCTTCTCAAAGTCAATGAAACACATATAAACCGGATGTCCGACATCTCTGCATCTCTGTACCATAACCTGAATACTAAACAGTGCTTCTCTGGTCCCAAGGTTATTGCGGAATCCAAACTGTGTATCACCAAGCTGTTCTTCTATTTTTTGGTACATCCTAGAGTGCAAAATTCGTAGAAATATCTTTAAAACATGACTCATCAAGCTAATGGTTCGGTAGTCACTACATCTTTTCGCGTTTGCTTTTTTAGGTATCGTCACAAAAGTCGACAGCAGCCAATCCGTTGGTATATAGCCAGTTTGATAAACTTTATTAAAAAGATGAAGGAGAGATCTTTTACCTGAATTTTCGAAGAGCTTTATTATTTCATTCGGTATTTCGTCTGGTCCCGTCGCTTTTCTGGTCTTTGCTAATCTTATTGCTTGTTCAATTTCGTCCATAGTTATGTCAGGTCCTGTAACTACTTCGTTAATTTCAAGCTCGGGTCTTTCATCATTAAACAGTTCCTCAATGTATTCTTTCCATCTGTCTATTTTATCCAAATCAGTGATAATCAGTTTTCCGTCTCTATCAACGATGTTATTTGCATGTTTTTTGTTCTGACCGGTGAGTTCTTTTATTTTTTTATACATATTAAATGAATCATGTTTTCTCTGCAACTCTT
Source organism: Diabrotica virgifera virgifera (assembly GCF_917563875.1). Lineage (NCBI taxonomy): Eukaryota > Metazoa > Arthropoda > Insecta > Coleoptera > Chrysomelidae > Diabrotica > Diabrotica virgifera. Next base: position 14,927,786 of record NC_065447.1, read on the forward strand.
CAATTTCTAAACATTTTTTTTCAAAGTATGTTTCTTTTGCCGCTCGTATTTTAGTCCTTATCTCTTTATTAATGCGTTTATACATTTCGATGTTTTGATTCTTAAATTTGCGTCTTTTTTCCATCAAATTCAAAATCTCATCGTTCATCCACTGTTGCTTCTTTTGATTTTTCTCTTTGAAGTTTGGAGTTGAGTTGCTTATAATCGTTTTGATTTGGTTCCAATGATCCTCGATGGATTCTTGTTGTTCGCTATTCTCAAAATTGCTCTCTAAATTGTTTGAAATCCCCTGACTGTTGTTTCTAATAAAATCGGTATCCAGTTTGTTAGAGGATCGTGGTTGTTTTATCCGTTTAAGTTTTAATTTTATTTCGGCTAACAATAGATTGTGATCAGATGGCACATCGGCGCCAGGATAGGTTTTTACAGACTTTACTGCATTTCTGTAACGCTCACTGATGGTTATGTAGTCAATTTGGTTTCTTACGATATTATTGGGGGTATCTGCTGGAGATTTCCACGTATATAATCTCCTTTTAGGTAATTTGAAAAAGGTATTCATTATACATAGATTATGTTCTTTGCAAAAATCTGCGAAATAGTCTCCCCTTTCATTTCTATCGCCCAGTCCATAACAGCCAATAATATTACTTTGTCTGCCTTTTCCTATCTTAGCATTAAGGTCACCCATCAGAATGGTGAGATCTCTAGTCTTGAGTTGGTCGGTAACAGTTTTTTCCACCTACCTCTACCGAAAGTATACTTTTCCGGACCTGATTGTAGGGAGCAAAGTTGTACTTTTCCTCCCTAGGGAGGAAAATATTTTTCCTCCCTAGGGAGGAAAAGTAAAAGTGACGTCATGGTATTTCATTCATGAAATATAACTTATTGACGCCCTGTATAATATCTATTTTCTATTACGAAGTATCTATACATTTTAACGTTTATTTATAAAACATCCTGTATTTTGCAGAATGGTAAAAAACAGTAAATTGTTATTTTGATTTAACAATGTTTACATTAATAATTTGACTTATATTTGACAGTTGACAGTTATATTGTACCTACTTGTTGTTTTAGTTCTAATAAATTTTGTTGGTTAGTTACATAAATAAATTAAGTAAAAATGAAAAAATTACTTGTTATTTGAGGAAGGTGGAAAACCCATATGTATAACATGGGAGTAAAGTGCCTTTTCCTCCCTTGAATGATTACTGCCCTACGCTACGCGTCGGGCAGTAAACTTCATTCTCGGGAGGAAAAGTTACACTTTCCTCCCTTGTTATACAAATAGCTATTACATCGGCGTAGAACTTGTCAAGTTCTTCCAGTTCACCTTCCGCTGTCGGTGCATACACTTGTATTAAATTTATGTTTCTGGGTTTCGCGTTCAACTGAATCATTATGACTCGTTCAGATACCTGGCATACCGCTCTAACACATTTGCTAACCTCGTTTGAGACTATGAATCCTACACCATGACGATGGTAATTACTCTCTTCTCCTGCATAATATACTTCATGATCATCCACATGGCATTGGCCAGATCCGGGCCATCGCATTTCACTGATACCCAGAATTGATATTTGCAGCCTTTTCATCTCATTTATGGCATTGTGTGTTTTTCCTGGTTCATATAAACTCCGCACATTCCATGTGCCTATTCTACAACTTCTCTGTATATCAAATTTGGCCAAGCGGGAGATTCTTCGCACCCCTGCCCCATTTAAGAAGCGCCCGTACTCGGGGCCATCGTTTATTTCCTCAGCCATATTGATTAACCTGGGAAAAATAGTGTAGTAGTCATTCCCTTGGCTTTCTACACCGCTGTGTACACGCTGTTTAAGTGGTTGCCACCGCACCGAGTACTATTCTGTATTGACCGTTCTGGCCTAAATGACTTCCGCTCAATACAGATACTGAAAAACCAGCTGCCGATTTCCAGGTTCGATTTTATACAAGCCCTAAAACCAGGGGGCTGCCACCTCCGTCCTCCAGACCGTTGTGAAGACCTTCTTCTCCGCCCTGGATGCCGTTGTGGGCTTCATCCGTGACCCTGGACAGGGGACCCTTAGCAGGTACTAGTTTCCCGGGTCAGGAAACACCTGGAATCTGCAGAAGGCAGGGATTGATTCAATTTCCCTGATAGGACTATCCAAAAGGAGTTCCTACCTTCCCTATCTGGGAAGCATAATTGACGCTAGCGGTGGAATAGAAGAGGAAATTAATGGAAGGATAACTAAAGCCCAAAATGCGTTCTATATGCTGAAGAAAACATGGGAGTCCAATAAATTAACAACCAAAACCAAAATCAGGATATTTAATACAAATGTAAAGAGCATTTTGCTATATGCAGCAGAAACTTGGAAAATAGAGAAAAAGATTATACAAAAGGTTCAAACATTTGTAAATAGATGCCTTAGACGAATATTGCAAATATATTGGCCAAATCGGATAAGTAACAAGGAACTTTGGAGAAAAACTAATCAAGAGCCGATAGCCAAAACGATAAACAGACGCAAATGGAAGTTTATTGGACACACATTAAGGAAAAATGAAGATGATATAACCAAACAAGCCCTGGATTACCAACCAACTGGAAAAAGAAAACAAGGCAGACCAATGACATCCTGGAAAAGAAATATTACCAGAGAGCTAGAAGACAATGGGTTAACATGGAAAGAAGTGAAAGCCCTGGCCAGAAACAGAGATGAATGGAGGGGGACTGTAGAGGCCCTATGTTCCAAATGGAATCAAGAGGAGTAAAGTAAAGTAAGTAGATGAACTTGCTACTTTAAAATTTAACGGAGTTATTTACAAAAAAACAATAACATTTTTTAGAAAATTTTATAAAAGATACATTTTGAAACATTTTTGGTGCATAAACTTTAATGCTATCAACTTGTTCGAGCACTTATTTGATAGATATTTCAATGAGCTTTGACAACTGTTTAATAACTTTATGTTATAAAATGCATCAATTTTCCGGTATTTAAGCTTGAATACTTAGATTTGGGTACTCGACGAAAGAAATATACATTCAATTACCTATAACTCACTTTCAGGTAACATTGAAAGGTATTTCTAGTAAGGAATTTATTTGATTTTTTATTAGCTTCAATTTTGACAATAATAACTTGTTTGTAAAAACTTATAGTTTTTGAGTTATTTATGAAAAATCGGTTAAAAACATGTATTTTTCTCACGAAAAATTAAAATCTTTGATCTTTAATAACTCAAAAAGTTTTGATTTATTTTAATAACTATATAACAAATTTTGCTTATAATTTGTCGCTCTATCGAATTGTGGGGTTATTTTTTATAAAATAATTTTCACCCCCGAGGAAGGGTGGCATCCACCCCCAGGGTAAAAGCGCAAGTTGGCACCATGTCACCTTTGTTCCTTGAGATATCCTCTAACCACTCACCGATTTTCGTGCAAATCGATGGAGGTTCAACGAAATCGGAGGTAATAGCTCATATTCACCTTCAGTGACTGCACTACTCTGGATCTACAAATAATTACTAGGATGAGTATGGTCATATGAAACTCAGCTCCGATGATGTGCTAGCAAAAATCATTTAGAAGATACAATGTTTGCATTACAAAAGCTTGCGCAGCTGGGAACAAAGTGGTTAGAAATTTTATGAGTAGGTATGATAAAAACAAAAATACTCTGGGCCCTGGGCTAATTAGCAAAATACAAGGAAAAGTTATTTACCAGTAATTTTATTGCTGGAATTGAATCTTATGATTGTATATATTAACAATATAGGTATGCAAAGTCCACAGATAGTGTGCTACTTTTTTTATGAACAAAATGGCGCCCGAAAATCGTGTTTTTTTCAATTTTTGCTCTATATCTCCAAAGATTTTAACTTTACACCAAAAACACCCAAATAAAAATTCACAGTAATAAAATTCTGCATAGACACGTGTTTTTCCCGATTTACTTCGACGAAAATTTTTCCCGGAAAATGCGGGGTTTTCCAACAAAATTTTAAATTTTCAACTAAAATTTTAGATAAGTAATTGTTTGTCAATAATTAAATAACTTGGTAATGTAAAAGCTCTTTTCGTATAGAATATAATTCCAGAAGCCGATGGAAATTGAATCAACAGTTTAGCAACAATTGAATTGTTAATTAAAAATGTACGGTCACTATAATAACCACAATAATTAAGATACATAAGAATAACTATGATTTTTGTATAAAAAAACAATGTACCTATTTAATGTACTTTACAGAGCGGCGTCAGGAATATTTTAACATTATAAACAATTTTTTGGCTTATAAACAAATAGAATATCTCGGGAAATATTAAATTAAATTAATTCATGAAAACGGTATTGGAAAAAACGCGGTAGGACACTTCTTTTAAAAGAAAAAACGTTCAATTGTGATGAGCGGTTCCTGAGATACAACCGGTCAAAGTTGACCGGCATTTATGGCAAAGATATAAACAATAGGATCATAATTTTCGAACCATCACCTTTTTATTTTTGTCCTCTTTCTGCACGCCAATTTTCATGTCTTTAAAATACTCATAAAATATATTATTATAATAAAAACTATCGAAATTACGAGTGAAAATTGACAAAAATAGCAAAATTCCAATCAAAATTAGGTTGGAGAAAATATAACCCCAAAGTTCAAAATCGGTATACGTTAAAAAAATGAATTTTCTCGGCTTTCCATGGAGCAATTTCCTTTATTATTTTTTTGTTCCCAAGTAACTGGAGTAGAGCCATCTAACTAACGTATTATTAAATGTCAGACTTGCTTGTGTTTTGTTATAATAGATTAAAAACACAAATATTCTCATTTGAAAGCTGTATAATTATTTAAACAATCTTTATTTAAACAAATTAAAATTTTTTGTTATAATAAATAAATTAATTTATTAAAACAAAACAAAAGCAAGTGTGACATTTAATAATGCGTTAGTTAGATGGCTCTACTCGAGTTACTTGGGAACAAAAAAAGAATGAAGAAAATTGCTTTATGGGAAGCCGAGAAAATGCATTTTTTTAACGTATACCGATTTTGAATTTGGAGGTTACATTTCCTCCAACCTAATTTTTGATTGAAATTTTGCTATTTTTGGCAATTTTCACTCGTAATATCGATAGTTTCTATATTCTATTAAAATAATATACGCTATGAGTATTTTAAAGATATGAAAATTGGTGTGGAGAAAGAGAACCGAAATAAAAAGGTGATGGTTCGAAAATGATGATTCTATTGTTTATATCTTTCCCGTAAATACCGGTCAACTTTGACCGTTTGTATATCAGGAACTACTCATCACAATTAAATTTTTTTCCTTTTAAAAGAAGCGTCCTGCCTCTTTTTGCCAGTACCGTTTTCATGATTTAATTTAATTTATTATTTCCCAAGATATTCTATTTGTTTATAAGCCAAACAATTATTTATAATTTTAAAATATTCCTGAGGCCGTTTAAATAGTCCAATTTCAATTCTGTAAAGTACATTAGATAGGTACAGTATCTTTATATACAAGTATCATAGTTATTCTTAAGTATCATAATTATTGTGGTTATTATAGCGACCGTAAATTTTTAATTAAGAATTCAATTGTTGCTAAAATGTTCATTCAATTTCCATCGGCTTCTGGAATTATACTCTATACAAAAAGAGCTTTTATATTACCAAGCTATTTAATTATCGACAAACAATTACTTATATAAAATTTTAGTTGAAAATTAAAGATTTTGTTGGAAATTTTCGTCGAATTGTCATTTGAATATCCAGATTTCCAACTACTAGATACAACGGAATTCATCAAAAGACTGATCCTGCAGAAACATTGAATGTAACTTTAACGCAACATTGAATGTGTTTTAAATATGAATCTAAAAATATAAACAAGTTTGCTTTATGTTCCACGTATTGGATAAACTAAAATTATCTTTATCGTGATCGTTAGACCGCCCCAGTGTGCATTTTCAGTAAAATACGAGACTTTCCTTGTTGTTCATTTAAAAAGTTCTCTAACAATCGAGTTAGCTGTTAATAAACTCGGTATGCATAATGCGGCAAATATTTTTGTTTTATGTTGTGATATTTGCATTAATGGCCCTCTCTAGTCCTGATATATTTTCATTTTAAGGAGTTTAATAAGAACAGGTTTGGGCTTTGCCGTCACTATCTTTATAGTTTATAACTTTGAGCTAATGGCTTATTAAAAACCGCAAAAACTATAATTAATGACATACCTTAACGCAATTTTCATCATACTTTCAGATTTTATTTGTTATACAGGGTGTAACAAAAATATAGGTCATAAATTAAATCACATATTGTTGGACCAAAAATAGTTCGAATAAACTTAACTTACCTTAGTGCAAATATGCACACAACAAAAATTACAGCCCTTTGAAGTTACAAAATGAAAATTGATTTTTTCGAAAATATCGAAAACTATTGGAGATTTTTTATTGAAAATGGACATGTGGAATTCTTATGGCAGGAACATCTTAAAGAAAAATTATAGTGAAATTTGTACACCCCATAAAAATTTTATGGGGGTTTGGTTCCGTTAAGCCCCCCCAAACTTTTGTGTACGTCCACAATTAAATTATTATTGTGGTACCATGTATCATTAGTTAAATTCAATATTCTTAAAACTTTTTTGCCTCTTAGTATGTTTTCGATAAGGAAGTTTTTATCGAGTTGATGCTTATTTTTTAATACGTTTACATAAAAATTTTATGGGGGTTTTGTTCTTTTAAACCCCCAAATGTTTGTGTACGTTCCAATTAAAATATTACTGCGGTACCATTAGTTACACACAGTGTTTTTAAAAATTTTTGGCTCTTTGTATTTTTTCAAGGCACCTTTTATCGAGATGTGGCTTCTTTTTTAATATGGTTCAAAATATACCTAAAAATGTAAATCATAAATAAATTTTCATATTATTACTAAGTCTCCATAATCGTACTTGGTTGATTTGACAAATATTCAAAATATCTCGATGAAAACTGACTTTTCGAAAAAGTACTAAGAGGCAAAAAAGTCTTTAAAACAATGTGTTTAACTAATGGTACTACAATAATAATGTAATTGGAACGTACACAAAAGTTTGGGGGGGGGGGGGGGTGTAAAGGAACAAAACCGCCATAAAATTTTTATGGGGTTTCCAAATTTCACTATAATTTTTTCTTAAAATGCTACTGCCATAAGAATACCACATATCCATTTTCAATAAAAAATCTCTAATAGTTTTCGATATATTGGAAAAAATCGATTTTCATTTTGTAACTTTAAAGGGCTGTAACTTTTTTTATGTGCACATTTGTACTAAGATAAGTTAGATTTAATCGAACTATTTTTGATCCCAGAATATGTGATTAAATTTATGACCTGTATTTTTGTTACACCCTGTATATATAAAGTAAGCGCCACCGTACTAGATACATGGGTAGGTACCTAATTGCTATGCTTATAGGCTAATCCGGTCCGTTCTCAAAGGTGACTTTCATCCCTGTCATGTTACTGTCAAGAAACTAATCAAAATATGTAACTGTTTTTCCATACAAAAAATACAATATGTAATTAATATTGTTATTACTCTGCTTTAAAATAAATTTATTCAAACACCAAGAATATTACAATACTTTAAAACTTTTACAACTTTAACAAAATGACAACTATAAACGTCAAAATTAGATCAGCTGTATTTAATACAGCCGATCTATTATTGGTCAACATTCTATGTTAATATTCAGTTTCTATACATTTTCTGACGTTCTAAACGTCACTAGACGTAAAAATAAACATTGCAACAAGTTAAGGGTCCAACCAGGACTGTAATAGCTCAATCTTCCTATGTATCTATACGCCGTCTAATATACTTACCGTTGCACGTCATCCGCGTCATAGCCCGTGACGTTAATGATACCAACACGAAATATTTAGGCGGTAGGTGTGTTCTTATTCTTAGAATCATTTTGTCGAGTACACTGGAATTTCAGACACTAGACATATTTTATTATATACGCGTAGAAATAATATTGGAATATTTCTATTAATGTACATTTAAAGACACATACCCTAACTTGTTTCATTTAATTTGTATAAGTGGAATATAAAGCGTTTTTATAAAGCACACTTGTTCGGATTACCTATAACTTCGAGCGAACAAAGGTGACATTTTGGCATAAATTGGTAACATTTATTTGACAGTTGCGGTGATGACACTTCATATTTGTTTTTATTCTTTACTATAGGTATTTGTTTTATTATATTTACTATTTTTATTATTTACTTTAACGTAGGATTATAACTTAATTCTTGTTTTCTATTTCTGAAGTTTTATTTATTTACATTCAATATTAATTTCTTTTGTTGTATAATCCACGTTTGCAATAATTATGTGATCTATTTGATTTAAAATGGATTCAGGATTTTTTTATACTTTGGCAATTATGTCAACTTAGATCTCTGACGTAGATAATGACGTGCAACGGTAAGTTTATTAGACGAACTGTAGTACTGTGGCGTTTACTGTATACTTATTTATTTAGCAGGAAAGATGCGTAAATGTTTCGACGACGAAATATCATTTTCTATGGGGTGTCGCGTGAAAACTAAACTTTTTCGTGTCTGTATTAAGGTACGTATCCATACGTGGGTGCACCGTGCTCGTTGTAGCTGCTCAAATGGATACGGATACATACATGGATTACATATATACCGTAATCCGGTTGAATCGAAGAGGGTGAGCTGCGAGCACCAACGTATACACTATGTGGAGCTGCTACACCGAGCACGGAGCACCCACGTATGGATACGTACCTTTATGGTATATTTGATTGGAAAAACATTGTGGTGATCGAGATTCGTAGTGATCAAATGTTGTTGCTTTCTGCATATACGATGACCTCTATATAACACATGAGGCCATTACAGGGGAGTATAGATAAATGCGTTCAATCTAGAACCCTCTAGTTTCTCCCCTTCGCCTTGAGTACGTATATTACTACATACAAATAATAAGCAAGAAGACTGTAAGTAATAAAACCGAGAATATCATATATACACTTAATCCTAAATCATTAATAATGACAAATTTAAATATGACGTGACAAATGAGACAACTCCTTTATCTAAGGTTGAGGATAATTTATATATAAAGCGACAAAGTCTTTGAACGATAAAAAACAAATATATTTTCCATCCCACTATCTCGCTACGGAAACCTCAAAATAGAACTAGAAGATCAAGTAAATAAAGCAATCAGAACCGCAGAATGAATTAACGAAACAATTTGGAGAAATAAAAATATCGGAAAAGAAATGGGCGGAAGAAATTACAAAACCATCAGACCAATAATGACACACGCGGCAGAAACAAGTCCTGACACAGAGGGGACAAAAAGAATGCTAGAAACAGCGGAGATGAAAACTCTTCGAAAAATCGATGGTAAGACACTGTGGGATATGGGACGGAGATGCAAGGTGGACAACATTAATAACTGGGTAAAAAACAGAAGAGTAGAATGGAATCACCACATAAGCCGATTGACAACAAATAGAATGGTGAGGACGACGAGAGACGGTTCCCCAATAGGAAGACGATCAGTGGGAAACCACGAAAACGATGGAATGAAAACTTACCGGAGGCACATTGAAAAACAAAACAGAGTCTGTTCCGAAATAGTTCGGATCAGATTCCTGAACCGTCGGATAGTAATGGGTTTTGTCCCTATGAAAAGGGCACATCTTCACAATAAGTCGTTATGCGAGAGTATATCTAAAAAAAATGTATATAATTTAACCATAATTAGGTCGTTACAGAAGATGTTGTTTCTACAATCACAAACAAAGCGAAGGTTGATTGACGGAGCTTGTTTGGGTAACCTCGCGTACCGCTTGGATACTAGGGTTGTGCGAAAAAAGTCAAGTTAATAATTCAGTGTCGCTATAGTGCGGAAAAGTTGCGATTGGTAATTACATGAAAAACAGAAAAGAATTATTCAAATCGGACTTTATCTTCCGATCCCGCAACAGGTCTAAAGATTATGAAAAAATGAAATTTTACCTTTTTTCCGTTTTTATTTATCCGTCGTGTACGTTTTATTTATCGCTATAGTAAAATTTATTTACAGTTTGCATGGTAGAGTAATAAAAAAAATAGATTTACGCATTTAACGAATATCTTCCGATCCCGCAAGGTCAAACAAAATCTATGAAAATTTGAAATTTTTTAGGATTTTGATAAATTAAAAAACATTTAGTTATCTCATTTTTCTGTTACATTGCGAAGCTCTTCGCTTGTTTAGATATTGTATGACAATATTTAAACAACCCAGAACGCAAAACGAGGGGATGGTTGCACTTTTAGCTCCACACCCACCCCTCTCTCCAACCAACCAATGAGTGTGTGTTTTTTACATTATTTACATATGTACATTTCTTTTCCATCTGTTTGTGTCCAGCTCTTAAACATCAACTTTGTATTGTGATTTCTTGGTAAAATCTGGAAGCATGGACCTTGATTTAAATGTTTTCCTGATGAATCCATCTGTTGATTGGGGCCCACATACATTAGTATTAGACGGTGCTTCCGTGGGCAACTTTAGACACCGCTCGTCAGCTTGCATGTGGCAGGGATAGTTTTGTACATTCCAGTCTGGCATGTCTCCGGATGTAATGCAAGAAGTTATATCTTCAATTGAAACTCTTCGAAGAAATGCTGGATAAGAGAGTTTTGTAACATTCCAGTCTATTATTTCAGTGTTGTCCTGTACTTGAAAATTTAAAGTAGGAGGGATGAAATTTCTAATACTTTTGCCCTTGGCTTTAGTATGTCCGTCTTTTAACACTCTCCTTGGCCCTAGCTCTCTAATGTTTCCTTTCTCTCTACTACTTGAAATTTTGAAGCACAGGACTAAACTAAACTAATAGACTGGAATGTTGCAAAACTATCTTCTCCACCACTTTATCGAAAGTTTCAATTGAAGATATAACTCCATGTATTACATCGGGCGACATGTCAGACTGGAATGTACAAAACTATCCCTGCCACAAGCCAGCTGATGAGCGGTGTCTAAAGTTGGCCACGGAAGCACCGTCTAATGCTAATGTATGTGGGCCTCAATTAAAAGATGGATGCATCAGGACAACACTTAAATCAAGGTCCATGCTGCCAGATTTTACCAAGAAATCACAATGCAAAGTTGGTGTTTGAGACCTGGACACAAACAGATGAAAAAGAAATGTACATATGTAAATAATGTAAAAAACACACACTCATTGGTTGGTTGGAGAGAAGGGTGCGCGTGGAGCTAGAAGTGCAACCACCCCCTCGTTTTGAGTTCTGGGTTGTTTAAATATTGCCATACAATATCTAAACAAGCGAAGAGCTTCACAATGTAACAAAAAAATGAGATAACTAAACGTTTTTTAATTTTTCAAAATCATCAAAAATTTCAAATTTTTTTAGATTTTGATTGACCTTGCGGGATCGGAAAATATCCCTTAAATGCGTAAAACAATTTTTTTTAGTACTCAACCATGCAAAGTGTAAATAAATTTTACTATAGCGATAAATAAAACGTACTCGAATAATAAATAAAATTTTTTGATAAAAAGGTAAAATTTTATTTTTTTTGAAGTTATACTTCTTTACCGGCGATATGAGGGTGAATTTTTATATGTTAAAACCTATGATCCCGGCGCATGCGCATTATAACTTTGTTCTGATTGGATGTTCAAATGACATGTCAAAAATTATTCAATATGGCGGCTGTGGCACAGCTCTAGTTTGATTATTTATGGTTGTTGCGTTTTAAAATTTGTGTGAAAAGAAACAACAAACAAAAGTTAGTTAATAGTTATACTGCCTTTTTAAATAGTTTTCATATACCTATATTTTTGGACTTTTGGACTATTTTGGACAAGGAAAACTCATTCTAATTTGGTAAGTAGTTTTTATTATAATCATATTGTAATTATACATTTGGATTAGGTTGAAATACAGTAGAGCGTCGATTATCCGAACTAATTGGGGGACATAAGTGTTCGGAAAACCGATTTGTTCGGATAACCGAACTACAATATATTGATACATATTTATAGTCATACATATTTATCCACAAGTGAATAAAAGCCATATTTATATACCTACATATTTATTTATATCTTGATAATGACAACTAGCAACTAAACAAAAAAGTGCAGTCTTTGCAACAACATAATTATTTTTGGATACAATATTGAAGAAAATTGAAGATATTTTGTTTTGCTTTTTGATATTTTGTTTGAAATTACTAACGCTTGCTCGGTATTCGAGTGCGGGACGCGGGAGTCGATAGTTCGAATAAGCGGTCGTTCGGTTGATCGACGTTCGGATAATCGACGCTCTACTGTACATTTATTTTCTCAAGAATGGGGATTTTAGAGAGAAATCCCAAATTAGGTCCGATTTTTATTTTTAAATTATGATTTTTTGGCGTAGATTTATTTATCTAGTAGGTATGTAATGCTTTGATTTGCATACTTAATTTGATTACCAACAAAAGTTCTACCAATCTTCATCTAATATATTGTTTTCTTACTGTTTTGTTATATTTTAATATTTTCTTCCACAAAATTTAAACTACATAATTTAATTATATTCAAAACAACTGTCAAACAGTAAAACGTTCAGTTACCCTATTTTTCCACATGACAAATAATGTGGAATTGGACGAGTGAGTCTAGGCTTCGATTACGAATCAAAGCGCCCCGAAATTCACGGGTTCGATTCCCGATGCAAGTTTTTATTTTTTTATTTTTTATGCATTTTATAATTGTAAGTATATTTGTTATATAATTTTTTTTTTTCAGAAAATGCGTATTTAAAATTTTTGCCAACAATTATTATCGTTCAGAAATCATTTTTTCTTTGTGGCATTTTTCAATGTGTTTGTGTGCGTTTTATTCTTTTATTTTTTTTAATTTTTGGTATTGTCTTAAAAATCACATAATATGTAGTAGAAGTATAACTTCTTACGTGCGTACAAAGTACACACACATTCTTTTTTTTTTCATAATCTTTAGGTCCGTTGCGGGATCGGAAGATAAAGTCCGATTTGAATAATTCTTTTTTTGTTTTTCTTGTAATTACCAATCGCAACTTTTCCGCACTATAGCGATATGGAATTATCAACTTGACTTTTTTCGCACCACCCTATTGGATACTCACGTACCATTTACTTTCAAAGTCCAAATTATAGGAAGATATAAAAAGCCCGCAGGAGGGTAAAATAGAGGCATTAATATTCATATTAAGATTAAGATCGTTACTATGCTAGTTAGCAGTCGTGCAAGACTAAAAGACTACCCCGCGAAACAACATCTTCGTAACTTTACGTGTATGGATGTTGTAAACTTTAAATAAAGTTATAAGTTAGAGTCAGTGTTTTCCTAAGTTCCGATAGTTGGCTACCCTTCCGTTCCATTGAGGATCCAACACAACAACTCGACATGACAACCCTGCAACGTGACAATATCTTCCCAATACGTTTTGACAGATCAATCGTGCCTTAGCCTTTGTGATGTCGAACGACGCGCGCCACGCTTATTTCCATAATACCAATCAGCTTCGATACTGAATATCTATCCGCCAATTAACACATTTAAACAAAAGGGGTAAGTGTTTTCTTTATAGAGAAGATAATTTATGAACTGCAAAATTGTTTCTTTCATATTTACAACTATATATTTTATGTATTCCACTGCTCGCGAACCAGGTAAGTTCCGTCCAACTTTACTCAATGTGGATATATTATTATTAAATTTTATAATCCCACCAAAAATGATGCCACCACTGCATACACTCTAAGATCAAAGGCCCCGTTAGCTTTACGTTGCTTTTTAGATTGAACTAGAGCTAGATACCCTATACACAATGGGATTCTTGTTTACATCGATAAATAAACAAAGTGTTGTAACTTAATGTTGCAACCGAGTGCAAACCAGATACCACATTAATTAAACTTATACAGTACAGCAAAAACAATGGATCATATACACAAATTAAATTACCTCATAATAAATTTGCAGATATTATTCAAAACGTGTAACCAAGTTTTAATGTCTATTCTCGACTATGACATTAATAACAAAACCGCATAGGCATATGTTCCGTATGTCAAAGAATAATAGAGCTAATTTCACCGGTATATTATAACCGTAGGAAAATGAGAAAATTAATTTAAATATGCGAAGCGGGATTTAAATTGTATTAAACGAAATTAACGAACTAACTTTCCGGTTTTAAATCGCTAGAGAAACTATTTGTGCGATTAGAGAGGTAAAAGTTTAATGGAGGTAGGTTTGGGAATTTAAATATATACTGATAGTCCAGGGCGCATCTGTTTTAAGATGGACGTTGAGAGGTGACTCATATTTTTTGCAAAAATGGCTTGGAATTAACTCATATAGTAATAATTGAGTTATCCTCCCACTCAAAAAGGTCCGGAACATTGTTTAAATAATCAAAATGTCAAAAAATTAAGGAAAAATTCAATTTTTTTCTTCGTTTTTCGATTATAACTTTAAAAGTATTCTTTTCCGCGAAAAGTTGCACTAGCGTAAAAGTTGCGTAATTAAATTTCATACAATATAGGATTAGTTAATAATTTTAAAACCTGTCACCCTTGTTGCAAAATAGCAATAATTGCGAAAAAAACATAAAAAACATGTATACGCATTTTAAGTTTTTCAACCATTTGCGCTACACTCAGGACCTTCATATTTTACACAGAAAAACTTTATGATATAATAAAATAATACTGTAAATTTCATTGAATTCAGTTCAACAGATTTTGCACAATAAATTTTGCAATCCAGCTTTCGCAAAAAATTAATTTTTTTAAAATGTTGCTGGACTGAAAATAAAGCAGATAACAAGTTGAAATGTTTTTTACTTATAGAAGAATACTATACCTTTCATTCGCAATTTGGAAAATTAAAATCGGTTAACTACCACGGCGTCAGGGATTTTTTAAATAATCATTAATTTTTGGTGCTACGCGCAGGACGAAAGGTACAGTATTCTTTTATATGTAAAACAAAATTCAACTTGCTGTCTGCTTTATTTTCAGTCCTGCAACATTTTGAAAAAATGAATTTTTTTTACGAAAGCTGGATTGCAAAATTTATTTTGCAAAATATATTTAACCGATTTTAATTAAATTTACAGTATTGTTTTATTATATCATAAAGTTTTTCAGGGTGAAAAATGAAGGTCCTAGGTGTAGCATAAACGGTTGAAAAACGTAAAATGCAAATACTTGTTTTTTTTACGTTTTTTCGCAATTATTGCTATTTTGCAACAAGGGTGACAATTTTTAAAAATTTTAACTAATCCTGTATTGTAGGAAATATAATTACGCAACTTTTATGTCAATGCAACTTTTCTCGGAAATGAATACTTTTAAAGTTATAATTAAAAACGAAGAAAAAAATCGAATTATTCCTTAATTTTTTGAGATTTTGATTATTTAAACAATGTTCCGGACCTTTTTGAGTGGGAGGATAACTCAAATATCATTATATGAGTTATTTTCAAGCAATTTCTGCATAAAAATATGAGTCCCCTCTCAACATCCAAATGTACTAGTATTTTTACAGATGCGCCCTGGTCTATGATGGTGAAACAACGTTGAATATCTTTCAGCAGTTGTATTTATTGGAATTAGCTGGTTAATTAAGTAAAATCGCGAGTAGTTCAATAAAGTATGAACATAAAAAATATGAACGAACAATTTGGCATATTCATACATTATCTTCCGTACAAAGAAAACCCGTTGGTATTTCAGAATTAGACGTGACGCGCGTCGATCTATATCACGACGGCTAAGGCACGATTAAATTTTAAGGCTTAACTTGAGATGTGTTCATCAGGACGCATTGGGAAGATCTGCCCTATTCATGAAGACAAAACCACTTACCCTCGGCGGTCCAGGTATTTCAAAGAATGGGCATACAGTAATAAATTAAGCCATTGTATTGCGTATGTAAATTTCTTTGATAAATGCACTAGTTTAGATAACTTTATTAAATTTTTGAAATGTATTTAGTTTATCCGGTCCGTTGAAAAAACCGGCGAGCAATTTTTTTAAAGAACGTAGGCGGAAAATTTCGGGCTATTGTTTTTTAAATACATTCATTTTTTTCGAATCCTGAAAAACTTATAAGTATTTTTGAAAAATTTAAACGGAAAATGGAAGACTACTTTATTACCGAGGGCCGAAAGTCCCTTAGAATAAATAAAAAGTTTCTTTTGAATGAGATATTTGAAATTAAAAATCACACGAAATTTTCTTTTTTTTTTCACCCCTATAACTTATTAAAATAAACAATATAGAAGTTTTCAGGGATTTTCAGTCCTCGGTAATAATGCAATCTTTCATTCTGCATTTAAATTTTTCAAAAATACTTTTTAGTTTCATAGGCGTAACCGGGGGGGGGGTTTGGGGGTTGTAACCCTCCCCCATTGGGATGTACTTTCAGCTCTATACGCTTAACATCATATCCCTCAGATATTTCCAGTAGTTGTAACCCCCCCCTTTCAGGTAGATGTAACCCCCCCCCTTAGGATCATCCTGGTTACGCCTATGTTTAGTTTTCTCAGGATTCGAAAAAAATTAATGCATTTAAAACACATGGGCGCTAAAATTTTGCTCCTGCGCAAAATATAAGAATAGATGGTATTTAGCTTAGAGACTGATATGATATTATTACGACTATTCGTGTATATTTCTTTATAGAAATCCTTTTCGTAGTAAGATTACTTTAACACAATCAAATAAATCGCGTTCACACGTCTTGACCCCTAAGCAACCCAACCAGAAGTGAAACTTTTTTATTCAGAAAATTACCAGTTCTAACACATGATCAAACTTTCTGGCCAAATCGAAACCCATTAATAGGGCTTTTCATCGATTGTCATTTGTTTCGAGCTTCTGTCATATGTTGTATAATCCGTGTATATTAATAATTATACACAGATTATACGACATATGACAGAAGCTCGAAACAAATGACTGTGAATGAAAAGCCCTATTAAAAAAATACACAACAATTTATGGAAGATAGTTTGTGTGTCTAATAGGGCGTCTTCAAGGAGTCTTCTGTGGTTTAGAGTTTTAGAGGATACAAAATTTCTATAGATATTAACGTGCGGTTTGCAGGTTTGTGCAGAAATCCGTTGGCAGGTTTACAGTTGAACATATTTCATAAACTTTTAATCGTTAATGGCATTTAATAGTTTTATATTAACGTTTAATAGGTTATAACTTCAGCGTCCCAATTATCGTGATAAATTCTGTTAGCCCTGTTCGAACATATTTAAATATGTAGAGATGGATTATGATGGAATAAACGTCACGTGCACCATTCGATTATGTAATAATCTATTAAAGTGTCAAAATTAGTGCTAGTGCACCGTTTTTATATAATGTTCAATAACTCGCATTAAATTACATAAAATATAGCAATCACGTGGATATTGAAATTTGCATTTTGTCGCCAATATGGACCTAAACATGCAAACAGCTTTCTAGTGGGTAATATGTTCATACAGGGTTATTTCTAGATTCGTAACTGTAGAGAGATTTACAAGTGGTGTTTCAAATTATTTTTTTAAGAATTGTTCAGCAAATATCATCAAGCGAGTTATAAAAACTTTTATAAAATGCACACAAAAAGTATTTTATAAAGTATCCGTCGTTTCACACGCAAAGAATTTGAATGTGAGATGCTTGGAACGCTCGATGACATTCTAATAGTTAGACTTAGGCAAATATGCAAATAAAAACATATGAAATATGCGCATAAATATGCAATATTTTACGCAAAAATATGCATGTTTATCTAGAAAATATGCATATAAAAATAAAAAAAAAAATAAGTATATATGTATAACTAACTCAGAAAGTAGTATCGTTTTATTTACAAAAATATTTAATATATCTTCATAATTTATAGTAATTAACATTTATTTATTTTACAAACTTAGCTTAGGTATTTAACTATTTAAGTATTTTAACAAATAAATAATATTGCTCCGAATTGTGCTAACACTAAATGATTAAAAGTTGTATACATTTTTTATACTAGAGCTGTTATATTATAATATTATATTTGTACATGAAAAATCTTCTTTCTACATCAACTGATGTAACTGGGGCATTTTTCAAATATACGGTAATCTTTGATTTCAAATTAATTGTTCCTAAAAATGTCCCACCTTGTACTTAAACTAAGTAATTTAGAAAGGACCTGGTAACTATTTGCATAACAATTAAAATCAGAAATCTTGAAAATATCACGATAATATGACTGTGAAAGCAGGAAGATCCCCCAAATATTTACAGGAGATTGTTGGTTTTCTTCTCTTTATCTAAGAAAAAATAATATGAGCCTAAATTAGAAGCACGCAACTAAAGGCTATTGTACGAGAAAATACAGTGTTTATTTTCGGCAGTTTCAAATTGCAATTCACAATAATACTGTGTATAACTTCTAAACGGCTCAAGATAGAAATATGCGGTTTTCGCTGAAATTTTATTTTAGTAAAAGTTTTGTTTGAATGGTCTGAATTTTTTAAATCGCTTTCAATTACGAAAAAAAATGGCGGATTTTGAAAAAACCTTGTTGGCTTTTTTTTTAAACAGAATACCCAGTATATTTTTTTGTAAATTAAAAGAATGATTTTTCGTCTATCTAACGATATAAATGTTTTTACAATCGGTTGTCAAATGACTGAGTAATTAATTTTTAAAATGAGAGATGCAACGTGGATATTACATAACTAAATAACATAAAATAACTAAGCAAATTATTCTGATACTATATGATTTCCACATTGCATCTCATTTTAAAAATTAATTACTCAGTCATTTGACAACCGATTTTAAAAACTTTATATCGCTTGATAGGTGAATGACCGTTCTTTCAATTTACAAAACACTAAAAAAACTTTGTTTTCAAAAATCCGTCATTTTTTTAAAAGCGATATAAAAAATTAAATCCATTCAAATAAAACTTTTACTAAAATAAAACATTTCAGCGAAAACTGCATATTTCTATCTTGAGCCGTTTAGACGTTATGGGCAGTTAAAATGTGGGAAAATATAAGTGGATACCCGGTATTAGAAAGACAGGTGTTAGCGGTTTTAATATTACAACATAATAATAATTGATTTCTAAAACAGGCTATCCCAATAAAAATTTTTACCTAGAGGTATAAACTATACCTACTACTATACAAAATATATTCGGATTTCCAAGCTCTTCGTTGATTTATTTCATGAATGATTATACACCTAAAATTTCAAGTGTATATGCATTTTATGCATACTTTTATAGAAATATGCAAAATTTGACATTTTTGCATATTTTATGCAAAATATGCCAAATATGCAATTTGCATATTTGCCTAAGTCTACTAATAGTGGTTCGAGCAATCCTCTGGTTAAGCCAGGGAAATAAGGCAAAAATATACCATGTTCGGGACACTTGAGCAGCCAGGTTGCAAATGGGTTTTTTGGGTACTATATACCTAATTCATTATAAATACAAAAATGCCCGTCACAGTTTGGACGAGAATTTTAGTTATTAACAAATAAGTGTCAAAAATGTCAGTTTTTTCGTTTAAATCGCCACATTTAAAAATACGGTATTACTTAAATATCTTATTTATAGTATCCTGCTTTTAGTAGATGAAGAAAGGTTAAAAATGGCAGTTTTTGAATTTTGGTCAGATCATTTGTTGCTTCGGAAATTTCAAAATAAAACTAAAATTTTGAAAATAAATTTGCTATAACTTTTGCGAAAATGGCCTTGAGACTTTCATATTGCATGAAAAGTTGAGTCAAACAGTCAATATAATGCACAAAAAAGTTTGAGACGATTCGTCAATTATTAGTTTAAATTTTATTCAATTTGTTTATGCCAAAGAGCTTTTTTTTCAATGTTATTGTTCAGAAAATAAGAATGATATAGCCGTTCTGTAGAAACCACGTGAAAGAAGAATAGTTATATTTTCAACAGATTTAAAAAATAATAATAAAAAGTCATTTTTATCATTCCGAAAACATTTTACTAAATTAGAATCATTTTTCGCTTATAAACAATTTGAATAACTTTGTTAATATTGACTCTAGGTTAAAACTACTTTGGAATTTAAAAAACTGGCATTTTACACGAATTTTCAAAAAAAAAACTTTTCGTCTAGGTTAATTACGGTCAAATTTAGCCACTTTCTTTTATTTAATTCACAGCTACTTTGTTTATAACAATTAAGCAACCTAACTAACGCCATTTTAAAGCTCAAGGTATATAGTTTATGTGCAAAAGTCTGAGTAAATTTTGAATTTCAGCAAAGTGGTTAACAAAGCTTTAAAAATTACGTCCTAACGAAATTGATTCGTGGTCGATGGAGGGGAATTATTAAAATCCGTGCACTCAAAAAGTAAAATTGATTCTTCAAAAATATGCTGCGATTAATATCTTCGGGGCTTGTTGATGGATTTTTATCATAATTTTTTCAATTTGTATGTACTCGTAGTCTTGTAGAGTACATTATGTACACATATCCCCACCTAACATTTTTAATGTTAGGGGGAACCCCTCTTATCACACAGGGATATGAAAAAGAGAGTACGACCGATTCTAAGACTTACCGAATATTCATATATGATTTCATAAAAATCGGTCAAGCGGTCTCAGAGGAGTATGGCAACTAACACTGTGCCAGGAGAATTTTATAGATGTAAATATATAGACGGCTATTAAAAAGTGGGGGTTGGTGATAGAAGAGTGAACATTAAGGGTTGTATGTATTTTTTAATTCTACACCATATAAAATTAAAGTAGACAATTTTGTCCAAAAAAATTAAAAAAAAAAATTCCAGGGAGGTAACCCTCCTTATAATTTATGGGTATGAAAATAGATGAAAACCTATTCTCAGTCCTACAGGATATACGTGTAAAATTTCATAAAAATCGGTCTAGCCGTTTCGAAGGAGTATGGTAACTAACACTGTTACAGGAGAATTTTATGTATATAGAAGTATATACATAAAAAGATATGATAAGATTATCATATGTAAAGATTGTGAGGGATATGTATGAGGGAGTAACGACTAGTTTTAGGACAGGTGCGGGAGAGACTGATAAATTTCATGTGAAAGTACGATTGCACCAAGGCTCGGTGCTTAATCCGTATTTATTTTCATTAATTTTGGACCAGATAACAGCGAAACTACAGGGTAACATTCCATGGTGCTTAATGTATGCTGATGATGTCGTGTTAGTAGGAAATAGTGAAAGAGACTTAGAACAAAAACTGGAACAGTGGACACGAGCTCTGGAGGAAAAAGGTTTAAAACTTAGTATGACAAGACAGAGTATTTGGAATGTTTATTTAAAGATGGAGTTACTACAAATAAAATGGTATCTTTGGATGGTGAACTGATTGTAAATAGCAATAGTTTTAAGTACCTGGGATCGGTATTACAGAGTAATGGAGAAATAGATGGAGATGCATGCAGTAGAATTAGGGCTGGATGGATGAAGTGGAAGGAAGCGAGTGGTGTGTTGTGTGACAGAAAAGTTCCAATGAAGCTGAAAGGAAAATTTTATAAAGCAGCCATAAGACCGGCTATGATGTACGGAACTGAATGTTGGGCAGTGAAAAAGAAAGAGGAACAACGAACGCATGTGGCGGAGATGAGAATGCTTAGATGGATGAGTGGAGTGACAAGAAAGGATAAAATTAAAAATGAGTATATTAGGGGAAGTCTAAGTGTGGCACCAATTGATGCCAAAATGAGAGAGCATAGGCTGAGATGGTTTGGTCATGTTCAACGTCGAGAGGTTAATCATCCAATACGAAGAGTAGCTGAAGTGCAGATTCTTGGAAGGAGTAGGAGAGGAAGATCAAAGAAGACGTGGGGGGAGACGATTAGGCAGGATATGCTGGTAAAGGGGATTAATATTGATATGACCCAGGATAGAATTGTGTGGAGAAATGGAATTAGGAAAATTAGGGATGAGAAGAAAGTGCATTTAACCTAGGCAAAAAGTTTTTTTTTGAAAATTCGTGTAAAAATTCCAGCTTTTGAAATCCCAAAGTAGATTTACTCTACAGTCAATATTAACAAATTTATTCAAATTGCTTTTAAGCCAAAAATGACTCTACTTTAGTAAAATGTTTTCGGAATGACAAAAATGACTTTTGATTGATTTTTAAAATTATTTGAAAATATAAGTGTTCTTCTTTCATGTAGTCTTCACATAATTGCTGTATCATTATTATTTTCTGAACAATAACATTGCAAAAAAAAGCTCATTGGGATAAACAAACTAAATAACATTTAAACCAATTGACGAATCGTCTTAAAATTTTTTGGGCATGATATGTACTGATTGTCTCAACTTTTCATGCAATATCAAAGTCTTAAGTTCATTTTCGCAAAAGTTATAGCAAAGTTTTTATTTTCGAAATTTTAGTCTTATTTTGCAATTAGCGAAGCAACAAATGATCGAACCGAAATTCAAAAACTGCCATTTTGAACCTTTGCTCATCTACTAAAATATGAATGCTCTAAATAAGATATTAAATTACCCTATTTTTACCTGTAGCGATTTAAATGAAAAACTGCCATTTTTGCCACTTGTTTGTTAATAACTAAAATTCTCGTCCGAACTGTGACGGGCATTTTTGTATTTATAATGAATTAGGTATATAGTACCCAAAAAACCGATTTGCAACCTCATTGCTCAAGTGTCCCGACAAAACCCTTATTTCTCTGGACTAGGTACCTTTCTCATTACACGGCGACTTCACCGAGCGTTCCAACCGCCGCGCGCCGTGTAATGAGAAAGGCACCATAGGATTGCTCGAGCCACTATTGGAATGTCATGGTGCGTTCCAACTATGTTTTTTTAACCAAGAAACTTGTTTTCTTTTTACACTTCTTTAGCCCTCTATTTTGCTTTCAGTTGTAGTATTCTCTATGAATTTCCCTTCACTATATGTCCCAGATAAGACATTTTCAGGTGTTTAACACTCTTTGGCAATTCTGTATCTTTATTGACCCTCCTTACTACTTCCTCATTAGTTTTCTTGCCGTCCAAGATATCTTCTGCATCCGTCTTTGAATCCACATTTAATTGCTTCAATTCTGTTCGTGGTCGATACTTTTAGTGTCCACACTTCTACACCATACAAAAGTATAGACCAAACAAAGCACTTAACGAGTTTTTGTCTTAATTCGAGTAAATCATCTTATCGCAAAATGCTTTAGAGCTAGAGCTCTTTCAGAACTCAAAAAAGGAGTTTATGAATAAAAAGCTACAAAAAAAACGAGGAATATTGTATAAAGATATAAGTAAGTTCTACCACGAGGGGAGAAGAGCAATAAACTACAAAAAAATTGCAGAAGTATTTCAGAGAACTGCTTAACGACAAACCTTAACCTTATGAAGATAAAGATAAGCAACTAGATATTTGCAACCAAATGGAAACACAGGAGAACCTGTGTCAGAGAAATTGGTCAGGCAATTTTTTGGAAAAAAATCTTTTAATATAGTTATTTAAATACATTGGAGTTCATTGGTCACACAATTTTAACATTAATGGTCAAGTAGAAAAATAAACTAAATATATTTCTTTTATAAACATTTTGTTATATTTTATTCTGCAAATACCTATATTGGATTTTTTATTAATGCATATTAATAATAATTGCTGTTCTCTTAATTGTCCCAGAGCTAATTAGATGATAACTGACATTTTTCAACTTTAATTAGACATACATTATATGGTATATAGACGGAGAATTTTAATATTGTTAAAATATCTTTTTTAAGCAAACATATTTGCAGAATGTATATTTTTAAAAAAAATTAAATTATACAATATTTTCTTGAAAGGAATCTGCTTTTAAAATATTTACCATTAGTTAGTATAATAATAGTTATCCCTATATTTATTGCAGTTTCTTCGAAAATTTAAATACAAAATTCTATAAATCACATAATAATGTTATTAACATTTCCTCGAAAACTTAGGTAAAACTTCAGGTAAATTATGGCCCTCCCTGCGGTCGGGCCATAAACTTTACCTTCAGGATTAAATGTACTACTTCAGTCCCGCGGTATATAATGTACTATTATTAGGAAATACCTCGACGAACAAATTATATCTTCTATCAGCCCAAGCCAAAAACAAGCAGTGAATGTCACACCTACCGTAATAAATAGATATATTTTATTATTGGTCTGTCAATGCCAAAATCAGGATAAACAAAAAGGTATTTTCATTTATGGTTCCAATCCATATGATTTTCACCATTACTTTGCATTGTGCGATATATTTGCAACCTTTTGTAAATCAAAAATAATTCCATTATTATAAAGAATTCCAACAAAAGCCGGCCCTTTACGCAACTTGTTTCTCGGTGAGATATTTTATATTTATTGAAAGTCAACATAAATGCTTAATTTTATTTACGAATTTATATTGTGTGATATGCCCACTGACTATTGCTTCGATGGCCGGTCTGGTTGCTTTAAGTGTCGTTGTCGGCTTAGCCACGAAAGATCAAAGGCGTGTCGTTTCTCTGAGGTTATTATTCTCTGGTACAGCTATATAAACAGAGATCAGTTTAAGAGTTTATGTAGTGTCTTATAATATTTCATAGTAGTATTTATACGATATACAGACGAAGAATTTTTAAGCTATGGAACGAAAAATTTTATCGACCAGAGGAAGAGAGAAATTTACCACTGATGGTTTCATGTATGTTTTTGACGCTGTTAGTAAAAGCGATAAATCCCTAAAATTTTGGAGGTGTGAGAGGAAACAAACGTGCAAAGCAAGAATACATACAAGAGATGGTGAAGTCATCAAGAAAGTAAATGTTCACACTCACGACTCCTCGGCGATGGACGTGGAAGTAGCACAAGTTGTTACAAAAATGAAAAAGCGTGCTACAGAAACAAACGAAGGGACAATAGTGGTAATCAATGAGTGCCTGAGAAATACAAGTCAAGCTTGTCATGGTCGGCTCCCAAACACTGGCGCGATGAGAAAATTCATCAGACGAAAACGTAACGAAGTTCATGCAGCCCCATCAAATCCGACAACTGTTGAAGAGTTAGTAATTCCCGAGTCTTATCGTGTTTACACGTTACAAGATGGTGTAGAAGAAAATTTTTTATTAGCAGATGATGGAGAAGGATTGCAAAGAATTTTGATTTTCGGGAGAGAATCGTGGCTGCAACATCTACAGACCTCAGATGTGTGGTATGGTGACGGTACATTTGCTATAGCACCATCTCTATTTTTACAAGTATACACAGTTATGGCCACAAAATATAATGGAGTCCATCCAATATTTTATGCCATGCTGCCGAATAAAACAAGATCCACATATACCCGTATGTTTGAATTGATCAGACAAATTGTACCAAATTTGCAACCCAGAGCAATCCATTGCGATTTCGAACAGGCGGCATTTAAGGCAATGGAAGATTGTTTTCCAGGCGTCGACATCAATGGATGTTTTTTCCATTTGGCACAAAATATGAAGAAACAAGTGGCTGCTATGGGATATACGAGAGAGTATAATGCTGATCCACAATTCGCTTTAAATTGCAGAATGTTGACAGCATTAGCATTTGTTCCTATCGAACATTTAGATGATGCCTTTGCCGTTCTAGCGGAAGCTCTACCTGCTGAACACCAACCACTTGTAGACTGGTTTGAAGACTACTATATTGGACGTATGAACAGAAGAGGAAATGGCAGAAGACCTAGTTTATTTCCCCAAAGGATGTGGAACCTCTACCAGAGAACTCTGGATGGAGAAGACCGGACAAATAATCACGCTGAGGCCGCCCATAGAAGACTCAAGATGGAATTGGGAGCAGATCATCCAACCATATGGAAATTTATAGATGGCCTGCGTCAGGTGCAGAAAGGTCGAGATGTCTATTTCGAGCAACTTGTGGCAGGTAATCTCCCACCATTGAAATTAAGAAAATACAGAGACGCAGATGATCGCATTTCACGGCTTGTGGGAAATTTTGATGCAAACGGGGATGTTTTAGAATTTTTAAGAGGACTAGCACATAATTATAATATGTAAGTAGGTACTTTATTTTAATTAATATTTCGTGAATAAGTTTTGTAGGTTAAATATAAATGTCTTGTATGTAAGTATAAATGTTTCAGAATTTTTAATTGGACTAGCACATATCTAATTATAACATGTAAATAATAACTAAAATAAAATATTCATTTTTCCAAAATCTTGTTTATTCATTTATTTATATATAATATCTACAGCTAGAAGCCAATTACAGATATTACATTAACTATGAGCTAAATAACAAGCACACACACATAAGTATAAAATTGACATATACAAATCTACCATTAATATTAAAATTTTGTGATCAATGGACTCCAATGTATCTACTTAAATAACTATATTAAAAGATTTTTTTCAAAATAATGTCTTACTAATAGACTCCAATGTAGGTATTTAGTCAACTAAAATAAAATCTCTGACGCCGAAATGGCCGACGCCGAAACGGCCTACGCCGAAACGGCTCTACGCCCAAACGGCCACGCCGAAATGGCCACGCCGAAACGGCGACGCCGAAATGTCCTAGACCCCCTGTGAGTGGCCACAGACACAACAGAAATTTTATATGATTTTATATAATTGTTGGAAAACCAACTATAGAATTATAAATGTCTAAATATTTATATTGTCAAAGGCCACTTCCAAAACTTCCGGTCCCTCAAAAAATCGCATTTTCACTTACTTCCGAAAAATCACTTCCACTTCCTCTCTCTCTCCAAAAAGTTGGAAGCAAGTGACGCCACGCAGCTCTCTCACTCTCATTTAAAATATTACAAGAGCAAAGTAGTTTTATCAAGTTAAGTGTTTTTCATAGTTTTCATGTTTAAAAATAAATCAGTACTTCAAATTAAAAATCAGTGCAGTGTATAATTTCACCTCTATAAAAAATAGGAAACTGAAATCCTGTAAACTGTAAGTAGGTACGATACTTATACATACTCATATTCGACAGGTCGTCACGAGGGTTTGACGATATAGGAGGAAATTAGTGGCACAACCCCGCAGTTTTCCCCCTAATAATCATTAAGTTATCATTGCGATATTTAGTTGATAAATGAATAATTGAGCTCCAACTATTTTTAGAAGATTATTTTTTTCACCTGTCAAATTCTGACGTTATTGCTTTTTCAGCCAATCACCACGCGTCGTTCTAGCCAATCATTGAGTGTAATACTGATAAAACAGCCTCTTCCTTGATAAAACAGTCTCTTCCCTGATAAAACTTAAGGTACCCTAAATTTCACATAATACATTACGAACGACATTGGAAAATCTCATATTAGTTATAAAAATTGTGTTTTTAATAATTGTTCATTTTCGATTTAAACAGTTTTTTATGTATTAAGTAACAATATAATAAATAAATTGGTTCATTTTTAAATCATAAAATAATTTATCTATAACCTACTTAAGACATTGATCCTAGTTGTCTTAAAAATATTTCACAGATGCCCCTATTTACTAATAGACCAGGGCGCATCTGTAAAAATATTAGTACATTTGGACGTTGAGAGGTGACTCAAATTTTTTTGCAGAAATTGCTTGAAAATAACTCAAATAATAATATTTGAGTTATCCTCCCTCTCAAAAAGGTCCGGAACATTGTTTAAATAATTAAAATGTCAAAAAATGAAGGAAACATTCGATTTTTTTCTTGGTTTTTTGATTATAACTTAAAAAGTATTCATTTCCGAGAAAAGTTTTACTGACATAAAAGTTGCGTAATTAAATTTCCTATAACATAGAACTGGTTAAAAATTTAAAAAAATAGTCATCCTTGTTGCAAAATAGCAATAATTGCGAAAAAAAACCATACAAAAACAAGTATTCGAACTTTACGTTTTTAAACCATTTATGTTACACTTAGGACGTTCATATTTTACCCAGAAAAACTTTATGATACAATAAACCAATACTGTAAATTTCATTAAGATCGGTTTAATAGATTTTGCAAAATAAATTTTGCAATCCAGCTTTCGCAAAAAAAATTCATTTTTTCAAAATGTTACAGGACTGGAAATAACGCAGATAAGCAGGATGAAATTTTTTTTGCTTATAGAAGTGTACTGTAACTTTCATTTGCAATTTGCAAAATTAAAATCGATTAACTACCACGGCGTCAGATATTTTTTTAAATAAACATTAATTATTGGTGCTACGCGCAGGACAGCTGATAGTTTGCTCTGATTGGGCATTCCAATGACCTTTGATAAATATTGATACATTTTAATTTTTATTACATTTCGATATAAATAAATAAATTTGTTTATTGCAAAATAAAAACACATACTCTATCTTTTGAGATAACACTTTTTGTAGCAAATACTTTCTTTGTTCATATATTCTAACTTAGAGAATAAAAGTTTATTATTTTTAGACATATGCAATTGTTTAAACAATATTTCACAAACAATAATAAAATTAGTTTGATTTTTGTGAAATTACAATATTAAAATACAACAAAATATAGAGTAAGAAAATAATATATTAGATAAAGATTGGAAGAAATTTTGGTGGAAATCAACTTGTGTGAATCGAACACCGCTGTCCTGCGCGTAGCACCAAAAATTAATGTTTATTTAAAAAATTTCCTGACGCCGTGGTAATTAACCTTCGGAGTACGGAGATTATTTGACTTACTTAGATTACGAAGATGGGTCAAGCGTGACCCATTCTCATTTTATTTATAAGGATGTTTTAAATAGTCAGTATTAATAAACAGTATCTTTAATTCAACAAAAAACAAACAAACATAACAATTATAATCCTAAATTATTGTATTTAAATTTTTTAAGATGGTTTCCCATGGGTATATACTAGTTCGCTCCGGCGGCCAGATTTTATTACCTTACAGAAAACGGGCATAGGTAAATTCGCTCCGGCCATATATTTGAATACGTATACCCGTAAACAGAGACGGCTGCGATTTACGTGTACCTACAAACATATTAAAAATATTTTTAGAAATCCGAAGACCGGGTCAGGAGTGACCCGGCATCATAGATATTACGTAGAGGAAAAACTGTAATTTGCATGTTCACGAATTATATACGAAAAAATAGATTGAAACAAATAAGGAGAACTTACGATCAATCGGATTTGTAAAAAAATTATTTCATAAAATATTAAGAAATAAGTGAATTTCGGGTCACGCTTGACCCAGTCTTCGTACTCCGAAGGTTAATCGATTTTAATTTTGCAAATTGCAAATGAAAGGTACAGTACACCTCTATAAGCAAAAAAAAAATTCAACCTGCAATCTGCCTTATTTTGAGTCCTGTGACATTTTGAAAAAATGAATTTTTTTTGCGAAAGCTGGATTGCAAAATTTATTTTGCAAAATTTACAGTATTTTACAATTTACAGTATTGTTTTATTGTATCATAAAGTTTTTCTGGGTAAAATATGAACGTCCTAAGTGTAGCATAAATGATTGAAAAACGTAAAGTTCAAATACTTGTTTTTGTATGGTTTTTTTTTCGCAATTATTGCTATTTTGCAACAAGGGTGACTATTTTTTTAAATTTTTAATTAATTCCATGTTATAGGAAATTTAATTACGCAACTTTTATGTCAGTACAACTTTTCTCAGTAATGAATAGTTTTAAAGTTATAATCAAAAAACCAATAAAAAATCGAATTGTTCCTTCATATTTTGACATTTTGATTATTTAAACAATGTTCCGGACCATTTTGAGCGGGAGGATAACTCAAATAATATTATTTAAGTTATTTTCAAGCAATTTCTACAAAAAAATTTGAGTCACCTCTCAACGTCCATCTCAAAACAGATGCGCCCTGGACTATAATAATACATATTGGTTCACAAAATAATCTTTTCAAATACCACTCGTCCTCTAAATTTTGCTTGATAAATTTTTTCGTTTTCATACTTAAACTTCTTTATTTAGGGTAAAATGACTCAAACAAACCTAAATGGATAAAATCACTCGTCCTTCGGACTCGTGATTTTATCATTCGGTTTGTTTTCGTAATTTTACCAAATACAGAAGTTTTCGTGAAAACAAAAAAATTTATCGATAAAATTTAGAGGACTCGTGGTATCACCTTTGAAAAATAGTAAAAAAACAAAAAGTTAAAAAATTAATAAAATCAACAAAAATTGGAATAAAATCATTATTTAAATAGAATTACATGTTACGTTTATAACGTTACAAAATTGTTCTGATTTCATTCTGATTTAATGCCCCGAAACACAAATTGTATTAGCATGAATCCCCTGAAAAGACCAAAAACATTTATTAAAAGAAGGCAATTTTAATTCGAAGCAATTATTCAATTTTCCTATGAATCGTAGTGTAGTTTTTGCTCTCCTGGCAAATTGGTTTTCGGTGTAACGTGTTATGAGACTTATACCGACGATAGAGTTACTCAATTATGCAATTAAAATCAATGCATATCTTTATCCTATGAACAAGTATATTCAAATGGGAAATAAGCCACAATTTTACCTAAAAATGATTTTATAATAGCTTCAGAACAACATTATCCTATGAAATCTACAAGTCTGGGAAATTCAATGCGGTTTTCGCTGAAATGTTAGTAATTTTAGCTTTAGCTTAATATATTTAAGATTTATCTTATTCTTAATATAAGAACAATAAGAGCCGAAAGAGAAAACAACTACAGAGTGGTGTGT
This sequence comes from Diabrotica virgifera virgifera, assembly GCF_917563875.1. Taxonomy (NCBI): domain Eukaryota; kingdom Metazoa; phylum Arthropoda; class Insecta; order Coleoptera; family Chrysomelidae; genus Diabrotica; species Diabrotica virgifera. The sequence goes on from NC_065447.1 coordinate 14,958,628, forward strand.
ACAAACTAACTTCTGGTGACTGTCCGAAAACTTACATCGGTCAAACTGGCAGAACTTTTGACAAACGGATAGCAGAACACAAAAGGGCTTTCAACAATAGAAAAACAGACACTTCTACATACGCACTTCACCTTCTAGATCATAATCATTCTTTTAATGAAGAGTTTCAAATTCTGCATATTCAAAATAAAGGCCTTAAGCTATCTTTATTAGAATCTATGGAAATTAATAAATTAAAAAATACAGATATAATTCTGAATGACCAACTCAAGACAAACAGCTCCCCACTCCTCAACCTCTTCAGTTAAAGACTTTAAAAAGGCAAACCCATAGTAAACTAAATCATTTGAGAAAAGCACTCTGCCGAAACAGCTGTAGTCACATAGTTATAATACATTTTGTGGAAGTAGAACATTTTCCATCAGCTCCCCTAACAACTGGGAGCAACCGTTCTACGCCAAGCCAGGTCACTTGGAGACCAGCCTGGAGAATCTCCTCCCACGTAGCGTTGAATTCTGCACTTTGCCCCGAAGGACACCTTTAATAATTGGTACAAGCTAGCACCACCCTGTGCTAATTCTACTACCAGGGATTTTGGAATCCATAACAAGGAGACTTTTGGGAACCATATAGGGTTTGTTCTGGGGACACTTGGTATTTGCAAGTGATTATTACTTCTACCATCACAACACGTTAATATTTTTGTGTAATAATCAGGACATTTACTTCAAACATTAAGTTTTATAGTTTAATCACACATATTTTTGTTTCAAGATTTAGATTGCATATTTTTTTTTCATATTATTATATCTATAATATTTGATACTGTTTCCCAAACCGGTAAACTCTCTGGTCAAAGAGGTTTGAGCTCAGATCATCTTTTCCCCCATATGAGATTCTCTTTACCTTTATATTATATTACCTGAAATTTACTTGTACCATTTATTTACTTAATTAACTTTATATTTTTTATTACTAACCTTGCTAGTCTCCACTTATCAATTTAAATTTATATATTTTTACTCTTTATTTGATAATTTATTAACTTACTCATATAACTTTAACGTACTTTAGTTAATCATTATAATTAATCTAACTTATTTGCTTAACTTTTTACTTAAATTCATTTATTCAACTTTTAATTATATCCCTGGACGCTATTCCCTTTGAATAGCTATCCATTTTACTTGCTATATTTTTTAGTGACTACGTGTCGAAGCCACTGATTTTTATATATCAAGTAGACGTAGGTTCACATTAATGAAACTGGTGCCTATTTAACTCTTTGAGAGTCACGGAGATTATTCATTGTGAATAATCCTCCCTTAATTATATTATTGTTCATTCGTTTGTAGAGTTTAGCGTTGCTGTACGTATTTTAATCGTACTATCATTTGGTGAAGGGTTGTCATTTAACCTAGATGTAAGTTGGGGGTATGCCTGTTAGAAAAGCTACTCCAATACTAATTTAATAGGTAATTATATTTATACTTAGATAGGTAATTATGTCCCATTGTCATTTTAGAGTTACATAGTTTGAATTTTTCTAACGCAGAGGTTGTCAAAAATCTAAGTAGTTATATTTAATAAATATTTATTTGTTTTTGTATATCAATAATTTTTTTTTCTTTCCCATTTTTGAATTTAATAATTTAATATATTTAATATTTAACAGCAGTGTAAGATACCTGGGAGTTTGGTCTATCCCAACTTCTGGCGCCCATAATTCAGTCTATTGTATTTATCTCCTATATTCTTCTATTTTTATTATATTAGTATATTTATTTAATCTATTTTCTGAGCATATATTCTTATCTTAATATTTCCCTTCTTAGTTATCATCACTATCTACTTTGATCTACTGTTCTTCGACAGGCATGCAAATGAGCCGTATCCATCCTTGAGTGTCAAGTTGTTCTCTTGCATCTCTTGCTAGCCAATTCTATTTAGTTTGCCTTTGTCTCTCCATACTTCTTCTATACAGTTATCCCCTTCTCTTCACTTCTACATCCTTCCACTTTCCTTCACTCATTCCATCTTATCATTTTCGTTCTACAAATACCACTGCAAAGTAGTAATTCTGTTACAATTGGCTGTAGTCACATAGTTATAATACATTTTGTGGAAGTATAGAAAACAAACGTTTTCAGTGTTTTATTGTTAGATAAAATGAACTTCCATCAAGTAACGGTCGAATCCATCAACAATTTTATTTGTTATTAAAATTATACAATGTCAATATAGTTAATTTTATAGCTCAAGTTAATTTTTAATAGGTATCAAATAATGCTACGGCAAAACATGCTACAATGCTACAATTAAAAAATATTTTGAAATCTTTACGTTTTCTCCTAAATTTGCTACCCAAATAGTTCGATCGTCAATATTATTTACAAACCTACATAGAAAAATAAATGATCTTTTATTCATGTCACTAATTTATTTGAATCCAGGAGAAATGTCAAATTCAAAAGCTACTAAACAGATCTTTTTTTAATCAGATGATGTCTAGTTAAAATTTAAAAATGTCTATACGCTGTGAGCTTCGCTGGTGTCGCTCCTGGCGGATTACTGATCAACTTTCACTGGTAATTTTTAAATTTATTATTTAATTGTTATCGCTTAATAGTCCTGTCGCCAGGGGGGGTACAACGGCCTCGTTAATTCAGATGGACTTACTCAAGTTTTTTTTATGTATTTTGACCCGTAGAACACGAATTTTTTGGGTAACAGTTGATCCGGATGTCGATAAGATTGTTATAGACCAAGAACTTGAGGAATCAAATAACAGCGATTTTTGGCAAAACAAAACAATATTTTGTATTTTTTGGGCCATTTTAAGTAAAAAATATTTCTACAAGTTTTTTCGTAGGATGCACAGTTTTCGAGATAAACGCGGTTGAACTTTAAAAAAATCGAAAAATTGCAATTTTTGAACCCGAATAACTTTTGATTAAAAAATAAAATAGCAAGTCTGCTTACCGCATTTGAAAGTTTAAGTCAAATTATATCGGTTTTGATTATTTGCGTTGGTAAAAATTTATTTTTTTATTGTTTAACAAAGCTATAAACACGTAGGGTTTCCCGTGCTTTTACATGCGTTTTAACGCATGTAACGTAGAAATAGTCTTGATTGCACTAGTACCTATTCTACCTACTCGTTCGATTTTAAATGAGAAATCATAGAAACATCACTCACGCACTAGTTGTTTGTAGCTTTGTTTAACAATAACACAATAAATTTTTAGCAATGCAAATAATCAAAACCGACATAATTTGACTTGAACTTTCAAAGGCGCTAAGCAGAACTGCTATTTTATTTTTTAATCAAAAGTTATTCGGGTTTAAAAATTGCAGTTTTTCGATTTTTTGAAAGTTCAACCGCGTTTATCTCGAAAACTGTGCATCCTACTAAAAAACTTGTAGAAATATTTTTTGCTTAAAATGACCCAAAAAATACAAAATATTGTTTTGTTTTGCCAAAAATCGCTGTTATTTGATTCCTCAAGTTCTTGGTCTATAACAATCTTATCGACATCCGGATCAACTGTTACCCAAAAAATTCGGGTTCTACGGGTCAAAATACATAAAAAAAACTTGGGTAAGTCCATCTGAATTAACGAGGCCGTTGTACCCCCCCTGGCGACAGGACTATAATATTTACAACGCAAAAAAGTAATTAAATTATAATCGATTTTTTTAAGATTTTGCTAATCATTTTGACGTTCTATTGATAAAATATGAATTTCTTACTTCGGATACTTTCACAATTATCGTGTAGATGGCGGTAAGATTAATATATTAATTTATAATTAGATATTACGGAACATTAAAAAAACTTAAATTCAGTATTTAAAACGTATTGTATATTTAAGGTAAAAATATATAACACAGCTTTGACAAACTAATACTTTTTATAATTAATGTTTTTAATTTTAATTTTAAATTAATCACTTTGACATTTATGTCAAATTTCCAGTAATCGTTTACAGACTTGTCACTACTGGCGCTCGCGAATTTGTAAATATCCCTTCTACGTACGAGCTCACAGCGTATACTAATTTAATGAACTAATATCTTGTTCAATGCATTAATATGAAGGGACCCATGCTACGCCTATGAAAGACATATTTTAAAATGTAAGCAGACTTCCTCATCTTCTATTCGCGGTGTGCAAGTACTTGGAAAGGGAAACGAGAAACGACCGTGCGCGAGTCGCGGAGAAATATTGCAACTATCTTAAATAATTCATATTGTCAATTGAAATTGTCAAATTGACGTATATTTCATACCTTCTGTCATTGACGCAGAAAAATTATATATTGCTCCACAATATTGATATGATATGCAATTATTATATAAAGGTAAATTTAATTAATTGTATTTTGCTTGCAGTACTGCATTTTAATAACTGATTTTATTTACTACATACAATTGTTTACGTTTGCTAAACATAACCTGCATCTTATTTTTTCTTCTTATTATTTTTTTGGATTATGGTCTTGACAATTATCCAGCAACCAGGACTAATATAATTGGCCAATATAATTAAAAGTGCGAATAAAAGTACAGAGCGTAGAAATAGAGGTCGCTTTGCCGAACTTGCGCGGTCCCAATAATGGAAATAAACAGTACTTACAAATGAAATGAGAGATCGGGATATAAATATTTCGTTTTTTTTTGCAAATGCAACACGGTAGCACCATTATTATGATATGTTTATTTCACTTTTCACAAATATCACTCAAAATAGAGCCAAAATAAAGAAAAACAACTTTTCCTCATCTACCTTAAAAAGTAAACAAATATGGAACAGCATTTGAAGTTTGACATGGACGTTTGTAAGAGAGAGAAATGTAAACACCGTTGCCATTTATAGTTTTCAGTGCTTCTACATATTTACAATAATTGGTTGATATCTATTATTCAATGATATGAACACTTGATATTTTAATTACAATTCAATATGTAAATTAATATAACTGAAAAATTATTATTTTATTTTGATAGCATCTGTAGAGTATAAAATAAAGAGCAATATTTCCAGCGCTACGCGAATAAGAAATTTTAATAAAAAACATGACATGTGAAGGTGCTTAGATTGTGACCAATTCAAATAATTTTGGCTTCACAATTTTATGTAAATAACTGAGTCCATCTGTGTTTATACGTCCATGATTTTTTCATTTTATCATCAGCCTCGGCAACTACACCTTTGAAATATAAAGTTTGCCACTCACACCACCCTATAATTCTGCCCACCAAATTATTGAACCACCATGCCGCCCATTTTCTGTGGTAGCTTTGTAACTACCACTATTACCACTATTAATGCACAAATCTCGTTGCGCAGCTCTTTAAAGCGCCGTTTTATTACAAAATTTATATTCAATATTAAAATTTACTTTTAGCGTAATCGCGTATATTTAATGGCCTTTTATAATTGAGTAATGTATACGTATCGTGGCATGAATAATAACCCGACATTAACTTTCAATTTTACCCGAATATTATTTGTTGGAATCGAAAAGTATTGATGATGGGTTTTAATCAGGTGGCAAAGACTTATTGGTTGTTGGCAAGAGTGCTGGTTTGATATTCTCTATCCATTCTCAATTTCCATTAACGTATAGAGTTCCTTTCGGAATATGAAATTGCTAGTAATTGAGCTACTGCAATTAAATATTCAAAACCACGCTACTGAAAAAGACTTTGACAGTAGAGTTCTATTGATATTAGGGTAGTGGGTAAGTGTAGTAGTGTAGTGCGTAACGATATTTCTGCTCCTGAATTTAACTTATAACTTATTAAATTAATACTACTGGATTAGGAAATGAGTCTATACTCGCAATCTTATAGTTTGTATGTTTATTAGTTGTTACAATCAAGGGGCCCCTTGATTGTAACAACTAATAAACATACAAACTATAAGATTGCGAGTATAGACTCATTTCCTAATCCAGTAGTATAATGGACTCGCATTGGCAACCTTTTCATCATTATTAAATTAAGTTTATTGAATTTAAGTATACGAAAATTATAACACAACAAGAAACGAAACACATTCACTCGTAAGAAGAATAAAAAATAATCACTGGGAAAGAATCAATTTTCGAAAGAAATGAAACATGATTTTTGTCTACAAAAGAAAATATTTTTTTATTTAACCTCCCAATTTATTTACAATCTGTAAAACAACTTACAATGAGTAAATGTTGTGACCACTAGTGTAGGTGACTTGGAGAAAATGATTCATTAAGAGGAAACAGTAGCGATCAACAGGTAGCGAAAACGCGTTCCAAGATTGCGGCTGTAATTTTGAATATTTTTTCGAGATATTTGGCACACATATTCGCAATATAATAAAGAATGGCGGTACAGAGCCCAATTTGAAAAATATATTAATATGTGGAAATTACTCTGTAATTAAATACAATATTAAAAAAAAACGAGCCTCTACCGCCATTAAGAAGGAACACAAAAATACACTTTCTTCAAATAAACTTTTTTATCCGATGCCTAGATTTTGTGTCATTTTGGAACTACTAATGAAATAAAAAATTTTAGTAGTTCCAAAATGACAAAATGTAGGCATCGGGTAAAAAAGTTTATTTGAAGAAAGTGTATTTTTTTGTTCTTCTTAATGGCGGTACAGGCTCGTTTTTACTTTATCGTACTACATACGCAGTATGAGTATAATAGATAAAGTTATAGGATCGTGCAAAAATTTTTTTTTCAGATTTCACTTTTTTTCGACGATTTGAGTCCACCTGAGTCTAAAAAGCAAATAAAAAAACATGTCGGAAGTATGTACGTACGTACGTATGTACGTACGTATGTACGTACGTATGTACGTACGTATGTACGTACGTATGTACGTACGTATGTCGCCACCGCCCAGCAAAAACTACTAGACCGATTTCGATGAAATTCGGTATGAGTAAGTTTAAGAGAATTTTGTCGAGAAACTAAGCTTTTGAAAAAAACCTCTCAAAGGGGGGCCAAAATAGGGGGGTTATTTGGGGCCCATTTTTGCAAATTTTGACCGAAACGAATGAAATTTAAGTTAAAGTTAGCTCATCGACAGGTAAATAGAAATACGGAATTTCACATTTCCAAATCCAAAATGGCGGCCAGCATGGCCGACCGCCCACCCGATACATTTCCCTACCAATCTAAAAACTTGTTTAAGATAAATTTAATCTGAAAAAACATTTGTATAGCCTAAAGATGGGGCTATAACAAGAATATTATCGTTTTTCAGAAAAGTTATGGGTTGCCTATATTTAAGGGGTCAAAATTTGACATAAGTTTGAACTAGATTTTCTGAAAAATGGCTCCAAGGAATTTATTTATTTTTTGATATGTTTTTGATATCCTATCGGTAAATTCAATAACATCAGTCGGATTTCTTAACTCCTCATAGGAGGGGAGTTATGAATTTTTTATAAAAAAATATTCGAGTGCCCGTAACTTCCTCTGTAATAGAAACTAAAATTTGAAATTTGGTAGACATATATAGTACGTTATTATCTATTAGCACAATAAATTTTATCTACAATATAGCTTCCGGTTGAACCGGAAATGAAAAAAAATCTTAATATTTTAGATACGCCCTGTATATTTTTACATATTTTGAAATAATGTAAAATTACCTTTCCAATGACATAAAAGTCGTTGCTGTAACTCAAAAACTCGAAAAGTTACAGAAAATTGAAATTTTGCTAGAATCTTGTGTGTGTCCCCTCTCACGCGATTATAGCAGAGCATTATTATAGGGCAGTCGATGAGGGTATTTGGCTCCGAATTCCATCCTACTACATCGATGTACTTGATATTTTCACAGTAAGTAGGGAATAGCTCAAGAAACAAAATCTACCCTATATACTATGGCGCTTTTATCTTGGGGCAATTCCCACCCCTTCAAGTGGGTGGAAAATTTGTTGGTCAAAATAAGCATGGAAGTGGCTAGAGAACCTATTTTTAAGCAAAAACTGATCTATACTTTTTTTTTGAGAACTCAATACTTTTTGAGTTATGCGTAGTTGAAAATTGGCCATTTTCATTCAAAAATGACACGTTTTCGGACGGTTTTTTGTGAATACCTTAAAAACTATGCATCAAACTAAAAACACTATATAAAATTTTTTTTAGATTATAAATAAAAAGAGATTCGTTCCTTCGTAAATTTTCTATTTATAATACAAAAAGAGATATGGTAGGTAAAAAGAGTTTGTTTTTTGGTGCATGCTCAAAGTGCTCATGCTTTTATAGTGTTTGAAAAGGCCTTTAAAACGAGCACCGTTAAATGTCGGTTACATTCAAACTAAGCGAAATATGGTGCAAAAAAGATATGACTAATGTACTTTAAGGAAAAATGATAAGTACATACATTTAACCCCTCATTCACCAGAATTTAAATGCATTGTTTTTCTTTTGCAATACCTCTTAATATAGTGTTATTTCTACTTTCAAAAAGTTGGACGGGTGAAAAAAATAAGATCAAATTATAGGGCGCATTTTTAAATTTTCTTAAAATTCTTTCTTTTGCTCCATGCAATTCGAAAATAAAAATGTTCTATCCCCGAGAAGTGGTGGGAACCGCCCCCATGATAAAAGCGCCATAGTATAATATAGGATAGACTTTGAATTAGGAGATTTGGCTTTGGGCTACTCCCAAAATTTCATTACAATCCATGCAGTAAAATGCAAATATTGTAAACTATTAATTTCTCAGAAAAATGAACTAATTTGAAATGAAAGTATGACTAATATTCTATTGATTTATGCAATAATCTATAGTGTGTCCCCGAACATTTTCTCAAATGCAGGAATTAATGATGCGTAGACCCATAAAATATTTTCAAGTATACAAGGTGTTTCTAAAATATCAAAATAACGAGTAACTTTGTTATTTTTATAGAATGCCAGTATCTAGTACGATAACGATAATAGATCGGTACGATAAAGTTCTCGGGCGGCCCTTCCGTCCAGCGTTTTTTAATATTGTATTTAATTATAGAGTAATTTCCACATATTAACATATTTTTCAAATTGTTCTCTGTACCGCCATTCTTTATTATATTACGAATGCGTGTGCCAAATATCTCGAAAAAATATTCAAAATTACAGCCGCAATCTTGGAACGCGTTTTTGCTACCTGTTGATCGCTACTCTTTCCTCTTAATCATTTTCTTTACAAATATTTTACATAGATATAAAATTGTTTGTCTCTGAGAATTACGGCACATATAACTAAAATCGCGATGGTAAATCACTAGGTGTATTTCGTCTAAGTCTTCGTCTGACTGGTTGTCTCATCAGGTTTCTGGCTAGTACATCTGGATGTTTGGATGTCAGTCTGTCTTTTCTGCGCGAAGTTAGTAATTTCTTCTTTTACTGTTACAATTTCTAGATCGCGTCTAATAATATTATTTGCAACATACCATGGAGCATTAGTGATTATTCGAAGAAACTTCGACTGGAACCTCTCCAAGATTTCGATATTGGAGTTTGATGCAGTACCCCAAAGTTGGATCCCGTAACTCCATATTGGCTTCAAAATTGCCTTGTAGACAAGTACTTCATTTTTCATCGAAAGTGATGATTTGTGACCAATCAGCCAGTAAAGATTGTGTAATTTGAGACCAAGTTGTTTACGCTTCATAAAAATGTGTGTTCTCCAGTTTAATCTTTGGTCTAGGTGCATTCCAAGGTATTTGACTGTTGCTTGCTGTTTTGGTTGGTGGTTGTTGATATATACAGGCGGGCAGTGACCTTTACGGTTTGTGAAGGTAATGTGAACCGACTTTGTTTCATTTGTTTGAAAACGCCACCGTTTTAGCCAAGTTTGCATTTTGTTGAGGCTGGTTTGCAGAAGTTGAGAAGCTATCCGTGGGTCCTGATGTACTGACATCACTGCTGTGTCATCTGCATATGTAGCTGTCGTGGTTTAAAAGTTTGTTGGTAAGTCCGCTGTGTACAATAGGTATAACACTGGCCCCAGAACACTGCGCTGTGGAACTCCGGATCCAACTGGAAATAGAGACGTGCGCTCATCTCTATGTTGTACAAAAAAGTAACGGCTATGGAGGTAGGATTTTAAAATTAGGAAGTGAATGAGAGGAAGAATTTTTTTAAATTTGTATAGAAGGCCTGTGTGCCAGACTTTATCGAATGCTTGCGAGATGTCTAGAAAGGCGGCAGTGACAGACATTTTGTCTTCCAATGCTCGATTTACAGTTCTGCATATCCGATGAACCTGTTCTATTGTTGCGTGTTGGGATCTGAATCCAAACTGGTGTGCAGGGATTAGTTCTCGATCTGATAGGAGTGGTTGAATTCTTGAGAGTATCAGTTTTTCTAGGATCTTTGACACTATCGGCAGTAAGCTTATGGGTCGATATGATTTGACATCTTCCAGAGGCTTACCTGGTTTGGGAATTAGTACAATTTTTGCGACTTTCCAGAGGAGAGGGAAATATGCGGTTCTTAATAGTGCATTGAATAATTGAGTGAGTGCATTGTTTAATAATTTTACTGGTTATAAGATCGAAGCCTGGGGACTTTTTCGATTTAAGATTTTGTATTATTTTGATCACTTCATTGTCCTTAAACTTTTCTGGTGGAAGTTCTAACTGGTATGGAAATTCTAAAAATTGTTGGATGGATGCTTCAAAGTTTTGATTATATTCTCAGCAGGGAAAGGTTGAAAGACGTCTGTGAGATATTTTGCAAACACTTCTGATTTTTCTTTATTGCTTTTGGCCCATTCGCCGTTTTCAGCGCGAAAAGGAGGGTTGGTTGATTGAGGTCATTTAAACTTTTTTGTAGCCTTCCATAGAGAATAGTCTGTACTTTCTGTTGCTGATAGATTGCTAAGATATTCTTTAATCCCATCGTTTTTGTAGTTATTTAGGAGAGTTTTGAGTTAAAGTGTAGCCTGGTTGAGTCTGGTTTTGTCCTGAGGCGCGTGCGTTCTTTGCCATGTTTTTCTTAAATTTCGTTTTTCTATGATTTTTTGTCTGATTATGCTTGGTAGCTCTTGTTTCATGAGCGTCATGTTTTTTAGGGGTGTTGTCAAAAGAAAATATGGAGCTTTATAAGAGGTCAAAGAACACAGGTGAATGAACTAATAGAACCAAAACACATATCTAAAAAAAGCTATATGCAGAGGAAGAACAAACAACGCTAAAACCGGAAACACCAGAAATGACCACAAATGAGATAGTTAATATAAGTACACAGGATGTTCGAAAACCACTTTAAAACACAACAGCTGCAGATAAAGACGAAAAACGAAACAAATTACTGAAATATTGTGGAGCAGCAATGACAGCAAAATTAACAAGATCAATTAACAAAATTATAAAACATAATAAAATACCGGAAGAAAGGAAAACGAGCGAACTAAGTCTACTATTCAAAAATGGAGATAAAAGCAGTCAGAAAACTACAGAGGTATCAACTGGTTAAGTTAAGTACCACTCTTACAACTAAATTTTTATAAGAACTAATGAATTAGTGAACAGTTCAGCAGATGAACAATAGGGTTTTCGTACTGGATGGTTTTCTGTACTGGTGTACAGATGCAATATTCGTTATAAAGCAAATTACTGAGAAGTCACTAGAGTATAATAGACCAGCATTTCTATGTCTGATTGACTTGAAGAAAGTATTTGACAGAATAACACTCAAAGATGTATAGACCAGGGCGGATCTGTAAAAATATTAGTACATTTGGACGTTGAGAGGTGACTCAATTTTTTTTGCAGAAATTGCTTGAAAATAAATCAAATAATAATATTTGAGTTATCCTCCCTGTCAAAAAGGTCCGGAACATTGTTTAAATAATCAAAATGTCAAAAAATGAAGGAAAAACTCGATTTTTTCTTCGTTTTTTGATTATAACTTTAAAAGTATTCATTTCCGAGAAAAGTTGTACTAACATAAAAGTTGTGTAATTAAATTTGCTACAATATAGAATTAGTTAAAGATTTAAAAAATAGTCACCCTTGTTGCCAAATAGCAATAATTGCGAAAAAACCATACAAAAACAAGTATTCGCATTTTACGTTTTTCAACCATTTATGCTAAACTTGAACCTTCATATTTCACCCAGAAAAACTTTATGATACAGTAAAAAAATTCTGTAAATTTCATTAAGATCGGTTCAATAGATTTTGCAAAATAAATTTTGCAATCCAGCTTTCGCAAAAAAAATTCATTTTTTCAAAATGTTACAGGACTGAAAATAAAGCAGATAGCAAGTTGAAATTTTTTTTGCGTATAGAAGTGTACTGTACCTTTCATTTTCAATTTTTCAAAATTTAAATCGATTTAGACCACGGCGTCAGGAATTTTTTTTAAATAAACATTAAATATTTTTGCTACGCGCAGGACAGCGGATAGTTTGCTCCGATTGGGCATTCCAATGACCTTTGATAATGATTGATACATTTTAATTTTTATTACATTTCGATATAAATAAATAAATTTGTTTATTGCAAAATAAAAACACATACTCTATCCTTTGAAATAACAGTTTTTTAGCAAAAACTTTCTTTGTTCATATATTTTAACTTAGAGAATAAAATTTTATTATTTTTAAACATATGCAATTGTTTAAACAATATTTCACAAACAATAATAAAATTAGTTTGATTTTTGTGGAATTAAAATATTAAAATACAACAAAATATAGAGTAAGAAAATAATATATCAGATAAAGATTGGAAGAAATTTTGATGGAAATCAACTTGTGTGAATAGAAGACCGCTGTCCTGCGCGTAGCACCAAAAATTAATGTTTATTTAAAAAATTTCCTGACGCCGTGGTAATTAATCGATTTTAATTTTGCAAATTGCAAATAAAAGGTACAGGACACTTCTATATTAAAAAAAAATTAAACTTGCTATCTGCTTTATTTTCAGTCCTGCAACATTTTAAAGAAATGAATTTTTTTTGCCAAAGCTGGATTGCAAAATTTATTTTGCAAAATCTATTAAACCGATCTTAATGAAATTTACAGTGTTGTTTAACTATATTATAAAGCTTTTCTGGGTAAAATATGAAGGTCCTAAGTGTAGCATAAATGGTTGAAAAATGTAAAATGCGAATACTTGTTTTTGTATGGGTTTTTTCGCAATTATTGGTATTTTGCAACAAGGGTGACTATTTTTTAAATCTTTAACCAATTTTATATTGTAGAAAATTTAATTACGCAACTCTTATGTCAGTACAACTTTTCTCAGAAATGAATAGTTTTAAAGTTATAATCAAAAAACCAATAAAAAAATCGAATTTTTCCTTCATATTTTGACATTTTGATTATTTAAACAATGTTCCGGACCATTTTGAGTGGGAGGATAACTCAAATATTATTATTTGATTTATTTTCAAGCAATTTCTGCAAAAAAATTTGAGTCACCTCTCAACGTCCATCTCAAAACAGATGCGCCCTGGACTAGTAATCCATTTTGTGTATAATAGAGAAGTTCCCCTAGATATCATCAAAACTATTGAAAACATCTATCAAAACAACAAAATGGAAGTCAGAATAGATGGGCAACTTAAACAGAATCTATAGACGTAAGCAGCGAAATAAAACATGGAGACTCATTGAACCCTAAGCTCTTCAATTTAATCATGAATGAAATCATCAAAAGCGTCAATTATTGTCTTTCTTCCTAGTTTTTTTATTGTCTTGTAACATTTTTTGTTTTTTTTTCTCCAATATACGGCGCTACTAAGTGTCGATCTCACTTTGCAATTATTTTTAAACTGCTTTTTAATAACTTTTAAAACGCAACAAGATTTCAGTCGCTGGTTAAGAACTATAAAAGTTGTATTCTCTAAACCACGGAAGACGCCCTATTAATACACATACTTTCTCCCATAATTATTTTTTTAAATTAATGGGTTTCGATGGGGTTTGGAACGTTGATCATGTGTTAGAACGGGTAACTTCCTGAATAAAAATGTTTCACTTCTGGTTGGGTTGTTTAGGGGACAAGACTTGTTTGTATACTTTACGCGATTTATTTGATTGTGTTAAAGTAATCTTACTACAAAAAGTATTTCTATGAAAAAATGTACTCGAATAGTCGTAACAATATCATATTAAAAATAAAATAAAAATTTTATTTTTAATTCAGTCGCAATGCGAGGGCAAAACAATCTTACTTTTCAATTAGAATACGGAGCGCAGTCCAGTCCTCTGAATCGCGATTTTCGGCTCTTATTGGAGCCTCATCGGAGAGAACGTAGGCTTGTTCTCCATACTCCAATTGATCAGCACCGAGAGCTTTTCCCACCCATTGCAACTGAAGTGAAAATATTAGGTGACTAGCGTCATCTGGCAATTAAAAGATGAAGTTTTCGATCCTAATATAAGTACAATAATAATATTTAAAAAATATTAAAATATTACTAAAAGATTTTTAAATTAAAAACTTATTGGTCCATTTCCTTGGTAACACCTCCAAGGCTTCTAAAATTTGCAAGCCAAATGGATGCTGATATCATATTAATCTATCTATCTATCTATCTATCTATCTATCTATCTATCTATCTATCTATCTATCTATCTATCTATCTATCTATCTATCTATCTATCTATCTATCTATCTATCTATCTATCTATCTATCTATCTATCTATCTATCTATCTATCTATCTAATCAGCCTTGAACGCCCATTCCTGGCCCTCCCCTGTTAATCTCCATTGGTCTATATTCTGGGCGATCTGCATCCAGTCCTTTTCTGCCGTTCTCTTTTAAGGTCGTCCGTCCATCTCATCTGTTGTCTTCCTCTTTTTCTTTTCTGTCATATCATATTAATGTCAATATCATATTAATATTTAAGCTAAATACCGATTTATTTTTAAGTCATACGATAAATCTCTGGAGATTTGTGGTTGTCAAAGTGTAGAGTCAGTGGTTGAATTTTCAAGAGACAAACTAGTCCCCTTTCTTGTTAGTTAAACATTTATTTTAATGGAACAAACCACTCTGTCATTAAAATAAACTGCTCGTCAAAAGTTAGGGATATAGAAAATTCTGCCGAATTTTCATAGTAGATTTTTTCGTGAACAGATTAACGGATTCCGCTATTTTTTCTATTATTTTAGATTTTTCTTTAGTATTTACACAGTTATGCAAAGGTTTAATCAAACTTTTTTTTTGTACTTATACCGGGTGGAAGAAAAGACATGTTTTTCTTATGTTAAGTTTGAGACGCCCGGTAGGGAGGACGAGGTACTAATTGAGTATACATCGAAATCGTATTGTAGTCTTATGTTTTGTGAACATTTTGTTTTTTGAATGTCCCTGATATCTTTAGAAACAAAAAAAAATAGACGGTTTTGTAATTTAACATGTGTTTTAACCGAAACAAAAGTTTGAGACACCTTGTAGGGAGAAAAAGGCACAAAGGTGAGTATACCTCGATACTATGTTGTAGTCTCATATTTTGTGAATATTTTATTTTTTGAATTTCTCTAATATCTTTAATAACACATAAACTAGACGGTATTACTCTTTAAGATGTGTTTTAACTGACGACATGCATCACATCAGACATGTGAAACATAGAAACACATATTAAAGAGTAATACCGTCTAGTTTCTTTGTTACTAAAGATATTAGAGAAATTAAAAAAATAAAATATTCACAAAATACGAGACTACAACATAATATCGAGCTATACTCACCTTTGTGCCTTTTTCTCCATACAAAGTGTCTCAAACTTTTGTTTCGGTTAAAACACATGTTAATTACAAAACCGTCTATTTTTTTTTGTTTATAAAGATATCAGGGACATTCAAACAACGACATGTTCACAAAACAAAAGACTACAATACGATTGTGATGTATACTTAGAGATGCATCAAGTCAAACTAGTTTGATTTTATTCAACAAACTTGACGACTTAAAAACCAAACTTTTTTTGTAAAAAAGTTTGACTTGACTTGATTTCCAAATATTTAGGTTTGAATTTAAATCAAACTTCTTCAAACAGTTTGAAGTTTGAATATAATATTGCGTAACGTGTTTTCTTTCCAATTCTAATTGAGAGCGTACCGACTTTTGTTTTGACTTATTTGGATAGGTCTGAATCTGCTACTCCGCAAATTAGTTTGTAGTTCATATTATTAAGAAGTATATACTTGGCTTGTTTATTACGTTCGTTTTGAAGTGTGTGCTTTGTGAAATAATATCTGAACCTGAATATTTTTCGGCTCAGAATAATACTCACTTTTGTTGTGAAGAAAGGTCCAGCTACTTATTGCAAACGCGTGTTACTGTGCTTGATCTGGTTAATACAAATTTTAAGATTTTTTCACTTAAATACTATTGTCCTATTGTAACGTGAGCGGAGCGTGAGGGGGCAATATAATACAATCCAGGTAATCCTATGTAAAATATAAACGAAAGTTGAAAAGTTGGGAGATTGTGATTCCGTATTTTTTTTATTTAAGTTAAAAACAATGTTACGTAACGCGCTGTTCGACCCACCCCCACCCCCCGTATAACGCGCCGTAACGTTTTATATGGCCCCCTTCCCCCCAACTTGTGTTACGTAATACTTGAAAGCTTCCAAATTAGATTATATTACACTTAGTATGATAAAAAAACTATCAAACGAATTCTTTGTTTTAATCTAGTAACACTCAAAAATAAAAAAGTTATATCGATAAAACGAAACTTGCCAGCAAGCAATTCTAAGCATACAGGAATCATTTTCAAAAAATTTACCCTATTTTGATGATAATAATCTCTTCCTGTATCAAGATACTTTTATGTGGCACTCATTGTATTATTAATTTTCTTATCTTAATTGGCAACTAACATGTCAATCTCGACAAAAAAGTATATCTACTAAATAAATTATTTTTCAAACTAGCTTGACAAACAGTTTGAATTTTCAAACCTGTACGATTGACCAGTTTGACTTGACTTGAATTATTTGTCAGAAGGATCGACTTGAGTTTGACTTGGAATTAAGTCAAACTCAAGTCAGTTTCAAACATTCAAGTCAAACTTGTGCAACTCTATGTATACTCACATTTGTACCTCGTTCTCCCTACAGGTTGTCTCAAACTTAACATAAGAAAAACATTTCTTTTCTTCCACCCGGTATAAGTACAAAAAATAAGTTTGAGTAAACCTTTCCACAATAGGGAACTTGCACATTTTTTTTATTAGATAGTAATGTTCAGTTTTGTTTACAAATGAGATTTCCAAAATTTCACGCTTCAAAAACTCGTAATAACTTAGAAATACATATTTAAAGTCTTCTGCGGTATAAAATAGTTCAAACGGCCCATGACGTCACATAGTTTTGCATTAGTTTTGATTATGGTTATATTTCGCTGTGTCTAGGTAGACGCTAACGTGTACGCAAATAAAAAAGTTAGGTAGACGCGAATTAAACTTCATCAAGCCAGTGACGTCATTATTTAGCTTGCGCAGTGACTATATATATTTTGGTACATGCTATTTTGATATGTTTAGTGTTTGTTTGATAGAAAAATATTTGTTAAGGGAAGGGAAGCAGAACTTTTCAGATGTTAATTGTAATAAATCAATGTATATATATAAAAGTATATATTTAGGTTAGCAAAATAATTATATGTATTTAGTTGACATGACATGTAGGTACAAAATATTGTTAAAATAATTTTTATACGTAAGTGATGAATTATTATAATCAACTATTCTAAATGCAAAATAAGCCACAATTTAACTAAAAAAATTATTTTATTAACGTTTCGACGTCCAAATCGCATGTCATTGTCAAAATACAAAAATTAGTCAGATTAAATAAATTATTAGAAAAAATTTTTTACTAAGCAACAATATTTTTGTTTAATTTAATATTTTGTATTTTGACAATGACATCCGGTTTAGATGTCGAAACGTTAATAAAATCAATTTTTTAGTTAAATTGTGGCTTAGTTTCCATTTAGAATAGTTGATTACAAAAATGCCACAAGGATAATAGCTTTAGAACAAGTTAATTATTATTGTGAAAGCTTTAGGTCTTCCTTTTATTTTAAACTTGGACGGTAATACTATTTCATTTATAACTAAAAATATATATATATATTAATTTATAGTCTCTTATCTTTTTCGTACTGTTTTAAAATGTTCTTAAACTCATTAAAAGAACTAAATAATTATTGTCCACACTCCACAGTTAATTTAAAAACAAACACTAAACAAATAAAAAATAAGAAATCACTGACACTCGTAACTTTTTTATTTGCGTACACGTTAGCGTATACCTAGACACAACCTTATATTTAGGTATATTCTTCTTCTCCTTCTTTAGTTTATTGGCCTCCACCTACTTGGGTATTTGGCCAGCTCATCGTCGTGGAATAAGTCAAAAATATTTATATTCTAATGACATATATCGTATGTCATTGTAATAATATATACCAGTTTGTTAAAATTGAAGTTTTATACTGTTTTTGAAGGAAAGGAACGAAGGTTTACTATTGAAAATAAAACCATTTTGTAAAAGTACAAATTTTCTATGAATAGTTCAAACGATCAAAAACACTTGTAACGTCACATAAATGTATTTTCTACTGACGTTTATAACGTCTAATTTAAAATTTTGATTATTTTATTGGAAAAATATAAACGTAAAACTGAGTGACGTCACGACTGGTTTTGGACCACCTGTTTTAATTTGAATTTTTAATCGTCTTTAGGGGCCAAACAAAAGACAGACAAAACTTTTTTATCTTTGATACATGTTTTAAATTATGTTCTGTTGTGATTTATAACATTTTTTTCGAATTTAAAAATTTATGCAAGTTCCCTATTGTGTAAATACTAAAGAAAAATCTAAAATAAAAAAATAGCGGTATCCGTCTGTTCGCGGAAAAATCAACTATGAAAATCAGCATAATTTTCTATATCCCTAACTTTTGACGAGCAGTTTAGATTTGAATTTGCAATAACCTCGTCAATCACACTCTAATCAAACGTCATGCCATTGACAAACCCTCCCGTGTCGTGTACAAATTTTTGAATTCGCTATTTTGTTTTATGGTTAAAAATTTCATCATCAATTTAAGTTAAACGCGAAGAAATCTCTCACAACTCATTTCGCAGCGTTTTAGACGCAACGTCCTGTTTTCAGAGAAACCGTCACTTTTCTTATCATTTATTAATATCCGCCTTTACAGGACACTCGAGCGTTTTCGTGGAGGGTACCGTCGGGATCAGAGCCGGGGCGGGACCGGGACTCTTTTCGAAGTGAAAAAATGCCACAGCAAACCTTCTATAATTAAAGTTTTAATGAGTATTTAAACCGTAACTGTTGTGGGAAAGTACAAGATCGATATCCGAGTTATGAATTATTTAAAAAATGTTTCTTCCGAGGAAAGTTTTCTCTCATGCCGACTATTTTTAATTTTTTTAGTAATCTAAAATAACTTTTAAAAGTAAGTAATTAGATATTAATGACAGCTAGATAAATACAGGGACAGACGGGTAATAAATCGATATACAACAAATACATCTTTCAACACTGTTTTGGTAAGTTCAGTTCTAAGCTGTTAGAGCATAAATCCCCATTTTTTTGTTCGACTTTACCATGGTGATAGAGATTGAGCTATTGGTACAACAGGAAACAAGCTAGCAATATACTCAAACCCAGTCTGTGAGACATGCGTACTCTTTAGAAAATGACATGTAAGTGTTATAATTCACTGGGGTGGGGGAATTGATCAGAGGAGATCAGGAACCACTTCACCTGTTCACAATGCTCCAGACTATTTTCCAGGCCCCGATAGCACGCTGATGAGCTATAGAGGCTACAACTGGACAAAATTCTTGTCTTAATTGACATAAAATCATTGTGCTCCTGCTTGCCCGGTGGTCGAGTTCCCGCTCCGAACTGAATCCATTTTGACGACCTGGGGGCGACGCTGTGGTACTCCGTGTTTAGACAAGATTTATCCGATTCGAACCCTGAACCCGGTCACCAAGGAACAAGGTCACTATTCTTGTCGCGGCCCCGCTATAACCATATTCTCTCATTTTATATACCAGCCCTTAATGCCATACTCTGTCAAAGGCTTTGCTTACATCCAGGAAGGCAGCTCCTCTATGTTGTTTATCGTTGATCAACTGCAATGTATTGGGTTAGTCGGGGCTCTTAATGTTCGCTGGAGTGCTGTGTCTCCGAAGCCAAATTGTGCTTCAGGAATTATCACAAGCTGGTTTGTCTCTATTTGGAGTCTGGTTTGTATGACTCGTTCTACTATTTTACGGCGCTGTAAAAGCAGTAACTGCCGTTACCGTTACTCCCTGCTGCAGTCCATATTGCAAGATAAAGTCAAAGGTAAGCGAGGACCCGGTAGAAGGAGAATATCATGGCTGCAGAATTGGAGAACATGGTTTAAGAAAACCTCAATGGAACTGTCTCGAGCCGCAGCGAGCGAGGTTATGATTGCCAATATAATTTCCAATATCCGAAACGGATAGGAATCAGCAGAAGAAGAAGAACAAGAAGAAGAGCAGTAAAATTAAACGCAAAAATGCGTCCTATCCTATGTTGTTATGTTGCTGCCCGATATTTTACAGCTCAGTCTGGCTATCCACTACACTCACCGTGGGATCCATTTTCGCGCTTCATTTTACTGCTCTTACAGCGCCGTAAATTGTCGCTTGTCTGGCCGTAGCCTAAGCAGTTCCCGATTGAGCTACATAAAGAATTCGTACATAAATCGAGCAGTTTACAAAAACAAGAAGTAATTCATTGCCTAACTTTTTGTACAGCGTTCATTCACATTTTATGATATAAACACCAATTATTCATTCACTCAAGCCTTTCTTGATTGCACCTATTACGTGACGAACGTATATCTCAGGTGTCTTTGACAGCTTCCAATAAATTTCGCATTTTATACTACGTGGAATAGTTTAATAAAATAAAACGTAAGAAATAGTTGCAAGCACGAGAGCCATTGCGCAATATAAAGTATCTCTCTAAAATTCCTGAAGGTAACTTTATACAGGGTGAGTCATATTTATAGGGACATAGACTAATGACAGGTTATTTGGACCAAAATATGGCTATTGGGCCAAATATGCCTAAAACCAAAAATTAAAGTTAATTTTTGGTTTTCGTTTTTTGCTAATAGTTTTCCTGTATATTTATAAATTGCTATCAAAATTGGCACAGAGGCATAATCTTAGACAAGAAATAGTATTTTATCTACAATTTTACGTTTTGTCATAGAGGGCGCCACGTGGATCATTCCTGATGATCAAATTGAGTCTAAACTTTTTCTGATGAAACTTTTTAGTAATTTTTATTAGAAAATATGACGTAAACATCATTTTTACCTTAAATTGGTACTCTTGTTTAAACATGATAATTTCAACCGTTTTCTATAAAAACGCAATTGAAGATTTCAGGAACTCAGAAGGGGATATCAAATACCAAACTAATAAACAAAGTTGCAACTGAAATGATTGTGACGAGGCATTTCAATAAAAAAAGTAATGATTACTTTTAAAAAATGCAACACTACACTACACTGTCACATCAAAAATAATTTACTCTGAACAAATGACATTTACCAACAACAATGATCTGACAGTCCAAAGCATACTTTTCATAAATGTAAAAATGATGTTTACGTCATATTTTCTAATAAAATTTACTAAAAAGTTTCATCAGAAAAAGTTTAGACTCAATTTGATCATCAGGAATGATCCACGTGGCGCCCTCTATGACAAAACGTAAAATTGTAGATAAAATACTATTTCTTGTCTAAGATTATGCCTCTGTGCCAATTTTGATAGCAATTTATAAATATACAGGGAAACTATAAGCAAAAAACGAAAAACAAAAATTAACTTTAACACCCTGTATCTTTTTTCTCAGCAACATTTTATTAAGGCATATTTGACCCAATAGCCATATTTTGGTCCAAATAACCTGTCCTTAGTCTATGTCCCTATAGTTATCACTCACCCTGTATAATCATTTATTTTCTTATTTATCCATCCACCTTGACTTAACAAATTGACGCACGCCAACCCTGTCCTGCAGGCAAAACTTTTAGTTCAAGTAAATAAGCAAAAAAAGTAGGTACCCTGTTTGTGACACTCGCCCCTCTAGGCAAATGACAGTTGTTCTGAGTAGTACGGACCTCTATAACAAGAACATACATGAACCTGCAACCGATTTTTTGACTTATTCGTTTTTAACAAATTAATGTCAAAAAACGATCAATTTTCGCTTTTTTCGTCTCTCAGCATAAGGTAAAGTATTTGAAACAAGTTTGAGAGTAAGGCTGTGGTCTCCAATAAATGCCACAGGTTGCGTAGAGCGTCAAGCCAGACGTTGCGTTGCATACAGCGTTGGTTGGTCAACGGCAACTTCACGTAATCCATATAAAACATAGGCATGATTATCATAAAACGCCGTACGTCGCGTCCAGCGTCAGGCTGTGGTCTCTAATAAATGCCATAGGTTGCGTACTGCGTCATGCCAGACGTTGTTTACAGCTTTTGTCGGTCGCCAGCAACATCCGATTTGTGTTGTTATCAGTCGAGTGCGATCTTTCAATTTGTTTTGACTTGAAATGCTACAAGAAATTTATGTATTAATTAGATATTATTATTTAGTTAGTTAATAAAAATATAGTATTTTCTAATATATTAATTATTTCACTTATTTTTGTAAAAGATTGATATACGTTTTCTACACACTTATGACAAATGAACGAATGGAAAAAGACAGGTATTTTAAAAGGGTGTAAAATATTTTTTCTACGAGCGTCCAAAAATGTCTACTTTCGCGCACGCATTTTAGTTTAGAAAGTTTCACTTTTCCGCACGCGTGTTACTTTTCCGCACGCGTGTTAGTTTTCCGCACGCGGTTTTTACTTTTCCGCACGCGTGTTAATTTACATATGTTAATATGGCCTTAAAGTAATTATAATACATGCAATAAACTAATATTTAGATATTATTTACTTATTTATTTTAAATATATCTTATTGTGTTCCTGTCTTAATGAAATTATCGCGATTATTTCATTCATAGGAGATTCTGACCAATAGAAAGCTACAGACATGCAAATTAAGGTGATAATTTTTGATAACCTCCCGTCGTTAAGCATATTACGTCAGATGCCCTTCGTTGCTATGAAAAAATACATTCAGTGACATTAATGACAAATGTTTTAAAAATTATAAAAGTGATGACTTTCAACCGTCAAATACATATTTATAACAACTGTGTGTTTAATTTCACTAATTGGTACTTACATATATAAATTACAATAAAATTTTGGTTTTGAACAGTTTTATTCATGAAATAATCGCAACAAATTGCACTCGAACTCTAAAATTAATATAGAATTTTAGAGCTCTTGTGCAATTACTACTGACAATTCGATGAAATAAAATTATTTTGACATAATATTCGAAAGTCAAATCGGTAGACAATAACAGTCGTTTTGAATCATCGTCATGGAAACCAAGATCGTCGTCATGCTAACTAATTATATTGAAAGTTTGGTTTTGACAACCTTGTCAAAGAATTAATTTGTGTATGTATTTTCATATTAATTAAATTAATTGATTAAGATTTGGTAAGACTCTTAGAAAAAATATTGTTCCTAACTCTTGCAGAAAATCTCTTTTCCGCACTCGACTGCTTGCCGAACTCCCGCTTCGCGTCGTTCGGCAAACTGCAGTCGCCTGCGGAAAATAATGACTTTCTGCACTTGTTAGGAAAATAACTATTACACACTTATTTTTCCCAACGTTTGTGTTTTTAAATAGTGTTTTTATCATGTTATTCGCATCATATATATGTATTGACTTGCTATCTTTGACGAGCTCAATTAACAACTCGTCTTTTTCTCTTTTATGAATTAATTTCCTCATTTCGCCGTGTTAAAACGCATACCAGCCGTACAATGTTTGAAAATAACTAAAGACGTTGCGTCCAACATTTGGAGCAGGTTGACGCAGCGTTCGACGTACAGTAGAAACAACATATACAGGGTGTAACAAAAATACAGGTCATAAATTAAATCACATATTCTGGGACCAAAAACAGTTCGATTGAACCTAACTTACCTTAGTACAAATATGCACACAAAAAAAGTTACAGCCCTTTGAAGTTACACGATAAAAATCGATTTTTTCCGATATATCGAAAACTATTAAAGATTTTTTAATGAAAATGGACAAGTGGCATTCTTATGGCAGAAACATTTTAAAAATAAATTATAGTTAAATTTGTGCACCCCATAAAAATTTTATGGGGGTTTTGTTCCCTTAAACCCCCCAAACTTTTTTGTACGTTCCAATTAAATTATTATTGTGGTACCCTTAGTTAAACACAATGTTTTTAAAACTTTTTTGCCTCTTAATATTTTTTCGTTAAACCAGTTTTAATCGAGATGCGGCTTCTTTTTTAATATGTTTACATAAAAATGTTATGGGGGGTCTGTGCCTTTAAACCCCCCAAATGTTTGTGTACGTTCCAATTAAACTATTATTGCGGTACCATTAGTTAAACAGGATGTTTTTTAAACTTTTTTGCCTCTTAGTATTTTTCCGATGTGGCACCTTTTATCGAGATGTGGCTTCTTTTCTAATATGGTTCAAAATATACCTCAAACTGTAATTTATAAAAAAAAATTCATATTATTACCAGGTCTCTACAATCGTTTGTAACAGTATACAAATATGTGGTGGATTTGACAATTATTCAAAATATCTCGATAAAAAAGAATGTGTGTGTACTTTGTACGCACGTAAGAAGTTATACTTCTATTATATGATTATATGATTATATGATTATAAACGAAATTAATATACTTTTTATTTATATTTTATTTAAATATTAAATTAATTTATACTTAATACTTCTCAAACATTTTTATTAAAACAGTGCCAAAAATTAAAATAATAAAAATATAAAACACACACAAACACATTAAAAATGCCACAAATGATTTCTGAACATTAATTGTCGGAAAAATTTTTAACTAAATACGTATTTTCTGAAAATAAAATTATATAATAAATATACTTACAATCATAAAATGTGTAAAAAAAAATAAAAAAATAAAAGTTTCTATTGGGATTCGAACCAACTTACCACGCGGCTGGTATTTGCGTTGTATTGGGATTCACCCGCATTAAAACTGCGCTACAGACACAGCTTGTCATTATGTGCGAAGATCGTCTAACTAAACAGATTAACCTTTTGACATTTTTAACTTATGTAAATCAAATTATTTTGATTTTGAATTGAAATGATTTAGAATTGAAAAAATACAACAAAACATAGGGTAAGAAGACAATATATTAGGTGAATATTAAGGTGTAAAATAAAAGTATTACATACTACTTATGTATTTTGGTAGGTTCAAGGTAGGTATCGGAGCCCGTATAACGACTAATAAATTTCGCAATCAATTGCGTCGTGCGAAGTGGCTATGTTCAAATATCATAACAAAATTCGATCAACTATTTATAAAACACTTACCAGTGAAAGATTATTTAGCTTTGAATAAGCGAGATCTGCGGCACTCATACTAGGCACAGTTTGATGAGCTTTCACATTGGCATGCAACAATCATCTCTTCTATGTAAATAAGTCCAAAAATATAATATGAAAACTATTTAAAAAGGCAGTATAACCATTAACTAACTTTTTGTTTGTTGTTTCTCTTCCTACAAATTTTAAAACGCAACAAGCATACATTATAACCAAACCATGCACAGTCCCACAGCTGTGTCACAGCTGCCATATCGGATAATTTTTGTCATGTCATTTGAACATCCAATCAGAACAAAGTTATAATGCGCATGCGCCCGGTCGCTAGGTTTTCCCATATAAAATTTCACCGTCATTACGCCCGTAAAGAAGTATAACTTCAAAAAATAGCTTTTCCAAAAAAGTACTAAGAGGCAAAAAAGTTTTAAAAACAGTGTGTTTAACTAAGGGTACCACAATAATAATTTAATTGGAACGTACAAAAAAGTTTGGGGGTGTTTAAGGGAACAAAGAGAGGAATAAGAGAGGAATAGGACGCAAGAAAATGTCCTGGCTCCGAAACATAAGGCAATGGACAGGGATTACCGACATGAGACATGCACTGATCCACATTGCAAGAAACAGAGAGTTAATGGAAAATGTGATCGCCAACATCCATTAGTGGATTTGCATTTGAAGAAGAAGAAGGGAACAAAATCCCATAAAATTTTTATGGGGTGCACAAATTTCACTATAATTTATTTTTAAAATTTTCCTGCCATAAGAATGCCACTTGTCCATTTTTATTAAAAAATCTCTAATAGTTTTCGATATATCGGAAAAAATCGATTTTTATCGTGTAACTTCAAAGGGCTGTAACTTTTTTTTGTGTACATATTTGGACTAAGGTAATTTAGGTTCAATCGAACTATTTTTGGTCCCAGAATATGTGATTTAATTTATGACCTATATTTTTGTTACACCCTGTATATTATTTCTGGTATAAAACATACAGACGCGACCTACTGCGTGACGGTGTACGCAGCCTACGGCGTCTATTAGTGACCACCGACTAAGAAACTTATAAGTCATATAAAAACCTTCAAAATGGTGTTTTCTATATGGTTATATCTTTATTTGTTGCTTAGAAAATTGCAAAATAAGTAAGAAATTTTGATTTCTTTTTATAAAAATGTTAAAAAAAAATTTTTAATAAACCTAAAACCCTCATATTAAATTGAACGGTGAAATACTTTAATAGTTATTTTCCTAACAAGTGCAGAAAGCTTTTCCGCACGCGACTGCAGTTTGCCGAACGACGCGAAGCGGGAGTTCGGCAAGCAGTCGAGTGCGGAAAAGAGACTTTCTGCAAGCGTTAGGAACAATATTTTTTCTACGAGTCTTTAAAAAATGACCAAATCTTAATCAATTAATTTAATTAATATGAAAATCCATACACAAATTAATTCTTTGACAATTCAGCATAATTGGTTAGCATGACGACGATCTTGGTTTCCATGACGACGATTCAAAACCACTGTTATTGTCTACTGATTTGACTTTCGAATATTATGTCAAAATTATTTTATTTCATCGAATTCTCGCGTTAATTTCATTAAAACATGAACACAATAAGATATATTTGAAATACATTAGTAAATAATATCTAAATATTAGTTTATTGCATGTATTATAATTACTTTAAGGCCATACTAACATATCTAAATAACACGCGTGCGGAAAAGTAAAACGCGTGCGGAAAAGTAAAACGCGTGAGGAAAAGTAACACGCGTGCGGAAAAGTAAAACTTTCGAAACTAAAATGCGTGCGAGCGTGCGCAAATGTAGACATTTTTGCACGCTCGTAGAAAAAAGTTATTTTATTTGTTTATCCCAAATTAAATTTTTTTGCAACAATGTAAGTCGAAAAATAATAAAGTTACAGTAATTTTACAGTAGCCTATGGTAGGGGAGCCCAAGCGGGGATTTTTGCAGTTACTCCTATATGGGGAGAAACCTAGCACCCTGCAGATGTACCTCTACCATATATTGGCTCTTAACACAGGGGAGTCCGTTAAGGGAGGCCCGAAAAAAAATCTATCCTTAAAAATACTCGAAATTGTCAGATTAAGATAAGGTAAGTTAAGTACATGCAAAAGAGTGTATATTTCAAAAATCTGACGATTTGAGCCGGGCGTAAGGAAATGGGTGAGTCCCAAAGTTTCAGAAAAAAGCGAATATTTCGCGAAATGAATGACAGATCGAAAAACTAAAAAATATGTGCTCAATATTTTTTTAAAGTCTATCGAATAATACCAAACACGACTTCCCACGGAGAGGGGGGGGGGGGTAAATTTAATATTTTAAATACGAATCCCGCGATATTTCGCGAAATGAACATTAGATCGAAAAACTGTAAAATACACTTATTCAATACTTGAAAAATCTATCGAATGGCACCAAACACGGGGGGTCGTGTTGGGGGTGGGGGGTTACTTTAAAGTCTTAAAGAGGAGCCCACATTTTTTATTGCAGATTTGGATTCCTTACGTAAAAATAAGTAACTTTTATTCAAAACATTTTTTCGAATTATGGATAGATGGCGCTATAATTTAAAAAAAACGATTGTTGGCCAAAACGGCCAATGCCTTGGCCGCTAAGAAGTCCAGATTTGACAACGCCGGATAATTCACTGTGGGTTTTGATTAAAGAGGAGGTTAGAAAACGCAGATATGTCTCGAATCAGGACTTGTGAAACAGAGTTCGTCAAGCTTTTACGTCAGTGACTCCGCATATGAGAGGGATGAACATACGAACATGGCATCGTATCAATGTGTGTTGCGACTATGGAGGAAGCAGGGTATTTTCTTATTAGGCAGGCTTATTATATCTAAGCAGGCTTATTTCCAACAATTATCAGTGACATTTTCTGCTATAAACAGCAATTATTATTCATTCACTCAAGCCTTTATTGATTGCACCTATTACGTGACGAACGTATATCTCAGGTGTCTTTGCTAAAACGTAAGAAATACCAAGCAGGAGACATATTGCACAATATAAAGTATCTTTCTGTAGCGGATTTTCATCTTGAGACCTAAATTTCCTGACAGTAAATTTATATAACCATTTATTTTCTTATTTATCCATCTACCTTGACTTAACAAATTGGCGCACGCCAACCCTGACCTCCAGGAAAAACGGCTTTTAATTAAAATTTATTTAATTAACTTTTTGACGTCCTCCGTACATCAGAACAGTTTTCATTTATCAGCTCCTGATGTCATTTTGGTTGGTCATTATTAAGCTGAATTATTAAAGTAAGTAAACAAAAATAATAACTCTTTCTCTTGTTGACGCACGACGTTACGGGAGCCCTTCCTAAAGGAACTTTATCAACTTAGGTTTTGAGATATTGAAGTTATTATAAAGGGCTTTCTGGAATAGGGCGATGAATAAATCTTTTTGAAATTCGCAGCTTTTGGGAATTACACTGAAAAAGATTTTAATCGTAGTGGCGGTGGCTATATTCGGGCCAAATTAATAATGGGGTTTTTATTAAACGCCGCGCCGGCTAACTGAAAATAAATATGAGACAAAAAAGATGTGTAAAAAATTAAGGAAAAAATAAAAAATGTGTTTCTTTAAGCGCTTCCGGCCTTTAAAAATTAAAATAAAACATAATCTGTGTAATAGTCTAAAAGCTAGTGAACCCTCCGACTAACTGTCGTCCTATAAGGCTAGAAATTTGTCTAGTGATAATTCATAGCACACCAAGGCTAAAAACCATGACATGGCAGGCATCAGCCGTGCACGTGTATCTACCAGGTGAATCGAAAAGTGCATAGTTTATGGGTAAAATAAACTTTCTCCTGTAAGGTTTAAATTTAAGTATGTGTTTGAGTAAGTTATTTAGAAGAAATGTGTACAATGACAGGCGATTCTGAAGAGCATAAGACCTTGCCAGGCGAGGGGAAAGATTAGGGGTTTTTCCCAAAATTATTTTTTTTGTATCGAAGAAATTTTTTTTAGGTTTTTTGAATCATTCCAAACAGAAAAGGTCTTCAGTGATTTTTCTCTTAAGTTAATAGTTTTTGTTATATAAGCGATTGAAAATTTTGAAAATTGCGAAATCGGCCATTTTTAACCCTAAATCGGACATTTATCTAAAAATTTCAATGTTGCCAAGGTACGTAGATATTCTTTAAACATTGGTTGATGAAATCCCGAAGAGTTTTTTGCAATAAAATATCGAAAACCCCTTTGTTTTTTTAATTGCTAATCAAGCGGGCGCGACACTGTAGTATAAGTGAGGACGTTTGAGTTTGCATAAAATCATTATCTCGAGAATGGGCAAATTTCAAAAGAAATCCTCAGACAGGTCGATTTTTATTTTTGAATTAGCACTTTTTAGCATATATATATATATATATATATATATATATATATATATATATATATATATATATATATATATATATATATATATATATATATATAATACTAGTGACGTCATCCATCTGGGCGTGATGACGTAATCGATGATTTTTTTAAATAATAGTAGGGGTTGTGTGATAGCTCATTTGAAAGGTTATTTAATTCTCTATTCAGTAATATAAACAGTAAGGGCTCATACAGGGTGTACAAAAATTTTTTCTTGTTTTTTGAAAAAGTAATTAGTATCAAAAATAAGCAAGTTACGCTCAAAATAAAGTTGGTCCATTTTTTTTTGATAAAAAAAAACGGGAAAATCACCCCCTAATTAGCATCTCAAATGAAATTAATCGTTACCGCTTCACAAGTTGCTTTACTTATATTGTATTTGTATGATCTACAAGTTTCATCAGTTCGAAAGTACTAAGTAGCTTAGTACTTACTAAGTACTAAGTATAAGTCTTATAAAACCACCAAAACGAGGTTTTTTGTTGAAAAATGAAAATATTCACTCGCAAATAACTAGAAAAGTATTGACTTAGTGAAAAAATTGTATAGAACAAAAGTTGCTTAGAATTAATGAGTTTATCCACTTCCGGACTTGTTTTAAAAGTTTCTTTTTTAACCCCCGAAGAGGGGTGAAAGTCACCCGCAGGGTAAAAGCACACATCGCACAATGTCACTTGTTTTGTTTGACATGTTATCTACGTGTGTGCCAAATTTCATGTCAATTTAAGTGTTTTTTTTTAATTTAAGAAAAAAACTTAAAACTTAACCCAGTTTCGACGATGTTGTAGATTTGCTTTGGACTCAAGTTTTGGTCACCAATGATTTTTAAAAATTTTGCAGAACAATTTTGCAGACCCCGTGTTTCTTTTTCCATCGGGAGAGCCATTCCTCACTAGCCAAGAACGCCTCTTCTGGTTGAAGCTTTGAGTGCAAGATCATAGCCTTGTCTTTTACGATTGGTCCAGTTAACGGGGTTCCTCGTCTTCGTTTTTGAACGAACCACAACCACAGAGCATCTTCCACCAATTCGTGTTTTGCTTTTCTCAGCGTTCAACGCTTCTGTAGAACTTTTTCCGTTTAAATCTGTGTACAAAAGCCTTCAATAGTTTTTCTATTACGCCGCCAGTCGTTGATTGTACTTTTGCCACGTTTTTGTTTCTTTTGTATCACATTTAAATCTCTGCAAATACTTTGCACGAATTCTCCTTTGTCCAATCTTTCCAGAGCTTCTAGTCTCTGTTCCATTGACTTGTACTTACGTTTACGCGTTTCACTCATTTTTAAGCAGTTTAATGCACGACGCAAAACAGTTATTGTCCACACACACAACAAGTATACTGTCTATATAAACAGTAAAAATTGCAAGTGAAACAAGAATGTGTGTGACTAATGCTCAGAGAGCCGGCCGGACTAAGCGGAGACCGAACTAACCGAGGCCGAACTTACGGGAGTCTACTGTATTAGTTTTACATTGATATTTTTTATTCTATTGACTTTAAAACAACTAATTTTAATTTGTTTGTTAAATATTTTACGGTTTTATTTAATTGTTGCGTATTTGTTATTAAATTGGTTTAAAATAAATTATGTTTGACTTCGTGTGTTCGTTTTTATTTAAATTCGCACGAAATAATAGAAGAAATGTTTGGGTGTGTGTAGTTATCATAAATCTTTTTTGACCAACCACACAGCACTTGCTATTAATCAAAGATTCGGTAGAAATCAGTAAATTTTTAAAGTACAATGATGACTTGAAGTCAAGAAGAAAGCATATATGGCAAAAAAACTAATTCAACCTTGCATTTTTCAGAATCAGCCCTCTACTGCAGGGCAAAAGCGATTCAATGATGTCAGGTCTACGTTAGAGCTGTGATATTGTATGTAGTACCAGTTTCCAGTATCTAACCGACAGCGACAGGGTAAGACCGAATTTCAAATGCAACCATCCATTAAAGGCTCCAGTACACCCCTATGAGGAAGGTGCCGAGAACAGAACGAGATACTTCTTCCACCAAGCCACAAGAAGCCTACTTAAGACCAGAGACATCCTCAACAGCAAACGCTAACATCTAACCAGAGCCTAGTCAGGTGGTTGTTGAAGACACCCAAGCAGGGAAGTAGGTACACTGTCACAAATACAGCCTGCAGAAAAAGATGGCCAGGAGGCCAGAAACAGAAAATCAGATATCCGAAGCGGATGCTGTCGCACAAAGTAAGCAGTGTAAAAGCGGAAGAGAAAATTATTTAGTGTAAGCTGAAGGGAAAATTCTATAAAACAGCCATAATGATATACTTTTGGAGAAGCTGGGTTACTATAGGGTCAGGGAAATCATCCTGAAGCTTATAACATCGTATTTGTAAAACCGTTCTCAAGCTGTAAGTATACATAATTCTATTTCCAATTTCAAACCTATTAATTATGGCGTTCCCCAAGGCTCTGTCTTGGGACCACTATTATTTATAATATATACTAACGATCTAAGTAACTATATGCATCCTGTGGAAACAGTTTCCTTCGCAGATGATACTACTTTTATTTATGCAGCCAAGGAAAGTGGGACAGGATCATACATTTCAAATTTTGTCGAAAATAAGGCACAAAATTGGTTTTTAGCGAATAAACTTCAGCTTAATAAGGGCAAATCCCAACATTTATGTTTTAAAGGTATGACAGATACCTCAAACTTGGATAACGTAAAGTTGCTTGGGATAACAGTGGATAGTAACTTGACTTGGAGGCCTCATATAATTGACTTAAGAAATAAATTAAGTTCTACTTTGTTTCTCTTAAGACAATTAAGGAAAGTTACTACTATAAATACATTAAAAACAACTTATTATGCATTATTTCATTCACATATTAGCTATGCTACTATTCTTTGGGGTGATTCATCTGACTCCTTGGTGATTTTCCGTCTGCAAAAAAGAGCAATACGAATTATATCTGGCGTGAGCTATTTGGAGCATTGTCGCCCCTTGTTTTTTAAACTTAGTATATTACCTTTACCGTGCCTATATATTTTTAGTGTTCTTGTTGAAATACACAGGAGATCTGTATCTCTTGTGAAACAACATGATATTTTGTCTTAAATACACGCGACCTAGCTATTAAAATTTTTTCTGTTGTCTAAACTCTAAAGAACTATTTCAGTTCTGTGTATCTTGTCATAAATCTAAAGAACTATTTCAGTTCTGTGTATCTTGTCATAAATCTATCTTTTCGTGTAAGTGTAAGAAGATGTAGAAAATTAATTCCAAGTATGTTTTTTTGCATACGCAGACAAAAATTGTATATTGTTAATAATTATTGTGTCAATAATATTGTTCGTTTACTATACTTACTAAAATGATGGCTGAGTTTTTTCTTCGAATTGCACTCACCTGGAACAAACGCAATAGTCAGTAATCACATTTTGAAATACATATAATACAATGTAATCAGCAATTTGGAAATATTCGCAATAAAAATGTTGTAACGTTTTTCTGTTACAAACAAACCCACAATGGTAGAAATTAAGATTTTTCAATATGTTCTTAAATTCTTCGCAAATAAGCACTACGTACCTGATGAGTAAATGTTCTTATTAGTTACTAC
Source organism: Diabrotica virgifera virgifera (assembly GCF_917563875.1). Lineage (NCBI taxonomy): Eukaryota > Metazoa > Arthropoda > Insecta > Coleoptera > Chrysomelidae > Diabrotica > Diabrotica virgifera. The sequence continues at coordinate 14,992,199 of NC_065447.1, forward strand.
TAATCTGACATACAAAGATAAATTATAATTTGTTCAATATACAGGTTGTAACAAAAATACAGGTCATAAATTAAATCACATATTCTGCACATAAAAAAGTTACAGCCCTTTGAAGTTACAAAATGAAAATCGATTTTTTCGAATATATCGAAAACTATTAGAGATTTTTTATTGAAAATGGACATGTGGCATTATTATGACAGGAACATCTTAAAGAAAAACTATAGCAATATATAGTAATATATGTAATTTGTGAACCCCATAAAAATTTTATGGGGGTTTTGTTCCCTTTAACCCCCCCCCCCCAAACTTTTGTGTACGTTCCAATTAAATTATTATTGTGGTACCATTAGTTAAATTCAATGTTTTTAAAACTTTTTTGCATCTTAGTATTTTTTCGATAAGGCAGTTTTTATCGAGTTGCGGCTTCTTTTTTAATATGTTTACATCAAAATTTTATGGGGGATTTGTTCCTTTAAACTCTCCAAATGTTTGTGTACGTTCCAATTAAACTATTTATGCGGTACCATTAGATAAACACAGTGTTTTTAAAACTTTTTTGCCTCTTTGTAGTTTTTCGATAAGGCACCATTTATCGAGATGTGGCTTCTTTTTTAATATGGTTCAAAATATACCTAAAAATGTAAATCATAAATAAATTACCTAGGCTCCATAATCGTACTTAATAAACCATATATTACAAATATGTGGTGGATTTGACAAATATTCAAAATATCTCGAAAAAACTGACTTTTCGAAAAAGTACTAAGAGGCAAAAAAGTTTTAAAAACATTGTGCTTAACTAATGGTACCACAATAATAATTTAACTGGAACGTACACAAAAGTTTGGGGGGGGTTTAAAGGGACAAAACCCCCATAAAATTTTTATGGGGAGTCCAAATTTTACTATAATTTTTTTTAAAGATAATACTGCCATAAAAATGCCACATGCCCATTTTCAATAAAAAATCTCTCAATAGTTTTCGATATATTTAAAAAAATCGATTTTCATTTTGTAACTTCAAAGGGCTGTAACTTTTTTCTGTGCATATTTGTACTAAGGTAAGTTAGGTTTAATCGAACTATTTTTGGTCCCAAAATATGTGATTACATTTATGACCCGTATTTTTGTTACACCCATCAGCCTTTTCATTAAATTACATTTGATTAATCCTGTAACATGTACCTATCTAACTTACACTAAACCAATAGATTTTAGCGGTGTTTTAGATCAAAGGTGAGAGAAACGTAGTATTTGCACAGAAAATTATCTTGGATAATGCAATGGTAGTTCCAGGAGGTTTAATCTTCTGACCGAATATTAGTTGATTGATTAGATTGAAGCTTGTTGAAAGTTTATTTTATAAATGGTATGAAAAAATTGTTAATTATTTAATAGTTATTTATGATATAAGTGTTAAAAGTACACGTTTAAGGCACGCACGTGAAAGTTTGAGTGCCTTAAAACATGAGTGCCTTAAAAATGTACTTTTTAACACGCATATCATACAATATTTTTTCTGCAAACGTAATTACAGGACAATATCTACAAAAAATTTTACTTGAACTTGACTGACATTCCAATTTTATATTTTTTTGACATTACATCAAAATTGCATATACGGTTAATACGAACTGCAGTGCCTTAAAAATTTTTTAACGCACTAGTGCCTTAAAGTAGCATTTTTAATGCTCGTATGGAGTGCTAAAAATTGCGTTTTTAACACGGTTGTAGAAAAAAAAAATATTATTTTATAACAAATATTTTGATGTACCCTTATTTTAAATATTGCAATCGATGACACTCAGTTGCAAGTCGATTCATTGTATACTTACATTTATTTTTACTTTTAAGACTTTTATATATATATATATATATATATATATATATATATATATATATATATATATATATATATACCAGTTGATCATACTGATGACAAAATCCGTAAAATGAGGAAAAGAAAGTTGGATGGAAGATCAGTGTGATCTTATTATTTTGGCCAGCCAGGACGCAGGTACGGACAAATATTTTTTCGACCACTGTGCTACTGATAGTGGTGATGATTAGGTATCTTTATTTGGGAAGGATACTCATGACTCATGAGGATCATAGTGTTTAGAGTGATATTTTTCATTTCAGTGGATAAGTCATGCGGGGTATGCTCCTCATTACTGATACGTGTTGTATAATGTTAGGATTACAGGTCTTTTGGAGCATTGGTTCGAAGGTGCAGGATGTTGATCACTGCAATTCGGGCATTTTGGGTAAGCTTGACTCAGACATGCATTTTATTTGTGGTCTTTACTACAATTGATGCAGTTGTTGGATTACTAAACTAGACGGCACCTTTATAGTAGGGAATAACAATGTAAATAAAGACAGAGTACAGATAGGTAACAAACTCTCAGAATCGTTCGAAATAAGCACTGGCCTGAAACAAGGAGATGCGCCGCTGTCACCTCTCCTTTTTAATATAATCCTGGAGATAGTAGTAAGAACAGCATACATTAGAACAGAATTACTGACAGTAAATGGACCAAAAATACTACTAGCATACGCGGATGACATTGACATTGTCGGAAACACAGTCACCAATGTGAAGGAAACTTTCAATAAATTGGAGGTAGAGGCAAAGAAAACTGATTTAAGGATAAATGAAGAGAAAATCAAATACATGTGCATCAATAGACAAAAGGGACCAGATAGAATAGGGCAAAATGTTACGATAGACCCATATAAGGTTGAAAGAGTGTAGAGTTTTAAATTCCTCGGAGCAACAATCACTGCAGATAACGATATCACGGAAGATATTAAAGGAAGAATTCAGGCAGCAAACAGATGTATGTATAGTGTATAGCCTCCACTACTCCACAACACTATTGAATCTAGGAGCCTAACACGAGCATCAAAGATCAGAATATATAAAACAGTGATTAGACCGGTGCTGATGTATGGGTGTGAGACGTGGACTCTGACCAAAGCAATTAAAAGAAAACATTGTTTCGAGATGTTTTGAGAGAGAAATCCTCAGAAGAATCTTTGGACGTTATCACGACCCTAATAGCAACCAATACCGAATGGGAACAAATACTGAGGTCGAGCAGATGTATAGGGCGAGTGACATAGTCCAAGAAATTAAATCTCAGCGTCTAAGATGGGCTGGCCATGTCCAAAGACTCTCTAATAACCGACTTACCAAACTGATCTGGGAGGAAGCCCCACAGGAAGAAGACACTTAGGACGCCTACGAATGCGATGGAGAGACAATATATGGTCAGATCTAAGAATAAAAGAAACAGTCAGTTAAGACCCATCCCGGGTTGTAGTGCTACCAGAAGAAGCAGAAAAAGAAGAAGAAGAAGAACCTTGACATCGTTTTGAGTGACTACCTTCTCTACATCTAAACTACCGAAAGTTTTTTTTGAAAGATACATTTTTCGAATTTGACACTATTGCCTATTTTATGTTAACTAGGGACAACAAATGCAATTTCCTATTGTTATAATTTATAATAATTACAACTTCAATCAAAATCCTGTGGTCATACATATCTATTTCTACCTTTGTTGTCTGATTTGATTCTTTTATGAATAAAACATAAAACAAAAATCAAATATAACGGTGTTGTCACACATAATTTCGAAATTTTAATTTTAATTAAATCAGTGTGAATTCAGAGGCCGTTATGACTTTTTTATTTAAATATTATTTTAATTTTAAATAATATCCATTTAATCTATATAACAAATGGCCGTGATCATAATAAATGCAAAAAGGATTTTTAATTAAACAAACAACTATACCCTCGTTTTTTATACAGGGCACGTAAATATAATGTGAGACAAATGCAAAAAAAGAATGTGTGTGTACTTTGTACGCACGTAAGAAGTTATACTTCTATTATATGATTATATGAATATAAACGAAATTAATATACTTTTTATTTATATTTTATTTAAATATTAAATTAATTTATACTTACTACTTCTCAAATATTTTTATTAAAACAGTGCCAAAAATTAAAATAATAAAAAAATAAAACACACACAAACACATTAAAAATGCCACAAATGATTTCTGAACATTAATTGTCGGAAAATTTTTTAACTAAATACGTATTTTCTGAAAATAAAATTATATAATAAATATACTTACAATCATAAAATGTATAAAAAAAAAATAAAAAAATAAAAGTTTCTATTGGGATTCGAACCAACTTACCACGCGGCTGGTATTTGCGTTGTATTGGGATTCACTCGCATTAAAACTTCGCCACAGAGACAGCTTGTCATTATGTGCGAAGATGGTCTAACTAAACAGATTAACCTTTTGACATTTTTAACTTATGTAAATAAAATTATTTTGATTTTGAATTGAAATGATTTAGAATTGAAAAAATACAACAAAACATAGAGTAAGAAAACAATATATTATGTGAATATTGATAGAAATTTTGATGGTAATCAAATTATGTAAATAAAAGTATTACATACTACTTATGTATTTTGGTAGGTTCAAGGTAGGTATCGGAGCCCGTATAACGACTAATAAATTTCGCAATCACTTGCGTCGTGCGAAGTGGCTATGTTCAAATATCATAACAAAATTTGATCAACTATCTATAAAACACTTACCAGTGAAAGATTCTTTAGCTTTGAATAAGCGAGATCTGCGGCACTCATCATACTAGTCACAGTTTGATGGGCTTTCACATTGACATGCAACAATCATCTCTTCTAGGTTAATAAGTCCAAAAATATAATATGAAAACTATTTAAAAAGGCAGTATAACCATTAACTAACTTTTTGTTTGTTGTTTCTCTTCCTACAAATTTTAAAACGCAACAAGCATACATTATAACCAAACCATAGTCCCACAGCTGTGCCACAGCTGCCATATTGGATAATTTTTGACATGTCATTTGAATATCCAATCAGAACAAAGTTATAATGCGCATGCGCCCGGTCGCTAGGTTTTATTATATAAAATTTCACCGTCATTACGCCCGTAAAGAAGTATAACTTCAAAAAATAGATTTTAGAAATATTTTACACTAGTGTTTGTAGAGTTGCTTTATTAGCTAATATTATCCAGGGTTGGCTTGTCAAAAAGGAAACTACATTTTATTGCATTTGATTTAAGTAATTTGGGTTAAATCTTATTGTAGGAGGGGAATCCATGCGGGGATTTTTGCAGTTACTCGAACGCATCAGAAAATCGCATGGGCAGAAACCTTATACCCTGTAAATATACCCTTACCATATGAACTCGTAATACAGAGAGTAAGTTAAGGAGGGTCCGAAAAAAATATATCCTTGAAAAACTCGAAATCGTCAGATTAGGATAAGGTAAGTTAAGTAAACGCAGAAAAGTGTATAATTCAAAAATCTGACTATTTGAGGGGTGCGTAAGGAAATGGGCGAGTCACAAAGTTTCACAAAAAAAGCGAATATTTCGGGAAAAGAACGTCAGATCGAAAAACTAAAAAATACGTGTTCAATATTTTTCAAAAATCTATCGAATGATACCATACCAACCCTCCACGGAGAGAGGTGGGGGATAAATTTAAAATTTTAAATAGGAACCCAGCGACATGATGCGAAAAATACACGATTGAAAAATACACGTATTTGATACCAAACACGACCCTCAACCTCCGTTGGGGGGTATTTTAAAATCTTAAATAGGAGCCCCTATTTTTAATTATTACAGATTTGTATTCCTTACGTAAAAATAAGTAACTTTTATTAGAGACTTTTTTCGAATTATGGATAGATGGCGCTATAACGTCAAATTGGCGCTCAAAAGAGGCGTTAGACAGGGCTGAGTCTTGTCGCCATCACTGTTTAATGCATACTCAGAAGAAATATTCAAAAAAGCATTAGAAGATGAAGTAGCAGGCATAAAAATAAATGGCCTACCCATATGTGAAATTAGATACGCCGATGACACAATACTAATAGCAGAAACTATTACAGATCTACAAAGAATTTTAGATAAGGTTGTTGCAACGAGTGAAGAATTTGGTTTGTCACTAAACATGAAGAAAACGAAATTCATGGTTATATCAAAGAAAAATATTAGAAACATCAATCTACACGTTAATAATAAGACAATATAACGAGTTCAGAATTATAACTATTTAGGGACAAATATTAGTGAAACAAACGATTATACCAAAGAGATCCGAATTAGAATAGAAAAGGCTAGTAGTGCATTCACTAATATGAAACAAATATTATGTAGTAGAGACCTCAGCCTAAATCTTAGAAAGCGAGTACTAAAATGTTATGTATTTTCTGTTCTTTTGTATGGTGTGGAGACATGGACTCTCAATAAACAATGCCTCAATAGATTGGAAGCATGTGAGATATGGACGTATCGAAGAATGCTGAGAATCTCCTGGACAGACAGGATAACCAATGAGGAAGTACTAAGGAGAATACAGAACAGCAGGGAGATACTGGATTCCATCAAAATAAGAAAACTTCAATACTTGGGTCATATAACACGTGGTGACAGATATGAACTCCTAAAATTAATTATGCAGGGAAAGATTCAAGGAAGGCGCAGCATAGGTAGGAGAAAAATGTCCTGGCTGAGAAATCTCAGAGAATGGTTTGGATGCAGCTCAACTGAACTCTTTCGAGCTGTAGTGTCAAAAGTGAAAATAGCAATGATGATTGCCAACCGTCGTCGCGGAGATGGCACGTAAAGAAGAAGATGGCGCTATAACCGGAAAAAACAATTGTTGGAAATGGAAAATTAAATTAAAAAATGGAAAGTCCCCACTAAAATGGAAAACTTAACTTTTTTTGGTTTTAAATCCTAATCTTCACAACCCATTAGGCCCCCATAACGCTTTAGTAACTGCAAATTTAGCATTCTTGCCACCCCTACTATTAATATTTTGAGGCCAGCAATCTACAATCTACAATATTTCCAATTTTTAATGAAACCTGTATATACAGGGTGTTTCATTGGGAAACGGAAATACTTTAACGGTGAATGGAGGTCACCGAGCCGGTTTTAGATATACTACATTTTTTGCCCTAACAACTTTTATAACCGAGTTACAGGGTGTTTTATCGATTTTGCCCATTTCTTTCCTAAGCCATAACTTTAGAACCACCCTGTATATTTTTTTGATATTTTGTACACATATGTCTCATTCAAAACCCAAACGATGGACATACTAACCATAAGAAAAATCCAGGTCCGGATTAACAAAAAATTATAAAGTAATTGTGACCTTAAAACAACACCCTGTATATTCAAATTTTGAAAATCTGTTTGCATATTTGAAAAGAGCACAAAAAAGTAAGTTTAATGGTTCGCTTCAATTTTTCGGCCAGACAATTTTATGACTTTAATTTTGAAATTATATTGAATTTTTTAAGAACTCCGACATTAAAAAGCAGATATTATTAACTTTTAGTTATAATTTATTAAATACAATGAATAAATACTCATTTTAAAAATAATCAATACTTATTTACCACATTGGAACGACCCAATTAGTAATCACAAGAAAAATCCAGGTCCGGATTAACCAAAAAAATATAAAGTAATTGGGCCCTTGAAACAACACCGTGTATATTGAAATTTTGAAAATTTGTTTTCTTATTTTAAAAGTGCATAAAAAAGTGCGTTAAAAGGTGTATGTCAAATTTTTGCGCAGATAATTTAATTACGGCATTTTGAAATCATATTGATTAATTCGGTCAAGGTGATAAGAAGCTGCCAGAAAAATTAAGAACAATCCCAATGTAATTAGAAAATCGATTCGATATCTTCTAAAATGAGCAAGGAAATGCAACGAACAAAATGGCGGACATTTTGAGCAACTGCTATAGTTCAAATATTTTTAATTTATGTTAAATTGTTGAATTGTTTAAACGATTTTTTTTATTAGTTATAGCTGTTTTTTTTTTAATAATTCACTAAATTATTAAAATATCCCAATTCTCGCAATTCTAATTTTTAATGATGTGCATACAGCTACAAATCCAGAGAATCCATGAAGCCAGGGTAGTAAATAAGTATTAAGTATTTTTAAAATAAGTATTGATTCATTAACATTAAATTATTAAAAGTTAATAACACCTGGTTTTTAATCTCAGAATTCTTTAAAATTTCACTATAATAATTTCAAAATTGATGTAATTAAATCAACGGCGCAAAAAATTAAAATAAATCTTTAATCACAGTTTTTATGCTCTTTTAAAATTCGCAGACAAATTTTCAAAATTTCAATATACAGGGTGTTGGTTCAAGGTCACAATTACTTTATATTTTTTTGTTAATCCGGACCTGGATATTTCTTGTCATCAGTAATTAGGTCGTTACAATGTGGTAAATAAGTATTGATTATTTTTAAAATGAGTATTTATTCATTAATTTTAATAATTTACAACTAAAACTTAATAATATCTGCTTTTTAATGTCAAGAGTTCTTAAAAAATTCGATATAATTTCAAAATTAAAGTCATAAAATTGTCTGGCCGAAAAATTAAAGCGAACCATTAAACTTACTTTTTTGTGCTCTTTTCAAATATGCAAACAGGTTTTCAAAATTTGAATATACAGGGTGTTGTTTTAAGGTCACAATTACTTTATAATTTCTTGTTAATCCGGACCTGGATTTTTCTTATGGTTAGTATGTCGATCGTGTGGGTTTTGAATGAGACATATGTGTACAAAATATCAAAAAAATATACAGGGTGGTTCTAAAGTTATGGCTTAGGAAAGAAATGGGCAAAATCGATAAAACACCCTGTAACTCGGTTATAAAAGTTGTTAGGGCAAAAAATGTAGTATATCTAAAACCGGCTCGGTGACCTCCATTCACCGTTAAAGTATTTCCGTTTCCCAATGAAACACCCTGTATAATTATTTTGAATTTCTTTGGTTTTTTCACTCTTTCCTTTTCACTTTCCTTCTTAGTAAACTGATGCTTCAGCGAGACATTTCGAGACATGTTTTTTGGTAATTAAGAGTGTTATGTTGTATGATACATTATTAGACATTTACATTTTTTCGTTATACATAATAGAATTTATGTTTACAGGAGTTCTCAATTTATAAATGTTAAAAATACCTTGCAAACAACGCCCTACTTGTAATTTTATATTTACATTTTCCCCTGGTGGTTTCAGGGCAAAACTTGATAGGCTCCAAGATAATATTTTAATGGCAATTTCTGAATGTAATGGGATATACATGTTCTCCAATTGCTATTAATCCCACAACATTTTCCAAGCTTTCGTCATTCTAACTCTTAAACATTTGCGAAGAGGAATGGGTTTATTTGTAGTCTATTTTTAACCACATAAAATTTACTGTGTGTACAGTTCGTCTAATATACTTAACGTTGCACGTCATTATCTACGTCAAAGATTTAAGTTGACATAGTTGCCAAAGTATAATAAAATCCTGAATCCATTTTAAATCAAATAGATCACATAAAATTGCAAACGTGGATTATACAACAAAACAAATTAATATTGGGTACCGAAAAAGTTAATGAGCTGTAAACACGTAGTGTCTCGCCTCTTGATATTTTGTCTATTACCAGTGAAACTACCAGTTTTTAATTATAGTTAAAGTGATCAAACTAACTTTAAACTGTAAGTTTTATACTACAGTAATCCCTCTTCAACCGCGGGGGTTACGTTCCGAAGAGAAAGGTGCGGTTGGTGAAACCGTGGTTGGCGGTTTCCAGAAAGAAGAATATGACATAATCCCAATTTGGATACGTATATTAGTACATAGAAAGAAATATGATGAAATTGCATATCTGTGAAAAGTAGGTATTATCATATCAACAAAAATAAAGACGCTAAGATCAGCGTCTACATTCGCCGGTATTTTAAACCTTCCGAACTATAAACTAATTGCCGTAGTCTTACTACTAAGAACAAGCGCCAGTAGCATATCTTGAGTAATTTAACGCGACTGGTCAAATTTAAAAAATATATAAAAATAATAAAATATTATCATTAAACATTCAACAGATATCGCAACCGCGGATAAGTGAAACCGCGGTTGATGAGTCCGTGGATAACGAGGGATTACTGTACATACATTATTTAATCGTATATTTGCGTATTTAAACCAGTTTTGTTAGTTTATATTCCTGTATACTACACCAGTTATTGTAAATAGACACAGGTTTATGGATTATAAACAATTTACCAGTTTTGTTTTTTGCGGGAAACGAAAGTAATTAGTTTCGGTAGTACCGTAAATAAATTATCAATATGTCATCAGATGTTACTATACAGGAGATCCTAGCGAATAAATCTTATTCTACCGCAGCTTCACAGCAAAATTTCTTCCCAGGAAAAGAAAACGCAATACTTTTTAGCGCTATTAATAATACACCACTGCAAGATTATCTTATTTCTTTAGGTAATTTAATAAATCCCAAAAATATCTTATTCTCGTCTCGCCCATCTAATAATCGAATATGCATGTATTTAAGTAGCAAGCAAGCTGTTGAGGATTTTACGACAAACTATGGTTCTATACAGGTAAATGGAGAAACAGTCAGGGCCAGAAGGCTCATAACGCCTGCAGAAAGAATAGTACTATCAAATGTTTGTCCAAGTATCCCACACGAAGTAATCATCCAAGAATTAAAACATCTCGGCCTAAACTTAGTTTCTCCAATCACTTTCCTAAAGATCAGTGCCTCTCTTCCAGAATATAGCCATATAAAAAGTTTTAGAAGGCAAGTGTTTATTAGTCCGCATAACACGACGATCCCAGATTCAATTCTTCTGAATTATGATAATACTAATTATAGAATATTCATTTCGCAGGATAGTATGACATGCTATATCTGTAAACAAATAAATCACATTGCTAGTAACTGTCCAAGCAATAAAAATTCTTCTCAGCCTTCAGTACCCTTAACTCCCCCTACTGTTCAATCTTCTGACTCTCCTACCAATGCTGGTAATCAAGTAGACCAAACTTCTAATAATGATCAAAATAAAAATACCGAAATATTTCCACAAGTATCCATACCAAACACCTCTAACTCTACATCAGTGGAAATTATACAGCCCGTTTCTGAAGCAACCCAAGATTTAAAAACTAATGAAAATACTCCACTGGAATCTTCTTCTACAGCCGAAAATATAGAGATAATTTCACAGACTTCACTAGCGATCACGAAAGAATCACCCTGTCCCTCCACCAAACGAACCATAGAGGAAACATTATCTCCACCTGTTGAAAATGTCGTTGATAATCAAACATTTCTTCTTCCTGCTCAGCCTCATAAAACAAAAACTCAAAAGAATAAAAAACCTAAACGCTCATTACCTATCCCCGAATCACTTGAATTATATCTAAGTAAACAATCAACACCGTCCATTTTAAGCTATGACCAATTAATGATGCTTATTGAAAATATTCCAGGCAGCCAATCTCCTATCGAAATTGTTAAAGAATTCACATCTGATTTCCTTGGTCTCGTAAATTTGCTTACCGTCTCTTATCAATATATTCCAGACAGAGCCACAAAATATCGTTTTACAAGGCTAAAAACCCTACTGCTACGTTTTCTCGGTGAAGAAGCTACTACTAAGAGTGAACTCTCTTCAACTGAAACATAACATTCAACTCAATTTTACAGTGGAATGTTGATGGGCTTTTCCATCGCTTACCAATGCTCAATATCATTCAATCAGAACACTGTCCCGAAATTATATGTCTACAGGAAACTAATCATGTATCTTCTAACCCATATTCGCAAATACATTTTACATGCTTTCGTAAAGACCGAACTAACACAGCTCGCGCAAGTGAGGGAGTTGCAATTTTAGTACCACTTATTTCGACTTTCCCGCAGTCGTTGGAGTTTCACTTATCTCAACAAAATGGTAGAATAGTCAACTTCATTTGGACACCTTGGAAATGAAGATGCAGACTCAAGTGCGCGTAGTGCAGTGACTGGTGCGGATTCAGAAACGGTATTACAATATGCCCCTAATGACTTGAAAGTGTTGTTAAAACAATATCTGTTAAATGACTGGCTCGATGAATGGCAAAACTCAAATTTAAAACTTAGACCAATTAAAGACACAGTAAAAAGAGTCAAAACAGTTTATAAAAGTTGTTATGAGCAAGCAGTTTTCAACCGCCTACGACTAGCCATACCAGGCTTACTTACTCATATTTGGTCTCAAGATCTGAACCACCTATTTGTGAATCGTGTAACACACAAGTAACTGTCAAACATTGAATGCCAAAAATATACACAAGAACGTATTGATTTTAATATCGTATCAAATATGTCTGTTCTGGGTGCCAATAATAAAGAACCAAAAATTTAATTGACTTTTTAAAAACAGTTGGTGTATTCAATAAAATATAACAAGTTTTTGTAGATAATGCATGTAACCTTACCATTGTACTATACTTATATTGTACCACATTTTTGTTTAACCTATGTATTGTTCCGTCGCTAATAACCATTAGGTGGATGCGACTTTTTCTTAATAAAAAAAAATTAATATTGAATGTAAATAAATAGAAAGAAAACAAGAATTAAAAATACTTATAGTAAAGAATAAAAACAAATATGAAGTGTCATCACCGCAACTGTCAAACAAATGTTTTTTAAATTTCTCATTATGACTTTCTTTCTTGTAGATTTAGGGCCGGTTGTTCGAACGCTAATCAACAATGATCACTATCAAATATTTAATTACTGTCACAACTGTCAATGTTAACTTTGGTTGGGTTGCTGAAAACGTAATTGATTATAATTATGAGATTAGTTAATCAATTAACATAACAATTATTAACATAATTGATTAACTAATTTCATAATTGTAATCAATAATTATGTTTTTAGCAACCCAATCAAAGTTGACATTGACATTTGTGACAGTAATTAAATATTTGATAGTGATCATTGTTGATTAACGTTCGAACAGCCGGCCCTTAGGTATATACATTGTGGAATAAAAAAACCGATTGTCTTGACTTTAAAATGGTGTATCACAACAAATTCTAGGATTATTTTTAAATAAGATATCCGTAGGATATCAAACAGAATCCGTAATTAGAAAAAAATTTTAAATTGTTTTTATTTTTTTTTTCAATTAGAAGAATATAATTGCAAATTATAACATACATAATTTTAAATTCCAAATAACTTTCCTTAATAACACTTTTCGATATTGTGAAATATAAAGGTACTTTACTCTTGAGCGAACTTCATATTTTTAACTTACCTTGTACACTATTGATAACATTTTATATCTGATGATTGCATCTTAGGTTTTAGACTATGCAGAGCATTTTATAAATAATAATTTTTTTTCATACAGTTAATAATAACAAAGTTTTCCATATGGTTCCAACTTAGTGGGACCTATTGCATGTGTATACCTATGTCACAATTTGAAAAAGCATATCTTGTTTAAAAATAGTCCTAGAATTTTTTACGATACACCATTTTAAAGTAAAGAAAATAAACTTTCTTTTTTATTGTACAATGTATATACTTAAATATACAATAAAAAAAGTTATAATGAGAAATTTAAAAATAATCGTAAAATATATCAAAGATCATAAGAAGTATAAAACTTTGAACAACCATATCTGGCTTAAAAATAGTCATACAGCCTTCAACAATAGACCATTTTAAAGGTAATTGATTTTTCTTCCTATTAAATGTTACACTGCATATACAGTTGAGTCCGGGAATCTTTACCCGTGCGTCGTCATTTAAAGCATATAAGTCGCCGATAAGTCGGAAATTGAAATTTACTAAACGCAACAGCAAGTCACTTACTGTCACTGTCACTTGCTGTTGCGTTTAGTAAATTTCAATTTCCGACTTATCATCGACTTATTTCTTATGCTTTAAATGATGACGCACGGGTAAAAATTCCCGGACTCAACTGTACCTAAAGCTACGTACTACGTAGAAAAAAGTTACAGAACAATGTTTGAGAAGTAACAAGGAAAATGGGCCAAAATCACTGTGAGTAGCGGATTTTGAAATAGTTATTTTCCTAACTAGTGCGGAAAGTGATACTTTCACGCACGAGACAATATTTTTTCTAGGGCCGTACGTTTGAAAAAAAGCCACAAAAAATAGAGTTATATCAATTTTTATTTAGAAGTGAAAATACACAAATTAATTCTTTGGCAAGGTTGTCAAAACCAAACTTTTAATATAATGGGTTACCACGACGACGATATTGGTTTCCATGACGACGATTCAAAACCATTCTAATTTTCTACTGATCTGACTTTTAAATATTATGTCAAAACAATTTTATTTCATCGAATTATCAGTAGTAATTGCACAAGAGCTCTAAAATTATTGAATTTTTCCCGAGTGTCACTTTGGCAGTTTTAATTTCACGAGCCGAAGGCGAGTGAAATTATGTCAAAGTGTCACGAGGGCAAAAATTCTATATTAATTTTAGAGTTCGAGTGCAATTTGTTGCGATTATTTCATGAATAAAACTGTTCAAAACCAAAATTTTATTGTAATTTATATATGTAAGTACCAATTAGTGAAATTAAACACACAGTTGTTATAAATATGTATTTGACGGTTGAAAGTCATCACTTTTATAATTTTTAAAACATTTGTCATTAATGTCACTGAATGTATTTTTTCGTAGCAACGAAGGGCATCTGACGTAATATGCTTAACGACGGGAGATTATCAAACATTATCACCTTAATTTGCATGTCTGTAGCTTTCTATTGGTCAGAATCTCCTATGAATGAAATAATCGAGCGAATTTCATTAAAACATGAGCACACTAAGATAAATTTGAAATAAATTAGTAAATAATATCTAAATATTAGTGTATTGCATGTATTATAATATATTATAATGCCATATTACAAGGTATTTTACTTTCCCGAATGCCGTGCGGGAAAATTTACTTTCACGCACGCCGTGCGGGAAAGTGCAACTTTCGGAAACGAAATGCGTGCGTGAAAGTGGCTCTTTTAGCACGGCCGTAGAAAAAATCATATTTTGGAACCTATAAATCATAGAGACTTCTACTAAACGTCATTTTAAATAGGAAGGATGGCAGCTATTTTTCTGTAAAGCAATACCTATACCTATATCGTGTTTCGTGTTTTTTCTTGCTTTTCTTTTGAATATATTTTTGTGAAAAAAATATTTTTGACTTTAAAATATGATGTTTCGATAGTAAATTTAACCTGGAACAATTTTCCTGTAGACGTGTTTGTACCAAAAGTGCATAGAACTCACCCTAACTCGCCCTATGCCTAGAGACTAATTCACCCCTTTCTCAAAAACGCACCCCTTTAAATAAATTCACTTCGCGGGTTTTTCATATTTAGAGGTCCATTAACTATATGAAATAATATAACCCCCTTAACGTTGCAGCTCCTTTCTAAAATACATAATCAATAGCCTAATATGATTATATAGGTAGTATTTATTAGTCTAATCTTTGCTTTTGTTGTTAATTTGTTTTTTCTTCTTGTGAGTCCTTTGATAGCCGCTCTTGCTGCTTCTGTCTTTTGGATCGATGTGGAGTAAGCTTTAAGCTTGTATCCATTGTGACTCCTAGGTAAATCCTAGGTATTTAGTTTTTACATTCGATGGGTTTGTCTTGCACTATTAGTTGTTCTTCTGGGTTGTCGAATCTCTTTTTAAAGATGACTGCTTGGATTCTATCTGGATTTATGGATATCTCGGATGCTATTGTAATGGCAACGAGGGTCAAATTAGATATCGTTTGAAAAGCCTTGCAATTCACTAAACAATAGTCTTTATTTCTTTAAATTCCGTGCAGTACTTTATTTGATTTATTAAAAAAAAATTTAAATTAATATTGAAAATGTTAACGAATATTTAATTTTCTCCAGTGTGGTATGATCCCTGGAGAACATTGTAAAACTGGATTTCCAGATTTAATCGGTTTTGGTACAAATGTTACATTTGCACCAGTAATCCCTTAATTTCGTTTCCTCCTAATTTGGTTTACATTTTGTTCCGGAACCGTTTTAAAACTGATATTTTTTCCAATTTTGCTACGCCTCTGCGTGCTTGAGGTATTTCCATGTAGCGAAAAATCTCATAAAGGCCTACTAAACGTAATAAAAATTCATGACTGACCTGTGTTGTGGACCTGGCGTCGCATGCATGCAAATTATCAACTACAATGTAGCAAATGGAAGATAATAGAATTAATGCCGAAGATAACAATGTCTTTTATGTGTGTGCCATTTTATACTGCTACTTTTTTCTACCACCGACAACCTATTCAAAGTTCAAATAACGCAAAATTGAGTTTTTAAAGAGTAAGCGCCTTAAGGGTATACTTATTTAATCCGAAAACAAAGGAGATAAAAGGTCTAAACTGTTTTTACTTTCATGTTAATTTAGAATGCGTTCGTAGTCCAGGGAAGTGAGATATTTATCAGGATTTTGAATAATCCAGGTGTCTAACAAAGTTTTTAGTTATCGTAGACCTATGATGTGCTGCACATCATACAGCCATAAAAAATGTAAGATCCTGTAGAGGGGCCAATATGGACTCGGATCACTTTCTAGTCAGAATAGAAGTCAAGATAGAAGAAAGAGAAAAGAGAAAAAATAAAAAGAAAGGAACTAGAATTAAAAGATTTTATGTAGGAAACAGACGCAGTATTTATAATAAAACAAATAAAAGAAAAAGCTATAGAGTTCGGCATGCCAGCGTATATTTGCTTCATTGATCTGATGAAGGCGTTTGACAGAGTTCGCCTGGGAGACATTCTAAATATATTAATAGAAAATAAAACACCGATCAGCATAACAAAGATAGTCCATAACCTAAATAACAACAACGTAACCAAAGTTAGAGCAGAAGACCAGTTCACTGAAAATATTGCAACACCGGGAGGGATTAGACAAGGAGACAGTTTAAGCCCCTTCTTGTTTAACCTACTCATGGGCAAAATTATAAACAAAGTAACATCTCTTAATCTCGGATATAGAATGGGCAACAAAAGAATTGGTATGGTGTGTTACGCAGATGATGCAGCAATTATTGCTGAATCAGAAGATGATCTTCAGAGACAGCTCTTTCAGTTCTTTCAAGTAAGCCGCCAACTAAATATGAACATTTCTACCAACAAAACTAAATGTATGACAATATCAAAAGATCCGCTCAGATGTAAGTTAGTGGTTGAGAACAACCCCATAGAACAGGTGATATTCAGATATCTGGGCATAGATATATCAAGCACTCACGACCCAGTAAAGAACCTGAGGAGTCAGATCAACAAAGCATCTGCATTGTCAGGATGTCTGCGGGAGATAGTCTGGTCAAATCCGTATATGCGCACAGATAGTAAAATTAGAATCTACAAGACTTGTATACGACCGATCATGACATATGGCATAGAAGTGCGCGAAGACACCAACAAAACGAAACAGATGCTAAGAGTTGCCGAAATGAAAACCCTACAGACAATAGTGGGAAAAACAAGAAGAGACAGAGTAAGAAATACAGACATTAGAGAGCAATGCAAAATTCAAGATATTGTAAGATGGGGAAGGCAGCTCAAGAGGATGTGGTACAACCATGTAAGACGAATGGATGGGAATAGACTCCCAAAAATTGACCTAGAAAACAACCCGCCCGGTTCAAGACCCCCCGGAAGACCACCTAAAAGATGGAGGGATAGTGGCAATCTACCTCCCAGGAAATTAACCAGAGGCAGCTTCAGAATTAAACAGATCAAAAGATCTCCAAGAAATAAAAGAAGAAGAAGAAGATGTAGGAAAGCTGATGGAATCAAAAGTGCAACAAAGTTAAGAGAAAGAATTGCAACGAATATGCCATGAAAGAGAACATGATAAGGTAGAGGGTATAAACGACCAATGGAAACAATTAGAGGACATAATAAAGAAAGCTACCGAGCAAACATTACCATATAAAAAACTCCAGAAAAACGAAACATGGTGGGATGAAGAATGCCGGGCAGAAACAGAAAAAAGAAATAAACTAAGAATGTTAGCATTGTAAAAAAGCAACCTGATGCAAAAGTAGCATATAAGGAGCAGCGAACAAAAGTGAAAAAGATAAACAAACAAAAGAAAAGAGCAAGTAATGAACAAAGAGTAGAAAAAATAGGTCTACTATAAAAGAAAAGAAATTGGAAACTTTTACAGAGAAACTAAGAAAGGGAAAAAAATATATAATAACAATGTGTATATAAAGGACAAGGAAGGAAACTTATTAGGCGACGAAGTAAAAATGAAAGAGATGGAGAGAATATTTCTATGAATTGCTAAACGAAACCACAGGGGAAGAAGAATGGCAGACAATAGGAGAAAACGATATTGAAGTACAAGAACCAACAGAAGAAGAAGTATAAAAAATCTTAAGCAACATGAAAAACAATAAGAGCGCCGGACAGAATGGAATAGCAATTGAAAATATTCAATATTCCGGCAGAGAGATCAAACGTAAACTGTATGAACTAATTGTGGACATATGGAGAGAGGAGCAGATGCCGAATGATTGGGAAAAAGCAACAATAATACCGATTTTAAAGGATGGCGATGAGGCAGAGTGTAAAAACTATCGGGAAATATCACTGCCAGATGTGGCCTATAAAATAACAGCGACAATCATTAAAATCAGGCTGGAGGTAGTACTTGAACCACAGATAGGGGAATATGAAGCAGGCTTTAGGAAAGGAAGATGAACCACCGATCAGATATTCATAATGAAAGAGGTACTGACTAGCTGCTATGAATACAAAATCCCGGCAATAGTATTATTCATAGATTTTAAAAAGGCGTACGACTTTGTCAAGAGAGGAAAAATTGTGGAAGTTATGGAAGAATTTGAAATACCTACGAAGCTAAAGAAATTAGTGACGGTGACATTAAAGCATACGACCTGCAACGTAAGAGTAAAAGAAGGAACCTCGGAAGATTTTGCAGTCAGATCAGGACTTAGGCAAGGAGACCCGCTATCAACGCTAATATTTAACATGATACTAGAAAAAATCATTAGGAATGGCAACTTAAATAGAAATGGGCACAGATTGTACAAGAGTCATCAATTAGATGATGTGCAATTGTAGCGACGAGTGAAAAGATACTGAAAGAGATAACAGAAAGATTAGTAAATGAAGCGTATAAGCTGGGTCTACAAATAAATCAAAAGAAAAGCAAGGTTATGAAAGTAGAAGAAAGAGGGGGGTGGGACAAAGTTCAAGGTAAGCACACAATTAGGAAAGTTTGAGTTTGAGGAAATAGACAAATTTGTATATCTAGGATTCAGGATAACAACCAGGTGTGAAGAAATGAAAGAAATTGATGCCAGATTGAGTAAAGCCAATCAATCTGCGGAAGCCATGAATTATTTACCAAGATCAAAGCAGCTGTCATGGAATACGAAATTCAGGATTTATAAGACTATAATAAGACCAACAGCGATATATGGATGTGAGACATGGATACTCAACCAAACAACAAAAGAAACAGTAAGAAGATGGGAAAGGAAAATACCCAGAAGAATATTAGGAGGGAAGAAAACTGAGGAAGGATATATAATATAAGAAAGACAAATGAGGTCCTAGTATTCTCCTCAATACTTTCCTTTCGAATGTGCCGAGTTTGTTTTTGGATGTTTCTTTTAGGACCCATGCTTCACTGCCATAAACAAATTGCATATTTATGATGTACGCCAAATTAAAAAAAGAAAGATCAAAATTCATTGAGTAGATCGGCAGATACAAAAAATTATAGTAGTTTGAAGTTACTTGCTCAGTTTTTGAACTCATGGATTTGTAGGTTCCCCCTCCATTTACCAAGATTAGTCACCATTTGAACTATATTTTTAAAAATTCGTTGAGGGTCCTGTGAAAGTGCAATGTTTTTACAAACATCTATACCGGGTGGTGAATTGGAAAACGGGCCATAGGAAACTCAATGTAAAATTCTAAATTGTTGAATTTCTGCTTCCCTAATTATTTTACATCAAAAGTCATAAGAAACTATTAGTAGAGAATTAAAATCTGTATTAAAAACAAAAGTTAAAATTGTTCTACGATTTAAACAGAGTCCAAAATTTTGAAAAATAGAATACATTTGCCATACCTAAGTAAGTGCGTAAAAGTAAGCCCACACGTTACTATTTCTGGTAGTACGCAAACTATTGACTGAATAAAACATCTTTATTATTACTACTTTCTCCTCAACTGAGGACATCTTTTCGACTTTATTGTTTTTTAAACAATAAAAACGATAAAATAAAAATACTGACAGTTCAAAATATTGTTAATATAATAATTTCATTGTGACCGAAGGCAACCTTATACACATTATTGCACTGTGTGTGGCCTAAATTTGTCAAATGCTTTGATAAAATTTATTATATTTTACAAAATTTTGGAATGTGTTTAATTCGTAGAACATTTTAACAATTGTTTTCAATAAAGATTTCAATCCTCTACAAATAATTTCTCATGTCTTTTGAAATTAGGGAAGCAGGAATTCAACAGTTTAGAATTTTACATTGAGTTTCCTATGGCCCGTTTTCCAATTCACCACCCTGTGAATTTAAAAAAAAATGACTAGCCCTTGGCTCAAATTTATTTAGGCCAATTTTTTTTGAAAATTCATTTAAAATACCAGCTTTTCGAATATGTAAAAAGATTTTTGTTATGGGCAATATTTTTATAGATATTCTAAATGTTTGTAAACTAAATATGTTAATAATTTTGCATTAGAATTTTTATCAAATCATTTTTAATCTTTTTTTAATATCTATATACAGTACAACCTGCGATATCCGGACCTGTCATATCCGGACCTCCCCATACCCGGACGGTTCTGCGCCGTCCGGATTTACCGAAATCTACCGAGAAAGACAGTCCTGCTGTTGGACAACGCACTAAAAGAAGAACTAAAAGATGGCGAAATAATGTATTATAAAATCTATAAAACGTGTCTAGCGACGAAAGTTATTAACGGCGTTGATTACTGGAATGTATGAAGGAGAAAACGTTTCAGAGACTGTAAAAGAAGTGGTGGTCTTGATATCCGGATTTTTTCATATCCGGATCGGTCTGTCGCCACATTGATCCGGATATGGCAGGTTTGACTGTATTGATAACATAAGTCTTCTACTTTAATTTGGTTTCATTTGGCACCCGCAGAATTGATCTAACTTTTTTATTTTCTCTCTTGTGTTTTTGCAAAAAAAGGTCTCTGGGTAAAGAAATAGAATAACTTTTAAAGTACCTAATCGCTAGAATGTTCTGAAATTTTGAGGGTTTGTTAAGAGCCCTAATGCTAACTTTGGGTGAAGTATCAAAGTTCTAGGCTAATTTTAATAATAATTGTTAACAAATAACGAATTTGCCTATTTTGCAGGTTGCGAAGCAACAATGACTTTTTAACTTTCAAAAATCGCCATTTTTAATATTTTTCAATGTTCTAATTTTTGTAATTTTATGTCAACTATTCAGCTTTTATTGAAGTGCAAAACATCGAAAAAAATCTCGTTTTTTGCACTAAATATTAATTAAAAAACGGTTCCAAATTTTTCTCAGGAACACGTAGGTTTTCTTCCAATAGGTTTACAATAATAAAAAGTAAGAACTAAAAAAAGGATACCAAATGGGAGAAAAACAAAATAATCTGCTATGCGGACGATGCAATACTAATCTCTCAAAGTGAAGATGATTTACAACGTATGCTGCACCAATTCAACATAATCGCCAGAAAATTTAACATGTTAATTTCCTCAAAAAAGACAAAATGCACGGTTATAACAGCAGATCCAATAAGATGTAAATTGGAACTGGAAGGTCAGATAATAGAGCAAGTGATGGAGTTTAAATACCTACGCATCACACTATCTAGCTACGAAAGGCTCGAAACAGAAGTGGAAGATCAAGTGAATAGAGCAAATAGAGCCGCAGGTTGCCTGAATGACACAATATGGAGAAATAAAAATATCGGAAAAGAAATAAAAGACAGAATTTACAAAACAGTCATCCGACCAATAATGACATACGCGGCAGAAACACGACCCGACAGAGAGAGGACAAAAAGATGGCTCGAAACAGCGGAGATGAAAACGCTTCGAAACATCGATGGTAAGACTCTATGGGACAGAGCTAGAAGTACAGATATACGACGGAAATGCAAGGTGGATAATATTAATAACTGGGTAAGAAACAGAAGAATAGAATGGAATGACCACATAAGCCGAATGACAACAAATAGGGTAGTCAGGACAGCGAGAGAGGGTTCCCCAATAGGAAGACGATCAGTGGGAAGACCACGAAAACGATGGAACGACAACTTACTAGAGGCACATTGAAAAAACAGACAGAGTCATGTCTATACAAAAAGAAGAAGAAGAAGAGGTTTACAATAAGTGAAAATGTTGTCGTAGACCTTACCTGGATTCTTCAAAGACCAGAACAGTCTTTTTTTTGTTTAGCTTCCTGGACTATCGTTACATTGAAACAAACCTGGACATCGTTACGACTGTTTTATAAAAGCCAACTTTGAAACAAAATGTTGTGTTGATTTAAGACTATGCGTATGTTACTAAATAAAACAATAAAAACAAACATAATAAAGAAAGGAAAAGTCTCATTCAAGTCCGAAAATGTACACCGAGTTTTGCTGGAAAATACATATTTATATATTTAACATTTTTTTGTAAAACACATTAAAATCCATATATACCTATTTTATTTTGAAAGGGAATAAGCAAATGCAAGCTTTGAATTTAATCCCATCAGAGTCACCGCCAACTTTGTAAATATTTACTTGAAATAAAATATGCCATAAATATGAATTTTATTAAAATAACATAATTCTTTATTTAAATTCTCAATTTTTAGTTGATTAATGGAGTATAATAAGTTAGGATAATATGTAAATTGTTTGACTTACTCAAAGGTATAGTTTGTTGGTAAAAGGTAAACAATAGAAATCTGAAAGATTTCTTACGTTTGAAATCAATTCAGTAAAATGTCAAATCTGTGCTTTCTAAAAATTGCAAATGACGACCTGAGGTATCTAAAAATTGCATTCTATAACACTTCAACTGATCTACGTAAAAACTGTTGGAATCTAATATTCAACTATAATTATTATTTTTGTTAGCGTTGCTTAAATAAATATAAGCATTGTCTTCAAGGGGCGCCGACTTCTCAGAATCATAATAGTTATAATTCGATACACTGAAATCTTACGTAAAGGTGTCATGTTACAAGACATGTGAATGTGAGAACTGTATTTTTGTTTGTTTTGGTATTCAGTCTCTTCGAATATTTTGTAAAGGAAACATCTCTCAATTTATTTTTATGTATTATTGTAATAATTCGGTTCGGTTAAAATAAAAATAGTTTATATATTTATTTGTACCTTTTATTATCTTATATTTCTAATAAAAACCACAGCCAAGTAATATCGCGTGAGTAAATGAAAATTTACTATAAAAATAAATGAAAAAGAGATAATTTCAATACAGAGCATCACCATTCGCTTATACGTATTTGTGAACTAAAAATGAATACTCCACCTCTCTTAATTGCTGGCTTTCGAAGGAAACACATATCTCTCGGTAACAACCACTAGTTACCGCGTGGTAAAAAACACTGCGATTTTATCCCCTCATTGTTGACCAGCGAAGGCAACAGATGTGCAAAATATACATCTCTCCGCTTGAAGACAATAGAAACGTGGCAATAGAAAGTTTCGCAATTATATCTCTTCTCTTAATAAACACGTTTTCTCACTAGGCAATAGTGTGAAACGGTAATCCGTTATAGACAAGCCGCAAATCCGCCAAAAACAATTAAACCTCGTACGTGAAGCAACCGCATGTGAAACCGGCATATGTGACGTTGATCGATAGAGAACAGTGACTTGGGTAAGATTTTCTATAAACTTATATTGACAAATTGTAGGTGTATCACAATCTCCCCCTCCAATCTTCCTTGGACCAAAACCAAATGCAGTCCACATATCTGTGAAACTGTCCACATATTGAAAATTTCATATATGTATGTATCTATTGTACATCTATATTTCATTTCATATATGTATGTATCTATTGTGTATCTAAATGTATCTATTGTACACCCTTTGTAAAAAAGGTTTAAACATTGACATATTTCAAAAATATAATTACAAATGAAATACAACTAAAACGAGATATTGATTATGTCTGTCATCGATTTACAAAAAATACACACTCTATCTACATTAATCAAATCAATATCATCCATTTACACTAATTATTGTAACGTTTACTATACATTTTAAACAAAAACGTTTCTCTATAGAATGATTACCATTCAACCATATAACAAAGCATGTCCCATTTGGAAATCCATTATTCAATATAAATAATTAAGTAATTGGATTTTAACGGCTAATATAAAGATCAGAGGATTAATTAAAGTTATGGCCTTTTGGTCGTTATTTAATGTATGATGTAAGGAACGTAAGAAACTATAATGTTAGAGAAGCATATTAAATATTAGATAGGTTTAATTTTAAGCGAGTTTTATTATTTCAATATACTCGTATACGTAGAAATAAATTCTCGTGTCACTGTCATTAATAACCATAGGTTGTACTGCAGTCAACTGCTTGAAAGAAACAAATGATGGATGACCGCAATGTTTCAAAGAAATATAAAAATTCAATTTTATGATATCATTGTAGACCAATGCTGGATAATAACACTGATCTATATAAATATAATAGATCTATATATAAAAGTTATAGCTGTGAACATAAGTGAACATAAGTTTAGATGGATGGTAAAAAATGACTTTGCAGGGTTCCAAAGCGGCAGTTAGAGTAGATAGTCATATATTATATTGTCATATCGCAATAGACAACTATCCTATTGAACGTGTGGATGCCTTCACATATCTAGTCACAGAAATCAATTAGGAGAATTCCGTAACTAGCGAAATTAATGCATGTATTTCCAGTGGAAATCATACATTTACTATGCTAATAAAAGATTGATAACATCGAAATTATTAGACAAAAGAACCAAAATGACTATCAACAGAATATTGATTAAACCCGTAGTAACCTATGGTTATGAAACCAGGGTAATGACGAAAAACTTAGAACATACGAAAGAAATATAGTGAGAAAAGTATATGGCCCATGCAAGAGGAAGACGAGACATGGAGAATCAAAAGAAACGACGAGGTTAACGAATTGAATGAGGAGTATGATATTGTAAGATTTGTGAAAAGTCTAAGACTATCATGGCTGGGACATGTCAAGAGACAAGAATATGCATAAACAACAAAGAAAATATTACAATGGAAGTCGATAGAAAGGCGAAAAAAAGGAAGACCCGGAACGAGACGATTTGATGACGTAGAAGATGACCCAAAAACCATGAACATAAAGACAAAGGAAGAAGAGATCCGAATGGAAGGACATAGACAGACAAATAGCTATCCAGGGTTATGATACCAAAAGAAGAAGAAGAAGTTTAGATGAGTAAAAGAAGGTCAATGTCTTGATGAGTATCTCCAAATATACGAGCACTAATAACTATATTATATTGAGACAAATTACAATAAAGAACACATTACAGAATTATGATAATTAGTGTTGGCAAATACAAAAAGTATGCAAGAATAATATGAAAGAAACAATTTGGCAGTTCATAAATCATCTTTTGTACAAAGAAATCACTTACTTCGTATATTGATTGAAATATGCTATGTTTTTTTCTCCAGCGCAAAAAGAGGACTGCTATAAAGTTTTATTTTTTATAAATCAAATTTTTGTATTAAGCTCGTATTATGAGCATATTTATTATACAGTGCGTCCATAAAGTAACGCATAAATTCATTATTTCGTAAAACGGCGACTTTAAAGAAAAATCACAAAACAGGTTGATTTTTATTTTTAATTTCCGATTTTTTGGCATATATATCATAGTAGTGACGTCATCCATCTGGGCGTGATGACGTAATCGATGATTTTTTTAAATGAGAATAGGGGTCATGTGATAGCTCATTTGAAAGGGTATTCAATTCTCTATTCACTAATGTAAACATTAACATAATTATTTATACAGGGTGTTCAAAAAAATATTTTTTTAATTAAAATAATTGAGACAAAAAAAAATGTATGTAATTTATTTAATTCAAAATGCGTTTTCCTGGTGTCAGTAAACAGAAAAAACAATTATTTGACAAATAAAAATTGATTTTCGCTTGAACGAAATGTTCAAACTGGCAAGAGGCAGGTGGATGGCAGCTTTAACATTGAATTTAAGCGAAAAACAATATTTATTTGTCAAATAAACCTTTTTTCCTGTTTTCTGACAACATTAAAACATATTTTGAATTAGATAAATTACATTCATTCTTCTTTTTGTCTCAATTATTTTAATTAAAAAAATTTTTTTTGAACACTTTGTATAAATAATTATGTTAATGTTTATATTAGGGAATAAAGAATTGAAGAACCTTTCAAATGAGCTACCACACGACCCCTATTCTCATTTAAAAAAATCATCGATTACGTCATCACGCTCAGACGGATGGCGTCACTAGTATACCATATATGCCACAATATTATAACTTAAAAATAAAAATCGACTTGTTTCGGGATTTTTCCTTAAATTCGCCAGTTTACGAAATAACGAATTTATTCCTTTCATTTGCACCATACTGTCGGTGGAAAATAGTGTCGCGCACGCTTGATTAGCAATTAAAAAACAAAGGAGTTTTGAATATTGTATTGCAAAAAACTCTTCGGGATTTCATCAATCGATGTTTAAAGAATATCTATCTACCTTGGCAACATTCAAATTTTCAGTTTTTCACATAGTTTTTGAGGTTAAAAATGGCCGATTTCGCCATTTTTCAATTTTTAATCGCTTATATATCAAAAACTATCATTTTTAGAGAAAAGTCACCAAAGACCTTTTCTGTTTGGAATGATCCAAAAAACCTAAAGAAACTTTCTTCCATGCAAAAATAATAATTTTAGGAAAAAAACAAAAAAAAACGTTTAAAAAATTTTTGACCACCTTTTGGTCCTGGCAACATGCAAATTTGTTAAAAGGAGTCCTTTTTGAGTAAGATTGTGCAAAAAATCCGAATTAGAATATTTTTCCTAGCGGATGCGCAGTGGCTTTCTGGACTAAACACATTACAGAATTATGATAATTAGTGTTGGCAAATACAAAAAGTATGCAAGAATAATATGAAAGAAACAATTTGGCAGTTCATAAATCATCTTCTGCACAAAGAAATCACTTACTTCGTATATTGATTGAAATATGCTATGTTTTGTTATCCAGCGCAAAAAGAGGATTGCTATAAAGTTTTATTTTTTATAAATCAAATTTTTGTATTAAGCTCGTATTATGAACATATTTATTATACAGTGCGTCCACAAAGTAACGCATAAATTCATTATTTCGTAAAACGGCGATTTTAAAGAAAAATCCCAAAACAGGTTGATTTTTATTTTTAATTTCCGATTTTTTGGCATATATGTCATAGTAGTGACGTCATCCATCTGGGCGTGATGATGTAATCGATGATTTTTTTAATGAGAATAGGGGTCATGTGATAGCTCATTTGAAAGGGTATTCAATTCTCTATTCACTAATGTAAACATTAACATAATTATTTATACAGGGTGTTCAAAAAAATATTTTTTTAATTAAAATAATTACTATTTTGTATTTTGACAACGGCACCCGATTTGGGCGTCGGAACGTTGATAAAAATCATTTTTTAATAATATTGTGGCTTATTTCCCATTCTAAATAGTTAAAATTAAAATAATTGAGGCAAAAAGAAGAATGTATGTAATTTATTTAATTCAAAATGCGTTTTCCTGCTGTCAGTAAACAGAAAAAAAATTATTTGACAAATAAACATTGATTTTCGCTTGAACGAAATGTTCAAACTGGCAAGAGGCAGGTGGGTGGCAGCTTTAACATTTAATTTAAGCGAAAAACAATATTTATTTGTCAAATAAACGTTTTTTTCCTGTTTTCTGACAACATTAAAACGTATTTTGAATTAGATAAATTACATTCATTCTTCTTTTTGTTTCAATTATTTTAATTTAAAAAATGTTTTTTTGAACACCTTGTATAAATAATTATGTTAATGTTTATATTAGGGAATAGAGAATTGAATTTCAAATGAGCTATCACATGATCCCTATTCTCATTTAAGAAAATCAACTATTACGTCATCACGCCTAGATGGATGACGTCACTAGTATGATGTATATGCAAAAAAATCGGAAATTAAAAATAAAAATCGACCTGTTTCGGGATTTTTCTTTAAAGTCGCCGGTTTACGAAATAATGAATTTATGCGTTACTTTATGGACGATCTGTATAGCTATGAAATACGTATAGAATTTCTGCTTTATTCTTACCTTATAATAAGCGGAGACGACACATTTTGTAATTTAAAAAATACATCGAATTAATGAAATCCGCTGAGCATACACAAAGAAATACCGGGGTAAAAAATAATTTTATTAAAATCATGTAGGCCGTCAAAGCAACCATCCCGCCGAGGCCCTATTTTGGGACAGAAAAGGATCAAATTAGAATTTCGACCAAAATATGAAAATCAAAATTACATCATACACGTTCGCGGCAAAAAACGAAAGGAAAATAATTAATATTTTGTTACATAAACATACTGGTACTCGTTCGAAAAAATATTACATACAAGTTTTGTTCTGTAAAGGGATATAGAAACAAAACAACTTTGGATAGGAGATGACTAAAAGTATTGTTGAATTGTGAATAATTTGTTCTAGAGAAAATTACAAGGAATTGTGAAACTTGCGGAATTGGAATAAATTTATAATGAAAATGTCCAAAATGATTGCAAAATTTTTCAAAATGTTTTCGGTCTGTTGTTAGACCCTTATCAGTCATCATCAAGATATCAATCGTGACTTTTTCACATCATGAGAATTTTATTATCATTTTCTGGTCTCGCCACAACTCAGTCGACTGCTAACTTTGGCTTGACCCAGACGTGGTCACTATTTTAGAGTAAGGGCTTAGTATGTTCCCTTTTATTGAAAATCAATATCTATCGACATAATATACCTTAGCTCTCTAAAATTTCATAAAATTCCGCTCGTCTCTCAGCATCTCCTTCTCTTAGTTCTTGATGACATTGAAATTTATACGAACAGAATTTATTCCTTTTCAAAATTTAGTGCGTTCTTTAAAGGTAAAATATTGCAAAACCTCTAAATTTTAAAGAACCGCTTGGATTGACATGAAATTTGGCATACACATAGCTAAAAAGTCAAAGAAAGAAAGTGATATTGTGCCGATTTGTGCTTTTGCCCTAGGGGTGAGTTTCACCCCCTTTTGGGGGTGAAAAATCTATGTTCGAAATAAGTCCGGAAATGGATAAAATGGCTAATTCTAAGCAACTTTTGTTCTATAAAGTTTTTTCAGCAAAATAATACTTTTCGAGTTATTTGCGAGTGAATATGTTATTTTTCTACAAAATAACCATGTTTTCAGACGGTTTTTTGCAAATAACTCAAAAAGTAAGTATTTGGTCGAGAAAAAAAATTCTTATCAAAAATATAGCACGTAAAAAAGTGAAAAACATGGTGTATATATTAGGTCACTATACCTAGTAGAAGCAGAGTTATAGCTAATGAAAAATAGGTTCATATTCGTCAAATTCCAAATCGAATATTTTAACGTGCCATAACCAAAAAACGAAACACTTTTTTGGGAAAAACTCATTTTAACTTCTTAAAGTGTTTAAAAAATGCTTATTTTTGTTTTTTAAAAAAATTTTTAGCATCAAAAGTAAACAAGTTACGCTCAAAATAAAGTTGGTCCCTTTTTTTTGGTAAAAAATCGGGAAAATTACCCCCTATAGCATTTCAAATAAACTTAATTGTTACCACTTCACGAGTTTTTTACTCGCGTACGTATTGATCATATATGATCTGTAAGTTTCATCGGTTCAAAGTCCTTATTTTTGAAAGAGCTGTAGTTAAAAGGGCTTGAACGAGTCACTTATCACGATTGTATGCAAATTTAGAAACACCGAATCTTAACCAATTTTTGTCTTACAGAAAAACAAAAAAATACAAAATATTCAGAAAAGTAAAGTTGACTTTTTTTATTGTTTAAGATGTTTGGTATAACTAACAATTTTTAAGTTATTTTGAAAAAAAGCATTTTTTCAAAATTAAATTTTTTAAAAAATTTACTTTAAAACCAATTTTTTTCAAAAATAAGCACTTTGAATCGATGAAACTTACAGATCATATAAACACAACATAAGTAAAGTAACTTGTGAAGCGGTAACGATTAATTTCATTTAAGTTGCTAATTGGGGGGTGAACTTCCTGATTTTTTTTTGCCAAAACAAAAGGGACCAACTTTATTTTGAGCGTAACTTGCTTACATTTGATGCTAGAAATTTTTCTTATAGAAACAGAAATAAAGCTTTTTTTAAATACTTTAAAAAAGTGGTAATGTGTTTTCCCCAAGAATGCTTCATTATTTGGATATTTCACATTGAATTATTCTATTTGGAATTTTTCGAATATGAACCTATTTTTCATTAGCTATAACTCTGCTTTTGCTAGGTACAGAGACCTAATATATACACCGTACTTTTCACTTTTTGATAGGTTATAGTTTTGCTAAGAATATTTTTTTCGACAAAATGCTTACGTTTTGGGTTATTTGCAAAAAACCGTCTAAAAACGTGGTTATTTTGTTGAAAAATGAACATATTCACTTGCAAATAACTCGAAAAGTATTGATTTGGTGAAAAAACTCTACAGAACAAAAGTTGCTTAAAATTAGTCAGTTTATCCATTTCGGGACTTATCTTGGACATATATTTTTTCACTCCCGAGATGGGGTGAAACTCACCCCCAGAACAAAAGCACACATCGGCACCATATCACTTTTTTTCTTTGACATGTTAGCTACGCGTGTGCCAAATTTCATGTCAATCCAAGCGGTTCTTTAAAATTGACAGCAAAAACCGTTAAAAATGTACTAATTTTGAAGGCTGTGAAATTATTAATGTCAAACTGGTCTGCAACATGTTCCGTTGCTTCATATGAAGGTCTCTACTAGCGTACTCATGCATGTTAATTTACTATAATGGCTATATAGTTGAGACTATTTTATGTCAATTTAAGCTACCACAAGTGTTCCTGATGAGAGGGGAATACCTCGAAACACGTCCCACAATATCGCAGCTTGAATTTAAAAGAAATTCAATTGTCTACTTTCACTTTAATTTTAACGTATTTTCTCTACGTAAACAGTGCAAAAGAGGGTGTTTTTTCAAGAGTAAACTGTAGATGTATTGTCGGAATAAAAGGTTAAGGAAAAAGTAAAAATACAAGACAGAAGTCAGGAGAGAAGAAGAATTCCAAGGTAAAATAGCTTTTTTAGCCGCCATTGATGAACGATGTAAATACGCTATTGGGAGGAAGATAATCGCTAAATTCACTTCTTGTTATGTTGTCGCATGGAGAAATTGGATTGAGTTAGTGAACCACTCTAAAGGATCTTTCACTTTAGCGTTCCTATACACAAGCAAATTTCTTCTAAAATTAAGACACGTATTCCTCGCTGCTTCAGCAAATTCCTTGGATTCCAGCCTTCATCATAAGAAAGTTGATTACTCAGAAGCTCTACGTCCAGTCGATTTGTTTTACAGCTCAATCTGAGGTAATGTGAGTACAGTGTGTCCCAAATTGGTATGTTTTGCAGTGTATACCGAAAACTAGAGGAGATATAAAAAAAGTAGTTAAGATGTCATTACTTCTTTTTTCGTTAAAGTAACGACTGTCCAATCAAATCATCAATAGCTCTTCACATTATCGAGATACTGGGCGATTATTGAAAAATGTCGAAAACGACAGGGTTACAGATCTGCTTTATTAAGAAAAATTTTAAAAAACTTTATAGGAACTTTTAATAGATATATTATAATCGGATTCAGTGGCGTACAAAAAACTTTTTTAGGGGGTCTCGCTAAGGAAATATAAACCATACTTATGTTTTTTAAATGGGACACCCTGTATATTTTGACATTTTTCGTTTACCTTTTTAATTTTCTTTCATCTAATATGACATACCATATATCTATTTTCAGTTGCTACCGTGGAGCTACCGTGCAAATAAATTGTTTATAGTTGACGTCAGGTTAAAGGCACTTAAAAAGAAAACACTCGGTAACGTATTTTAACATTTTAATATTAGGGTACCAATCCTTGACATTTTTATTTAGCAAAAATAAAATCAATCAATTTAAAAAATAGGAATAACGAATTTACCAACAACAAAAAACTACAAGAATTAATTTTACAAAAATAATAACATTAACATAAACCATCAAACAGCAATAATAAACAACGTAACAACTATAATTAAGTTTACAAAAATATGAAAATGATAATAAATGTTCAAAATACTCTCCGTTTTGTTGTAATAATAATTGACACCTTTTTCTTACAGATCTTACACAATTGAGTATATGCACTAGTTTTTATTTTTCTAAATGCTTGATGAATGCTTTGTAATAATTCTTCCTTGGTGATAAATTCAGTTTTATAAATATTGTTTTTAAAAATCCTCAAATAAAAAAATCAGAAGGATTTAGTTCTGGTGAACGAGGGGGCCACCTAACAGGACCATAAGTTCCAATCCACCGATTATGAAATTTTTCATTTAAATAATTTCCAACGAATTCTGCATTATGGGCAGGTGCTCCATCTTGTTGGAACCAAAATGTATTCCGATCAGCCAAATATTCCCCATCAAAAATGTCATTTAAATTGCAGTAGTGAATGTCATTGCACTTATCGTGGCTCCATATATGGCCTATATATTTAAGTTTTTTTTTGTTTAATTGTTCTCACGATTTCTTTCTCTTTTTCGATTCTGTGGATTACCTCTATGTTGGTGATATGTTCGGTGCAGGATATACGAATAATGCGTCGGTACACCCACATTTCAAATGCTTCTAGTTTTTTCGTGAGCCTCTCTGTCAGCGTCCAGGCCTCCACACCATACAGCAAGATCGGAAAAATGTAGCATTTAACTAGACGTAGTCTTAGGGGAAGAGATAAATCATTGCTTATGAGGAGCATTTTCATATTCTTAAATGCTGCTCTAGCTCGTTCTATTCTCGCCTTACGTTTCTGTGCCCTGTTTCCATTTTGCATTTACGTTGGTACCAAGATATTATACATAAGATAATAATGTTTTATTATTATTAAATATTTAATGTTACTTAATATTGGTGTGCATTCTGCAGCTCTAACACGTTTAACCCCCCAAGGTGGGATAATTAGACAGTAATTTTTTTATATTTGCATATTTTAAATTTAATAGCATATTTTTTTTATTTTCCAATACAGTTAACACATTCAAGAGAGGACTTAGTGGATAATTAGTGAAATACGTATAAACAGTTTTGAACTTTTATTTTTCGATCGTGTACAGGCCAATATGTTCCTTTAATAATTAGTCCTGCCCTGTTAGTAACTGGCAACATGTAAAAGAAGACGAAATATAACTTCAAAGTTGGAAGGTAAAGCGATACTATGATTAATTGCCCACTATAGCTTCTAATAGGTCAGCGTAATCTGTTAAATTGAAAGCTTTTCTTAAGGAGGCCGTCCGCTGGTTCATAAACTCGGCCAGCAGAGATGAACAATGAGAATACGCTCTATTCGCAGGGAATAAATCCCTAAATTCACTTGCTGGTGTGGAGCGCAGCGAAGGTGCGGAGTATCTTCTGGTGCGGAAGCGAAGTTGTTACTGGTTACTGGTGCGGAGCGAAGACCGTTGCTTGCAACTTTTTTACAACTGGAAGTTGTAGAAGGGGCTCCAGTTGTCGATATCGGCATCCAGTTCTAGTCGAGGTTCCAGGAGGAACCATCTCTTAAGGAGGGGCCAATGTTACTAGATATAAATTATATTTTACTATATGTTTTAGGGTGTAAATAAATTAAAAACAAAGACTAATAAATTAAGTGTTACAATTCAAATAAGAGTTAAAAATATAATAACGTAAAGAACTCATTACAATACATATAGTTTGGATTTTTTTTCGAATACAGGCCAGTACGTTTCTTTAGTGATCAGTCCTGCCCTGTTAGTATCTGGTTAGTATCAACCTGTAAAAGAAGACGAAATATAACTTCAAAGTTGAAAGGTAAAGCGATACTATGATTAATTGCCCTCTATAACTTCTAATAGGTCAGCGTAATCTGTTAAATTAAAAGCTTTTCTTAAGGAGACCGTCCGCTGGTTCATAAACTCGGCCAGCAGAGATGAACGATAAGAATACGCTCTATTCGCAGGGAATAAATCTCTAAATTCACTTGCCTGCAGAAATTGGATTGAGTCAGTAAACCACTCTGGAGGATAAAAAGAAAATAGAGGTATTCGATCATGGACAACGGACTGACGTATGGAAAAATGTTGATTTATCTTTTGAAACTCCAAGATGCATCACGTTACCTGTTCTATTAACATAGACTACCCATGACAGTGGTAACAACAGACACTTCCATGACCAATCTACCTACCAAGATGTATGGGAGGCATTACTTCAATTGAGAGAGCACGTGTGGTGAGTCCAACGTGCCAAATTTAGCAATGCCAAAGCTAGGGTGTCGCCAATTAGATGGAGGGTTGTCCGAAATATGGTGGAAGAAATCTTGAGACACCGAAGTCTAGGTACTAGTCTGTCGCAATCTGCATAATGGTGCGGAGCGAAGACAGTTCCTTGCCACTTTTATACAACTGGAAGTTGTAAAAGAGGGTCCACTTGCCGATACCGGTATCCAGTTCTAGTCCCAACCAGATTCCACGAGGTACTATCTCTTAAGGAGGGGGCAATGTTATTAGATATAAATTATTATAGTGTGTAACTAAATTAAAAATAAAGACTAATACATTAAGTGTTTTCAATTAAAATAAGTGTTAATAATACAATACAGTAAAGAACACATTACAAAACACTTTCGATTTTTTTTTTTCGAGTACAGGCCATTATGTTTCTTTAATAATTAGTCCTGCCCTGTTAGTATCTGGCAACCTGTAAAAGAAGACGAAATATAACTTCAAAGTTGGAAGGTAAAGCGATACTATGATTAATTGCCCTCTATAACTTCTAATAGGTCACCGTAATCTGTTAAATTAAAAGCTTTTCTTCAGGAGGCCGTCCGCTGGTTCATAAACTCGGCCAGCAGAGATGAACGATGAGAATGCTCTATTCGCAGGGAATAAAATCCCTAAATTCACTTGCTGGCAGAAATTGGATTGAGTCAGTGAACCACTCTGGAGGATAAAAAGAAAATAAAGGTATTCGGGCATGGACAACGGACTGACGTATGGAAAATGTTGATTTATAATTTTTGTTCATTTTAGAGCATTCACTATGTAACAAAAAGGTTACTCATAAATTATTCCGCGATCTCTAGGGGGTCAGAACAAGTCGATACGATCTAGGGTAATTTTTTTTGTTGCTCTAAAACGGTCGAACATATTTTCATGTATGTTAGTATGGAAAGGCCAATAAAAACAAAGAAGCAACATTAATTGTGTCTCGAAGTTTGTATGCAATTTTGTCTCGAATATGCAATTTGTCTAGACATTTATTAATTAAATAAACAATCTAATTTTTTTAAACAATTTTTGAAAAAATAATTTTTTCCCAAAAATCCATGATTTTAATCATACTATCGTTATTAATCATAGAAAAAGTTAAGGTATACTTTAATAAATAAATTATCTTCAATAAATAATTATCTAATAAAAATCATTAATTTATTAAAGTGTACTTAACTTTTTCTATGATCATTAATGATACTATGATTAAAAAATAGATTTTTGTAAAAAAAATATTTTTTCAAGAACTGTTTAAACAAAGACTGTTTATTAATTAATAAATTTATAAACAAATTGCGTATTTGTAATGTAAGTAGAAATTACATACAAATTAAAAAAGAAAGATCAAAATACATTGAGCTGATCCGGAGATACAGAAAATTATATTCGTTTGAAATTGCTTTTTCGGTATTTTAACTCGGGGGATTTGTAGGTTCCTCCTAGTAATCGTTTGAACTACATTTTTGAAAAATCGTAGAGGGTGCTGTGAAGGTACAATGTTTGTGCAAATTTTTTAAGAAAAAATACAAATCCCATTCTTTAAAATGGCATTAATAAGATTCCTTAATTATTATAAAAAAAATTAGCTGTGAATTAAAAGGAAACATATGGCTAACTTTGTCCAAATGAACCTAGGCTAAATTTTTTTATTTAAAAATTCGTGTTAAAATACTATCTTTTCGAATATATAAAAAGATTGTTTTTACGGACAACATTTTTAAAGTTATTCTAAAAAATTTTTATAAACTACAAAATTTCAAAAATTTGGCATTAGGATTTTTGACTATATTAATTATTTTTTTTTATCTTTTTTTAATACATTTTGATACTATCACTCTTCTACTTTCATTTGGCATACTCAGAATTGCCCTATCTTCATTATTTTCTGTCTTATCTTATTGCAAAATAAAGGTCTCTGGGATAAACTAAACAAATAGATAACTCTTAAACTAATTAATGGATCGGTCTCAAATTTTGAAGGTTTGTTAAGTACGTCAATACCACAGTATAAAGAGGGACAGTAGAACCACTCTCCAAAAAATTGGAAGTAAAATCTGTACTCGCGCATGGCGACCGCGCAATGTTGGCAGTCGCTTTTGCCCCACTCTCGCATTGCTTCTCGCATAGAAACGTACGGATTTTAACAGGGAAAACCCGAATCCACCAAGGGTGAATTACCAATTGCGTACTGCCGGTATTACTTCTTGAGATCAAAGCGCCGACAGGGGAGTGATTTTACTGTGGAACCTCTATATACTGTGCCAATACCCAACTTTGGGTGAAACACTAAAGTTCTAAGGTAGTTTTAGTAAAAGTTATTAACAAATAACGATTTTCACTTATTTTGCAGTTTGCGTAGCAACAAATTAACTTTTTAACTTTCAAAAATCGGCATTTTGAAGGTTTTTTAATGTACTAAAAAATTAAATTTTGTAATTTTATGTCAACTATTTAGCTTTTGAATGGGGTGCAAAAAATCTAAAAAATCGCGATTTTTGCACTAAATTGTTAATATGTAATTAAAAAACGGACGCGAACTCTAGGCAGGAGATAGGTAGGTTTTCTTCCTATAGGTCTACAATAACTAAAAAAGTAGTCAGCTATCTGGATCTTTGAGTGTTCCGAGAAAATCCTTATTACTCTGGACTATAAATGTGTTGTTACCGTCATTAACATTTGCCTATTGTAAAATTTACAGATTGTAATTTGTTTTTATTCAGCTTAAATGCCTCGACAACTAAGGCCATTGGCATGGTACAGTTGATTTCGCAATCAGATTATAGTGTAATGTGTTGTTGAGTAAATGTCTTGTTACTTAGTAAAGTCAATTTCATTGTCTTTGTAAAGAGACGCTTATTGTATCCGAACGTCTGCTGTCCCTCCGGTGAGTATCGATCCCACAAATATAAAAATTAAAATGGGATATTTATTAAAACAATCTACTGTGATGGTTTTAGAGTTTCATTTTCTTTGAAAATTATATAAAGGTGCTATAATCTTCTATCGTAAAACTGAGCTATCATTCATTTTTAAGTCGATTATAAAAACATTTTCGTTCTTCGAATACAATAGTCAAAATTATCCCATAAAAACTTATCAACAATAAAATCTTGTCGAGTCGTTTTTATTAAATCTAGAAATACGGCTCTGTTATCGAGACGAATCAGATTGACTCGAAAACTTTCATGAAAAGTTACGATTTGTTTTGATATATATTGAATAACTCTTTTTGAGAGCGGTAATATAATTTGATAAATCGAAACGAAGCTGGCCAGCCAGAACTCAACTACAAAGAAAAATGATCAAGATTTGTAAGATGGCTTATGTTTTAAAATTAAGACGGACTATAAAGTCAAAAAGGTTTATCTTGTAACAGACAAAAAGTTGATAAAGTACGTAAGTTCTGCGAGCTTTTCGAATTATTATGAAACACAATGACTATGTTTTCCAATAAGTTTGTTGACTGCAGTTATGTGGAATCGATATTTTCTAGTAAATAACTAAATAAGGAATAGAAAATAGGGGTTTAAGAGGAAAAATAGAAAAAGTGTCTGCTGAACGGCGTTGTAAAAAAATTTACATAACAGGAATAGTTATTTTTGAAGAGAAATCGATTTGGTTGTGGACGAATCTTATATATAAAAATCAATTGCTGTTCGTGTGTCTCGCTAAAACTCGAGAATGGCTGGACCGATTTGGCTAATTTTGATGTTGAATTATTTGTAGAGGTTCAGGGAAGGTTTATAAGGTTTTATATAGTCATTTTAGTGGTCACCAAAATTTTTACATCTATATGTATAAAATGCTCTTTTTACAGTGTTTGTTGCCATACTCCTCCGAAACGACTTTACCGGTTTTTATGAAATTTGGCAGGTATATTTGACCGGACTGGGAGTAGGTTGCTATCTATATTTCATACCCGTACCTCATAAGGGGATTACCCATGACGCCATAACTCTCACAATAATGACGTAAAAAATACGAAATTAAGTAGGTAGACTCCTTGCTAAGAAAAGTGCAACTGTTTAACTTTTGGACTTAAATTAGGCAAAATATGAATTTTTTAATATTTCGAAATTTTCAAAAAATATCTCTAAACCGAACTTTTCTGACGAACGGCAAGCAGGAGAAATTTCTGAGCACACGAAAAGAACAAGCAGCAAATTATAAAATTTTATTTAATTTTAATTAATTTTGTTTAATTTTATTTTTATTTTATTTAATCGTTTATTTTATTTTATTTTGTTTTTTAATTCCATTTATTTATTTATTTTATTTCATTTTAATGAATTGTATTCTTATTTTTATTAGATTCTATTTACCTTTATTTAATTTTATTATTATTTTTTTAATTTATTTATTATTTTTGAAGTTCTACTTGTTTAGGCGCGATTGAGATTGAGGGTGAATTTATATTGATCTGCGCGCATGCGCACACCGACAGTTTGGTATTAGTCTTTATACGGGCTCTGATTGGGTGTTGAAATGATCTGTCAATAATTGTTCAATATGGAGGTAATCGGTAAACAAAAATGTTGTATAATATATTAGTTTTTATTGTTGTGAGGACAGAAATAAAATCAAATTTATAATTATAGTGACTTTTTAAATAGTTTTGAAAAACCACAGGTACGTAATTCTAAATGTTTCAGTTGTATTCCAATAAAAAATTATCTTCATACCTATTTGGAAAATGTAAAAAAAATAATGTACTTACCTAGTACTTGCTATGCTATACCCCTAGTAGGCAATGGTTTAATTTACATAATCTGATTACGAACAAACTTTCTACAAATTTTCATCTAATGTATCGTTTTCTTACCCTATATATTGTTGTATTTTAAATTCGACAAAAATCAAACTAATAGAAATTCATATAAACAAAATGTCAAAAAGTTGTTCAGTTTGTGTATATTCCCACATGACGTATACGCGAAGGTGGTGCAGGTTGAAATCGCTTCGGCTCTCGTACGGCGGGATACACGGGAAGTAGGTTCAAGCCCAATGCAAGTTATATCATTTTTTTATTTTTTTTATAGATTTTATGATTGTAAGTATATTATTATATAATTTTTTCAGAAAATACGTATTTAATTAAAATTTTTGGTATTGTTTTAATAAAAATTTTTGGAAAGTAGTAGAGAAACTGTTATATTGATTTCGTTGAAATCATATAATAGAAGTATAACTTCTTACGTGCGTACAAAGTACACACACATTCTTTTTTATTTAATTTTATTTCATTTTATTTAATGATATTTAATTTTAATTTTATTTTATTTTGATTAATCAACAGCTATATAGTTGGACAACCCCGAACCCAATTATAAATACAGGGTTGTTTTGAATGTAGATAAAATAAAGCTGTTATATTCATTATAAGATAAACAAATTTAAGATTGTAACTGTTGCACTACAAGCTTTACTTTGTTACTTCTAACTAAATTTACTTCAAACATCATGTGTAATTAATAAAAATAATAATAAAACCTCATTCACATCGAGCATTTTTTGTTTATTAATTACGAATTCCTTTTGTTTATTTTAAGTTTATTGTATACAAGTTTGTTTTTATATATTGAGGCAGTAAGAAGTCTGCCGGGTCAGCTAGTAAGTAATAAAATATTCTCGTTGTTCTTCCTATGTTTCCGCTTTGTATAGAAAACAAGTGGTACGTAAGTGATTCGAAGATTAATTTACATTTTTATTTTAAATTTTGTAACGGTCCAAAAAACCTTGTAAGTTTTAATTCACGATTTCAAATTTCATCCTGTATAAGGTTTTAATTCGGTGTCTTCCACTTATATTATATTCGAATGCCAGTTTTTTATATATAAACATTCGAATAACATCTTAAAATTTCGGCGATAAACACTTAGTGTCTCTTCGATTAGAATAAACAAAATCCAAATGTTTATTTAACTCTTCACCACAATTATCGTTGTTTTTGAGTTGCGTCTAAAAAGCGCTGATCAAGCTATTAACCGGTGAGTGTCGTATAAAATCATGCATGCGTGATAATTGAATTTATTCTTGAATGAGATCTTTAGGGAATCTCATAACGATCCGCTGGTGAGGCGGTACCGGCTTTTGCAATGTTTAAGCATTTTTGGAGATCAAATGTATCTTTGGCAGTAGTTTTATTTTGTGACTTTAGTGTTGAGACATCACAATTTTTGTTGTTGAGAAGCAGTGTTCATAATTCATCGTTTTTTGGCAAATTGTTAACGACTTATTTTATCTGTTTTATTTATTTAATATTTCTGTTTTAGCTCTGGTAGCTACCATCCTAAAATTTTTCTTCTTTTTTTCTTTACAATTTTATTTTTGTTTATGTAGTAGTAAGAATGCCCAAAGGATCACCCTCACATCTCTTCTGATTCTGAGTAACGCGGCCTCGATTATTTTATGTGCTTCAAATATGTACTATTCATCATTTGATGTCTTATAGTTTAAGAAAATTTCTGTTTACTTTCATACTATCAAGAATATGTACGAAGTTGCCGAGGGGCAGACAGCAGCAAGAACAATTTTATGGTAGTAGCGACTACAAACACAGGAAATTCCAAAAGAACTTAATCAGAAACGAAAACCCAAGAATTATAATATAAAAAATGCCTAAAAGTTGAAAAGGCCAAAAACCAAGTAACAAATTATTGGAAGACGCAATAATAATTCTAAATGAAGATACTGACAAAGAATGGTCACAAATAGAGAAGATTGCTAGCGGAAGGTACAGAAAAGACAGTAGAAAAAATTAACAAAGCAAACAGTAAAGATTGATTTGATACAGAACGTAACAAGAAATTGGAAGCTACAACAAAAGCTAAAATAAATGAATACACTTAATACAACAAAACAAAGAAGAATTATGAAACAACAAAGAAAAAACAAAACAGAACTGCACAAAAAAAACTCAAATATTGGGGAATACATATACAAGATAAGGAATGCTAATAGGTGACTTAACAAGAAAACGAGAGAGGTGAGCAGAATACTTTGAGGAACTGCTAAACACAGAAGAAAATACCAGTGAAATACAATCACAAACCGGACAGGAGCAAAACAACAATGAGGTCGAAATAAACGAACCATCAAATCAGGAGATAGAGGAAATAATAAAGCAGCTGAAAAATAACAAGCGTCCGAGAGAAAACGGTATCATAACAGAAATATTCAAGGAAGATGGATAATTATTACTCAAACGACTAAAAACCTAATAAAACGAATTTGAAAAAATGAGAAATGGCGAAAAGGCTGGAAAATACATCCATATGCCTGACCCAAGAAAAATGAGATAAAAACCTATGTCAAAATTATAGGGCAATAATAATTGATCTGTTAGATGTACATACATAGCATATAAAATGGGATATAATGTAGAATAGAAATGGATTTAATAGTCCAGAAAGCCACTGCGCATCCGCTA
This sequence comes from Diabrotica virgifera virgifera, assembly GCF_917563875.1. Lineage (NCBI taxonomy): Eukaryota > Metazoa > Arthropoda > Insecta > Coleoptera > Chrysomelidae > Diabrotica > Diabrotica virgifera. The sequence continues at coordinate 15,034,349 of NC_065447.1, forward strand.
GGGAAAATATTCTAATTCGGATTTTTTGAACAATCTTACTCAAAAAGGACTCCTTTTAACAAATTTGCATGTTGCCAGGACCAAAAGGTTGTCAAAAAATTTTTAAACGTTTTTTTTTTATTTTTTCCTAAAATTATTTTTTTTTGCATGGAAAAAAGTTTTTTTAGGTTTTTTGGATCATTCCAAACAGAAAAGGTCTTTAATGACTTTTCTCTAAAAATGATAGTTTTTGACATATAAGCGATTAAAAATTGAAAAATTGCGAAATCGGCCATTTTTAACCCTCAAAAACTATGTGAAAAACTGAAAATTTGAATGTTGCCAAGGTAGGCAGATATTCTTTAAACATCGATTGATGAAATCCCGAAGAGTTTTTTGCAATACAATATTCAAAACTCCTTTGTTTTTAAATTGCTAATCAAGCGTGCGCGACACCATTTTCCACCGACAGTATGGTGCAAATGAAAGGAATAAATTCGTTATTTCGTAAACCGGCGACTTTAAGGAAAAATCCCGAAAAATATGAAAAATATGATATTGTGGCGTATATGGTATACTAGTGACGTCATCCGTCTGGACGTGATGACGTAATCGATTATTTTTTTAAATGAGAATATGGGTCGTGTGGTAGCTCATTTGAAAGGTTCTTCAATTCTCTATTCAGTAATGTAAACATTTACATACTTATTTATACAGGGTGTCCTTCTAATTCTTTTTTTGTCAAATAATTTAATTTAATAAAAACTTTTTGGACACCCTGTACAAATAATTATGTAAATGTTTATATTACTGAATAGAGAATTGAAGAACGTTTCAAATGAGCTAGCACGCGACCACTATTCTCATTTAAAAAAATCATCGATTATGTCATCACGTCCAGATGGATGACGTCACTAGTATACCATATATGCCACAATATCATAACTTAAAAATAAAAATCGACCTGTTTCGGGAGTTTTCCTTAAAGTAGCCGGTTTACGAAATAACGAATTTATTCCTTTCATTTGCACCATACTGTCGGTGGAAAATAGTGTCGCGCACGCTGGATTAGCAATTAAAAAACAAAGGAGTTTTGAATATTGTATTGCAAAAAACTCTTCGGGATTTCATCAATCGATGTTTAAAGAATATCTGCCTACCTTGGCAACATTCAAATTTTCAGTTTTTCACATAGTTTTTGAGGGTTAAAAATGGCCGATTTCGCAATTTTTCAATTTTTAATCGCTTATATGTCAAAAACTATCATTTTTAGAGAAAAGTCACTAAAGACCTTTTCTGTTTGGAATGATCCAAAAAACCTAAACAAACTTTTTTCCATGCAAAAAAAAAATTTTAGGGAAAAAACAAAAAAAAAAACGTTTATAAAATTTTTGACCACCTTTTGGACTTGGCAACATGCAAATTTGTTAAAATGAGTCCTTTTTGAGTAAGATTGTGCAAAAAATCCGAATTAGAATATTTTCCCTAGCGGATGCGCAGTGGCTTTCTGGACTATAACAAACAAAACTCCACTTTAAATAAATAAAATATATACCCCTACTTCTATTATTTTGAAATAATACTTGATATGGCAGAAATCGGAGATACCAAAACACAAAAAGACTGTAGCTAAGTGAAAATATATGCAGGATGTGAATGTGTGAATACAGGGGATATATAAAGATTAAGTGAATAAAAGATAAAGAAAAAAAATAAAATAGACAATAAAAGAAATTGGAATAAAATAATTAGTGAAAGAAATATAAAAGATAACGTTATAACGTTACAATATATAATTATAAAGGACATTTTAACACTTTTTTGTTTATTTATTAGCTAATCACTTTATGTAAGTTTTTCGAACTTTCAAAATTATTGTTTCCACGACTAGAATTTAATTCCTTTTAAAATCGGGCTGGCCAATTTCCACGAAAACCTACTAAGAACTCGAGCGATCTTATTAACGAAATTAATGACAAAAGTTTTAGCCCGAAATTAGTTTAACTAAAGTTTCTGGTCTTCAAAAGTAGAAAATGAAAACATAACAGTAATTACATGCTTTCCATTCATGGTATTCGTGGAGTTAAATAAACGAATGGTATCACTTTCGACGCCATTGTCATTTTTTTGTCGTTAGTGTTCGATGAAGTAGACCGTGTAATGGAAGTCAATTATATAAATAAATAAATCGTAGTGTAAAAAAGGAGAACCGGACTGAGGGGCAGTTGTACTGGATTTAAATACAGCAAATAACAGTTATATATACACTATGTAGGTATTTGAAGAAAGTTTAAAAAAAATCAATAATGCTGTATAACTTATAACCATTAAGCGTGTATATAAATAAAAGTATGAGACCACCAACATAAACACCACTACTGATTTTTCAATGGAACTAAAATCAATAATCGAAATTTCACGTAACTCATTTACTAGAATGAATCAATTATTTAGCAGTAAAACATTAATGCCCAATAAAATAAAATAAAATCAAAATGTAATTCCGTACAGGTTGGAATAATTTTTTTATTAAAGTTTAGGTCAAAACAAAAGATATTTTCAAGAAAATATATGGTTCATATGAGGGGATCATTGTTTAAATAATTAAAAATCGGTAATTTTTACAAAAAAAAATACTTTTTTAACTGCTGCGGCAATTGTTGTTTTTATTAAGAATTTTACAATTTTTTTCTGCAAAGATGAAGAAACAGTTTTTTAAATGAGACTTACTAAATTAAATTTGACCCTTAATTTATTTAAATAATTGTAAATCAAAATTGAAAAACAAATTTCAAAAAAAAATATTATTTGCAATATAAATAAGCACTATAAAATATTTTGTTTTGCAGAAAAAGTTGCGCTATGATATCACTGTAAATTAACAAAAAAATTGGTTGATAAATATTGAGTAGTTTATGAGATATTTAATTTGTTTATAAAAAATTACCATTTTTTCAATAGCAAAAACGCGGTTGTTGCCGATAGAGTATACAAGTTTTTAAGGTCTCATTTGTTTTGCTGTTATGTATATTTTCGATAAATGTATTGACAAATTAAAAATTTAATTAATTAAACACCCCTTCAAAATGGCGTTTGAAAATTGATGTAATTTGTTTAAAACTTGTTTTTTTTTTTAATAACATCACCGGGATTAAAAATTTTGAAATTATTTTTCGATATTCGTGTTCCTGGTAGTTTGTGACTCACTTAAAAAAGAAAAAAAAATTCTAGATCCATTATTTGCCGAGATAGCTTTTCCAAGTTTAAAAATTCATAATTTGTTTATTTATCAATAATAACATTTTAAAGTACGTGAGTACATCTATCAACCCTACTACTTAACAATGTCATTTATACAAAGAGTTAAAATTTTAGAATTTTTTCAAAAATAATGATTTTCGTAGCGACCTTAACTGAAAACTTTTTGCATGAAGAGTGGTGCAGTAGTACTTTGCAATATCTTCGTTAATAATGGACCAATTTCAATGTTTTCTTTTTTAGTTTATGGTAGCTTATAAAAATAGTAACATCTAACTTTTAACAATTAATATTCGTCAATTTGTTATAAACAATTTTTTTTCTCTAGATGTTATAAATAAAAGTTCACACAAAAGACTAAAAAAAAAATAATACTGAATTTGCATTAAAAAGACTTTTTTCTTTGTACAATATTAAAATATATAGGGTGTCCCAAAAGTAGTGGAACGGTCGAATATTTCGCGAACTAAACATCGGGTAAAAAAACTGAAAAATATGTGTTCAATCATTTTCAAAAATCTATCAAATGACACCAAACACCAACCCCCACTACACCCCCTGGAGATGGGGTGGGGGGTAACTTTAAAATCTCAAATGGAAACCCATAATTTTTTTGCAGATTTGGAATCTTTATGTAGAAGTAAGCAACTTTTATTCAAGACATTTTTTCGAACTGTGGATAGATGGCGCAATAATTGGGAAAAACGAATTATCCTGATACCATAGGTAAATTATAGAAACGGTCTAATATCTCGAGAAATACACTTCCAAATGAGAAACCAAAAAACGGATTTTTAATATTTGTCGAAAACCTATCGACAAACACCAAAAATGACTCTCCAACCCACCCCCTGGAGACGGGGTGGGGGGTAGATTTAAAATCTTAAATAGCAACCCCCACTTTTTATTGCAGATTCAAATTCGGCATGAAAAATTAAGCAACATTTATTCGAAACATTTTTTAAAATTGCTGATAGATGGCGCTAATAAATCGTATTTTTCCAATTAAAGAGCCATCTATCAACAATTCTAAAAAATGTTTCGAATAAATGTTGCTGAATTTTTCATGACAAATCCGAATCTGTAATAAAAAGTGGGGGCTGCTATTTAAGATTTTAAAGTTACCCCCACCCCACCTCCAGGGGGTGGGTTGGAGGGCCATGTTTAGTGTTATTCGATAGGCTCTTAAAAAGTATTAAAAACCTTTGTTTTGGTTTCTCATTTGGAAGTGTATTTCTCGAGATATAAGACCGTTTCTATAATTTACCTATGGTATCAGGATAAACCGTTTTTCTCAATTATAGCGCCATCTATCCACAGTTCGAAAAAATGTCTTGAATAAAAAATGCTTACTTTTACGTAACGAATCCAAATCTGCAAGAAAAACTAGGGGTTTCTATTTGATATTTTAAAGTTACCCTCCACCCCACCACCAGGGGGTGTAGTGGGGGTTGGTGTTTGGTGTCATTGGATAGATTTTTGAAAATGATTGAACACGTATTTTTCAGTTTTTTGATCTGATGTTTAGTTCGCGAAATATTCGACCGTTCCACTACTTTTGGGACACCCTGTATATGTATTTTACATTTAATTCTATAATCCTTTTAACAGGTAATACATACACTAAAAATTCTGTATAATATATTTGTTAATTCACATTCACTTAAATACATCTATTTGTATAGAGGTTGTTCTCCATTTTTTTTATATTATATTTTGTATTCACATTATCTTTTGATAGATTTTGAGATTTTGCCAATGATTTGTACAAAGAAAAAAGTTTTTGTGATTATCTTTGGCCAACTTTTATTTATCACAATAGTAGAGAAAAAAAATTAAAAAAAAATTGTTTATAACTAGTTAATGATTATTTATGGCAAAAAGGGTCATGCAGATGCTATCATTTTATATGCTACCCCAAATTAAAAGAAAACATTGAAATTGGCCCATTATTAACGGAGATATTGGAAACTACTCCTCCGCCAATTTTCAGACAAAAAGTTTTCATTTAAGGTACGATTCCGAACAAGACCGCAAACCGCTAACTGCAAACCGCAGACCGCAGGCCGCAGCGACAGACTTACTGGTTCATATGGTTTCTTATGAGGTTGATGTCGAGTAGAGCGGCATTGTCGCCACCGCACGCAGAACGTCGCCACCGCAGACCGCAGGACTGCACCAGAACCAGTAGTGTCGCCGACCGCAGATCGACGACACGTATTTTTGCTGTTTCCAAATTGACTTAAATTGAAAAGATTTGAATTTCTTTTGAAAATGAGTATTTTAAATGAATAAGAAGGGCAATTAATTAATTGTTTAGCAAAATATTAAGTTATTTACGAGGCAAGCTTCCTTCAAATTGTTTACTTTTAAATAGGGACCTAGTTGATTTCCTTTTTTTTTATAATGCAAAAGTAAAAGATAGTCGTCATCTTCTTCTTCCATAAAAAGATATAACATTAATTCATCGTTGTTCATTGCGTCTGACATCCTACTTATACGACTTTTAATATTATACTATTATAAATTCCCATTGTGGACATGTCAAAAATTACCAAGAATACGAATATCGAAAAAAAATTTCAAAATTTTTAATGCCGGCGATGTTATTAAAAAAATAAAGTTTAAACAAATTACACCATTTTTCAAACGCCATTTTGGAGGGGTGTTTAATTGAAATTTTGATTTGTCAATACATTTATCGAAAATATATACATATAAAAGCAAAACAAATGAGACCTTAAAAGCTCTATCGGCAACAACCGAGTTTTTGCAATTGAAAAAATGGTAATTTTTTATAAACAAATTAAATATATCATAAACTACTCAATATTTATCAACAAATTTTTTTGTCAATTTATAGTGATATCATAGCGCAACTTTTTCTGCAAAACAAAATATTTTATAGTGTTTATTTATATTGCAACTAATATTTTTTTGAAAATTTGTTTTTCAGTTTTGATTTACAATTATTTAAATAAATTAAGGGTCAAATTTAATTTAGTAAGCCTCATATAAAAGACTGTTTCTTCATCTTTGCAGAAAAAAAAAATGTAAAATCCTTAATAAAAACAAGAATTACCGCCAGTTAAAAAGTAAATTTTGTGCAAAAATTACCCATTTTTAATTATTTAAACAATGATCCCATCCTATGAATCATATAATTTCTTGAAAATATCTTTTGTTTGGACCTAAACTTTTATTCCAACCTGTACGGAATTACATTTTGATTTACATGTATTGTAATTTTATTTGATCGGTCTATAAGTTCAACTATCCATATATTGACCTGGTTTATTAAACCTGATTTATATAATATTGTTAAACTCAACATGTCAACATTTAAAACCTTTGAAATACATAGATGTAATTTTAACAAAACTTGGCCATTAGTGATGAGCAAAACAAGAACAAGACCAAGACCAGGCTAGTCTTGGTCTTGGTCTTGTTCTTGCAAGCTTGGTCTTGGTCTTGCAGCTAAAAGGCAGTCTTGGTCTTGGTCTTGGTCTTGCACTAGCCGGTCTTGTTCTTGGTCTTGGTCTTGCTGCAAGAGTCTTGCTGGTCTTGCTTTTTTGGTAGTAATAATTTGAACCAAACAATTTCGAATAAAATGTACATTGAAATAAATAAAGATGTGAAGAATGGAACTATATTTTTTGCTTTAAAATTTTAACAGAATGTAGAATGTAGTTTCAAACGGATACCAATTTTAACAATATACATTCACCTAATGACCTAATTATTTCTCTCTATATAAAGAGATTAGAGTATATTTTTATAATGATAATGTTTATCAGTAGAAAAAACCTGCATTTACAACCCTTGTTGCATTTGCCGGCCTTCGGTTGTGTCACGTTGTGTTTTGCATGCTGTCGATACCTGCCGCCTGCCTTCAGATCACGTCTTGAGTCTGGATTATTGTTTATTGCCCCTGTATTTTAATAAAATGTTAAAGAAAAAGAGCTTCTTAAAGGTGCCACAAATGGTCGGGGACCTTCAATTCACGGATTTTACGAAAAGGGATAAACGGTTTATAGTTGTTAGCAGATAATGATCTGCTCCTTTCACTCGAACACTGTAGTATTTATCCTAGGAGGGTCAAATTTAAGAACATAAATTAAATTTTTTTAAGACAACACAAAAATCAATTATTTTTTACTCTATTTAATCATTATTTAATATAATTAACTTTTTTTATAAACTAACTAAAACATACTTTTTAGTAAATACGTACATATTTACCATACCTTTTTATAGACCTAATACTATAACATAAGAACTAAACCTAATGGGGAGTTATAAACGCTTAATTCTGTAATTTGTTATCTTGCAGTTCTTTAATTTTATTTAAACTACATTGCTCTCGTAACACGAGTTATTCGCACTTTTTATTTTCACATATTTTTGGATTGAATACCCATTATGACATTCAAAAAGTTGAAAATATTCGGATGTAGGTAGTAAAAACTAGAATTTAAAACACACTGAAATGATGCGCATGCATTTCAAGTGCGGCACATACTAATTTGTAGTACTGGCCCTTTCTGGGGAAAACCTAGATTCTTCCAAATAGTTTTCAACTATGAAATCAGTAAAATTCTTTACGCGTTTGTCATCCGGGATTTTCACAAATAATTCAACTTCCAACTTTCGTTGATTGTAAAAAATTATTTCAAAAGATAATTTTAAAAATTTCCCAATATCGGAATTTTTGTCATTATATTCAGAAACTGAACCTAAGCTTTGGATTTTGCGATACCAAGCTTGACACATTACAATCGACAACCAGTTATTTTTTATTCAGGCCACAATGCTTTCACAGCATTGTGAATCCCTTTTCAAAATCTATTATGATATTTTTTGTATTAATTTTAAATTTTACGACCTACATTTTTCCCGATTATGCGAAAAGAATTGAAATAAGTGTCAGTATTTTTATTAGACAAAAAAGCGAAAACTACTGGTACATAAAAACCGTTTTTAATTGCATTTTTCTTAAATGGATTACCCTATCTATAATTACATTTTTTTCTTGCAAGTAATTTCAATTGTCCTTGAACTCTCGCCGTTTGAAAACTTGCCTTCTGGACACTTTGAAGGTTGAGAAAAGTCAAACCGTTTGACTTCATCAAAACGACTTAAAAATATAACCAAAATATTATGTATTTTAAAAATTCGATATTGTTTAAGGTTTCTTACAATGTCAGTATATATTATTAAACTAAAAAAATAAAGTTAAATAATATAAACCAATTTTTCTCAAAAAAGTGCAAGAGTCTTGCAGGTTGGTCTTGGTCTTGCGTGGTCTTGCAAGGTTCGGTCTTGGTCTTGGTCTTGTTCTTGCAAGCTTGGTCTTGGTCTTGGTCTTGCAACCAAAAGGCGGTCTTGGTCTTGGTCTTGGTCTTGGTCTTGCTGCAAGACCAAGACCAAGACCGCAAGACCAAGACCAGTCTCGCTCATCACTATTGGCCATGCAATTTTGAAATTAGGTACCTCCTTACTACCCATACTTATAGGGAGAATGGGGAAAGAAAGTGAGGTGATGTACACGATTAAAAGAAGAAAGTTAAGTTAAGAATATCTCGGACACATAATGAGAAACGGCACTAAATACAGATTACTGAAAGTAGTCCTTCAAGGCACAGTATTCGGAAAGCGAGGAATTGGGAGAAGAAGAATATCATGGTTAAAGAACCTGAGGAAATGGTTCTCCCCAACAACAACTAATCTATTTAAAGCATCATTAATAAAATACTTATAGCCAAAATGATCGCCAATATTCGAAACGAATAGGCACCAAAAGAAGAAGACCCATACTTAAATCCAATTGAGTTAGTATGGTTATATCTCAAACACTATGTTATAATAATTATTATCGGTTTATTTGAATTTTGTAAAATCAATGGAAAAAACATCAATAAGTGAAATTGTGAAAATTATTGGGTACCTTTTGAAATTATTAACTAGGAAAATTTAACAAAAATTTCTAAAAATGAAAGATTATGTCAGTCCAATTAGTCTAGGGGGAAAGGGGGGTTTCGTGGCCTGTTGGAATCCATGATATTTTACAACTAACTGATTTTTATGTAATTTATTTATATTATATTTTGTATGTAATAGAATGTTTGAATAAATTAGGAGAATTAGGAAGTGTTAGGATTTTCACTGCAAAAACTTATAAATTACGTCCCCAGCCATACCAGCGACAAACTAAGAAATGCCGTGGAATCGTGGGCGTTTGACAATTCATAGGCTCGGTTATTAATTGGAAAACAAAACTAAATTGGTACTCCAAGAAAGGAATTTAGTTCACACACACACAAGATTTGAAAGCAGTGTGTGCCTAGACCAGCGGTTCTCAACCACCGTGTCGCGACACACTGGTGTGCCGGAAGAACCTATCAGGTGTGTCGCGAGATTTACGAATACGATATTTTTATTTATATTTTTTTACTTGTTACAATACACCAATAATGCATATTGTTCTTGTTATGTTCTTACGAAATAAAAAATAATATGCGTAATATATTCATCTGTACTTACCTACTAGGCTATTGATTATGTTCAAAATAAGAGAGCTAAAAGGAACTACAACATTAACGGGATTTTATTGTCTCATATAGTCATTTAAATGGGTGCGTTTTTGAAAAATGGATGAATTAGTCCCTAGACACAGGGTGAATTAGGGTGAGTGCTATGCACTTTTTAAAGACTTCTACAGGAAAATTGTTCCAGATTAAATTTACTATCGAAATATTACATTTTAAAGTCAAAATATTTTTATTTACAAAAATATATTAAAAAAAAAGCAAAAACAACACGAAAGAAAGCAATTTTGTTTTTTGCCCCATAACTTTTTTTCACGGGGATATATGTATAGACATTGCTTCAGAAGAAATTAACTTACATTCTTTCTCTTTAAAATTACGTTTAGTAGAAGTCTCTAGGATTTATATTTTCCGAAATAGGATTTTTCAAAATGCGCCGCTCACAGCATTTTTGGACCATTTCCCCATTATTTCGCAAACATTGTTCTGTAACTTTTTTTACGCATTTCTAGGTATATGCAATGGTACATTTATTAGAAAGAGGAGTCAATTACCTTTAAAAGGGTCTATTGTATAAGGTTGCGTGACTATTTTGAAGCAAGTTCTGCTTTTTCAAGGTTTTATACTTTTAAGATTTTTGATATTTTTTATGATTATTTTTTAAATTTCTCATTATGACTTTTTTTTCTTCCACATTTAGGGATATCCATTGTACAATAGAAAACAGCATATTTTCTTTACTTTAAAATGGTGTATTCCAATAAAATCTAGGACTATTTTTAAACAAGATATCCGCAGGATATCCAAGAGTATCCGTAATTTGAAAAAAATTTAAATTTTTTTATTTTTTTTTTCAATTAGAAGAATATAATTGCATATAATAATTTTTAATTCCAAATAATTTTTCTTAATAATTTTTTTCGATATTGTGACATATAAAGGTTTTACTCCTGAGCAAATTAATATTTTTTAACATACCTCGTACACTGTTAATAAAATTTTATATCTGATGATCGCATTTTAGGTTTCAGACTAGGCACAGCATTTTATAAAGAATAACTTTTTTTCATAAAATTAATACTAAAAAAGTTTTCCATATGGTTCCAACTATTGCATGTGTATATGTCACACTTTGAAAAAGCATATCTTGTTTAAAAATAGTCCTAGAATTTTTTTACAGTACACCATTTTAAAATAAAGAAAATGAGCTTTCCTTTTTATTACACAATACATATACCCAAATATACAATAAAAAAAGTTATAATGAGAAATTTAAAAATAATCGTAAAATATATCAAAAATCGTTAAAAGTATAAAATTTTGAAAAACCATATCTTGCTTAAATATAGCCATACGGACTTCTACGATAGAACATTTTAAAGTTAATTGACTTCTCTTTCTACTAAATGTACCATTGCGTATACCTAGAAATGCGTAGAAAAAAGTTACAGAACAATGTTTGCGAAGTAACATGGAAAATATCCCAAAATCGCTGTGAGTGGCGAAATTTTAAAAATCATATTTTGAAATTGTAAATCACAGGGACTTCTACTGAACGCCGTTTTAAAGAAGAAGGATGGAAGTTTTTTTTCTGTGACGCAATGCCTATACCTATATCCCCGTGGAAAAAAGTTATGGGTCAAAAAACAAAATTCTTATCTTTCATGTTTTTTTTCTTGCTTTTCTTTTGGATATATTTTTGTAAAAAACATGTTTTTGACTTTAAAATGTGATATTTCGATAGTAAATTTAACCTGGTATAATTTTCCTATAGACGTGTTTGCACTAAATGTGCATAGAACTCACCATAATTCGCCCTGTGCCTAGGGACTAATTCACCTCTTTCTCAAAAACGCACCAATTTAAATGGTAGCACTCCGCGGTTTTTTCAAATATAGAGGTCCATTGACTATATGAAACCATAAAACCCTGTTAACGTTGTAGTTCCTTTATAAAATACATAATCAATAGCCTATACCACTAGCAAAAATTTGTACATATAAGGGTGTCGCGAATCTGTAAGGAGTACGTTAGTGCGTCGCTGAGTAAAAAAGGTTGAGAACCGCTGGCCTAGACGATAAAAACGGTCTACATATTTAGAAAAAGTAGTTATCGGGTGAACGTATACTATTCTTCGCTCTAGACTAAATAATAAAACTCAAGGACTAGCACAGATCTGTAAAGGTCTGACCAAAATTATAAATTTAAGAGAAGTGAATATGCTAAACTGAGAAAAAGAAAGAGATGAATTGGCAGGAGAGTGGAGAAGGCGCCGCAAAGCTGAATTGGTGACTGTGAATGGAACTGAAACATCGTCACACATATAAAAGCTAACCAGATAAGATGGACAGGTCATGTGGTAAGATCAGAGGAAGACAGAGTGTTAAAGACAATGTTTTTGATAGACGGTAGAAGATCAGTAGGCTCTCCCAGAAAAAGATGGAAGGATGATGAAGAATCGAAATATCCTGAATTAGTAAAGGCTGCTTGTAGAATTTGTATTTGCGTATTTGAAACAACGATGTGAACCATTTTACTTCACTGTAAAATTCGTAAAATCCAAGTATCCAAGTACACTTTTTAAATAATAGTTTAATTACGCTCGCGAAAAATTTCAAATTTTGAAAAATGGTTCGGACTATCAAGGAGCTTGGCCACCCCTGTGTCATATTCTTTATGTGTATCAGATGCTATTACGATTTAAAAAAACACTTATCGATATGGGCAGATCAATGAAATATTTACTGCTTTAAAACCATACAAGATACACCACTTTACAACCAGTTATTCCACAAACTACTTGGTTTAAGAGTTTTAAAGATCCACGTAAATATACATATGTATACAACCATCATAAATAGACCTAGCTTTGGACATGTGTGCTATCCAAGTCAGTTCTTTAAAATAAATGTGATTGAAGACAATAACTGTAAACATTGCGGAAAACTGGATGATCTTGACCATATTTTTTTAATATACCAGTTTGAACAGCGTTCAAATTCCCTCTAAAAATTTAATCAAAATGTCATATTTATGTAGCATTTAACAATAAATAATATCCCATCTCTGCTGGCTACAGACTCACAAGAAATATACAATATCATTAGAGATTTCTTGTCACACATATGCATGGTTCTATAACATTTGTACGCGGACATGGAATCTTTCATTATAGTGTAGAAGTTTAGATTTCCATTCTTTATCCTAACTGCTATAACACCTTATCCGTTTTACAGTATTGTTTGTCTACTAAAAAATGTCTTTATGAACCCCTAGATGAGAAGCGAGTAACCCCGTGGTTTCCTTCTCGTATTTTCTTCAATTAAGGATCCGTTAATTTTGTAAATAAGGATAGGATTGTGTATTTGTCTGGCTGGAGAATCTATTTCATCTGGCTGAATGACTAATGCCTTTGCCATTACAAAAACTTACACTTTACGTGTAAACTGTTCATTTCATTTTTGTCACTTCATTTCAACATAGTAATAATATAGCATATTATCTTCTCTTTATCGTTTAATGTTTAATAGATTCTAATATTCTTTATGGATTCTAATATTTTAAATTTTTATTCTAATATTAATAGTTGCTTCAGAACCGACTGCTAAGGAATATTGTAGGTGCTCCTTGATATGTTCGGAATAAAGATTTACGTAGAGACCTTAAATTCGAATCCATTCCAAATGAAATTAAGAAAGTCGCCAGGAAACATGAAGAGAGGCTCCATAAGCATCCCAACCATTAAGTAGTTCAGCTTCTTGTCAACCAACCCCAGATGCGAAGGCTCAAGAGGACCAAACCGGTCCAGCTTGTGTAATGTGAGAAGTTATGCAAGGCTTATTTTTAGTGTTGTGCATTGTAGCAATGTAGTGTAGCATTGTAGTGTTGTGCATTGTGTTGGTTGGGGTATTCTTTGATTGTAGCCACAACAAGGACGAGAGCAGGTAGTGAAAAGCAGAGTCAGTACTGTGCTGTGTAGCCAAGAAGTGGGAATTTCATGTCAAAAAAAGCTAGGATGGACCAGGTGACATCTAGATTACAAACAATTTTAGGAAAATTAGGTCAAACAAAAAAAATGCTGATTAGTCTTGTAGATTAAGGGCCGGTTGTTCGAACGCTAATCAACAATGATCACTATCAAATATCATATACTGCACCAACTGTCAATGTCAAGTTTGATTGGGTTGCTGAAAACATAATTGATTATAATTATGAGATTAGTTAATCAATTAACATAACAATTATTAACATAATTGATTAACTAATTTCATAATTGTAATCCATAATTATGTTTTCAGCAACCCAAACAAAGTTGACATTGACAGTTGGTGACAGTAATTAAATATTTGATAATGATCATTTTTGATTAGCGTTCGAACAACCGGCCCTAGGTGTATTCTAATTGTTTAAAATAAAGACAAAATACCAATTATATTATTACTTACAACATACTTAAGTTTTTTACTTCGAAAATTTTTTTGCATGTAAACCTTTCCTTTCATTTCTGCCTTTCAGCACACCGTATTTGTTACCAAAATAATAATCATAATGCATCTATCGTTTAATAGATTTTGATGTAACCCATCCAACCATCTTCCCATCATAATTCCCGCCGAATCCGATGCTGTTCTGTTCTGAGTGGAAACAGTATTACAACAGGCTTTGAACGGTACAGGAAGTTAGGTTAAAGGTTCGTACGTAAACATGTGAACGCCAACGTTTTACATCACCGACCATCATCACATTTGGTTGATTCCTGATAGAGATTGAAATGTAGATAGAAAAGCACTGGTGCGCTTAAAATCGACAAAAGGACATTTCCGGGATCATCGGGGGGATTAAACAGCGAGATATTTTAAAGTAATGACTTGATTTGTAAACATTTGTCATTGAGATTCGATTTTTATGGACAATTTAAACATTCAATTACGTCAATAGCTCGCTATTTATTTATAGCGTATTAATTTTCCATATTATATTTATAATGTATGATGCAAAAGTCGGGAATAGATTCATTATTTCAGAAACATACGACTTTTTTACATTGTTAACACGTCAATTTTAATTTTTGAATGGCCATCAATGTCTTTGTTGGAGATTATGTCATCGTGTAGTAATGAATTTCCATTCTGACACGCTCCTTCAACTTTTCTACATTATTCGGTGGACTTTGCGATACACTTTGCTCTTCAAATAACCCTATAAAAATAGTCTAACGGAGTCAAATCTGGAGACCTTTGTGGCATAATGGTTCTGTGAAACCATTATGGAACAGTGTAACAGATATCACGGTTGCACAGAAAAGGTACTTTTTCAGATGAAGCGGCTTTTATGCTTAATGGTCACGTAAACCTCCAGACATATCGATACTACACAACTGAAGATCTACATTGGACGGAGGATCATAAGCAATCGTATTATAGGGTCACATTTTTTGGAGGAAAACTCTTGTTTTCTGGAATTTCTTCATGGTTATCTAATGCAACAGCTAAATCAGCTATTTCCAAATAGAAATGATTTGTGGTTTCACCATGATGGGTCTCCCCCACACTACGGGGTTGGTGTACGAAGTTACTTAAATAACTTTTCTCAGGTAGATGGATAGGTAGAAGGGGATCTATCAAATGGCCAGCAAGGTCTCCATATTTGACTCCGTTAGACTTTTTTATTAGAATATTTAAAAAACAAAGTGTAGCAAAGGGAGAAATTTCGACCGAATAATGGACCAGAGTTGAGGAAGCGCATCAGAACAGATAATGTCAATTTCAACATTTTTTATTGTATTCATTTATAATAAACCAACAGTTTGGTTAACCCTATAGAAATATTTGCTATTTACAAATAAACTCAACTGCAGTATTCTAGTATTACTCATTGAACGAACTGTTCCATTTTTCGAGCAGGGATGGAAGTTTCCTTAATTGATTAGTGAATCTTTAAACATCGATTTGGTGTCATTATAATTTTATATTTTATCACAATTTTCATGTAATTTAAAGGTTTTTAGAACAAAAAATGTGGCTAGTTTCAACTACTATCAAGATGTTTCACTGATGATGGTCCGACTAAATCGAAAACTTTTTGAAGATTTATAATCCATCTGGATGATTTTTGAATTTTTTAATAAAAAAATAGACCATCATACATAAGAAGTTTTTTGCTTGATTTTAAGTTAAATAAGGAAAAATTAAAGAGATAAGGAAAGATTCAGAGAAAATTAACAGATGACAAAAAGACATAATGAAATTAAATGATAAGATTGGACACATCATCACCAACAGAGATGAATAGGGCTTTTCAACGCTTCTCATTTGTTTCGAACTTCTGTCATATGTCGTATATTAATATTATACACGGATTATACGACATATGACAGGAGCTCGAAACAAATGAGAAGCGTTGAAAAGCCCTATAACTAAAAATAATAGAAGATTTCTCTACAGAATTATACAGAAGCCAAAATAAAACCATGAGAGCATAACATAAAAGTTCAGGAAAGAGGTTAGTCAACCAAAGATCGGAATTTATATCTGGTATATCAACAAACGAAATAAGCAACCTACTGATAAAAAAAGAAAAGAAATAAAGCTCCGAGAGAATATGCTATCGTTATAGAAGCAGTACAGATTGAAGGAGATAGACTTTTAGAAAATTATATGGGAACTAGACTACAACTAATCACTAATGACTTTAGCATGAGCTTTACCAGATATCTTTAAGTACAACATACCAAATTATTTGAAAAAGAAGACGTTCGACCAATGCTGCTTCCACTCATGACACGGCGCCGAAACACTATCGTTAACCCAGGCCACAGCAACTAAACTTAGAGTGGCCCAAAGAAGAATGGAACGGCCGTTGCTTGGACTGACTCTCAGAGACAGGATTAGAAACGAGGAAATACGAAGGATATAGTCTAAGAGCTAGTGAACCCTCCGACTAACGGTCGTCCTGTAAGGCTAGAAATTTTTCTAGTGATAATTCATAGCACACCAAGGCTAAAAACCATGACCTGGCAGGCCTCAGTGGTGCACGTGTATCTACCAGGTGAATCGAAAAGTGCAAATTTAGGGGGTAAAATAAACTTTCTCCTGTAAGGTTTAAATTTAAGTATGTGTTTGAGTAAGTCATTCAGAAGAAATGTGTACAATGACAGGCGATTCTGAAGAGCATAAAACCTTGCCAGGCGAGGGGAAAGATTAGGGGTTTTTCCTAAAATTATTCTTTTTGCATCGAACAAATTTTTTTAGGTTTTTTGAATCATTTCAAACAGAAAACGTCTTTAGTGATTTTTCTCTTAAGTTAATAGTTTAATGTCTAAATAGGACATTTATCTAAAAATTTCAATGTTGCCAATATACGTAGATATTCTTTAAACATTGATTGACGAAATCCCGAAGAGTTTTTTGCAATAAAATATCGAAAACCCCTTTGTTTTTTGAATTGCTAATCAAGCAGGTGCGACACTGTAGTATAAGTGAGGACGTTTGAGTTTGCATAAATTCATTATCTCGAGAATGGGCAAATTTCAAGAGAAATTCTCAGACAGGTCGATTTTTATTTTTAAATTAGGACTTTTTGGCATATATATATATATATATATATATATATATATATATATATATATATATATATATATATATATATATATATATATATATATATATAGATTATAGTTTTGTTTTGGGGTTGCAGTCATTTATTTTTTAGGGGCAGGATAAGTAAAACTCTGTGTTATTACCTAGCTTTCGCAAAATATATTTGCTTCTTCAGGGTAAGCTGAAATGAGTATATTATAAATACAATGAAATTAAGTTAAAATACATTGTATAAAAAATAACAAAAAAGACTTACAACTTGAGGTTATTCCTAAACATTTTCACAAAACATAGTATATATATAATTCTTATTCTAATGTTATCCAAATAGCAATGTTTTAATTTTCAAAAATTCGATTTAATAATTTAGTTTTTAATTTTGATTAATGCCAGAAAGACACTCGAATAATGTCAAAAAGACACAAAAATCTGTTTATTTTATTTTAAGTTGAAAAGTTAGTATTAGATTATTTAATTAGTAATCAAAATATCAAAAACTACTACATATTTTAAATTATAGAGGATATAACTTTTCAACTTAAAATAAAATAAACTACTAATGCATATAAATATCTAGTTATATCCTCTATAATTTAAAATATGTAGTAGTTTTTGATATTTTGATTACTAATTAAATAATCTAATACTAACTTTTCAACTTAAAATAAAATAAACAGATTTTTGTGTCTTTTTGACATTATTCGAATGTCTTTCTGGCATTAATCAAAATTAAAAACTAAATTATTAAATCGAATTTTTGAAAATTAAAACATTGCTATTTGGATAACATTAGAATAAGAATTATATATATACTATGTTTTGTGAAAATGCTTAGGAATAACCTCAAGTTGTAAGTCTTTTTTGTTATTTTTTATACAATGTATTTTAACTTAATTTCATTGTATTTATAATATACTCATTTCAGCTTACCCTGAAGAAGCAAATATATTTTGCGAAAGCTAGGTAATAACACAGAGTTTTACTTATCCTGCCCCTAAAAAATAAATGACTGCAACCCCAAAACAAAACTATAATCTACATAGTATCAGTCAATATTACCTAATTACTTTATATATATATATATATATATATATATATATATATATATATATATATATAATACTAGTGACGTCATCCATCTGAGCGTGATGACGTAATCGATGATTTTTTTAAATGAGAGTAGGGGTTGCGTGATAGCTCATTTGAAAGGTTATTGAATTTTCTATTCACTAATATTAACATTAACATAATTATTTATACAGGGTGTACAAAAAAAAAATTTTATTAAATTAACTTTGATTAAATTTGACAAATAGAAGAAAAAAATTTTTTGTACACACTGTATAAATAATTATGTTAATGTTTATATTACTGAATAGAGAATTAAATAACCTTTCAAATGAGCTATCACACAACTCCTACTCTTATCTAAAAAAATCATCGATTACGTCATCAAGCCCAGATGGATGACGTCACTAGTGTTATATATGTGCCAAAAAGTCCTAATTCAAAAATAAAAATCGACCTGTCTGACGATTTCTCTTGAAATTTGCCCATTCTCGAGATAATGAATTTATGCAAACTCAAACGTCCTCACTTATACTACAGTGTCGCGCACGCTTCATTAGCAATTAAAAAAACAAAGGGGTTTTCGATATTTTATTGCAAAAAACTCTTCGGGATTTCATCAATCAATGTTTAAAGAATATCTACGTACCTTGGCAACATTGAAATTTTTAGATAAATGTCCGATTTAGGGTTAAAAATGGCCGATTTCTCAATTTTCAAAATTTTCAATCGCTCATATAACAAAAACTATTAACTTAGGAAAAAAATCACTGAAGACGTTTTCTGTTTGAAATAATTCAAAAAACCTAAAAAAAATTTGTTCGATGCAAAGAGAATAATTTTAAGAAAAACCCCTAATCTTTCCCCTCGCCTGGCAAGGTCTTATGCTCTTCAGAATCGCCTGTCATTGTACACATTTCTTCTAAATGACTTACTCAAACACATACTTAAATTTAAACCTTACAGGGGAAAATTTATTTTACCCCCTAAATTTGCACTTTTCGATTCACCTGGTAGATACACGTGCACCGCTGAGGCCTGCCAGGTCATGGTTTTTAGCCTTGGTGTGCTATGAATTATCACTAGAAAAATTTTTAGCCTTACAGGACGACCGTTAGTCGGAGGGTTCACTAGCTCTTAGACTAACAGGCATTACAGATGTCATAGAGGCTGTTTGTGAATTGGCTAGAGGAGGCTGAAGACCGATAAAACTGGCAGAAATTAGTGGAGGTCTATGTTCAAATTTGGAAGAAGAACGATGGAGCTGATGATGAAGGAAAGACGTACAAAAATATAATACAGAAACTATTTCGGAAGTCATAAAAGCATTGAGAAGAAATTTAGCAGAAGCTCAAATAAAGAGTTTACTCCCGACAAAACATTTGATAAAAATTGAGATGACGTGAGGAAATTTCAGAATAATTAAAAGACAATAAAGTAGAGAAAGGCAATAAACAAAACGAAAAAAAACAAACATTTTCTGTTCTTTCTAGAAAAAGATGCACAGATAAACTTTAAGACTAATTTAACTCTAATAAATGAGTCTTTATTCAAAATACATAGCATGATATTACAACATAAAGTACAACTGACAATATTAATAGAAAGATAAATACACTTTGTGATTGCATGTCGACGGAGAATCTGAATATTTTAAAAAACCCTAAGTCTAATTAGTCATTTCTCTGGGAAAATAATGTGTTTTGAATCGCTCGATATACACGAATAGCAGATACAGACCGTTTAAAATAATTATGGTAGAGTGTCGGACCAGTGACATCTAATTTAATTATAATGAACGATGTCCCTAACTAGATACGAGGCCAATCCATTTCAATTATCAATTTTATTTGATATTAATCATGTGTAAGCATTAGGTGAACAGGCCTTTGATGAAGTCAAGCACGAAAAACTAGTAATAGAATGTTTACAAAAAATAACATCGATTCCAATGATATAAACGTAATACATGAACTCTATTGGAACAAAAATGCATTTATTAGAACGGAGATGCGGGACACTGAGACCATCAAAATCCAAAGAGAAGTTAGGCAAGGTTGTATACTCTTGCCATTATTATTCAACCTTATAACGATCGCATCTCCAGCGCTTACCGTCATCTCCCTGTACGCAGGCACTTCCACCGACAAGCTACCACTACCATCGATAAGCGCTGGAGATGTAATACTGGCAAATATATAAAACGGCGTCTACCGACACAGAGAACCAGTTAGAACCGGAGAATTGATCTGGTACAAACTCCAACCCCGGGCGTTGGGATAAACAGGTAATATTTAATTTTAAGGAATTTTAAGAACTGCAAGCTGTGAACGAGGACCACTCAACATGAATCCTTAAGGAAATACTTACCTTGGCCATATTCTTAGGGAAAGCATATACAGTCGAACCCGCTTATTAGAATAGCCTTCGTGCCAAGCAAAAATACTCCTATAACCGGGATATTCTAATAACCGATCATTGACGGCTTAGATGGATTAGAAATAAGTGTACCTACTGAATATACCTGCATAGTAATATTACATACTACATATATATATTTACATACATATATTTATATGGTTTTATGCTAGGTCTTTTTATGTCAATAATACAGCAGTGTAACTTATTTTATTAAAAAACCAAATTACATTTTCTGTGCATGCATCCACTAATAAGCATGAAATGTGTGCAATATGTAGATATGTACGTTACTTCTTATTTTTTCTTGAAAAACCTTATATATGTTATACAAATACAAATTAGAAAAATTTACATTGAATTGGCCTTCCAGAAAACTTCTTATAATATTACAAACGGTTATTTTGCCGGTTTTTGCAAACGGTTGCCGAATTGGATGGAATATCCACAAAATCGAAAAATCTGTATCTTTTGTCTCATCTTTTGTTTCATTGTTTTGCTCTAAATTTTCAGTATCTTCGAAAACCGATAAATTATCGTCAAAAGAAACAACTCTTAAAAAATGTTCGTCCTTTATTTTATCAAATTCTGTATTTTGATAAATTGGCAGGCAAAAAATGGATTGTTACATTATTCAAACTAACGTCAGGTTTATGGACAGGGCAGGGCGGTTATCAACAACTAGAGAACATTTCTAATCTTGTCTGCCATTTAACTGTCGAAGTCAATAAACCATTAACCAATAAAATTTATAACTGCAACGAAGTTGGTAGCTATAGAAATTTTTAGACAAGTAAAAAGTATTTTATTGTCTGTTGTATAAAAGGGTTCAACTGGTGCGTAAAAGTATTATTACCTAAAAGACCTAATAAATTAGACATAATTTTAACTTTTTTGGAAATTATGAATAAAAAGTTGTTCGTCTACTTGAAAAATATTCTATTAAGCGGTATTATTTCATTAAAGCGCATTCCTATAAGCGGATAAATTTATTAAGGAGTAAATGTAAACGTTTCGGGTCCTCAAATTTTTATTCCTTAAACCGGGATATTCCTATAACCGGTACTCTAATTCTCAATTTAATTTTGCAAAGATACAGAAGCTCCGAGGCCCAGGAAGAAAACAACACAACTGGCGAAGAAAGAAACATAAGGTGAACTGGTGTAACATCAACGGCACAGCCATCATATTTCGAAGAGTCTAAAACTGCTACGGTTCTACAAATTGTTTAAAGAATACAGACAACCGAACGTGAGTTCATCCATGCCCATTCTCTCCAATGTTTCGAAACATTTTTAAAATACATATCATATCAAGCGATGGAATCAAGGAAATCTCGGCAAAAATTAAAACAACTATCTTAGACTCAGCTAAAGAAGTTCTGGGCGAAAGAAATATAAATAAAAAAGTCTCTGTCAAAGAAAAAAAACTCAGTGGTTGTATACAGGTGTAAAATAAGAAATTATCATAAACGAGGAAGTTCATATAACCAAGCATGAAGTACAAAAAACACCTCTTGAAAAACTAAAGAATAGAAAAGCTGCAGGTAAAGATGTGATATCGAATGAATTGTTGAAATAGAGGGTGTCCAGAAACTCTACCGACAAACGAAGACAGGAGATTCCTCAGATAATTTTAAGACAATTAAATACCTCCAGAACGCTTCTATTTAGAAAAACGAAAATTGGTATGCATATTTACTTTTCAGAGATGAATCGATTCCATCCATTGCAAATTTCTAGTACCGGTCATAGGCATCCGCTTTATGCTTTATGCATCCGCTTTATGCATTTTTGACACCGGATTATTAAATTGTGAGGTATTCTAGTACTAAAAGGTCCTCTTGTTTTAAGTCGGTAGGACACACCGTTTTCTAGAAAAATCGATTTAAAAGTTTTTCGTTTTTGGAATTTGAAAAAAAATTGAAAGAACTTTTCAAAAAAAAACAAAGTATTTTACCAACATAAAGTAAGAGTAACTTTTAGTACTCGAATACCTCATAATTTAATAATCTAGTGTCAAAAGTGCTCAAAATTTCAAGACAAAAAAGTTATGCTATAAAACAACTGTTGACCTACCCAAAACGGACGCCTATGACCAGTAATAGAAATTAGCAATTAATGAAATCGATTTATCTCTGGAATATAAATAAATGTACCAGTTTTCGTCTTTCTAAACAGTTTTTTTTTTATTTTTTTTATTTAAAAAGCGAAAAATTTTTAAAATCGATTTTTCTAGAAAACGGTGTGTCCTACCGATTAAAAAAAAAGAGTATCTTTTAGTACTAGAATACTTCAAAATTTCATAATCCAGTGTCAGAAATGCATAAAAGTTAAAGATAAAAAAGTTATGCGATAAAATATCCGTTGCCCTACCGAAAACGGACGCCTATGATAGGTACCAAAAATTTGCAATGGATGGATTAGATTTATATCTTGTAGATAAATACGCGTACCAATTTTTGTTTTTCTAAATAGAAGCGTTCTGGAGGTATTTAAGAAAAACTAATTACAAGACGCCATCTTCAAAGAGCTCTAGCTCCCTTAGGAAGCATTTTTGGACTAAGTGAATTGGGTTAAATTATCTTAAAATTATCTGAAGAATCTCCTGTCTTCGTTTGTCGGTAGAGTTTCTGGACACCCTGTATAATGGAGTTGCAATGACGGATTGCCTGACAACATCATTTAACAAAATTATACGACACGATAAAATACCAGAATAATGGAGGACAAGCGAGCTAATCATATTATTATTTAAAACCTAAGAAACAACCAGTAAACTCCAGAGATATCAATTTGTTAAATACTAACCTGAAACTTACACCTAAAATTTTGCCAGAACAAATAAATCAACTCATAAACTTATCAGGTGAGCAACAAGGTTTCCGAAGGAGAAGAGCGTGTACAGTTGCAATATTTGTCATAAAACAGATTACAGAAAGCATTAGAATACAATAGACCCGCATTCCTATATTTTATCGACTTAAAGAAGACATTTGACAGAGTACGACTTAAAGATGTAATACATCTCTTACATCTCTAATACTTCTCAATATATGAACAACTTAAGGAACCGATACAACAGGAGGGGAATTCACTAAGCCCTATGCTATTAATAAAGAATATTTTAAAAAGTCATGAAGTCATAAAGAGCGTCCATAAATAGTTCAGGGTAATAAGCTAGAAATAGACCATATTCGGGACACTCAAAGATCCAGGTAGCTGACTACTTTTTTAGTTATTGTACACCTATAGGAAGAAAATCTACCTGTTTCCTGCCTAGAGTTCGCGTCCGTTTTTTAATTATTAACAATTTAGTGCAAAAATCGCGATTTTTTCGATTTTTTGCTCCCCATTCAAAAGCTAAATAGTTGACAAATAGTTAAATAGTTGATAAATAAAATTACAAAATTTAATTTTTTAGAACATTGAAAAACTTGATGGATTCGACCGTTACTTGATGGGAAGTTCATTTTATCTAACAATAAAACACTGAAAACGTTTGTTTTCTATACTTCCACAAAATTTATTATAACTAAGTGACTACAGCTGTTTCGGCAGAGTGCCTTTCTCAAGTGATATAGTTTACAATGTGTTTGCCTTTTTAAGTCTTCAACTGAATAGGTTGAGGAGTGGGGAGCTGTTTGTCTCGAGTTGGTCATTCAGAATTATATCTGTAATTTTCAGTTTATTAATTTCCATAGACTCTAAAAAAGATAGCTTAAGGCCTTTATTTTGAATATGCAGAATTTGAAACTCTTCATTGAAAGAATGATTATGATCTAGAAGGTGAAGTGCGTATGTAGAAGTGTCTGTTTTTCTATTGTTGAATGCCCTTTTGTGTTCTGCTATCCGTTTGTCAAAAGTTCTGCCAGTTTGACCGATGTACGTTTTCGGACAGTCACCACAAGTTAGTTTGTACACACCACTCTGTAGTTGCTTTCTCTTTCGGCTTTTATTGTTCTTAATATATTTGCTTAAGTTGTTGTTAGTTCTGAAAGCTGGTGTTATTCCTTTCTTTTTTATATATCTGGCTATTTTTGTTGTTATCTTGCCAGTATATGTGAGAGAGCAGAAGGTACTGGGTTCTTTCTGTGGTGGTGGATACACTAATTTCAGGGCTTTCTTATGGAGTTTTTGGTTTAAAATTTTGTTAACTGTTTGTTCGTTTGTTCCAACTTGAAACAACAATTTCTAAATATCCCGTATTTAAACAGTTCTCATATTGGTGGAGATACGTGGATGATATACTAGTATGCTTTACAGGAACTAACAGACAACTTGACCAATTTCTATCATATATTAATTCACTTCATAATAATATTGAGTTTACAATAGAAACAGAACAGAATAACTCCATAAACTTTCTAGATGTAACGATTTCCAGACTACACAACAAACATGAGTTCTCCGTATATCATAAACCTACCCATACTGACACAATTATACACAATTCTTCATCCCATCCTACACAACACAAATTAGCAGCCTACCATAGCATGATACATAGACTGACAGAAATTCCTATGACAAAAAATAACTTCGAGACAGAACTAAATATCATTAAACAGATAGCAGTAAACAACGGCTATAACGAACAAACAGTTAACAAAATTTTAAACCAAAAACTCCATAAGAAAGCCCTGAAATTAGTGTATCCACCACCACAGAAAGAACCCAGTACCTTCTGCTCTCTCACATATACTGGCAAGATAACAACAAAAATAGCCAGATACATAAAAAAGAAAGGAATAACACTAGCTTTCAGAACTAACAACAAATAAGCAAATATATTAAGAACAATAAAAGCCGAAAGAGAAAGCAACTACAGAGTGGTGTGTACAAACTAACTTGTGGTGACTGTCCAAAAACGTACATCGGTCAAACTGGCAGAACTTTTGACAAACGGATAGCAGAACACAAAAGGGCATTCAACAATAGAAAAACAGACACTTCTACATACGCACTTCACCTTCTAGATCATAATCATTCTTTCAATGAAGAGTTTCAAATTCTGCATATTCAAAATAAAGGCCTTAAGCTATATTTTTTAGAATCTATGGAAATTAATAAACTGAAAAATACAGATATAATTCTGAATGACCAACTCGAGACAAACAGCTCCCCACTCCTCAACCTATTCAGTTGAAGACTTAAAAAGGCAAACACATTGTAAACTATATCACTTGAGAAAGGCACTCTGCCGAAACAGCTGTAGTCACTTAGTTATAATAAATTTTGTGGAAGTATAGAAAACAAACGTTTTCAGTGTTTTATTGTTAGATACATTGAAAAACCTTCAAAATGACGATTTTTGAAAGTCAAAGTTCATTTGTTGCTTCGAAAACTGCAAAATAACTGAAAATCGTTATTTATTAATAACTTTTACTAAAACTAACTTAGAACTGTAGTGTTTCACTCAAAGTTGGGTATTGGGGCACTTAACAAACAGTCAAAATTTGAGACCGATCCATTAATTAGTTTAAGAGTTATTCAAATTGTTTATCCCAGAGATCTTTATTTTGAAATAACATAAGACAGAAAATAATGAAGATAGGGCAATTCTGCGTATGCCAAATGAAAGTAGAAAACTGATGCTATCAAAATGTACTGAAAAAGTTAAAAAAAATTATCTAATATAGTCAAAAATCCTAATGCCAAATTTGTGAAATTTTGTAGTTTATAAACATTTAGAATAACTTTAAAAATATTGTCCGTAGAGAAAATCATTTTACATATTAGAAAAGCTGGTATTTTACACGAATTTTTAAAAATGTAGTTCAGATGGTGACTAATCGTGGTAAGTAAAGAGGGAGCTGGGAGCCGACAAATGCACAAGTTCAAAAACTAAAAAATTCAACTTAAAACTACTATCATTTTCTATATCTCGGGATCTACTGAATATATTTTAATCGTTCTTTTTTTAATTTGTATGTAATTTTTCTGTACATTACAAATATGCAATTTGTCTAGACATTTATTAATTAATAAACGGTCTAATTTGTTTCAACAATTTTTAAAAAAATTTTCCCAAAAATCCATGATTTAATCATGCTATCGTTATTATTCATAAAAAAAGTTAAGGTATATTTTAATAAATAAATTATCTTCATTTAAATAATTATCTAATAAAAATCATTTATTTATTAAAGTGTGCTTTAACTGTTTCTGTAATCATTAATGATACTAGGATTAAAAAAATTTAATTTTAGATTTTTGTAAAAAAAATATTTTTTCAAGAATTGTTTAACAAATTACGACTGTTTATTAATTAATAAATTTATAAACAAATTGCATATTTGTAATTTATGTAGAAATTACATACAAATTAAAAAAAGAAAGATCAAAATCCATTGAGTTGATCCGGAGATACAGAAAATTATATTCGTTTGAAATTGCTTTTTCGGTATTTTAACTCGGTGGATTTGTAGGTTCCCTCTAGTAATCGTTTGAACTACATTTTTGAAAATTCGTAGAGGATGCTGTGAAGGTACAATGTTTGTGTAAATTTTTTAAGAAAAAACACAAATCCCTTTCTTTAAAATGACATTAATGAGGTTCCTTAATTATTATAAACAAATTAGCTGTGAATTAAAAAAAACATCTGGCTAACTTTGTCCCAAATAAACCCAGGCTAAATTTTTTTATTTGTAAATTCGTGTTAAAATACTATCTTTTCGAATATATTAAAAGATTGTTTCTTCGGACAACATTTTTAAAGTTATTCTAAAAGTTTATAAACTACAAAATTTCAAAAAATTGGGATTAGGATTTTTGACAATGTTAATTATTTTTTATCTTTTTTAATACATTTTGATACTATCACTCTTCTACTTTCATTTAGCATACTCAGAATTGCCTTATCATCATTATTTTCTGTCTTATCTTATTGCAAAATAAAGGTCTCTGGGATAAACAAATAGAATAACTCTTAAACTAATTAATGGATCGGTCTCAAATTTTGAAGGTTTGTTAAGTACGCCAATACCCAACTTTGGGTGAAACACTAAAATTCTAAGGTAGTTTTAGTAAAAATTATCAACAAATAACGATTTTCACTTATTTTGCAGTTTGCGTAGCAACAAATTAACTTTTTAAATTTCTAAAATCGGCATTTTGAAGGGTTTTCAATGTTCTAAAAAACTGAATTTTGTAATTTTATGTCAACTATTTAGCTTTTGAATAGTGTGCAAAAAATCGAAAAAATCGCGATTTTTGCACTAAATTGTTAATAATTAAAAAACGGACGCGAACTCTAGGCAGGAAACAGGTCTATAGGTCTAAAATAACTAAAAAAGTAGTCAGCTACCTGGATCTTTGAGTGTCCGGAGAAAATCCTTATTACCCTGGACTAAAAGGAAGAAAATACAAAACGGGAACAAGGAAGTAAATATTCTCTGTTACGCACACGATGCCATATTGACAGCGTTCAACGACTAGTTTACAGATCTAATACAAGAACATAATATGATAATTTCAACGGAAAAACTAGAATAGTAATCAGTAAAGAACCAATAGGATGTAAACAAACTGTAAATCGTTGGAGTTAGCAACAAGAAATTGAATATAAAGCACTAGATTAAACTATCCAGCTATAGAGGAGATGAAAAAGAAGTAAGAGATCAAGTGCAAAAAGCAAATAGATTAGCAGGATGTCTTAATAACACCATATTATACGTAATTAAATGTGAGATGAAATCTAGAATCTTTAACGCCAGTATAAAACCAATAATGGCGTATGCATTAGAAATAAGAACCGACACAGCTATAATGCAGAGGGAGTTCTGGAAACAATAACAAAAATGAGAATATTCAGAAGTATTACAGGAAACGCACGGAGAGACCTAATAAGGAGTAACGAGATCAGACCAAAATGTAATGAGCAGGGAATAAACGAGTAGACACTAAAGCGAAAAAAAGGAAAAAACCACATCGGTAGAATGGCGGACACAAGAGTGGTTTAAATAGCACGAAAGACGAAGAGGATAACGGTTTTCCGAAGTCAATGGAGCATGCAAATATACTACATTGTTATCAATTGCCAATATTTAAAACATAATTTAGTAAGCTTATTATCTCACAATCTTCATTTTTGTGCAGTTTTCTTTGTGGCAAGAGGAGTAAAGGTAGTTAATAACTATAGTCTGGGCTGATTATATCGGAGAATAGGCCATTTTTGGGAAAAGTTATTTACCAGCAATTTTATTGCTGGAATCGAATTATAAGATCCTATATATTAATAATATAGGTATGCAAAGTCCTCAGATAGTGTGCTACTTTTTTTATAAACAAAATGGCGCACGAAAATCGTGTTTTTTTCAATTATTGCTCTATAACTCCGAAGATTTTAACTTTACAACAAAAACACCCAAATAAAAATTCACCGTGATTAAATTCTGCATAGAGACGCGTTTTTTCCGATCTGCTTCGACGAAAATTTTCCTCGGAAAATGCGGGTTTTCCCAACAAAATCTTTAATTTTCAAATAAAATTTTAGATAAGTAATTATCTACCAATAATTAACTAATTTGGTGACTTAAAAGCCTTTTTGGTTTAGATTATAGTTCCAGAAGCTGATGAAAATTAAACGAATATTTTAGCAACAATTCAATTGTAAATTAATAATTTACGGTCGCAATAATAACCAAAATAATTATGATACACTGATCAAGCTTTGAAATCTTATAAAGATGAGATGCCTATTTAATATTTTGTCGACAAAATATGAATTTTTTATTTTTTTGCATAATCTTTAAATGTTTAAAAAAATAGTTATAAACAAATTAACGTTTCTCAGAAAGTTTTCATTATATTATAATTTTAAAAAAAATAGCTAAAATGGGCATTTTAAATATCTTTAAAATGAATGCTTTAAAACTTTTTTGCAACGATTTGTAAAAAAGTTATGAAACAGCAAAGTAATCATACGATTACTACTGTGTTTATACTTTTTTTTTAATTCTTTCAAAGCGTAGAAGTGAGTTTAAAGTACAAGCTAATTATTTACAAAAAAATATCGATTATCAGTTTAATAGTTATATTTTAATTAAAGATTATAAATATATTTTTTTGTAATTTACACGCGCGAAAGTAGAGTAACACAGTACTGTAGCTAACATTTTCACTCGGAGCGACGACCGGCCGCGTGATGTACACTTTTAATAAATAATGCATGCTGCGTGTCAGTCGCTTCGAGTCAACATTTTAGCTCCGACTCTGTATCAGGCCTACGTTTGCGCTAAAAATTACAAAAAAAGGTGTTTTTAATCTTTGATTAAAATATAACCATTGCAGTAATTTTTGACATTCTTTGTGAGTAATTAGGTTGTACCATAGACTCACTTTTAAGCTTTGAAACAATTAAAACTAATTATAAACAACGGAGATTTCGTATATTTACTTTGCTGTTTCATAACTTTTTTGCAAATGGTTGGAAAATTTTTTTTAAAGCATTCATTTTCAAGACCTATGAAATACGCATTTTGAGTATTTTTTTAAATTAGAATATAATGAACAATTTCTGAGAAATGTTAATTTGTTTATAACAATTTTTTTTAAACATTTAAAGATTATGCAAAAAAATGAAAAATTTATATTTTGTCGACAAAATATTAAATAGGCATCACACCTTTATAATCTTTCTAAGTTTGATCAATGTCTCATGATTATTTTGGTTGTTATTGCGACTGTAAATTGTTAATTAACAATTGAATTGTTGCTAAAATATTCGTTTCATTTTCACCGGCTTCTGAATTTATAATTTATAACAAGAAAGCTTTTATTTCACCAAGCTATATAATTATTGATAAATAATTACTGGCCCAAAAAATTTATTTGAAAATTCGAGATTTTGTTGGGAAAACCCACATTTTCCGAGGAACATTTTCGTCGGAGCAAATCGGCAAAAACATGTCTCTATGCAGAATTAAATTGGGGTGAATTTTTATTTGAGTGTTTTTGGTGTAAAGTTAAAATCTTCGGAGTTATAGAGCAATAATTGAAAAAAATAAGATTTGTCGGCGCCATTTTGTTTATAAAAAAAGTAGCACACTATATGCGGACTTTGCATACCTATATTAATAATATATAGGATCTTATAATTCGATTCCAGCAATAAAATTGCTGGTAAATAACCTTTCTTTGTACTTTACTAATTAGACCAGCGTATTATAACTATTTTTTTTCAAAATTTAAAGATTATGCAAAAAAAAAAGAAAAATTTATATTTTGTCGATAAAATATTAAATAAGCATCTCATCTTTATAATCTTTATAAGTTTGATCAATGTATCATGATTATTTTGTTTATTATTGCGATCGTAATTTGTTAATTAACAATTGAATTGTTGCTAAAATATTCGTTTAATTTTCACCGGCTTCTGGAATTACAATCTATACCAAAAAAGCTTTGATGTCACTAAGTTATTTAATTATTGATTAATAACTACTTACCTAAAACTTTATTTGAAAATTAGAGTTTTTGTTAGGAAAACCCGCATTTTCCGAGGAAAATTTTCATCGGAGCAAATCGTGAAAAACATATCTCTATGCAGAATTTAATTGCGGTGAATTTTTATTAAGCTGTTTTGGTTGTAAAGTTAAAATCTTCGAAGTTATAGAGCAATAATTGAAAAAAATACGATTTGTCGGCGCCATTTTGTTTATAAAAAAGTAGCGCACTATCTGCAGACCTTGCATACCTATATTATTAATATATAGGATCTTATAATTCGATTCCAGCAATAAAATTGCTGGTAAATAACTTTTCCATGAATTTTGCTAATTAGCCCAGAGTACTAATCTTTATCCCGAGTATGATCCAGTGGGAAAAGTTATCTAGTTTCTCGAGTTGCAACTGATATGAAAATCAAAGTAAGTTATCAATCCAAGTAGTACAGAAAACGATAATAAATATCGTTCCCATACCACCAGATTGACAACAGGTGGAATACTTTCTTTGGTATAGACTTTTCCTGCACTCTCCGATTTAACCAGAGTATTATGCAGCTGCTGCATTTTCGTGTTGCAAAGAAAATGAAAATGTTTATACATTTTTAATTCATTTACTCTTTTATAGGGGTATTAAGGAATCTTTCTTGTTGGAACCTTTACCACGGTGAGCAGATGAGTTGTGAATTATTTAAAATTCTCTCATCTTAATTTCCTCGGCATCCTGTATGATTTATAAATTTTGAAAATCTCAGGAGGTGTAACCAAAGAAAGTATTCCACCTGTTGTCAATCTGGTGGTATGGGAACGATATTTATTGTCGTTTTCTGTACTACTTCGATTAATAACTTACTTTATTTTTCGGTAGATGGCTCTAGTTCATCCGTGACATTTCTTTCTTTGCAATTCGGAAGGGCCCAAAGTATGATACCTGGAGAAATCGGAGAGAAGAAAATTTGGGACTACTGATGAGGGGGAAAAGACCTCCGAAACCGGTATGAACTCTTCCTGCACTCTCCGATTTAACCAGAGTATTATGCAGCTGCTGCATTTTCGTGTTGAAATTGAAAATGTTTATACATTTTTTTTGATATGAAAATGTTTTAAATTGTCGACAGAAAAATCGAGTCGTTGGTCCATACGTTTTCTCCCTATAGAATTCTCTCTCTATATTTAGAGTTTCAGGAAATTAATTTACACTGTGTCATAAAAGTAGCATTAACAGTTTAGTCGTACATTTACATTGTATCTCTACAAATAAATATACACTAACGAGAAAATTAAATTACATTTAATCAAGTTAATGCTTACCATTGGGAGATTTATCACGTTTCGTTTGTTTGGCCTCACTATAACGACAACGACTCACCTGGAAACCAAAAGGTGCTTTTAGTTAATCACAAAATATTACTGGACAATAAATATATAGTGTACATAAATAAGCAAACAAGCATTGCAGTTCATGAACTCTTTTTGGTAGATATATTTAAATGTTTAATCCGTTTAGTGCATTATTCGAAATATCTCTTGGAGAAACACCAGATAAGCTACAATAGGCTGTGCAATAAGTGTTCAATCACAAATTATTCCCTTAATTTGTAATCTTAACTCTCTAATTTATAGTTTCACTGTGTATAATTGTGAAAGATATCGATTAGTAGTTTAATTACGAGTTTATTCAACTTCCTGCAAATTGAATAAATTGCCACGTAATGTTGCAATAGCGCCCCGGTTTAAATTATATTTGTGCAACTATAAAGGTTTAAAGGTTTTGTTACTATGCAAAAGACAATAGCCTTTTGATGAGTAGTAGATTATTGGTGAACTTTGGAATTTTAGGGGGTTCGGACTCTTTTGAGTGCAGTCTATTTTTGTAATTTACGTAACCACCAACTGTAGTGTAATAATTCTCAGTAGCTGTCAATAAAACAATTTTTTTACTCCACAACTTCAACATTTATTTATCATCGTCGATCGAGAAGAAACGGACACAGGGCATTCGAATCAATTCGAAACTTACATTATAAGTATTCGAATTATACATTAAAACTTTATACATTGGTTCTTCGAGCCTTCCGACATGTGTAGTAATGAATGGTGCTGTCTATTACATTCTGCACAATAAGTTTTGAGTTTTGCGGCTCGATAATAAAACGCGTTGCTCTAGCCTAAATTTTTTTGTTGTATTGGTACACTCTTTATGTAAACGTATATGAAGTTGTATTTCAATCTGTCAGTTCATTTTTTGTTTACACGGCATTTAGTATCGACGTGTCACAATATTTTATCAGAAAAATCAAGTATCGTGCATGGATTGAATTTTTATTTTTGGAAGGTTTAAAAGCAAAGGAAATTTATGAAAGAATGTTGAAAGTGTATAAGGACTCTTCGACTTCAAATAGTACAGTAGAAAGACTGATTGTTGAATTTAAACGTGGTCGTACAAGCCTTGAAGACGATCCACGTCAAGGATGTCAAAAAAAGCAGCAGCACCAGGAATCGTAGAAAAAATACAAGATATCGTATTGTAAAATAGTCGGGTAACTAAAAAAGATTTAGTAAAATCTCTAGATGTAAGCCCATTGGCAGTGTAAGCAATATTTATTGAGTTTCAGAAAGTTGTGTTCACAATGGGTGCTATGGGTGTCAAATGAGTGGATACTGAATATTGTAACCTTTTAGGCCGGTTCATAGTTGTTCCAAATGCTGAAAGCGTGGTCATGAGGTAAAATAAAAGTCTCTATTTACGCATTTTCATGTTTACAGTTGTTTTCTCATACTGTCTAAGAGCTGTAATACGCAGGTATAAGGATCAGACCGGATATATTATTATTCATAACTCCGGGAAAAGTGAGCCATGTACGACCTTTTTTTGGCCGGCAGTGAAAGTCAAAAAGAACGCGTATATTGAAAACGCTGTAAAACTTTTGTAAAAAAAGTAAAGTAGGTATTGTACCCTCGGAGATTGCTGGGAAAATTTCCACTCAAAATAACAAAATTCAGTTTGGCAACACTGCGTGAATGTTGATAGTAACATATCCTTTTTAAGATAAACACAACTGTAATTTGGTCCAAACAAATTAATATATTTTTTTTGCCAACAAAAATGAGATTTTTCAACCAAATAATGTTTCAAATATGATGTACAAAATAATTTTTAATTGGGTTCTGCTAATGGGCTTGCTTTTTTTTGTCATTAAAGTAAAAAAAACTTTAAATTTCAGTCATTAAATCATTATTGTCCGGTATCGTCTTAATGATTTTATGTAATGATTTTAACTGTACTAATATCCTTCGAGCAATTCTGAATGATTAATAGATTGTTAAAACATTTTATCTGTAGCGGCTTCTCGAATGTCTTACAAATATCGAATTTCATTGATAAAATGCGCATATCCCACCGATCTTCGCTTCGACCATTACATAATTCTGCGATTAATGTTTGTTAATCTCAAAAGAAGATACAAATCACATTAGTTTAGCTGCCTTTAACTGCCTTTGCATTGCTGGCAGTTGTTTGAATACAAAAGTGTGAAATGAAGCATATTACATTATTCTGGCTATTGTTGCGTATGTATGGGCGGTTGTACATAAGTAATAGTTTCTAAATATTGTACTTTAAAAAGAAAATGTATTGGTAATCAGCAATTTTAAAAGTCCCTTATAATGCAAAATTTCAAAAAATATGCGTTTAAAATAAAATTTGTGAATTTCTTTCGGCACTATTGGATCCGACATTTTGTTTTTTAAAAAATAATGTTAGATTTGTAATCAGCGACCTTAAACTAAGAAATTGGACAAAAAAATTGCGTTTTGATTGATATTTTCATTTTCTCTCCGCCATGTTGGTTCCACCATTTTGTTTTTAGAAAAAAAATATGTCAGATTCGTACTCAGCGATGCCAAAAATTCTTAAGTACGAGACTAATTCCGAAGTATATAAACAATATACGCTTTTAAAGATTCATGACCACCTTTTCGGCATTTGGAACCGCAGTGCAGCTGAAGGAAAATATTGAGAAAAATGATTGGAACATTTTGACAATGTTCAAAGTTCTAGGTAATTGTTGGAGCATCCAACGTATTTACCAGATTTGACCCCTAGTGACTTCTATCTGTTTCAATACCTAAAAACATTCTTGCCAAAATAAATATTTTGGCAAGGTTTTTTTTAACACCTTGTCTTTAATTATTTTCCCACGAAAGTAGCGTACTAAAATAACCTGAATTAAAAACCCATTCATGTTACTGTGATTGACTGGACTATTGCGGTACTACATAATGGCTATCTATGTCCCATCAGGTTCTTCGTTATGCATGGTAATCATGGCTGGTTGTTATGCTCGAATGAACACGATGTGATAGGTATGAATGAATCGCCGATCGAATATAGAATAAGGTCTTTTAGCTACGCCACATACTAAAAAGTATAGCGAACGCTTGAGTGAATTTGTTTTTTTTTGACAAGAACGTCAAACAGAAGATATAAAGAAATAATAAATAAAAATTCCCTTTCTTTCACTTAATGTTTATTATTCCATTACGTGAATTTTCAATAATTATTTTGTCTTAATTTCCTTGGTTTATTGGTCTGAGATTAATATTGCCAAAATATTGCCTCGGTATCTTGCCAAAAAGACTTTATTATTTATAACTTACGCTATAGCTTACACTATTGATATTTAAAGTTATGGTGATAAATAATAGTTATTTTCTATAAGAATTTTTGGCTAAGACCAAGACCAATGTAGTATTTGGTTTATTACGTATTCTGCCATTTTATGGGAAATAATTCTTCTATGTAGATATGTATGTGTCTGACCAATATATGTTAAACTACAGACCTGACGATTTAGTCTTAGACCAGGGCATGAATCAGTAGATTTTTAAATACAGCACCTAGAGACTTACAACTTTTTTCGTTGTGTTCAGGATGTCAGCAAAAAAGTCTACTATAGAAAATGGATGGAAATGCATAATTGCATTTGAAAGTGCATAAAATACATCCAAAAGTGCATAAGCATGTCAAAATAACCATATTAAGGGCCAGATTTTGTTACTCAGGGGTTTTTGGGGTCGGTGAAGACGAATACGCCATCAGAACCGACCACCGAATCACCTAGTGCTCAGGTTCACTGCTAAGGCACGTCACCTGCAGTTTCGAGGGTTTCCGGTACTAAATTGATGCAAATCGTTTAATCGGGTGGTTTTGGGGGTAACTGAACACGAATACGCCATCAAAACCGACTCCCCGGAGCACCTGGTGCCTAATGTCACTGCTAAGGCACGTCATCTTTTGGAGTTTCGAAGATTTTCGGCATTAAATTGATGCAAATAGATTACTCGGGCGGTATTTGGGGTCGCTGAGTACGAATATGCCATCAGAACCACCTCCCAGATCACCTGGCGCCCAAGTTCGCTGCTAGAATGTTATCTTCTGGAGTTTGGAGGGTTTTTGGGCACCAGGTGGTCGGTTCTGATGGCGTATTCTTATTCAGCGACCCCAAGAACTCCCCGACTAATTGGTTTGCATCAATTTAATACCGAAAATCCTCGAAATTTCAGATGACGTGCCTTAGCAGTGAACCTGGGCATCAGGTGATCCTGTGGTCGGTTCTGATGGCGTATTAGTCTTCAGCGGTCCCAAAAACCCCCGAGTAACAAAATGAATATGAACAAATGAATGCTTGAATATAATATGAAAACATGATTACGATACTAGCTGTAATTTATTATAATACATATTTAGCCAATTCTTATCCATTCTATTTATGACTTATTTCATTTTGTTCTGTAATAATATTGTATTTTCTCATCGAACGATTACATCTTCATTTCTTGCCTTACATATTCATTTCTCTACGTATTAAGTCTTGCAATATTCTAAATCTAAATTAATAGTTGTACTTATTTCTGATTGACTCTCAAAATTGTTGTTTTTTATCTTAATATTTAGCTGGTACTCTAGTCTTCCTTTGACATTTCTGTTGCCTGATATACAGTTTGACACTACTTGTCCTATAAAATCAATTCTGTTTAGATTCAATGTATCGCAGGATAAAAATTCATCCGCCAAACTTTGCTGCATAAATAAATCTTTGTATTACAAGTGCTGGATATTGGAAACACGCAAAAACCAAAACACCGGAAACCCAATTAAAAAGCATCACTTTATTGATTCATCCTTTTCTATATAAAAAACAGTTGGTTCCTAACCCATGGTGTAACAGACAGGATGTACAATGTTCCTCCCAGTAAAATGCAACCTTGTCATCAGTATAACGTATGGTGAACAGCGGGAAAAAATTGCTGAAAACATTTTTTGTATGTGAACGGAATATTAAAAGCATCGACAAGATACCCAAAGTACATTATCACGTAGTTCAGCATTGGATGCAGTCAGCGGGGTGATTTTAGGTGTTTCATTTTTTTTTATAGCAGTATATACGAGGTTGAACCAGAGTTTCGAGTAAAGCCAAAAATTGTTTTATTCTTCTAAAATTTTAAAGAAACACACTATTCGTAGACGAGGAAATTAAGCTGAAAAAATGGCAAAACCTCGCAATTTTTTCGTCCAGCATCGATTTGTACAAAAATTTTGGGATTAGACTCATTACACCCTCTAGTTCATTTTCTTTATTGAGCCGTTGTACGCTTTTGGTTTTTTAAGGGTGAAAACTACCCGTAATTGTAAAAAATTATAAAATAACATTTTAAACTTTAATATTGTCAACATTTGGTTCTTATTAGTTACATAATAATTGTTTTATGCTTTAAGATATATTATCATAATATTTCAACCCTTAAAACTATCCTTGTTGGAGCTATATATAAAAAATTTACTTATCCTAAAAGAATAATTTCGCCTTGCATCTATTTACATAAAAATTTGGGATTAGGATCATCTCACCCTGTACTTCATATTCTATATCATGCTTAAGGGCGTTGATTATTTTTAGGGGTGTAAACTACCCCTTATTGTCAAAAATTATATAAAAACATTGTAAACTTTAATATGGGTAAAATTGGTTTTATACTTTAGGATATAAGCTAAAGAAAATATTTCCTATGTAACTCGTTGAAATATTGAAGTCATACCTACACCAGCGAACATTTAGAGTTAAAATGGAAAACGAGTACTCTGAGTTAAAGCAAATAAATGCAGGGGTTCCACAAGGTAGCGTTCTTGGACCAATACTATACCTTTTGTACACATCTGACATTCCGGAGAGGGAAAACATCCAACTGGCCACATTTGCTGATGATACAGCAGTCATGACAATAGGAGCAACTATAGAGGAATCTACGATTAACTTACAAAATGCAATTAATGGTATAGAAGGCTGGTCCAAAAAATGGCGTATAAAGTTTAATGAACAGAAGTCAGTTCATATTAACTTCACTAACAAGAAAATCAATAATCTTCCAATTATCCTAAACAACAACGTTGTTCCTAATAAAAAAACAGCGAAATACCTGGGTTTAAATCTCGACGTCAAACTAAAATGGAAGGAGCACGTTAAAAAGAAAACTGAACAGATGAAGATAAAGTACAAAAATATGTATTGGCTAATAGGTAGGTACTCTCAACTTTCCATCCAGAACAAAGTACTAATTTACAAACAGATATTGAAACCGGTGTGGACCTATGGCCTACAATTATAGGGCTGTACCAAAAAAAGTAATTACCGAAATTTAGAAACGCTCCAGAACCGAATATTAAGGAATATTGTATGTGCTCCTTGGTATGTTCGGAACGACGATTTGCGTAGAGATCTTAAAATCGAATCTATTCCAAATGAAATCAAGAAAGTCGCCAGGAGACATGAAGACAGGCTCCATAAGCATCCCAACCATGAAGCACTTCAGCTTCTTGTCAACGAACCCCAGATGCGAAGGCTCAAGAGGACTAAACCGTTCGAGCTCGTGTAATGTGTGAAGTTGTGCCGGGCTTAGTTAGTGTTGTGCATTGTATTGTAGCCACAACAAATACGTGAGCAATTAGTGAAAAGCAGAGTCAGTGCTGTGCTGTGTAGCCACAACAAAGAAGTGGACATTTCATGTAAAAAAAAGCTAGGATGGACCAGGTGACATCTAGTTTACAAACATTTTTTAGGGAAATTAGGTTAAAGAAAAAATACTGATTAATCTTGTAGATTAGGTGTATTTATATTGTTTAAATAAAAAAAAAATACTTTAGGATATAATATCGGAATATTTCAACCCTTAATAACATTACAGTTTTTATAAGTAGATATTTTAATAGAATACAGAAAAAAAGTAGAATTAAAGAATTACAAAAACATTTATTTACACAAAAATACGAATTTACAAATATGTACAAATACAAATACAAATAGTTTTTTAGTCATCTTCCAGTATACGAACCGGTTCTGTGGTATTATACATACATTGAAAATAATCCATAAGCGGACTATCCGAATTTTTCGAAAAAAAAATTCGTTTTATAAACATAGCTACTTCATTTCTGGCGATAAAAAGTTTTTTCAAAAATTACTTTGTAGGATTTTTGACGAGTTATAAGACTATGTAAACTAAATTCCGTAAGATCCCTTAGTGTTTAATTAGGGTGGGTTTAAAGGGCTCAAATAAGGGGGTGTTTGCTCGTAAATAGAGGTTTTAAATAGCTATATCTCGCTAACTGTACACTGTAATGAAAATCTATGCACAAGGGAATTTTAGTTATTAAAAAAGCTACAATTTAGTAGTCTATCATTTTTTTCGTATCTCCAGTATTTTCGGAGATATTTTGAAGTAAAAGGTGAAAAATGGGAAATTCCAAAAAATTAATTTTTAGGCCTTTAAATAGGTCAAACTTCTTGGGTGTATTGATAATACAAATATAAAAGGAATTACAGAAAAGTGAAGACCAATTTTTAATTAGGAGGGCAGTTAGGGGGTTGTTTTCACTGATTTTTTCATAGAGAAAAGCAGGTACCAACCTTTTTTTGATCATAAGTGGCTTAATCTTCAGGCTAGAAATTTTTATTATTATTTTTTGAAAGGCCTAACTGTATATTTGAAAAAATATTATTTAAATGTTCCCCGAAAAATCCAAAGTTTTTCCGTTATTTTACTTTGAATATTTTAAATTTTGCATTTGACGAAAAAAGCTAACTTTTAACATGCCTATCTCGGTTTGTATTGGTCTTAAAGATAAAACAGAAAAAGAATTTGGTTTGTGTTACTAAAAGATATAATTTTGATATCTACAGTTTTTTTGACTAAATGCATATTTTTCGAGGTATTCTCACAAAACCCTCTATAGTGCAGTCACTGAAGGTGGATATGAGCTATTATCTCCGATTTCGTTGAACCTCCATCGATTTGCTGGAAAATTGGTGAGTGGTTAGAAGATATCTCAAGGAACAAAGGTGACATGGTGCCCTTTTGCACCATGTCACGCCATGAGTGGAACTTGCGCTTTTACCCTGGGGGAAAATTTGAATGAAAAAATGAGAATGAAAATTTGTTATATAAAGTTATTAAAATAAATCAAAATTTTTTGAGTTATTAAAGATCAAAAAATTTAATTTTTCATGAGAAAAATGCATGTTTTTAACCGACTTTTATAAATAACTCAAAAACTATAAGTTTTCACAAAAAAGTTATCATAACCAAAATTGAAGATAATAAAAAATGAAATAAACCCCTTACTAAAAAAACCTTTTAATGTTAACTGAAAGTGAGTTATACGTAATTGAATGTATATTTGTTTCGGCGAGTACCCAAATCTAAGTATTCAAGCTTAAATAACGGGAAAATGATGCATTTTATAACATAAACTTATTTAACATTTGTCAAAGTACTTAGAAATATCTATCAAATGAGTCCTCGAACAAGTTGATAGCATTAAAATTTATGCTCCAAAAATTTTTCAAAATTTATCTTTTAAAATTTTGTCCAAAAAAGTTATTGTTTTTTTTTTAATAATTCCGTTAATTTTTAGGATATCAGGTTCACCTAAAATTTATTTGAAAGACAATTCCAAGGGCAATTAAACGACGTTGAATTCAATCTTTTAAACCCCTTACTTTTTTAAAAATAAAAGGTTAAATGGCCCCGGTTACATGGTTCTCGCAGACAAATTTAAGCTTCAAACGTTTCTATCTCGGTTATTTTTTACCCTATAGAAATAGTAAAAAAGGTAAAATATTTTATACAGAAAAAACTATAATTTGGTTATATACCATTTTTTACGTCTATTGAGTATTTTTGGAGTTATTATCAAAAGAAAATGAAAATTACGATCATTTTAAAAATTCTGATTTTTTTAAATTATAGGTACCTTTTTTTCAAAAATTTTCATTCTAATGTTGCTTAGAAAATTGCAAAATATGTAAGTCATAAATTTTGAGATTTTATAAATGTTCATAACTTATGTAAAAAATCAGTTAGAACCTTCTTATTACACGGAATGCTGAGACTTCTTGTGCTTAAATATATTTTAAATGTCAAAGCAATTGGTCAAATAGTTTAAAAGTTATTCAATTTGTTTATCCCAAATTCATTTTTTTTTGCAACACTATAAGTCAGAAAATTATGAGGTTACAGTAATATTTCGGACAGTTCGATTTTTTGCTTACTTATGAACAATTAGAATAACTTTTTAACCGTTACCCGTAGAAAAATTATTTTTTCATATTTAGAAAGACTGAAAGAAAGAGAAACAATTGTCCTAGGGCAATTAGGAACGAAGTTAGCCCCCCCCTTTTTTAACTTTTTTAATTCACATGTTCTTGCAAAATAATTTTGCAATATCTAGAATTTTTTTTAATTAAATTAATAGTGTAAGTCTTCTTCTTTCATAAACTATCCAAATTATTACCGTAACTTCACCATTTTCTGACTTATAGTGTTGCAAAAAAAACTAATTTTGGATAAACAAATTAAAAAACTTTTAAACAATTTGACCGATTACTCTGAAATTTAGGGTAAGATTTAAGCCCCAGAAGTCTCAGCATTCCGTGTATTAAGAAGGTTCTAAGTTAATTTTTACATAAGTTATGAATATTAACTTTATAAAAACTCAAAATTTATGATGTATTTTGCAATTTTCTAAGCAACCAATAAGGATAGACATATTCAGCGAACGCCATATTGAAGTTTTTTATACGATTTATGAGCTTCGTACTCTCAAATTTGTTTAAAATGCGTAACTTTTTGGTAATAGACGAAAAAAGTGAAAATTTACCGTTTTTGATCTTCATTTGTTTATAACTATGTATATCATCAAAATCGGCTGCAGGAAACATATATGTTATTATTATAGATGTCCATACTACTCAAAAAATTTGGTTTCGGCCTGGAGGGGGTTATGTCACCAACAGGATATTTTTCCTTATTTCTCTGAACTACTATATATTTTGAGAATTAATACTCATCGTCCTGTACATAGTACAATAATCAATATCCACATTGGATACTTATTCATTCTCGTTGGCGTGTTAGTTCCATTAACATAGAAAGTTCGTAATTACTGGATAACCAAACCATTAAACATATATAGTTACCCATAGTGCCCAAGCAATTTGCCCATATCCGCAAAATGTATTATTAATTGCGCCTCTATTAGTAATAGAGTTTTTGGGACGCACGGGACAGGGCATTCAAATTCGTTTTGATGCTTCACTGATTTCCAGTTTAATTTAATCTATATATTAGATATTTTAGCTATATATTCAGAGAAAATGACAGATATATGTTTTATAAATTTTACCCTAAATTGTATGAGGGTTAATCAATATTTTAGACGATTTTAGTAAAAAACAGAGAACACAGAAACCTAATAAAATTTGGGACGTTTAAAGATTTCTTTCTTTAGTAATTGTTTCTTTAATGGAAATGCAAAATAAACACAAAAGGAGTATATTTATAAAGAAAAAAATATTAACAAATTAAATGCCTGACGAGAAAAACTTTAAAAAGAAGGAATTCAACTAGAGATACTAGAAATACTGAAATAAACAAAGCAACAGATAAGAAAAGATTGCAGCTGAGACAAAAAGAAAAGTACTCTTTGGAATAATAAGTACCTACTATCCTAAAGTACTCAAGGTTCTAAACTAAAGTAATCAAGGAGGGTGGATAGGAGTTTTCAACAAGAATACCTCTTAATTAAAGAAGGGATTCCCTCCGATGAATCGCATCAAAGACTAAATAAAATTTCAACATGTATATATTTTTATCTAGTTTAAATAGTTAGAAATCACACTATTTAGC
Source organism: Diabrotica virgifera virgifera (assembly GCF_917563875.1). Lineage (NCBI taxonomy): Eukaryota > Metazoa > Arthropoda > Insecta > Coleoptera > Chrysomelidae > Diabrotica > Diabrotica virgifera. The sequence continues at coordinate 15,077,908 of NC_065447.1, forward strand.
TACGAAAAGCTCGAAACAGAAGTGAAAGATCAAGTGAGTAAGGCAAACAGAGCCGCAGGTTGCCTGAATTGGATAAGGAGAAGAAAATATCGGAAAAAGAAATGAAAGGCAGAATTTACAAAACAGTCATCAGATCAATAATGGCATATATGGCAGAAACACGACCTGTTACATAGAGAACAAAAATAATGACTATAGGGACACTATATAAAAAAATAGTAAGACACTATGGGATAGAGCTAGAAGTGCAGATATACGACGGAGATGCAAGGTGGACAACATTAATAATTGGGTAAAAAACAGAAGAGTAGAACGGAATTGACAACAAACAGAGTAGTAAGGACGGCGAGAGACGGGTCCCCAATAGGAAGACGATCAGTGCGAAGACCACGAATACGATAGAACAATAACTTACTGAAGGCAGATTGAAAAAAAAAAAGATATCACGCAATATCTACGCAAAAAGAAGAAATAGAAGAATATTTTCTGTTTTGGTTCATACCACCATTAATTTTCTTCACTAGCGTATATTGTCAAGTATGTCAAGTATATCCAACCTAATCGTATTTGTTCTTCCTCAGTAAAAGTGTTCAGGTATTAATAGAATAGAATAGAATATGTCGAATAGAAATATGCTTTACTGTCATTGAAAATTGAAAATTACTGACGCCCAAATATCGATCAATAATACTACTTGTACATAAGGGTACTGTAATTTTTTAGTTATTGATTAGGAAATTCTTCTACTGAATAATATGGTCTTTCAGATAGATAGGCTTTTGTCATTTTACAAAATTTCGGGAAAGATGTTGTAATGATATGCCTTCAGCACCTAGTCGCAACATAGGGGGTCACGTGGACACTTTTAGTTCGCGGCGATTTGATGGTGGTATTATAGGTTTTTTGGGTCGCTGAATCCAATGAAAGTGGTCTGGAAGCCCAAATGTGGTGCGTTTAATTGTTATTAACAAATTATGGTAAAATTAGGCAGGGTTGTTTCGTTTTAAACATTTTGTTTTAAACAGCTGTTTTAAACATTTGTTAATGTTTAAAACAGTTTAAAACACTTAAATTAAACAAGCGTTTTCTTTTTAATTTTCTTTATTAAAATAATAAATAAATATGAAAAAAATTCTCAAATACATTATACAAACTGTTCCGTCTCCTTATGGTTTAGTTAATCTTTGTTTCGATTTTATTTTACATGTAGATGCATATCAGAACATTCCTAAAGCTTGGGTAAATTATTTTCCAGAAATATCTTAATAGATTAAAATACATTCATTCTTACCCATAGTTCTGGGTAATATTTGTCAATTGTATTCCTGATTCTCTTTATAAAGTTAGGTATTTGGAAAGTTTATGCGAGGCAAGCTATGTTGCTGCTTCTTAGAAGGACAGTGATGACGATTGGTTAATTACGTTTTCTTTTCCAAAGTGAAATTTTGTAGAAGAGATAAAGACATTTTTGCTTTCCCCACCACACGGGATTTCTGGTCGAGCGCTTTTTGTAATTTTAGTATGTAGTAGCGAACAAAACTTTGATCTGTAAACACCTCTAGCAATCAATAAAGAGTTCTATCGAAAAGTGTCGCCGAATATTATTTTAATTGCTACAGTAATATTTAATAGCATCGTATATTCACGGTAAACTAATCGTGAATCAAACACAAACTTTTTAACATACATATTATTTATTTATTAATAAACGGAACCTAACGAAAATTGGAAAACTTAAAACAGTTTGCATACAAGAGTTAATAAATGTCTCAAAACTATTCCAGTCTCATAGTAATCTCGTAATCTAAAATTATCGATCTGATATCTGATCAGTCACGTCATCACTTATGCAATTAAGCTCTTTAAAAATTGAAACCAACTTAGCAGCTTTGACATTGCCTAGCCGATTACGTAGTTCGTAATTTGGAATGGTAAAGCGTATGTTGAGGAGAAGAGCCTTTCCTATGTTGGCTGACGATGCATTAGCTGTGTGGAGCTGTTAAGCAAGTTCCAATCCTGTAGTATTTATATTTTTCATAGAACGCCACCATGTCTATAAATGTTTAGAAAACATAATATATGGTTTAAAGGGTACACACTTTGCCTGGTAATTAATAATAATTGGCAATGCTTCTGGATGATAATTTATTGTCTGAAAATTTCTGTTTCTTTATTGAAATGGTCAAAGCCATTTCCATACACTCCTTGAAGCTCCTTCGTATCACGTACAAAAATTCGCCATTTGCATGTTTCAAAAAAACACTAAACACCACAAAATAACTTACAGTAGGCGTTATTGCAATAGTCAACTTGCAATGCGAATTTATAAATACTAAATAGTCTGGGTACCTCCAGGGAATAGCTCCTAATTGCAATTGAGTTTCTTATCTATTATGTTAAAGAAAAGTTAAAATCAAAGTTATTAATATTATGTTTAAGAAAATATGATTTAAACAATGATTTATTTGTTTAAAACATAAAATTTAAAATAAAAAACATTAACAAAAAAACCAAATAACTCGAAATGTATTGACTTAACGTACTATAAACCGTTATTTTTGCAATAATTTATTAATAACAAAGTCGAAACGTGGTTTAAGCTATCACGACTAGCGGCAATCGATTTAGCGTATAAAAATACTATGAAAAAGACTACAAACTTGCTGTAGATAGCGCATTTCGAGCTTTTCGGCGAATAAACTATTATTTTGTTATTAACAAAATAAGAACATATTTTGAGTAATCGCGACTAGTCGCATTCGATTCAGCGACCAAAAATACACCAGAGAAGACCTTAACACTATCAATTTATTTACAGGCCTTCTAATAATTCCTGAAAAACACCTAATTTTACCATAATTTGTTAATAACAATTAAACGCACCAAATTTGGGCTTCCAGACCACTTCCATTGGATTCAACGACCCAAAAATCCTATAATGCCACCATCAAATCGCAGCGATCTAAAAGTGTCCACGGGACCCCCTATGTTGCGACTTGACTACATCGACAGCAGAGAACCTTTCGCGTCCCGACACCCGCGCAACCCGATACCCTACTTTTCCACTCCTGCTCCGAGGCATCCGAGGTAGGACAGGCCGAGAACGTATTTAAGGAGACTACCGAACAGGGATGCCAGGTCTGGGGAATTTTCCCCAGAACTGGGGAAAATTGATAAACTTTGGGGACTGGGGAAAAACCTTTTTTAAATGACTAATATCTGGGGAAATCAAACTGGCTAAAATCATCATCATCATTCTCTTTGCCTTATCCCTATGCGGGGTCGGCTTCCCTAATTGCATTTCTCCACACAATTCTATCTTGGGTCATATCAATGTTAATCCCCTTTACCAACATGTCCTGCCTAATCGTCTCCCCCCAGGTCTTCTTTGGTCTTCCTCTCCTACTCCTTCCAGGAATCTGCACTTCAGCTATTCTTCGTATTGGATGATTAACGTCTCGACGTTGAACATGACCAAACCATCTTAACCTATGCTCTCTCATTTTGGCATCAATTGGTGCCACACCTAGACTTCCCCTAATATACTCATTTCTAATTTTATCCTTCTTTGTCACTCCACTCATCCATCTAAGCATTCTCATTTCCGCCACATGCATTCGTTGTTTCTCTTTCTTTTTCACTGCCCAACATTCAGTTCCGTGCATCATAGCCGGTCTTATGGCTGTTTTATAGAATTTTCCCTTCAGCTTCATTGGAATTTTTCTGTCACACAACACACCACTCGCTTCTTTCCACTTCTAATTCTACTGCATGCATCTCCATCTACTTCTCCATTACTCTGTAATACCGATCCTATGTACTTAAAACTATTGCTTTTCACAATCATTTCACCATCCAAAGATACCATTTTATTTGTAGTAACTTCATCTTTAAAGGAACATTCCAAATACTCTGTTTTTGTCCTACTAAGTTTTAAACCTTTTTTCTCCAGAGCTTGTCTCCACTGTTCCAGTTTTTGTTCCAAGTCTCTTTCACCTATTTCCTATTAACACTACATCATCAGCATACATTAGGCACCATGGAATACTACCCTGTAGTTTCGCTGTTATCTGGTCCAAAACTAATGAAAATAAATAAGGACTAAGCACCGAGCATTGGTGCAATCCTACTTTCCCAATCCCAATCAAACTGGCTAAAATATGTTATTAAATTTAGTAAAAGATAGTTATTTTAGAAAGTCCAGTAATTATGTGAATATTAAATGTTTTACAACGACAAGATCGTGGTGACTGATTCCACATATAGGCCACTCTCAATACAGTTTGGAGAATTGTGACTACCGCGAACAATGATATTCCCTGGGGTTCCCCAAACAAAACCGTTCTTTAACAGTTACGAGTATGCGCAGTAACGAAAAATGTGTAACTGCGCATAAATTTTCGTCATTGCGCATGCGCGTAACGATTTAAGAACGGTTTTGTATCGAGTTGGAAAAAACCTTATAAATCTGGGGAATTCTGTTGAAAATCTGGCAACTTTTAAAACACAATTTGGGGAAATAAATTTTTTGGGCCTGGCAACGCTGCTACCGAACGAGAATAATCAGTCTTGCGGCGATCAGCTCTAGACTCCTTGGCCAGCTAATAACAGGTAGGCCAACCTAAGTGGTGGAACTATGTAGTAACGAGATCCGCCACTCGTAATTGAATGTGATCCATGTAGCCGTGGAGTGAACAGCTACCGTCAGCTCCGGTCGGAGTTGTATGGACGTCCGTATAATTATTTAATATTTTGATTGTGGGACTGTTTGTGCCTTACACTGGAGTGAAGTGTAAGGATATTTTCTTTTGGTAGTAATAAATAGAATTTTCTTTTTCTTTTGCAGACATCCATCAAGAGAGCTTTCTCCGTAATGGGGCGAAGACAGAATTACATTTTATTTTGTTATTTTTAATTCTGAACTGTATATAAATATCCTGAATATATTTACTTTATTTTTAACCTGTTTTACTGAGCATGTTGTCCTGAAAGAACTACTCGTCAGAATGTTGTAGAGGGAGATGGTTGTTTAGTTTTTTGCGGAATATAATACAGCAGGGGTGGCCAAGCTCCTTGATAATCTGAGCCATTTTTCAAAATTTGGAATTTTTCGCGAGCCGCAATTAAACAATTATTTAAAAAGTGTAAAAAGGTATTCAATTTTTCTCTCAGTGTTCGTGTTGTTTCACGAATTTTAAAGTGAAATAAAACGGTTCACATCGTTGTTTCAAATATGAAAATAATTCTACAAGCAGACTACTATTTCAGGATACTTCAATTCTTTATCATCCTTCCATCTTTTTCTGGGAAGGCCTACTGATCTTCTACCGTCTTTCAAAAACACTGTCTTTAACACTCTGTCTTCCTTTGATCTTGCCACATGACCTGCCCATTTTATCATAGTTTTGATATGTGTCTGATGATGTTTTCAGTACCACACACAGTCACCAATTATTCATCTTTGCGGCACCTTCTCCACTCTCCTGTCAATTCTTTTCTTTGAGAGCTAAATATCATTCGGAGAGCCTTTGCTTTCAAATATCAGCAACTTATTTATTTCCCGCTGATGTAGAGTCCATGTTTCACTTCCATATTTTGTAACAACTGGGCGAATAATTGGCATGTACAGTCTTAATTTAGATTTTATTTTTAGCAGCTTAAATCTTAACAATGATGATAGTGAGTATAATCCTCTATTTTACGCAGCTGTCCTTGCTGAAACCTCTTTTTATATGTGGTTATCATATGTGATTACCGCTCCTAGATAATTCAACTCTTTTACTACTTCGAAGTTATGGTCATTAATAGTAATGTTCTGAGTAACTCTTGGTCTTGGATTTTTGGTTACTAGCATGAATTTCGTCTTCTCTTCATTTATTCGAAGGCCCAGACTACCTGTTTCTTCCTCGAGTTGTGAAAACACCTCTTTCACGTCTTTTGTAGAATGAGCGAATGCACTTATACCATTAGCAAAGGCCAACAACAGTTTTGATCCTTAATTCACAAATCCCTTGTCAGCTCAGATGATATTTTACTTATTCGGTACATATTCTAAGGCCAAATTGAATAGCAACGGTGATAAGGGGTCCCCTTGTCTAAGTTCTGATGTTATACTTACATAGTCTTTTATATTTATTGTCAGTAATTAAAGACCTTTTGAAACACAAAGAATAAAACTAATTCTAGTACATTTACTGAGAGCCACAAATTATCATTCAAAGAGCCGCATTTGGCTCGCGAGCCACAGTTTGGCCACCCCTGTAATATAGATTTATTTGCTAACTCAGAGGACGGGATTGGTAAATATACGTCAAATTTAAAAGTTCTGGTGAAATAATCATGATTAGGTCTTTCTGGAAAAACATGTAAGTGTTTACGAATTAAGCAAACAGTTTCTAAAATATATAAAGAATGAAGTGTTAAAATCCCGTAATCTTTGAAGTAGCTTCTGCAATGTGTTGTTCTTCTGAGGCCAAACAGATATATTATTGCTCTTTTTTGGGAAATAACATCGGATTGGGCAGCTGTACCACAACCCCAAAAAGAAAGACCATATCGAAGCTGCGACTCAAGCAAAGAAAAATATGTTATTTTGGAAGATGCTACATTGATTCCTTTGAAACCGATCTTATAGTGCAGTCACTGAAGGTGGATATGAGCTATTACCTCCGATTTCGTTGAACCTCCATCGATTTCCATGAAAATTGGTGAGTGGTTAGAGAATATCTCAAGAAACAAAGGTGACATGGTGCCAACTTGCGCTTTTGCCCTGGGGGTGGATGCCACCCCTTCACGGGAATGAAAATTATTTTATTGACAATAACCCCATAATTTGATAGAGGGACAATTCTAAGCAAAATTTGTTATATAAAGTTATTATAATAATTCAAAACTTTTTGAGTTATTGAATATCAAAGATTTTAATTTTTCTTGAGAAAAATGCATGTCATCAATAACTCAAAAACTATAAGTTTTTACAAAAAAGTTATTATTACCAAAATTGAAGCTAATAAAAAATGAAATAAACGCTTTACTAGAAAAATATTTTAATGTTAACTAAAAGTGATAGGTCTGGATCCCGCGTATGAAAAAAAAGTTTATTAATAGCAAGCTGAAAATTTGTTAATAGCTTAAGGGTGTCTAGTCGGATAAACTTTGATATATGGGAACACTGGAACAGGGGCAGTTTTAATTGTGGAACAGGTTAAAAATTTGGAACGGTCAGACCACGAAAACGGCACATTTATTTTGTCCGACAGAATAGACTTAAACTCTCCGAACAGACATTAAACTCTCATGCAAAAATTAGACTGCTATTTATCACCTGTCATAATTCCTGTCATTTGACATATTCTACATGTTCCACTCATTAAAACGCCCATTTGGTGATAAATAGCAGTCTGATTTTTGCATGAGAGTTTAATCTCTGTTCGGAGAGTTTAACTCTATTCTGTCGGACAAAATAAATGTGCCGTTTTCGTGGTCTGGCCGTTCCAAATTTTTAACCTGTTCCACAATTAAAACTGCCCCTGTTCCAGTGTTCCCATATATCAAAGTTTATCCGACTAGACACCCTTAAGCTATTAACAAATTTTCAGCTTGCTATTAATCAACTTTTTTTTCATACGCGGGATCCAGACCTATGAGTTATAGGTAATTGAATATATATTTTTTTCGGCGAGTAAAAAAATCTTATTCAAGCTGAAATAACGGGAAAATGATGCATTTTATAACACAAACGTATTAAACATTTTGTCAAAGTACTTAAAAATATCTATCAAGTGAGCCCCCGAACATGTTGATAGCATTAAAATTTATGCACCAAAATTTTTTCAAAATTTATCTTTTAAAAATTTTTCCAAAAAATGTTATTGTTTTTTTAATAACTCTGTTTATTTTTACGATATCAGGTTTGTCGAAAAACCGTTTGAAAATTAATTCCAAGGGCTATTTAACTACGTTGAATTTAATCTTTTAGACCCCTTACTTTTTTAAAAATAAAAGGTTAAATGGCCCCGGTTGCATGGTTTTCACAGCAAAATTTTGGATTTAAACGTTTCTATCTTGGTTATTTTTTAACCTATGGAAATAGTAAAACACGTTAAATATTTGACACTAAAAAAACTAAAATTTGGGTATATATAATTTTTTACTTGAGTATTTTTGGAGTTATTATCAAAAGAATATGAAAATTACACAATAATTTTAAAAATTATGATTTTTTTAAATTATATCTTTTTTTTTCAAAAATATGCATTCTAAACCGGTCAAAATTATTATTGAAATCATTACTTATGCCAATATAAAGAAGTTCTTGTAAGGATTACTATAAATTTTAATTTTTGTGGAAATGGCGTATGTTTTATTTTTCACTTTTTCCTAAAAAATTCAAAAGGGTTATTTTATTTTCAGCATTACTTGCTTAATTTTGACACTATTAACTTGTTCTGAAGCTCATTTAATTGGTATTCCGAAGTACGTTGACACATGATTAGCAGGAATATTTTATACATTGCATCGTTTACACGTTATTTAAGCTTGAATACTTAGATTTGAGTAGCCGTCGAAAAAAATACACATTCAATTGCCAATAACTCACTTTGAACTAACATTAGTTTAGTTCTTTAAGTAAAGAATGTATTCAGTTTTTTATTATTATCAATTTCAGTAATAATAACTATTTTGTAAAAGCTTATAGTTTTTGAGTTATACGTGAAAAACCGATTTAAAACATGCACTTTTTACGAAAAAATAAAATCTTTGGTCTTTAATAACTCAAAAAGTGTTGATTTATATTAATAACTTTATATAACGAATTTTGCTTATAATTTGTCCCTCTATCGATTTATGGTATTATTTTTAATAAAATAATTTTCACCCCCGAGAAGGGGTGGTATCCACCCCCAGGGTAAAAGCGCAAGTTGGCATCATGTCACCTTTCTTCCTTTAGGTATCCTCTAATTACTCACCAATTTTCATGAAAATCGATAGAGGTTCAACGAAATCGGAGATGAAAACCTTCAGTGACTCCACTATTATAGCATAGCAAGCTGAAGTTAGTTTCTTCCTTAACAAATCGGACAAAGAATGACAATGGAAAAGGCGGTGATAACTGGTAGTCACAAGAAAAAACAATAGGTCAATGTTAACGAACATGTTTTAGAAGTATATTACTTGGACTATAAACGAAGAGAGACAGTAGGTACATTTAAAACAACAATAGTTGACACGATCACTGTACTAATAGAAGTTTGTAGTTTTACACATCACGGATGGCTAACGGCCAAAGTATAAACCGCAAAAACCTTCGAAGGAATATAAAAGAACCGTCTCAGACTGGTTTGTATAATGGTCACGCTTCTTTCGGGAAGCCGTGGAATATCCGGAGGAGTTATTATGTTTCATTTAGATTTTTACATGTTGTTTAATGTTACAGCATTATTACTTCCTTTAGACAGCTTTTAAATTACATTATATACAAAAATAGAAACTTTTTTAATTCCTGAGATTGTCGGTCTGTTATAAATAAAACACGTCCATTTTCAATAAGTATAAACATTATATAAAGGTACGTATCCACACAAGGGTGATCCGCGCTCGGTGTAGCTGCTCAAATGGATACGGCATGCGCTCCCTTCATAGAAACCACAAACCGGTTAAATCGAAGAGGGTGAGCGCCGAGCGGCGATCACCAACGTATCCACTATGTGGAGCTGCTACACCGAGCGCGGATCACCCTTGTATGGATACGTACCTTAACACACTTTATATTTACCTACGTATGCACTTTTGGTTAATCTGCGATGAAATACAAAATTTATATTTGACTCTAAATCCACATTGTAGGTCCAGTGGAACCCCGATAACACAGCCTCCGATATCCCGAAAGTCCGGCTAACCCGGACCAATTTTCATCAGCCAAAACAAACATTTTTCGGTTTGACTGAGTTTTTTACCAAGAAATGAACAATACTGTATACAACTGTATGTAATTTTGATGTATTGTTCATATGTATTTCATGTTTTCGCAATTATAATGGAGTTTACCTGTAAGTATACAGTATTTTATTAATTTTTACCATATTCTCTGGTTAACCCGGATTTTCGATAACCCGGATCCGCCGCGGTCCCGAATAATCAAACTTATCGAGGTTCCACTGTACCTTAAACTATGACCAGTTCAGGGACGTATGTAAAATATCTGCCAAGGATGAACAGAGTACATTGCTTTCCCTACGGTAGCTACGTCTCGTAAAGTTACATAAGTGAACACACTGCGATACCTAATGCAGAACATATAAAAAATGGTATTAGATGTTAAAAATATGTAAAAATTGTTAGAATAACAAAAGAAAAGCGTTATTTTTAACATTCTATTGTATGACTTTAGCAAAATGCAACGACTCAGGCGCAAAATAAAAAACACGAGTAGTCAGTCTTACAATGTAATATGAACAAAGAAAATGTTACTAAAAAAAATTTCACAATCATCCCTAAAGTAAAATACCCAAATACAAAATAATTGAATTAGTCTTATAAACACACATTGCAATATATTTTTTCTCACTTTGATTTTTGCAAAAAAAAATTATTGAGCAACTCTTACTTCAACGCTCAATATCAAACTGATAAAACACTTCAGAAAATGCAATAGCCGCACGTAGTATTTTAAAGATAGTCACTCAAACATATCTAAATAGATAGTAGTGTGTACGAAAGAATATGGGTAAATTTTACTTTAAACTTTTACTTTATTTTATTTTTTATTTTAAACTTATCAAAACTAAAATGCGGCACGGAGTACCGCAGTGTGGTTACCGGAGGGTTAACCAATAAATAAAAAAAAAATATATTGACAGTTCAAATATTGTTAATATCTAACATCATTGTGACCGAACGCAACCCGTTATACACATTTTGCATTTACAACAATACTCTGGCAAATGTATATTTCTGCAAAATTTTAGAATATATTTAACTCTTACGACCATTTCAACATTTGTTTTCAATACAAATTTCCAAATCTGCAGTCCTCCAGTTTATAATAGATATACGGTGATAGAAATACCCCAAGGAAAGATCATTAGTAGAAAATTATTGTTCTAACTTGTTCACTTTTCCTATCGAATCTTGTTAAACGATGTCGAGCTTTCAGCTTCCTCTATAGAGTCTTCGTCAGGGCTCTGGGCTTGTTTCCAGGGACTGGGTTGTGCACGTAATCAGATTAATATTTATCTTTTGAGGGAGCTATTATTGTAGAGCGAATTAGTCAAGTTGACAATATTCTATGTATATTAAAAAAACATTGTTGTGTTTTTATGTTTGTTTTATTATTCAACATGAATTTCAATCACATAACCTTCAATACAACAATAAGTTGGGCAACAATGTTGACCTTCTCCTCTTGTGTTAATTCCACTATTAGATTTTCGACAAGATATCTCAGGAACCTCATATCGCTATGCCGTTTTAAATATGTTTCTCTTACTTCCTCCCGTGTAAAATGAATATATACGTTAAATTCTTACCGATACTGTATACCGGGTGGTGAATTGAAAAACGGGCCATAGGAAACTCAATGTAAAATTCTAAACTGTTGAATTCCTGCTTCCCTAATTATTTTACATCAAAAGCTATTAAAAACTATTTGTAGAGGATTGAAATCTGTATTGAAAACAACTGTTAAAATTGTTCTACGAATTAAACATATTCCAAAATTTTGTAAAAATGTAATACATTTTTCAGTTTTTCAGCCCAAAATTAGACCACACACAGTGCAATAATGTGTCACAATGAAGTTATTATTTTCACATTTTTGAACTGTCAATATTTTTAATTTATTATTTATTGTTTAAAAACAATACAGTTGATAAGATACCCTCAGTTGCGTAGAAAGTATTAATAATAAATATTTTTATTCAGTCAGTGGTGTGAGCACTGTCAGTTAAATAGTAACGTGTGGCCTAACTTTTACACACATATACCTACTGTGACAAATGTATCATCTTTTTCAAAATTTTGGAGTGCATTTAAATCGCAGACTTTTGATGTAAAATAATTAGGGAAGCAGGCATTCAACAGTTTAGAATTTTACATTGAGTTTCCTATGGCCCGTTTTACCATTCACCACCCGGTAGGTATATCTAATTATAGTAATAGGTCTGGATCCCGCGTATGAAAAAAAAGTTGATTAATAGCAAGCTGAAAATTTGTTAATAGCTTAAGGGTGTCTAGTAGGATAAACTTTGATATATGGGAACACTGGAACTGGGGCAGTTTTAATTGTGGAACAGGTTAAAAATTTGGAACGGTCATACCACGAAAACGGCACATTTATTTTGTCCGACAGAACAGACTTAAACTCTCCGAACAGAGATTAAACTCTCATGCAAAAATCAGACTGCTATTTATTACCTGTCATAATTCCTGTCATTTGACATATTCTTCATTTCCACTCATTAAAACGCCCATTTGGTGACAAATAGCAGCCTGATTTTTGCATGAGAGTTTAATCTCTGTTCGAATAGTTTAAGTCTGTTCTGTCGGACAAAATACATGTGCCGTTTTCGAGGTCTGACCGTTCCAAATTTTTAACCTGTTCCACAATTAAAACTTCCCCTGTTCCAGTGTTCCCATATATCAAAGTTTGTCCGACTAGACACCCTTAAGCTACTAACAAATTTTCAGCTTGCTATTAATCAACTTTTTTTTCACACGCGGGATCCAGACCTAAGTATAAATATTACGTGCTTTAGAAATGTCATTTTTTACGTCAACCGACCCAAGTTCAACTAAGGTTCTTAATACCTGAAATCGGGAGTTTATATTATATTAAACATTTTTTTGCAAGATTTTTCCCTTTAATAATTTTAAGGGTAAACTACCTTAATACACCTATCCGTCTCAAAATTTAAGTCTAATCATCTCTCGTATTTACAACTCCAACTTGTTCATTAAATCCGAAAGTTAATCAAAGCCTCATTACAAACTTGCTGCATAAACCTCAGGTAATCCCTTAACTCTACCCTAGACTGACCTGGCAAGGGAACGAATATAAACAAGAAAATAATTCACAGCGCCATTACATATCATTTGTCACTGAATCATAAATGACGTAGCAAACGCTGTTTGCTATTCCTTATTTCATATTTGAACGCTTTAGCTCATCGTTTTTGTTCCCTAATGACGTTTCTTTGTCATCATAACTGTTTCATTTACTAATATTGGTATTTCATTTTAGTATCTGACAAATATGGCGTGAATTATATGATGAGCGGCCTATTTGGTTTTGTATGTTGTAATAAAAAATGTTATATGACATGTTATTCGGCCGCTATTTACTATTAATGAGAAATTTATTGTTATATTTACATTTATGTGTAGGTGACAAACAGATACCCTGAAAATGGATTTTTATAAGGTGTTGAGATAATAGTATCCCAACATAACAATAGTACGTTCATATAGAACATGCTAAACAAGAGAGATACTGTATTACTATAGGTGCTGGTTCTAAAACGAAATATGAGGCTATCTACCTGTACCTGTATTAAAACTTCAAGAACACCTAGACCAAATTGGACAGTGGTTAAAGAAATGGAAGATAAAAGCTAATGAAACTAAGTCAACACATATAACTTTCACACTAAGGAAAGACCAATGCCCAAATATTAGCCTTAATCAAGTCAACATACCACAACAGAACATCGTCAAATACCTGGGGCTTCATCTTCATTCTAAATTAAACTGGAAATAACACATTTTAAAGAAGAAGAAACAAATTGAGTTGAGAGTGAAAGAAATTAATTGGCTTATAGGTAGAAAATCTCGACTCTCAATTGAGATCAAACTGCTGATTTATAAAACAGTCATCAAACCTATATGGACGTACAGTATAGAACTATGGAGTTGTGCCAGCAAATCAAACACAAAAATTATCCAAAGAACTCAATCAAAAATTCTACGCACCATCGCAAATACCCCGTGGTACATTTCCAACCAAACCCTTCATACAGACCTAAACATCCCGTTAGTCAGCAGAGTAATTCAAGAAAGAGCCAGCAGACACCACGAGAAATTGGAAGGCCACCCCAACCAATTAATATTACCATTACTGCAGCCACTAAACAACAGAGGTGAAGCCGCTGGGTGATGTACCTCATAACGCCATTGTAGTGTACAATACTACATTGATATAAGTTATTGTACTTGTTATCAAATTAACTCATAGAATATGTAATTCTGATTGTTAATAAATGCTTACAAAAAAAATCTACCTGTACCTGTAATAGAAGGGTGGAAGAGGGTTTAAAACACTAAGGTTAAAAGGAGCTTTTATTAACGAGTACAAACTATTTATTAACCGTAGAGATATATACAAACAGACAACAAAACAAACCTATGAGAGAGAGAATCATATAAACAAAATGGTTGGATGCAACACTAGTGTTGATTGAGAGACGAGAGAGACAGAGAGAGAGAGAGAGAGAGAGAGAGAGAAAGAGAAAGAGAGCAAAACACTTAAGCAAAATGGTTGGATGCAACACTAGTGTTGATCGAAAGAAAACTAAATATGTACCTAGTTACTACAACTACAATAAATACTTACGAGCTACAATGAGTCTTTCGCGATTTGTACTATTATGCGTCTTCTTCTTATTTGAGCCTGAGAACAGGTGAGTGATGATTCTTTGGCGGAATCTTTTGAGGGTGTAACAGACAGAGAGCTGTTGCGTGGCTTTACGTAACTTTGGTTGTCCCTGACGGACGTATTACAGATAGAGAACGAAGTTTTCACGATTCACACTTTATCCTTGACGGATTCACTTAGTGACGTAACGGGATGTTGCCTGGATCTCGGCTGAGATGCTGAGAACACACTGCCTCTGAGCTTTTAAAAGAGGCGAGCTTCACTGATGCTTGCAGGGTGAAGAGGGTGGTACCGGGATAGAAAGCTATTTCCTAACACATGGTCTTTTAAGCAAAAACTAACACTAAACACTTTTGTCCTTATACATATTTGCAGTGTAGACACTGTTGTATTTCAAAGATGGACTTACATTAAAAAATATTTTCAATCATTTTTATATGTCCGAATAATTATTCGAACATAAGGTAAACGAGTCATGCCATAGCCACCTGTTCAGAAATTAGTCGATGATTAATATTTGAAAAATCATCAAACTACGAGTAAATCATCCAAAGAGCAGATTGTTATACTTTGTCTAATTTTTATTTATTTTATTAAATTTTATAAAAACACTCAGTAATAAAAATATCAAAAATATAGATAATAAAAAAACAGTATATGCTATAATTTTTGTATGTTCGTAAGAAACTATTTTGTTGACCGTGCTAATAAAGTTTCCGTTATACTGGGACCACTCCAGAGGCGTGCGGTCCATGGAAGCGGGGGAAGCGCCGCTTCCCTATTATATACTTCGATATAACAAAATACATTATTAACTAATATTTAATTATCAAAAATTTTCCCCAATCCCAGTAATCTACATATTATTACCTAGGCAATAGGCATTGAAAAATATTAAAAATTAATCGCATAGGAAGGAACTCAATATGCACTATGCACACAATTCAACTACTCGGTCCACCCCTGACAGAAGCGCATCTCAAAATCGCCGCTTGTCATGCAGTTTTCCCGTATAAAAATTGGTCAGGGTTCAATGACGGCACCCACTAGTCGCGCGAATTTTGGTACCCTGCAGAAGCGATCGTTCGATCGCCTTCCAAGAGTGGGATGCTCTGACTGTTACTGCTTCTAAGGGGTGCTTAGGTACATACATTCGGTTAAAGAATATTTCGATTTAAATTTTTTGCAGAGATTTTTCCTTTTACTGATCTTTTATTTGACATTTTACAGATGAAGTCAATTGACAATGCATTTTGTATAAGACAAATTGATGACTTTATTAATACGATAATTAAAAAACGAGAGCAGTTTAAAAATATTTGGGATAAAACTGAAAATATGGGGTTTGAACATGAAAGAAAAAGAATGAAGATTGATAATGTCGACAACAGAGAGACCTTTTGATAACATTCTACAAAAAATGAATTTTCGCTTTCAAAATTTTAACGAATTAAAATTTGTAGAATTATATAATATATTCTTATTTAATATTTCTAATTATAATTCATCAAAATTTCCCACAGAGGAATTTATTTCACTACGATTAAATAATGAAAATAATATTTTGATATGCCAGCTTTGCATTATAAGTTAAGTGTTGTTTATGAAACAACTCACATTAGTGATAAAGATATACTCAGAAATCTGGGTATTTCTTATAACTACTGGTTTAAAAAAGTCCCTGTGTGAAGTGTCCAAGTTGTGTGAATTACTACAAACTATCCCAGTCACAAGTGCATCAGTTGAACGAAGTTTTTCAGTATTAAAATGCATTAAAAGTTTTACAAGAAATTCAACAAGCGAAGACAGACTTTACAAGTCCATTGAAAAAGACTGAATTCAACAATTATCAGAAGTTGATAGGAGAATAGAGCTCAAGTATAAATAAGTGTCATATTGTTGAAAGTTGTGTGTTATGGAAAATGCCTCGGAATTAAAAAAAACATTTAAATAGATCTCTTCTTTAGGAAACGAAGCCCGGAGCGAGGACTTAAGGACCAAGCAAGCAATACAGATCAATGATAGGTCACTATAGTCACTAGAAATAGCGGCAATAGAGTGCCTCACGCATTGATCGGGGTAGGATTTAGTGTGTGACTCCTTGTACCCAGGACGTCTCACATAAGCACTTTGCTGATAGAGAGCCCCTATAGCGCATCAGAGTGTTATCAGGTGGGAAGTGGCTCGACCCTCGACCCTTAAGAAAATATTTTTATATCGTTATTGAATCGCTTCCCCTTTAGAAAAAGTCACCGCACGCCACTGGACCACTCAGTAGAGCATTACTACAGCTCCACTATTACCTAAATATTCTGTGCTTTATCGTTTTGGCACCGTCTTGCGAATTTTCTACATAAAATTTTATTTTTTCAACTACCCGTTACAATCCCTTAAAAGGTTGTTCGAAAAATATCCCGTTAGGTCAAGGAAAATTCTGTTAACTTCGACGAACTATCTGTTTCGAGTAACTGGGCCGTTATGGCTTTTGTTTGCAAATATTCAAACACACGGCATAATCTAAGATACCTTTAAGAGCGACCAAGAATTCTAATATTTTCGTCAAATATAGGAATCGGTATTTTGCCCAGAAAATTTTTTTGTGTCTATAAAAGATTCTGCTTTCTACTCACTTTCCAGTTTGAAATTAAGGTGTGAAGACGCTTTTTCACCGGCTGAGGAAGAAGAAATAACATTTGTGCCACCATCTCTGTTAATTAAATTAAGTTAAATGCATTCATTTCTTAGCACGTCTTCTTTATTTTTCTTATTTTCACTTTTTTACGTTTCTCGATACGTTACGTCTTCTTTTCGTCTCTCGATCTCGATTCGAATCTAATTGTTGCTGTTTATTTGGTTCAAGATTTGACTTTTGTAACGAATAAATTTCTTCTTAATTAAGACCCGTACTTCTAGCAGGTTCTTTATCGGTAGTAAATGGTTAGAGCTGTATCCCAATCTAAATCCAGCTTTTTCTCTGAGATGATAGAAGTCTAATTTAGCCACCAGTCTTTTTTGATCACTTTTGTGAAAAGTTTATATGTATAAAAGAAAATAAAAACCTTATCTTGTAAAAGGTATATTTAAAATCCCTAAAAAGGGTTAAATCACAACAAAACGTTTTCGGAATCACTATTCCATCATCAGTGTTATCACAGGTTTACATGTTTTAAGCCACCAAAATATACGAGTAAAAACCCTCGAGTTGTTTTTAAATTGTTAAGGTTACATTATATTCTAAGATTTTTAAAGGATGTTAAAAATATTTCCATATTGGTTTAAATATTTAAAAGTAGGACCTTACATGGCAGAGTTAGATACCAACTAAACTGCTAGTACTCTCCTACTAAACTCCAAGTTATCACCTAAACTATGGGACAGTTTGGTTATTAGTGCACCCTAATATGTCTGAGTAGATTCTGGCATTGGATCCGAGCATGACATGTAACACCGTTGCCGTATCCTCTATTTTTTCATATTATCACATTACAATTTTTTGTGATATTTTATATTTGTGTGTTAAATGTATCATTTGTGTATTTTAGGTATGTTCTAATATGTTATGTATAGATAGGTTTTTACTTGATTATTTTAAATCATTGTGAAGTTTAACTTGCTAGAAACTTGTACTATTGTGTAATGTATAAAAAAATAAGTAGTTTTGAAACACCAATTAAGTAAAGTTTATTATGTTGTTGTTTTCACCAATTTTGAAAAAATGTGAAAACGTTGAATTATCCACGTCTGTCTGTTTGTAAACTCAACTCCTTCGTTATTATACCAGGTAGAATGACAAATGAGGTGTCAAATCAAAGCTTATAAAACAAGGTTAGTACTAAAGGTGAGAAATTTGACCTAGGCTGTCTGTCCGTCCGACCCCGAATATAACTCCTCCGTCATCATACCGGGTAGAATGACAAAAGATGAGAAATTTGACACCGGACTTCCGGTTTTAGATTTGCTACCGTAGGTACTCTTTTAAAGTCACCGAAATAGTATAAGGCGCGTCAAATAATATATTCCAGTATTGTACAGTATTCCAGTGACTTTAAAACAGTACTTCTGGTCGCATTTCTAAAGCCGGAAGTCCTAGGTCAAATTCCCACCTTTTGTATCATCCTTGGATTATAAGCTTTCATTTGACACCTCATTTGTGATTCTACCTGGTATAATGACGGATGAGTTATATTTGCGGTCGGACGTACAGACAGCCTATGTCAAATTTCTCACCTTTAGTACCTACCATCCTTGGATTATAAGCTTTCATTTGACACCTCATTTGTCATTCTACCTGGAAGGTATAGTGATGGAGGAGTTATATTCGCGGTCGGACGGACAGGCGGACAGACAGCCTATGTCAAATTTCTCACCTGTAGTACCATCATTGGATTATGAGCTTTTATTTGACACCTTATTTGTCATTCTACCTGGTATAATGACGGAGAAGTAAACGTTCTTATAAAAGTATTCTATTATTCTTGTAGGTACATTTGATTGAAATTATGAAAGAAATAAAGAAAACAGTATGGCAACACTGTGACGCACAAACATAAGATTCAGCTGTGGGTTACATAGGGTGCACTAATAACCAAGCTGTCCAGAGTTGTTTTTAAATTGTTAAGGTTACATTATATTATAAGATTTTTAAAGGATGTTAAAAATATTTCCAGATTAACCCCTGGCATCACATGACATCAACCATATTGGTTGGAATATTTAAAAGTAGGGTAGGACCTTACATGGCAGAGTTTAGGTGCCAACTAAACTGCTAGTACTCTCCTACTAAACTCCAAGTTGTCACCTAAACTCTGCCATGTAAGGTCCTACCTCGTTCTCAAATAATAAATTTTATATATATTTACTTATTAATGGTACTCATGGTATTTACTAAACATCTAATTTTAACTATACTAAATTTACAATCAAGATGCAGTAGAAATAAACAAACCAAGACACGTTAAATGCTACTAGGAGCACTCCCGAATCATAATTTACAATGTATAAACTTTGGAAATCATGATTTGGGATTTACAATGTATTTACATTGTAAATTATGATTCGGGAGTGCTCCTAATAGCATTTAACTTGCCTTGGTTTGTTTATTTCTACTGCATCTTCATTGTAAATTTAGTATAGTGTCTTGACAAGATCTTATTATTCAAAATTAAATTAATCAAAGAGCATTCTTGTAGAAAAGCGTAATAAGGACATTACTTAAAGAAGAATTCAGCCCAGTGTGCAGTGTTTATTAAAAATACTGATGTAATATTAGGACATTACTGGCATTGTTTTGGCCCGTAATATTAAAACTTCCTTTGTAAGTGAACGTGCACAACGTGTATGCTTAACTATGTCGAACTTAAATTTTGAATTATCAACGTAACAACCGAGTAACTGCGACCAACTTTGCAGGAATTCGTACTTTATTTCAAGTCATATTAACGTGAAATAGCTACGCAATTTAAAGCTGTCACTAAGGAAATTAAACAATTGTTCAACAAACATTAACTCCATCTATTAGAAACAAAACAGGGCAATAAAAAGCGGAAAAATAGGAAGTGCTTGTTTAACGAAGATTTTAATTGACGATGTCAATTAGATCTATTAAATTGTTCTGAATTTTTTAAAGAAAAGTAAAACTACCACAAATTCTATTGTCTCAATATAATACTTTGTTAGGATCACATATGTACCTAAAGATTGAAGAGTTGCAACATTCCGAAGCTGGCAGCCACATCATGGTATCTGGTGCATACAGACCACTTTTGCAGTCATACAGCGTGCATACAGCAGCCACATCATGGTATCTGGTGCACACAGACCACTATAATATCATTGCTAACCGTAAATATCTCTCCTCATTCTTGAGTCTTTGTCAAGGCGTGATGACACTCTAAATTTTAAGGCTTCATGTAGGGATTTTCTCACCAGAGTCTTCATTTGATCCGTATTGGAGATCTCTTGGTCTCCTGCCTTCTATCTTCCCTTCTACTACCAATAGTTCCATGGTCCACATTCTTGTGGCTACGTCGCTTACCTTCCAAAAGCAAGACTCGAATCACCGACCAATATTAATCTTTTTACATTTGTCTAAAATCTGCGGGCACGTCAAAAAAAATAGAAGGAGTCAGGAAAAATTAGAAGGAGGAAAAATTAAGGAGTGTCAGGAAAAATTAGGGAGTGTCAGGAAAATTAGAGACTGTCAGGAAACACTAGAGGGATTCAGGAAAATTTAGAGGGAGTAAGAGAAAATTAGAAGGAATCAGGAAAAATTAGATGGATCCAGGAAAAATTAGAGAAAGTCAGGAAAAATTAGAGGGTCAGGAATAATTAGAGGGAGACAGGAAAAATTAGAGGGAGTCAGGAAAATAGAGGAACTCAGCAAAAATTAGAGGAAATCGGGAAACATTAGAGGGTGTCAAGAGAAATCGGAAAGAGTCAGGAAAAATTATAGTTGGTCAGGAAGATTGGAGTGATTCAGGAAAAATTAAAGGGGGACAGGAAAAATAGAATATGTCGGAAAAAATAGAGAAAATAAGGAAAAATTAGAGAAAGTCAGGAAAAATTAGAAAGCGTCAGGAAAAATTAGAGGATTATGATAAAATAGGAGATAGTCAGGGAAAATTGAGGAAAAAGTAAGGAGTCAGGAAAAATTAGAGGGGGTCAGAAGAAATTGGAGGGAGTCAGGAAAAAAGGGAGTCAGGGAAAAGTAGGAGTCAGAAAAAAAGGAGAAAGGAAAACTTAGAGGAAGACAAGAAAAGTTAGGAGTCAGGAAAAATTAGAAGGAGACAATAAAAATTAGAGCCATTCAGGAAATTAGAATATATCAGGAAAAAAGAAAAAATTAGAGAGTCAATAAAAATTAGAGAAAGGCCGGAAAAATTAGAGGATTAAAATAAAATAGATGGTAAGGAAAAATTAGAGGAAAAAATCAGGAGTCAGCAAAAACTAGAAGGGGTCAGGAATAATTAGAGGGAGTCTGGAAAAATTAGAGGGAGTTAGGAAATATGAGAGTCGGGAAAAATTGGAGTGAGTCAGGAAAAATTAGAAGGATCAGAAAACATTAGAATATGTCTGGAAAAATAAAAACAATAACGAAAAATTAGAGCGAGCCAGGAAAAATTAGAGATCGTCAGAAAAAATTAGACGATCATGATAAAATTGAAGGGAGTCAGGAAAAACTAGAGGAAAAAATCAGAAGTAGTCATTATTAGAGGAAATTTATTTATTACTTGTAGAAAAATTAGAGGGGGTCAGGAAAATTAGAGGGTGTCAGGGAAAATTAGAAGGAGTCAGGAAAAATTAGAGGAAGTCACGAAAAACTAGAGGGTGTCAAGAAAAATTAGAAAAAGTCAGGGAAAATTAGGAGTCAGGAAAAATTAGAGGAAGTAAAAAAAATTAAAGGGAGTCAGGAAAAATTAGAGTGGGTTAGGACATTTGGAGTTAGTCATGAAAAATTAGATGTATCAGGAAAAATTAGAATATGTCTGGAAAAATAGGAAAAATTAGATCGAGCCAGGAAAAATTAGAGAGCGTCAGGAAAAATTAGAGAGCGTCAGGAAAAATTAGAGGATTGTGATAAAATATGAGGGAGTCAAGAAAAATTAGAGAAAAAAATCAGAAATAGCCATTTCTAAAGGAAATTTATAGTAGAAAAATTTGGGGGGTCAGGAAAAATCAGGGGGAGTCGGGGAAAATTAGGAGTCACTAAAGATTAGAGGGATTCGGGAAAAATTAGAGGTAGTCAGAACAAATTAAAAAGAGTCAGGAAAAATTAGAGGGGTTCAGGAAAAACTAAGAGTCAGAAAAAATTAGAGGAAGTCAGGAAAAATTAGAGGGAGTCAAGAAAAATCGGAAGAAGTCAGGAAAAATTAGTTCTGGTCAGGAAAATTGGAGTGAGTCAGAAAAAAATAGACACATAAGGAAAAATTAGAGTATGTCTAGAAAAAGAGACAATAAGTAAAAATTAGAACGAGCCAGGAAAGATTAGAGGATCATGATAAAATAGGAGGGAGTCAGGAAAAATTAGAGGAAGTCAGAAAAAACTAGAAGCAGTCAGGAAAAATTAGGTGGATTAGGAAATTTGGAGTAAGTCAGGAAAAATTAGAGGTATCAGCAAAGTTAGAATATGTCTGGAAAAATAAAAAAAATTAGAACGAGCCAGGAAAAATTAGAGAGCGTCAGGAAAAATTAGAAGATCATGATAACATAGGAGGTAGTCAAGAAAAATTTAAGGAAAAAATCAGTAGTAGTCATTATTAGAGGAAATTTATTTATTACTAGTAGAAAAATTAGAGTGGGTCAGGAAAAATCAGAGGTAGTCAAAACAAATTAAAAGGAATCAGGAAAAATTAGGTGGGTTAGGAAATTTGGAGTAAGTCAGGAAAAATTAGAGGTATCAGCAAAGTTAGAATATGTTTGGAAAAATAGGAAAAATTAGAACGAGCCAGGAAAAATTAGAGAGCGTCAGGAAAAATTAGAGGATCATGATAACATAGGAGGTAGTCAAGAAAAATTAGAGGAAAAAATCAGTAGTAGTCATTATTAGAGGAAATTTATTTATTAATAGTAGAAAAATTAGAGTGGGTCAGGAAAAATCAGAAGTAGTCAGAACAAATTAAAAGGAGTCAGGAAAAATTAGAGGGAGTCGAGAAAAATCGGAAGGAATCAGGAAAAATTAGAGCTGGTCATGAAAATTGGAGTGAGTCAGGAAAAAACAGAGGCATAAGGAAAAATTAGAGTTCGTCTGGAAAAAGAGACAATAAGGAAAAATTAGAACGAGCCAGGAAAAATTAGAGAGCGTTGGGTAAAATTAAAGGATCATGATAAAATAATAGGGAATCAAGAAAAATCATAGGAAAAAACCAGAAGTAGTCATTATTAGAGAAAATTTATTTATTATAACTAGAAAAATTAGAGGGGGTCATGAAAAATTAGACGGACTCAGGGAATATTACAATGAGTCAGGTAAAATTAGAGGAAGTCACGAAAAATTAGAGTCAGGAAAAATTAGAAAGAGTCAGGAAAAATTAGAGAGAATTAGAAAAAATTTGAATAGGTCAGGAAAAATTGGAGGATTCTGGAAAAATTAAAGGAAGTCAGGAAAAATTAGAAAGATTCAGGACAAATTAGAGAGAGTCAGAAAAAATAAAAAAAATCAGGAAAAATTAGAATAAGTTAGGAAAAATTAGAGTATCCAAAAAAAATTAAAGGAAGTCAGGAAAAATTAGAGGGAGTCAGGAAAAATTAGAGGTAGTCAGGACAAATTAAAAGGAGTCAAGAAAAATTAGAGGGGTTCAGGAAAAACTAGAGGGAGTCAAAAAAATCGGAAGGGTCGGGAAAAATTAAAGTGGATCAGGAAAATTGGAGTGAGTCAGGAAAAATTAGAGGGATCAGGAAAAATTAGAATATGTCTGGAAAAATAGAGACAATAAGGAAAAATAAGAGCAATCCGGTTAAATTAGAGAGCGTCAAGAAAAATTAGAGGAACACGATATTATAGGAGGGAGTCAGAAAAAATTGGATGGATTCACAAAAAATGGGAAAGAGATACGATAAAATAGGAGAAAGTAAAAAAATTAAGTTGATTGTAGATGTCAATAGATTGGATCCTCCGGCGCATGGCAAGCGTTATAACGATTTCTTGGGCTCAACAAATAGCAGAGAACTCTAATATATACCCCGTACTTACTACTATATACACTATATTTATTATGTTTTTTTATAAGAGGACAGAATCTTCCATCAAATAACCGCACAATTTATTTCATAAGTCATTCTAGTTGTTGGAGACTTTCAGCTCATTTCTGGTCGAGAAAGATAATTTATAAGGCAATAAAAATAAATCAAATATTGATTCTGTTCCGAGTCAAAAACTCCCTTAAGTATAATTGACGCTCAAAATACCCAAAGACAATTTCAAGAGTATTATCTTGCCGATATCGATGCCTTAAGTATGCTAAACTATATCAATCGGGAAACAAAACTCTTCTCGGAAACCAAACTCTGGGGTAAAAACTGCACTAAAACTACGTAAAGATTTACAACGGATGAGGGAGTCGGATAAAGTTTGGAATTGAAATTCGTTAAACTTGTAGAACTTTTTACTGATTAAAATTTTAAAACAATGACGTCGAGAAGAAAAGTGTGAAAACCCGATCCGTTTTAAAAGTTTTAATTTTTGAGCTCCTGTGTGTTCTTTTTTTCGACAGAGTTCATAAATTTTTTATAGTGTCGTAAAAGAAGAGGAAATTGGAGATAACAAGCATTATTTTATGAGTATATATTTAATTATAAACTAATATAGATATAGTAATTTTTGATGTAATAAAAATCAGCGAGATATGGAAAGATACACGAAGAGTTGAAGTAAGTTTTTCGGTTCTACTTTCGGTCATGTTGGGTAAAAACCTAGGACCTATAAAGTACAATAATTGCTTGTAATGATTTTGAAATACTTGAAATACTTCACCAGGAAAACCAAAACGAATCTGGAATGAAGAAATCAGAGAAGCTGTTGGAAATCCCATAAAATTGATTTGGTTGTTTAAATAGTTCGAAATCATATCCCTTTTTCACCCTTGTCGACGCCTGTGTTGTTCCTTGCTAGCATGTTATCGAAATTCACATGTGTCGTGAAGAAGAGGATCGACGCTTACCACTTGAGATCCAAAAATTCTTCCCCTATGATATAAGGAAGGAGATGCCTTCAGAACTCGAATGTGTACATACGCGAAATAGTGTTGGTTTCGCCGTTGATGCTTTGATTGTAAGTTTTTACCTTTTATTTGTTATTACCTATATATCTCCTTTGTTTCGTTTTTGAAATATTTACCAACCAATTTAATTTGAATTTGTGTATAATATTATTGTATTGCGCTTATGGAGAAATTCCACTTTCTCTGAATATTGGCTATCAGAAGGAATAAAATTCATTTAGTAGGTGTTGTAATTAGTGTTTTTTGCTCGTTTTTGATTTTATTAATAGTCTTGTACAGCACCTGCTATTAGTAAAACATACAGAAGCTTTTCATTGAGTGAAAAATGGCAGGACAGAGACACGTGGGAAAAGGGATAATAATAAAATAATTAAATTGCAATCAAATAAAAAGTAAGACAAAAAACTTAGATATGGTAAATCAGAAGAAATAATTTCAGATTACGAAGTCTAAACCTATAAATGAATTGTTTCTTGAAAATTAAACGTTATCAAAATTTATACTACAATGGTTTTCAACCTTTTATTTGTGTTTATAAATATCTCCTACATAATTAAAAACCCTTTCTTATAAACCATTGATATTTATTCGAACATTAAAATTACCCTCGGTGGAATGGAAAGGAGTCTACAACAAAGGAAAAAATATCAAACATTGATGTATAAATAGCTATACATTACTCACTGGATTAAAAAATAGGTCGCCTTTGTTTAGTGACCCAAAGTTGACTTTTCTGCTCTATAATAAATGACAAGCTAAACAAAATGTATGTTGCTAATCGATCAAGCTTTGCGAACATAATCAAGAGCTTATTATTCAAGGCCAGCCCAAGTTTCCAACAATAATTATAGATTTTTCTATCCAATGTTATAATTTCACGCGAATATTAAATCGCATTACAACTTATAATTCGCGTTTATCGAATCGTTTTTTTATATGTATCGCTAGTGTTTGTGACTGTTGCTTTAGTAATTGGCCCTCATTATAGACGTAATTGTTTCTTCGCTCTTTGTGAGTTACCGGATGTGTAAGGTCGATATTGATTTGCTAAGAAAGTGGCACGGTAATCTTAAGTTCGTTATTTTACCTATATAATTGTAATCGATACCTATCTATATTTGAATCTATTTATGAGGTTATGTATCTTCCGCTAAAAATCAGATCAATTGCTAAATTCTGTGGCAATAATTTCATAGTGCGACTATATATTATGTACGGAAACATATAAAGGCTATGATGGGGAAGGCAACGAAAAATCCAACCATAAGAATTTCCGGGCATCTTGGTTATTAGTGCACCTCAATATGTCTGTGTAGATTTTGGCATTGGATCCGACCATCACTTGTAACACCGTTGCCGTCTCCTCTATTTTTTCATGCTATCACGTTACAATTTTTTGTAATATTATACACGTACGGGACACCCTAAAAAAAGCGCTTAGTTTTCGAGATACTGACCACGGAGGGGGAATGGCCAATTTTATTCATACTTTATATTTTCGAGGGTGCTGAAAATGAAAATGAGGTTTATTTTGAATGTTATGTGGGGAACATTGTCAAAATCGCAATTTTAACCTAAAAATAAAAAAAATTAAATCACGTTTTTTGCGTTTACCTCGCTACAACTCTGTTCCATCTTAATATTTTTTTTGAAATTTTTACAGTATATAGCTGTAACATCTCTGAAGACAAAGGTATCTGCTTCAAGTTTTTATTCTTATCATGATAAAGATTATGAATTTTTCAAAGAAAAAGGTGCGGATTTGTGCATTGCAAAGTTTAATCGCAAAAGTTGTGTGACGAAGTTTAAAATTTAGCTTCTTAATCACGTTTATTTGAATGTAGAGAGTACAAAGAAGTTTTCTGGTAAGTTTTAGATCAAAATGTTTTATAGAAAAAAAAATAGTGCAACTTTTAATGTCGACATTAGAAATTCCCAATATAACGCTTATTTTTGAGGGACAGACAATCTAGGTCTAATTTATCACCTTTAGTACTATCCTTGGATTATAAGCTTTCATTTGACACCTCATTTGTCATTCTAACTAGTATAATGACGGAGAAGTAAACGTTCTTATTCTATTATTCTTGTAGGTACATTTAACATTGATTGAAATTATGAAAGAAATGGCATGGCAAGACTGTGACGCACAAACATAAGATTCAGCTGTGCGTTACATAGGGTGCACTAATATCCAAGATGTCCGAATTTCCTAGATCAGTTATCATGGTAATAGACTACAATGACCAGAACACTACTGATCATAATAATCGGATCCGAAGGCCCGTCAGGGGAGAATACACACAATCAAATAATAAGGATTCCCAAGTCTTCAGCCAGCGAAATCCCTTTGGTCTAAAAAGGAACAAGTACTTAACACCTGAAGATCGGAAATTGGCAAGTACGAAGTATACGCGAAAACGTCAAAATCCATCACATTGTAAGAGAGATGAAAATACTCACTTGTTCTCTGTGTACACTTTAATACTATTTTAAAAGATTAAAGAAGACTAAAAAAAAGAAAGAAAGTTAAGTAGAAGATCATGCCCCACGTTGGGCGCCATTGAAGTATATTGTGATCAATCAACCCATTGTGATCAACAAACAGGACTTGTGGTGAGAGTAGAGGAGTTTGTATATCTGGGTAGCATAATTGTCTGAAACGGTGTACAGAGCGTGATATGAAGAAAATAATTAAAAAGGCTTGTCACATGCCTACAATATTCTTAATAACATATGGAAGTCCAGAATTTACACAACTAAAGCGAAATTAAAAATATTCAATACAAATGTAAAATGTTTATTACTATTGCTATATATGACTGTGAAACGTGGAATATATCAGCACACACAGTAAACCCAAGTTTTCACAAATAGAGTGCACTCGAGCGTTACGAGAAATCCATGGTATATTTGGTACAATCGTCATGTGCATTCTCCTATTCTTAAATTTATATAAGAATGTGAGTTTAATTAACTAAATTATGAACGTAGTCATTCTGCAGTGGGATATCGTATTACATATTCTGAAATTCTTTTTATATCTAGTCCAAAGGTATTATAAAAATGTAATTACATAGCTGCTTCAGTCACTGCAGCGCACTGCAGACCGTTTTAAAGCCCCCGTATGCAATGTCCTGTTTGCGACCATTCGAGCACAATACTAACTTATCTCGAAGGTGGTGGTATTATTACGGATAGGGAGAGAGTAGAGTAAAACCAGTGAAAAAGATAAAGGATTAGCGAAACTAACAATGAAATTTAAATCCGTGAGAGAAAGAGAGAGAGAAAGATAGAACGACTGAGACGAAATGGTGGAGTTTCATTGTTTTCTGTGTACACATACGGTGACTCAGTATTAAAGAATAGGTTTATACACATTGCTGTGCTGCACTTTAATACTATATTGATACTATATTAAAGAATACTAAAAAAGAAGAAAGTAAAGTAGAAAATCATCCCCACGTTGGGCGCCATTGAAATGTATTGTGATCAACAAAAAGGAACTTGTGAGAGTGGCGGAATTTGTATATCTGGGTAGCATAATTGTCTGAAACGGTGGTACAGAGCGTGATAAGAAGAAAATAATTAATAAGGCTTGTCACATGCCTACAATATTCTTAATAACATATGGAAGTCCAGAATTTACACAACTAAAGCGAAGTTAAAAATCATCAATACAAATGTAAACTCTTTAGACTATTGCTATATATGACTGTGAAACGTGGAAGATATCAGCACTCACAGTAAACCCAAGTTTTCACCAATAGAGTGCACTCGAGCGTTACGAGAAATCCACCGTATATTTGGTTCAATCGTCATGTGCATTCTCCTATTCTTAAATTTGTATAAAAACGTGACTTTAATTAACTATCTTATGAACGTAGGGCAGTGGGATCTCGTATTATTCTGAAATTCTTTTTATATCTAGTCCTAGTCCAAACGTATTATAAAAATGTAATTACATAGTTGCTTCAGTCGCTGCAGCGCACTGCAGCCCGTTTTAAAGCCCCCGTATGCAATGTCCTGTTTGTGACCATTCGAGCACAATACTAGCTTATCTCGAAGGTGGTGGTATTATTACGGATAGGGAGAGAGTAGAGTAAAACCAGTGAAAAGGATAAAGGATTAGCGAAACTAACAATGAACTTTAAACCCGTGAGAGAGAGCGACTGAGACGAAACGGTGGTGTTTCATTGTTCTCTGTGTACACAACACACACGGTGAGTCAGTATTAAAGAATCGTTTTATACACTTTGTTGAACTTACACGAGAATATGAAAGTTAAATAAGTAAGGATCGTTGCTTCCGTGAATCTGCAAGAGTCTTCTCATACGGGGAGATATTATTTATTACCTTTTTAAAATTATTGCACGCCTCAAAAATTTTGACGCAAAGCGTATTTCGTTGAAATATCACCTTTTGCTTTTGTTTTTTTCAAAATGACACATTCTACAGGGAAATGCTATTGTTTCATACTAACTATCGTTATGAATCAAATTTAATTTTTATTGCTATTCCCGACACTACGTCGTTAGTCTTTAGTTTTGAGTACCTATGTAAAATCGAATTGTTGATATTTTAATTGTATTGAAACAAAAATATATCTGTATTTTGTTTTACCAGATTATAATTTAAAAATAATATTTTGACATTACGTTTAACCTTCGATATTATGACAGACGTCAGTTACATATTCCAATTTCGCCAAATGTAATAATGACGTAATAAGCTCGTCACTAATTCTAGCCAATGAAATGCTCGCAATAATAGGAATGGCACGTCAAAAAAATCTGATTATTCCCGATATATTTTTTTAAGTTATACTTCTTTAGGCACGAGGGCGAATTTTTACATTCCCTGACGCATGCGCACACCGACAGTATGGTATTAAATGGTATTAGTCGCTCAAACGTTATACGGGATCTGATTGGGTGTTAAAATCATCTGTCAATAATTGTTCAATATGGAGATTATAGATAAATAAAAATGTTGTGTATATTAGTTTTTATTGTTGTGATGGCTGAGAAAAAAGCAAGTTTATAATTGTAGTGACTTTTGAAATAGTTTTTAAAAGCGACAGGTACGTAATAATTGTAAATGTTTCAGTATCCTAATAAAAAATTACATAGGTACCTACCTATTAGGAAAATTTAAAATGAACCTACCAAAATAGTAGGTATATGTAATGCTTTGATTTTACATAATTTGATTACCATCAAAATTTCTACCAATATTCACCTAATATATTGTTATTCCACAAAATATTCCTTTAATTCCACAAAAATGAAACTAATTTAATTAAATTCATATAAGTAATAAACAACTGTCTAAAAGTTTATGGTGTAAACGTTCAGTTGGTGTATATTCCCACATGACAGATACGCGAATTTAGCGTAGTCGGAAAGCGCTTTGATTTTCGATCGGCGGGATCGACGGGAAGTGGGTTCAATTCCCAATGCAAGTTACTATTTTTTATTTTTTTTATAGATTTTATGATTGTAAGTATATTATTATATAATTTTTTTCAGAAAATACGTATTTAGCTAAAATTTTTGGCAACAATAATTATTGTTCAGAAATCATTTCTTTGTGGTATTTTCAATGTGTGTGTGTGTGTGTGTGTGTGTGTGTGTGTGTGTGTGTGTGTGTGTGTGTGTGTGTGTGTGTGTGTGTGTGTGTGTGTGTTTTATTCTTTTATTTTTTTAATTTTTGGTATTGATTTAATAAAAAATTTTGGAAAGTAGTAAGTATTAAAATTAGTTTAATATTTAAATGAAATATAAATAAACTGTTTAAAGTATATTGACTTCGTTGAAATCATATAGTAGAAGTAAACTTCTTACGTGCGTACAAAGTACACACATTCTTTTTTTTCAATTTTGGAATATGACAACAAGGGGAAAATACGTGCATTCCTTATTGTTTGACTTTTCCTTTAAGAAAAGAAAGGGCATGTAATTTAAGACATGATCAAAATTACGTTTACTAAGGTAAATTACATATCAAGGTAGGCAACCCGTTATACATACTACTTATATCATACATCATACCAATTTGAAATTGTTTACATAAATGTGTTAAAATCGGAGTTTACACTATGTAATTATTTCACGATACATCATAGCCCCCAATAACAACGTCAGTCAAAAATGCAAGTAAGGATTCTTTGGCGTAATAACTGGTTTTATACATACAAAAACTTAGGGGGAGGGTATGGTTTGAAATCAATATTTCAAGCACATTTTTGTAATTTTTTTTTAAACTATGATACACTTATTTTAATTTTAAATTAAACAAGCGTATTAAGTACAATCCATAGAATATTCGAAAAAAAAGTTCAAGGAAGAATATTGAAAAATAGGCCAATAGTGGCAAATTTTTACAGACGCCTAAAAAAATGGATTTTGCGGTGGAACTCGTCACTGGATTATGTGAAACGTTGGACATTGTGTTGGCTACCATATTCGCTATCGTGACTTTATTGACAGTAGCTCTAAATAATAATATAGTCGTTTTCTCAGTGGTATGCCCTATTTGTGCGAAAAACTTAACCTTAAAGTCCAGGAACTATTTTTGTAATTATTAAATAATAATAATTGTATGGCTGTTACGAATGTGCGTGCTCTGCGCAAACAATGAAGCCAACTTAACTTAGTCATAAGGTTTAGTCATAACTTTTCCCATGCGGTACGATTCATTTTCAATTAAATTAAGTCAAAACATAAATTGAAACGAACGTCGATGTGTATATACATTTTGTATACTGTATACTATATACTACACACATCGGCGTACGTTTCACTTTCTGTTTTGACTTAATTTGATTGAAAATGAATGGCGGACTATACCTATCAATGGAGCATTTGGAACAACTGCAACACAGGCACTCACAGTTTTAACTGGAGTAATGCCCATGCATGTAGAAACACAAAAAAGAGCATGTAATTATTGGCTAAAAAAAGAAAAATATGAAAAAATAATACAAATAATAGGATTAGATATAAGAAATAAAAGAGAATTAAAAGAAATAATAAATAGAAAAAGACAAAATGAATGGGAAAATTCAACAAAATCTAGACGTTTATACAATTTTATACCAATATTAGAAAACATTCCAAATTGTTTTAATCCAAAACAAGGTTTAGTACACTTTTTAACAGGACATGGACCGTGCCCAACATATTTGGAAAGATTTAACTTAAAAGATGATGCATATTGTGAATGTGGATAACTAGGTACACCAGAACATATAGTGTTACATTGTGAAAATACTATAGAAAATGAAGAACATAGAGAAATGAGAAGAAGATTAGAAAGAATTGAAATAAGAGATATATTACAAAGTGAAGAATATTTTGGAATATTAAACAATCGTAACAGAAATAATATCTAAAAAACAACAAGAAATCTATAATAATAGAAGAAGACAACAAATAATCCAACCCTGATGAAGTTGAGTAAGATAAAGTTAAAATAAATAAAATAAAATATAAATTCAAAAATAGATATTTACAATTATAATAATAATAATTCAATATAAAATAAATAAATAAAAATAATAATTCAATAAATAATTCATTAAATTAAAAAAAAGACTACCAACTCTCTTCTGAAAATAGAGTCTGTCTTTATAACTTAGAAGGGAGTTGATGGTATCAAAAATATTTTAACAAATGTATATTGTTTATTTAAATTTGTCAAATGTATTTGTTAATTGTAATTAATAGATTATGGCAAATTAGTTAATACATTGTAAAAATAAATTTAGTAGTTTAGTACAAAATGTAAAAATATAAAAAAATATCTGTAATCCCATCAGGAAAAAACTACCTGGATTAGTCACTAGAGGCCAGGTCATATGTATAAACAATAAATAAATAAATAAATAACAATAAATAAAAAAATATCAATAGCCCACTAGAGAATTCTATTAATGAGAGTTCAAGTAAACAACGCTCGCTTACCTGCGAGAGGTACAGGGATACCTGTCTTTTCTATAAGAGGTCGACCCCAATATCGCAACTGTCATCAACACGCCTAACTTCAGGCTCAACTTTGATGCGAGAATTATAAAAAAAAATATGCATTGAAATCCAGATCCCCTAATTTTTTGAGCACTATAAAGTGATTACATAGACATGCACAATTTTTTTTTGTAATTCCACCTTCAATTTACCGTGCACATCTCATAGACTATTAGGCCGCTATTATATTAGGCAACTGGTGACGCCACCAAGTTGCTCCACCAGTGACTCATGACGTCACGGGGCATTTAAGTAAATGAGACCTATTACACTACGGCAACTGGTTGCACCACCAGAAATTGTTGTCGATCTGGTGGCCGAACCAGTCCACCAGCCGGGTAACCGGGTCTGGTGGCGCCACCAAGCCGGGGCATTATGTTATATGGACCCTATTAGACTGAGCAACTGGTGTCGGTCACCACTAGTTCATTTGTATTGTAATCGAGTGCTTCGTATTTCTTTTCTATTAACTTCTATATTTTCTATTAACAAGCGTATATTTTTCTAAAAGTTCTTCCCGCAGATTTAGCGGTTAATTGTTTATTCATTGTTTAAACAATAAAAGCTCTTTTTATATTTTAGAAATATCGGTGAATTCATCGCTTTATCTTGATCAAAAATGTTTCTATTTTGTTTTTAATTATGCTGAATCCGAATGTGGCGTTAATTGGAAAATTTAAAAAAAAATTGAGCTTTTATATATAGGTACAGTATGTCTGCGTAACTTGGAACCATATGGAAAACTTTTTTCTTATCAATTTTACGAAAAAAAAAATATTCTTTATAAAATGCTCTGCACAGTCTATGTTATACGAGGTATGTCAAAAAAATTGTATGTAAAGTACCTTTAGATTTCACAACATCGAAAATTGATATTATGAAAAGCTGTTAAGAATTAAAAAAACTATGTTTTGGGACGCGTTAATTTTATTACATCATTCTAATTGAAAAAAAAAATGCAATTTTTTTTAAATTACGGATACCCAACATCATTTTATTACAAATATCTATAAGTATTTTATTATTAATTTTACGAAAAAAGTTATTTTTTACAAAAAGCTTTATATGGTCTAAAATCTAAGATGCAATGATAATATATAAACTTTTATCAATTCTATACGAGGTATGTTAAAAAATATGAATTTCGTCCAAGAGTAAAGTACCTTTACAGTTCACAATATTTCAATTAGAAGAATGTAATTGCATATTCAAACATAGCTTTTAATTCCGAACAACTTTTTATAAAACATTTTTCGATATTGTTTAATATAAGGATACTTTACTCTTGAGCGAAATTCATCTTTTTTGACATACCTCGTATAAAATTCACAAAATTTGAATCTGATGGTTGCAGCTTAAATTTTATACTATTAAGAGCATTTTATGAAGAATAACTTTTTTTCGTAAAATTGATAACAAACAAGTTTCCAATTGCATTTGATTATTTTTCCAATTCCAATTCATTTTATTATTTTCGCTGGTGGCTATTCTCGGCCACCAGTTGCCCGTGCTCACAATTTGGTGGGCCCACTAGTTGCGCCACTAGTTGCGCCACCAGTTACCTAGACTAATAGAGCCCTTACCGATAAGGTAGAGATTTCCCTATTTTGGGGCGCGACCTCTAGAAAGACCTGAGAAGCAGGTATCTGCGTGACGTTACGAAAGTGCCAACCCCATGTTCCATTCTAGTACATTCAAGGGAAAACAAGCTGACGGAAAATAAAACATATAAGCGAATAATTTAAATTCTAGAACAGGTCTAAAGTAAAAATTGTATTTGATATAAGCGCGTATTATTGACGGAATAATAATTTGATATTGTTTGTGCGTTTTTTAACTGTATCATATAAATTATGTGCTAGTGTAAATGGTGTTAAATACAAATAAATTAAAAATAAGTGTAAACAAATGTAAATAAAACCTAAATAAATTAAGTATTAAAATCATTACAATATAAACCAAGTAGTTCCCGATGAGTTTATTAAAATTACCTAATAAACTGTTATATAATTCAGGATTAACACTCTGTATACGCGGAATAATGGTCGTTTAATGACGGCCGTTGTAGTGAGGAGAAACGAACCCACCGCGTTTCGTGTTTCTCCTAGCTAGAACAAGAGATATAATGATTTTCATCAATTATGAGGATACGGCCATAAGGTTGGGCTACGACCAGGATAGTTTTACGTTCTCCCAGGTGTTCTAAAGTTTTCGCACTACACGAAAATGTATGCCAATAGCTATGCGGATATAGATATAATTAATTGGGGGATCATGAGACTATGTTGCTATGTAATGTTGAAATACTATGTGCAGTATAAGTTAAGAAAGGTCCTCTAGGTATTTTATAAAACAAAATAAACCCCATTTGTTTTTATTTATTTACCGCACGACATACAATATGAACACATAATTAAAACAATATAAAACGTTAAATGGATTGTTACACGTACAAACAAATAATATCTAATAATGTATCGATATAATCTAAACTAAAGCCGGGTCCAGACACATGTAATGTAATGTGTAAAACGTAAACGTGTAATGTAACACGAATTCTGCGTTTTGACGACACTACAAGTATTACATGTACTTTTTACTGAGATTTTAGTTCCATAAGTAAAGTAGACCTTTTTTGATACAAATCAGTTTTCCACCACTGACGCATCGAAAGTGTTTTCCGGTTTTCAGTTAGTACAATAACATACATACAAATAAAAGCAATACCTGCTATCATCATCATCAACCCGTACTCGTCCACTGCTGGGCATAGGTCTCCCTCAGCTCTTTCCATCTTTCTCTGTTTTGTGCGGCTTGCATCCAGTTGCCGACAATACGCTTCAGATCGTCAGCCCATCTGGTTGGTGGTCGTCCTCTGCTCCGTAGTGCTTCTTCTCGTGGTCTCTACTCGACAATACGTTTTGACCATCGGTTGTCTGACAATCTGGCGACGTGTCCTGCCCAATTCCACTTGAGCGACGCGATTCTTTCGACGGCGTCCGTTGTTTTTGTTCTACGACGTATTTCTTCGTGTGGGATTCGGTCCCTTAAGCGTCGTTTAAACACGACAAGTCACAGCAACTAGTTGTGATGACAAGTTGAAACGCTGTTTAGACGCTGCGATTCAATGCGATACCACCTTCAACCCAACTCCAACTTTGATAAGTTGTGCGATGCACCGTTTACACACAATGATAAGTTGCAACAACTCGATTGACCTTGATAAGTTGTTTGATTTATCGCTGTGTTTAAACGATCCTTTAGGGAGATACCCAACAGCTGGCGGTCCATAACCCTCTGAGTTATGCGAATCTTGTTCACTACCTTTTTTGTGAGTGTTAATGTTTTCGCTCCATAAGTGAGTACAGGCAATACACACTGGTCAAAGATTTTCCTTTTCAGGCATATGGGTAAGTCCGATTTAAATACATAGCTCAGTTTTACCAAACGTTGCCCAGGCTAATCCTATGCGACGTGGGAGATCACACGTCTGGTTATCTCTTCCCAACCGAACTTCATGTCCCAAGTACTTATAAGATGCAGTTTGCTCAATATCCATTCCATCAACAACAATATTACGATTTAGCACCAGATTAGTCATTGTTTGCGTCTTTTGATATTAATCTTTAGTCCGACCTCTAAGGAAGCGTGATATAACTTGTTCAACATTATTATTGCATCATCCATACGATCGGCTATAAGGACGATGTCATCTACGAATCTCAAATGACTGAGTTTTTCTCCATTTATATTGATACCATATTCGTTCAGATCTGCCTTCTTAAAAGTGTGTTCTAAAAGGGTTGTGAACAGCTTTGGTGAGATGGTGTCTCCTTGCCGTACTCCTCGCTGCATATAGAATTTATTAGTTTGCTGATCAGAGAGTCTTACGCTAGCCGTTGCATTGTGGTAGATATATTTTATCATGTTAGTGTAGCGATGGTCTATTCGGCATTCTGTCAATGCTTTTAACATTTTCTGCTGGTTTATGGTATCGAACGCTTTCTCGTAGTCCACGAATATCAGTGCCAATGCTTTGTTGTATTCCGCCGACTTCTCTATCAAGTTTTTTATTACCAGTAAGTTGAGATGTTAGTGCTATATCCGGATCTAAACCCAGCTTGTTCTCTAGGATGATAAAAGTCTAACTAAGCCTCCAGTCTTTTTTTGAAAATTCCACACCTGTAATTTTGAACCAATCAAAATACGTTATTTTGACAGATCACCATGGCAACGGAGGTATTTTATCGGAAATTTTTTGCTCGTGGGGTACCCAACAGCGAATTATAGTGGAAATTTTTTGACGTTTACAATAACAGAACATTTTTGACAGACTGGTTTTTATTTGTTTACATAATTTAGTTTTGATTCATTTTCTATCACTTGTAGTTACTCAAAACTTATGTAAAATTGAAGAATATACTATTTTCTATCTTGAAATGGTATTCCCATGCACTACAATGAGTAGAAATTACGAATTTGAAAGCCTAAATAATTGCTGACAAAGCTATGACGCGCTATTAATCTGTTCATGCAGCTTTGGATTTTCAAATGCAAATTTGGTGTGGAATTTTCTTACCGAATACCACGCGAAGTCAAATTAATATCCGGAAATTTTTTTTTGATCATGAATATTTTTAGAAAATTTCCCTCGTCTGCGACTCAGGAAATTTTCAAAATATTCATGATCTCAAAAAATTTCCGGAAATAATTTGACCTCTAGTGGTATTACTAGTGATAATTTTTGTAAAAAGTTTATATATGTGTGATAGCAGACTGATAGGATGGTAGTTTTTTAGATCTGTTATGTCACCTTTCTTGTGCAATAAAACAAGACTGCATTGTTCTATTGAGAAGGGGTTTTTCCTTGGTAAATGCACTCGGTGAAAAGTTTGGCCAAAACCTGGATAATTTTATTTCCACCTTGTTTGATTGCCTCGATCACTACTCCGTCATCGCCAGGGGATTTATTATTTTTCATTTCTGAAAGTGTCTTTTTAACTTCGTATGGTCACAATACCTGCTATCACGACCTCCGACCTCCCTATTCGGCATGTTCGTAGCAACTAGTGGAAACCAAACCAAGAATCGTTAAACGATTTTGATGCTAAATTACACATAATCTTACATTATACGTTACACATGTCTGGAGCCGGCTTAAAACAAATTCCGGGACATTATTGTGCGTATCATAGTCATACTCAGGAGTCAAGGTCTTTTCCCCATCTGTTAGCTGTCAGCACATCTACCGCTTCTTGTTCTTATTCTGTTCAGCGCCGTCCATGTATTGGTGGTTTCTGATCGATACAGGCCAGGGGGGCCGTGGCCTCCCCTAGCTTTTCGGGTGCTTTAAACTGTATATTGTCATCCAAAGTATACAAATTGCAATGTGCAAAATCTTCACGTCTGCCACCCTAAAAATTTTTTTATGGGTGCCCATGGGTGTACTTACTGTGGTGATTCGCTCTTCCAATGTCTTCTTCTTTGGTGAGGCTGAAATATTCCTGATGTAAGGAGCTGGCCTTTAACAATGGAAGATATCTGGTACGCAGTCTATTCATTTCCATATCAAGCTTATCACGGTAAATAGTAGTTGATGGTTATCCTCAATTTTTCTATATTCTCTAAGAAGATATGACATCTTCGTATTTTCGACGGTGAGTTGTAACTCAGAATGAGAAGCCAAAGTTTGGTGTTGGGTTAATTGTACCTGAGATTATTCGTATTGTCTGGTTTAATTGGGTGTCAATAATCTTCGTGTGTTTGCTATTGAGCCATACTGGGCTCATTGAGCTACATATTCAGCTGCCGAATATACAATTCTTCCGAGAGTGGATGATCTAAGTACGGAGGTTGAGGAACCCCATTTTGTACCACGTATTATTTCGCGTTTTTAGTTTTGCTGCCGTTCTTTAACACATAAGTTCTGATAAGAGTTACTCCAAGATATTTTGGTGTTGAGTTATGAGTTGATGTGGGGAATATCAACTGCCATAAGTCAAGGATGTTCTTTATCAACAACTCTATTTAAAATTTAAACAACTGGAGGGAAACATGTTACACAGGGATGGAAGTAGATCAAGTAGGCATAAGTGCATAACAAATATTTTCTTCGCAGAAGATCAAGTGATACGATAAACTAGATGAATTATAATTTTAAGGTGGGTGAAATAAAACATTGCGACGGTAATTCTCTATTTACTAATTTGAGTACCTATCATTGTATTTAAAAAAAATGCTAATTGTGACACACAATTTTTAAAAGCAAATTTAATAAAGAAAAAGAGTAGGATCCGCTTGATAACAGTCACTTTATATGGCATTATGCATTAATACCAATCAGTTTATCTTTAAAAGGGTTGTTCCAATTTTACACCGTCAGAAATAATGATCACAACTATAATAAATTAAATAATAAATAACACTATGACTAGAACAAATTTATACAATAAAAAAAAAGATGATGAACTGCAAGAAGTTGAGTTCACATTAACTGAATAGTGAATATTTTTGTACTTAAGTTTTTTACTTTTAAATAATTTGTTTGTTTATACGCCAGTCAATGGGAGCAAGAATAGGATATTACCTCCGAATTCTATCCTATTGCATGGCTTTTAATGAAATTTTGAGCCTAGCCTCTACTTATCTCCTAATTCAAAGTCTACCCCTACCCTATGCCGATGTGTGCTTTTATCTTGGGGTGGTTCCCACCCCTTCTTACGGGTGGAAAATTTTTTGGTTCTGTTCTAAAAAACTGTTCTATAATTTTTTTTGAAAACTCAATACTTCTTGAGATATTCGTGGTTGAAAATTGGCCATTTTCATTGAAACATAATACCTTTTCGAACGGTTTTTTGCGAATACCTTAAAAACTATGCATCTAACTAAAAAAACTATATTAAACATTTTTGTAGGTTATAAAAAACAAAGAGACACTTGCCTTCATAAATCTTCTAGTTATAATACAGAAAGAGATATGATAGGTGAAAATAGTTTGTTTTTTGGTACACTCTCAAATTGGTGTATTCAACTTGAAATAACAGAGAAACGGTCGATTTTAGGAGTATAATGCTACTAATATCTTTTGTAGTGCTTGAAAAGACCTTTAAAATTAGCTATAGTAAAGGTCCATTCCATTAAAACTAAGCGAGATTTGATAACTAATGTATTTTAAGAAAAAATGAGAAGTAATTTTAACCCCCATCCACCAAAATGTAAATGCATCGTTTCCCTTCCACAATACCTTTTATTATAGTGTTATTTCTATGTTCAAAAAGTTATACGGGTTTAAAATGAATGGTTTTTGAAAAAAAAAGATCAAATTATAGAGAGCATTTTTAAATTTTCTTAAAAATCTTCCTTTTTCTCCATGTAATTTGAAAATGATAAGAGATACAGTAATAAAAAATAAAAAGAAAATTTTTATCTGAAAAAGCCCTACATTTTTGTGTAGTATCTTTTTTTCGTATCTCTTATCTTTATCGAGTTACATGAAGGAAAAGGAATATTTTTAAGAAAATTTAAAATGCGCTCTATAACTTGATCTTATTTTTTTCAAAATCCATTCATTTTAATCCAGTCCAACTTTTTGAACATAGAAATAACACTATAATAAAAAGTATTGTAGAAGGAAAACGATGTATTTAAATTCTGATGGATGAGGAGTTAAATTAACTTCTCATTTCTTCTTAAAATACATTAGTCATCAACTTTTTTACAGAATATCTCGCTTAGTTTGAATGTAATCGACATTTAGTATTGCTCATTTTAAAGGTCTTTTCAAGCTCTACAAAAGTTATTAGTATCATTATACACCTAAAATCGACAGTTTCTCTGTTATTTCAAGTTGAATACACCGATTTGAGCATGCAGCAAAAAACAAACTCTTCTTACCTACCATATCTCTCTTTGTATTTTAACTGAAAGATTTATGAAGGAACGAATCTCTTTGTTTTTTTATAACCTACAGAAATATTTTATATAGTTTTTTTGTTAGATGCATAGTTTTTAAGGTATTCGCAAAAATCCGTCCGAAAAGGTGTCATTTTTCAATGAAAATGGCCAATTTTCAACCACGAATAACTCAAAAAGTATTGAGTTTTCAAAAAATAATTACAGAACAGTTTTTGCTAAAAATTAGATCCTCTAGCCTCTTCCGTGGCTATTTTAACCAAAACATTTTTCACCTCCGAGAAGGGGTGGGAACCACCCCCAAGATAAAAGCGACATCGGCATAGGGTAGACTTTGTTTCTTGAGCTATTCCCTACTTACTGTGAAAATATTAAGTAAATCGATGTAGTAGGATGGAATTCGGAGCTAAATACCCTCATTGACTGCCCTATTACAAAAAATTAAATATTTTATGTTTTCTACTTTGTTAATTTTCTAATTTGTCAACGCTGCTTTCACAGAAACAGGAACCTACGAAGCGAATTGGTGTGCTGCTTTGTTATATATATCTTCTATATTGTTTTAAATATTATGCTTCTCTCGGTTGCTGTCATTGAAAGCGCGTACCTAGGTTAAATTCTTTCCTATACTGTATATAGGTTAGTATTTGTATTCTAGTATTAAAGAAGAAGCGTTTTAAAAATCTAAAAATACAGTTCATTGGAAATATAGCTGTCTTTAATATCAATTGAAACGAAAAACAAAAAATATAAATAGCGAATTGAATAAAGTTTAAGAAATATGAACAATAATCGTTTACATAAATATAAAATATTTGTATCGTTGGGAGACTTAAGAAATATAAAGTTCGCGAAAAGTTGGCAAGAAGCTGAAAATTAGTCCACTTTACATCGATAAGTTATTTTGTGCCACTAGCAAATTCTCGAGATGCCATTTAACGACTTTAAACTGCATGCATCCAGCATCCAGCATCCATCGAGTTCCAGTAGTCTCAAGTCTCAAGTACGTTCGAGTTTGACTTCGCAACTTTCAAACAACTATAGGAGACCGTTGTCGTATTACGTATTTATTCTTCAAGTTCGTTACTCCGTGCTATTATTGCGCCGTCTTCTCCTTATACCGGTTGTCTTCGGAGAAGAGCATATATAAACTTTTGATCCTACATACCTGGCAGAAGATATTTGCAGAAAAATTGGTTCAAAATCACGTTCGAAAACTACTATCAAAAATGGTAGAAATAAACAGAAGATTTGTTCAACAAAAATGTAGGAAGATGAACAACAAATTAGGATGGCAATCTTACTACCATTTAGAAATTTAGAGCGTAATAAGCAATCTAATAAATTACAATTCGAAGGACCGTCCACTAACAATACGATTCAATACGAAATAAGATAAAAAGGATTAATAAATATGTAATTTATAATGGTTAACTTTGTTACTATTGGGACCGTGCAAGTTCGGAAAAGCGACACCTGGTTTCATAGCTCAGCAACAATTTTAGCACTTTTAATTATATTGGCCAATTATATTAGTCCTGGTTGCTGGATAATTGTCAAGGCCATAGCCCAAAAAAATAATAAGAAGAAAAAATAAGATTCAGGTTATGTTATCAAAACATAAACAATTGGATGTAGTAAATAAAATTAGTTATTAAAATGCAGTACTGCAAGCAAAATACAACTGATTAAATTTACTTTTATATAATAATTGCATATCATATCAATATTGTGGAGCAACATATAATTTTTCTTCTTCAATGACAGTAGGTATGAAATATACGTAAATTTGACAATATGAATTATTTAAGAAAGTTGCAAGATTTCTTCGTTATTCACGCACGATCGTTTCTCGTATCCCCTCCAAGTATTGTTTAAGCAATCTATATAGTGTAATAGGTAAGATTTGTAGCTTTGGGTTGTTCTTCTTTAAGCTATATTAGGCCGGCAGCTGGTGTTTTCTGGTAATTAAATATGTAGTTAAAAATATTTATTTATACTTAGGTAAATACCGTTAAAGCAGGACATAACATCGTATGTGTTAAAATTAATTTTATCAATTTTTTATTTACATTTAACCTCACACGGACCCTCCCTCTTACCGCATGCTTGCATTAATAACTGATGTATGCTTTTATAATTCATCTTGTTATTGTTAGAATTACTGATACTAAAAGAACTTTATAAAAACACAGTTACATCTAAAATTACTTTAGGTATACAGTTCAAAACTTTTAAAATTCAGCACAAAATGCAAGCATGTCCCCGCTCTTTTTTTATTTATTAAAAATACAAAATCTAAAAATATTTTTTTAACTGATAGACTAAGAGCCGCTATAGGTGAAAATTCTTAATCATTTTAGGCACGACGGGAACCTATAACTTAAATAGTAGAACCTAAAAGAAAACGTTTGAGCACTGTGCCGTCACTTTTCAGTGGCACATGCGTCTACAGTGGCGCATCAAACTTTCCACTTATGGACGGGATACATAAATTAAAAAATACCCTCCCTCATTACCAGAATTTAATTTTTTTCATTTTTTTAAGTTTTATGTGATTAAGACATAAGATTCATCGTAATTTTAACCCACCACCCCCTTCTCCCTGCCCCCACCATCAAAAACTTTATTTTTCGATTTTATTTTTTTGGTGGGATGCAATCAATTTTAAAATTTCAAAAAATTTACACGCATAGTTAAGGCTTTTATAAAACACGTCTATTTTTTATAGACCTGTAGGTTGAGTGTACATAACCTCAAAAAAATTAAAAAAAATTTTTTTTGAAAAAAAGTATATAACTTTTTTTTGGGGACAGGTGGAGATCTAAATTTTTCTTAGTCTTGTGTATTTTATCAAACACTATATTTAATTTTTTTCAGATTTTTCTGTAACGTTAGTCACCTTCAAAAATCCAAAAAAACTGCTTTTTAAGGGGGTTTTGGGGGATTTGAACGTGTTTTTCTGATTTTTAAATATTCTAAAGAACTCAGTTACTTCAAGTTACATATAACCTATAAAAACAAAATTGATTTGATATATTATGAAGTCTATAAAATAGGGAAAATCCCCCAAAACCCCCAAAAACAGTTTTTCGGGTTTTTGAAGGTGGGGAGACTTACGCAAAAATCTGAAAAAAATTAAAAATATTGTGTTTGATAAAACACATAAGATTAAGAAAAAATTAGACCTGCAGCTATTCCTCAAAAAAAGTTATACGCTTTTTTGAAAAAAAAAATTTCTTTTAATTTTTTGAGGTTATGTACACTCTACCTATGGGTCTATAAAAAATAGGCATGTTTTATAAAAGCCTCAACTATGCGTGTGAATTTTTTGAAATTTTAAAATTGATTGCATCCCACCAAAAAAAAAAAATAAAAACGAAAAATGAAGTTTTTGATGGTGGGGGCAGGGGGAAGGGGTTGGTGGGTTAAAATCACGATGAATCCTATGTGTTAATCACATAGAACTCAAAAAAATAAAAAAATTAATTCTGTTAGTAAGTTCT
Organism: Diabrotica virgifera virgifera; assembly: GCF_917563875.1. Taxonomy (NCBI): domain Eukaryota; kingdom Metazoa; phylum Arthropoda; class Insecta; order Coleoptera; family Chrysomelidae; genus Diabrotica; species Diabrotica virgifera. The sequence goes on from NC_065447.1 coordinate 15,122,717, forward strand.
GTTAACTTCTAATTTATTTATCCCGTCCATAAGTGGAAAGTTTGATGCGCCACTGTCGACGCATGTGCCACTGAAAAGTGACGGCACAGTGTTCAAACGTTTTCTTTTAGGTTCTACTATTTAAGTTATAGAGTCCCATCGTGCCTAAAATGATTAAGAAATTTCACCTATAGCGGCTCTTAGTCTATGAGTCTTTTCATTACTACACTTATGCTTGGAAAACGAATTGCACAACACAACAATTAAAATACTGATACACTTAACTCATTTTCTCCTTCTTCCGTATTTTCTTCGTCACTATCATCGCCCAATTCAATAATAAATTTATTTCCACCATTAATGTGGAAGTGCCCAATCTTCTTATAATATTCTTCCACTTTGATCACTTTGGCGATTCTTTTCTGCCAGTCTACTTTGGTAATATTGGCTACTTCTTTTTTAATTATCTCAATTACCTTTTTGTCTTTAGGAAATGTATTTGAACGCCTTATACTTGGTTTTAATTGTCCCCAAATTAACTCAATAGGATTGAAAACACAAAAGTAGGGGGGAAGTCTCAATATAGTGTGTCCATGCTTTTCGGTAATACTCTCTAGAGCGTATAATTTTCTAAATTGCTTCGTGTGTAGAACTTCAATAAGTTGTTTTTTTGTGTAAAAATCTTCGAAATACAAATAATTTTCCATTAAAAAATTTTGCAGGTCAGCTTTCTTTGAAGATGTATTTGGTATTTTAGTGAGCTGTCGGGAATGATAGGAAGCGTTGTCAAGCACTATTATTACGCTGTTTTTCTCCAACTTTGGGATCAGCGAGTTTTCAAACCAATCTTCAAAAATGTCAGCTTCCATATTCTTGTGGTAGTCAACGTTACAATCTTCCATTTTCTTCCCACATAATTTTAAAGCATTCGGAACCCATCCCTCACTTCCTCCGTAATGTACAATAATTAGCCGCGAGCCTTTATTTGCAGGCATTTTTGGTGTGCACATGCTTGAACCATCTGTCCATCCTTTCTTTACTGTATCGTGGGTATCATACCAAGTTTCATCTAAATAATAAATTCTCCTATTTTCTTGCCTATATTTAGTAATTTCTTCTAGGTACATATTACATCTGTTGACTATTCTTTGGCTTTCCATAATTGCTTGACGTTTATTTATTTTTTGAACTTAAAGCCCATTTTTTTTATCCAATTTTGAAGAGTTTTCTCACAGCAGTTCATATTTCGACCGGTTGTTTCCAATTTCTTTTTTATTATTTCTATTGTAGGTATTTCATTGCTTTTGTAGCAGTCGTATATTGTGGTTTTCAATAGTTTTACAAGTGAAGGATTTAAAGGTCTTGAAAATTTGTAGTCACATCGTTTCTTGCGATGATAGGGTTCATTTTTAACTATTTTATATACAGTGGAAAGTGGAATTTCTGTTAAATCAGAGGTGGCTTGTGCCAATAGTGTTTCATCGAAGCCGAATTGCGTACGTAGATTTTTGTATACATTCAAACATACTTGCTGTGTTTCTGCATTTAAATGCATTCGAATCTTCTTTACGAGCACTTTTTTTTAGTAATTACATTCACACTAGCACTGGCAATTTCTACAATATCAGCGTTATCGTACGCGATATTTACATTATCCCACGGGCGCCACATCACTATTCACATTAATTAAATTACATTAATCAACACTTGACACTCTCCAAACGAAATACTAAACAAATATTCAAAATAATTACAGCAAACAAAACACTCGTATCACTTAACACACGTACACTCCACTACTACACTGCTACCGAACTAAAACTAAGGTTTTGCCTGAAACTTGTGAATAGATATGCGGGAGGTCTGGCCGTAAAAACACAGATGCGTTCAAAAGGCCGCTTCTTAAACGTTTGACCTAATATATCTTTATTTGAAGAATATCATATTTCACCGGCTTAAAGCTATTCCACAATATTTTTTACTCGGACCACTCAACGAATAACTAAGTTAGGATCTGGTCAAAGTTTCAGCGTAAAGTTCTTTCATTTAAACCGCCGTTTTAAGACACCACAGAGAGCACTGTTACAGTTTTTAATGTCACTGATTGACACATGAACCAAGGATGTTTTCTTTACTATTAATAAACTTGATTAATAATAAGCGTTTGCTAAACATGTAGCTTTTAAACTATTAGCTAGACACACACAATAACTATTAAAAAAATGAAAAAAATGAATTCTGGGAGAGAGGGGTGTACCCTTTAATATTTATTTATCTCGTCCATAATTGAAAAGTTTGATGGGCCGCTGTCGACGCATGTGCCACTAAAAAGTGACGGCATAGTGCTCATACGTTTTATTTTAGTTTCTATTATTTAAATTATAGATTCTTACGGTGCCTAAAATGATTAGCAAATTTCACCTATCCCGGCTTAGTCTATTAAACTGGTCTATACACACCCCACACCCGGTATAAAGTTACCTCTAAAATCAAACACAATTGACGTCCCTTAACGTATACGTCGAATCGCTTGTGGGCTAGTCTGTCACATGCGTTTTGATGGGTGACAAAGCATTCTTCCGCAAAGGAAGGCAGCAGTGGATAACAAGGATTGCTTATTCTCAGATAACAGTTTCCTGATGTTGACGTATATATTATGGAGGTCCCATCCGTTAACCGGACTATAGAGAACACAAATGTGCTGCTTATAAGCGAGAACTATAGTTTAATAAGCAGACTGATGTTTTTTTCAGAAATCCAATGATAATATTTTGGTGTATGTACTTCACTTCGCCAAAAAGTAAATAACGTTCTATTACTTATAGTCCATTCGGGATCTGTTTCGAGTTGGACAATTTTCCATAGGAGTCTATTTTTTTGCTGGAATCGCTTCAGGATGTACTTTGTATCAAGAATCAGGATATGCGCCAGTCGCAAATCTTCTGCCCAATGTTTATTTAACATATTCTGAAAAAAAAAATGGAAAATTTTTCCTTTTTACGCTCATATTTTTGCCTATAACTCGAGAGATATTGCTCCAAAAATAGTATGTAAGGTAAAAGTTCTGTTTTTGAATTTTAGATAATATTTGGCTAGCTAGAAATTAAACATTAATGTCCAGTTGCATCAACAAATAAAGGATTGATTTGGATTGCCCGTTTATTTTAAAATATAATTGGCAAAAAACTGTCAAATTAAAAACAGAAATTTTAACGATTCTCCCAAAAATTTTTAAATTTTAACGTTTTTTCGAAAGAAAAAAAAGTATTCTATTACTATATTTGATGGTAAAAAATTTAATATTTTTCGGGAGAATCGTTAAAATTTCTGTTTTTAATTGACAGTTTTTTGACAATTATTATAAAAATAATCGGGCAATCCAAATCAAAAAATCAATCGTTTATTTGTTGGTGCAACTGGACATTAATATTTATTGCTGTTTGAAAAATAGCAATAATTTTGCAATATTATTATTCTTGATGTACAGTTACGATCACTGAATAGTTTACACCTTAATTGTTATATTGTAATACTGTAAAATTGCAGTGTCGTACGGATTTCATAAATGTCAAAGTCAAAAATCAATGCTTGTCAAAAATTTCGCGAGTGTTGAAACATAAAATAACGATATCAAACTCCTCCATAATGGTTAAAATGAATTTGATTGATGCACAACAGCAAGAGCAATTGTCAAACTCCAAGAAGGTTGGTTTTTAAGACAAGTTGCTGCAGATTTGTACGTGAGCCGTATATGTGCATATGGAAAATCAAACAAAGATTGGATAATTATTTTGGATAGATATAAAATAAAATCGGTATTTTCAAACGGGGGATTCATTTTTGGGAATTTTTGAATTCCCTCTTGTCTTCTTCGCTTCAGCATCCATCTGGCTTGCAAATTTTAGAAGCCTTGGAGGTGTTACCAAGAAAATGGACCAATAAGTTTTCAATTTAAAAATCTTTTAGTAATATTTTAATATTTTTAAATATTATTAATGTTGCTATTAGGATTGAAAACTACTTCATCTTTCAATTGCCAGATGACGCTAGTCACCTAGTCCATTCACGACAGTTGCGATGTGGGGGATAAACTCTCGGTGTTGGTCAATTGGAGTATGGAGTAGCCTTAATCTACGAAAGCGGAAAAATTCCTAAAGATTGGCTTAAATCCTCATTTGTTGTACTACCAAAAAAACACAGAGCCACAAAATGCAGCGACTATCGCACCATCAGCCTAATGAGTCATGTATTGAAAACGTTTTTCAAAATAATTCATCAAAGAACATATAGAAGAATTGAGGAAAGAATCTCAAGTACTCAATTCGGTTTTCGCTGTGGCCTTGGAACGCGTGATGCACTATTCGCAACTCAAGTTTTAATTCAAAGATGCAGAGATGTAAATCATGACGTTTTCATGTGCGCGATTGATTTTGAAAAGGCCTTTGATAAAGTTCGCCATGAAAAAATGCTACATATTCTCAAAACTGCCGGTCTGGACGGTAGGGACATTAGAATAATCGCAAATTTGTATTGGGGCCAGGCTGCATGTATTAGGGTTGCGAATCAGTGCTCTGAAGAAGTAAAAATCAAGCGCGGAGTTCGACAAGGCTATATATTGTCACCAATGTTGTTTAATCTTTACGCTGAAACAATCTTAAATGAAGTGTTGGAAAACGCAAAAGAGGGAATACTCATTAATGGTATGCTTATGAACAATATCAGATACGCAGATGACACCTTGTTGCTGACTGGATCAATTGAACATCTTCAAGCGTTATTGAACCGAATGGTGGCATTCTGCGCGATATATGGACTCAAACACAACGCAAGAAAAACAAAGTTTATGGTTATTAGTAAGCAGGCAGCCGTAAATAATAATAACTATAACGTAACAATCGGTAATGACTCAATTGAACGAGTAAGTAATCTTGTATATCTGGGTACTCATATTAATGAAAGCTGGAACCCTAGTACAGAAATAAAAAGTAGAATTGCCAAAGCAAGAACAAGTCTTATGAAATTTAAGAAAATCCTGTGCAGTCATGATCTAAATTTGGAACTTCGCATAAGAATGGTCCGATGTTATATATTCCCAGTACTACTTTACGGGGTCGAAGCATGGACACTGACAGAATCGCTTTTAAAAAACCTAGAAGCATTTGAAATGTGGGTCTACCGCCGTATCCTGAAGATCAGTTGGGTAGAAAGAGTCACAAACGAAAGGGTTTTGCAACGTTTGAATAAAAGTTGCGAAGTAGTGAACACGGTTAAAAGGCGCCAATTGGAATACTTTGGTCATATAATGCGTCACCCAGAAAAATATGACATACTTCACCTTGTCATGCAAGGTAAAATAATGGGAAAAAGAAGTGTGGGCCGCCGTACAACTTCTTGGCTTAAAAACCTACGCCAATCGTTTGGGAAAACTAGCACTGAACTATTTCGTGCGGCTGTAAATAAGACAATGATTGTTAATATGCTGCGCAACATGAGAGCCAACGATCGACAAGCGGTCTCGGCACCTTAAGAAGAAGAAGTAGCAGGCCTACGTTCTCTCTGATGAGATTCCAACAAGAGTTGAAAATCGTCGATTCAGAGGGCTGGACTGCGCTCCGTATTCTAGTTGAAAAATAAGATTGTTTTGCCTTCGCATTGCAAATAAATAAAAATGGAATTTTTATTTTATTTTTAGGAATGTAATATCTAAAGTCATAATATGCATTTTGCTTCGCCTACGACGGCTTTTCACAAAAGATCCTCCTCTTTCTTAGGACATCCTGTACACGAAATAATCGAGTCCCAACCATACTCCGCGTTAGTAACTGGCGTCAAGCACCTGAGCCGCATTGTATTGCTGGTTGCATACAAACTCGTAATGATCGACATCTGGCGAATTGGTACAGAAACGATCTTCATCAACTGCATTAATCCGATCTGTGTTGTGTATAAAATGATATTCGATCGCATATGGTGGATATGGTGTCAAAGAAATACTCGTTTTTTTATAAAATTTCTAAGATTTTATTTAATGATGCAGGGTGGTCGGATGAAAGCAAAAAAGTTGGTGTTTTGTACCCTTGTGTAGTAATTTAATATTGTTGTACAGTTTCGCACGAAATATTTGTTAGATTAATAAAGTAGATAAACTGACGCAAAAAATTAATTCAAAATAATTATTTCAATTTATGCATCAAATTATATTTTATTTTATCGTCTTTATTATTATAAATGGTTCTTTCTAGTCCAGGGCATTTAGCACTAAAACACTGGAATAAATCAATTTTTAAATACATCACCTAGAGACTTGCAACTTTTTGCATTGGGTTCAGTAGGGATGGGAAAACCTACCGGTTATAACCTAAAACCGGTTTTTTTACTTCGCAAAAACCGGTTTCACCGGTTGTTTTTTTTTGTCCCGGTTATAACGGGTTTTTTCTTTTTAAAGTAATAACCGGTGAAAAACCGGATAAAAATTACCTTAGAAAAAAATAACGAATTTGGAGAAAAAAGATTATTTGCTTAAACTCATCAATAATTCTTAATTTTTTTAATTTATATTCGTTAAACACTCACTGAGAAATGTGATAAGCTGAATTTACTATTTTGATGAATTTGAGAATAAGCACGTCTTGTTTGCTGAATTCGGGAATACTTTTAAAAACACATATTAGTAGTATCAATCAGCTGTGCAGTCATGGTTGTATTTTGTATTATAATAAATGCTATACCTACACTCTACACAAATGGGTCTGTGGAGTGTGGAATATGGAATCACTTAAAAAAATGAAAAAAGTAAAACAGTTTTGTGTAGCTATCTTGTGTAAAAAGTGTTTTTTTTTCAGAAATACCACAAATTCCAAAAATATTTAGGACCATAATACATCCAATTCAGAATTTTGACAATGATTCATTATTTGTTTTTACTATTTTTGATGTTAAATTTTTGTTTTTGTTTTATAATTCATATACATGTACAGGGTTATTCACTATATTTTGACCCCCTGTAAACTGCTTTATTTACAGAATTAGAAAAAATGTAAAATACAAAAGTTATTCGATTTTTAAAATATGATATTTTGGCATATATAACATACTAATCACGTCATCACTCTGGGCGTGATGACGTAATCGACTATTTTTTTAAATGAGAATAGGGGTCGTGTGCTAGCTCATTTAAAAGGTAATTCAATTCTCTATTCAGGGAGCGTTCAAGTATTACGTAACGCGATTTTTGAAGATTTTTGACCCCCTCCCCCCCTGTGTAACGCACTCTAATGGGCGTTTAACTATTGCGTAACGCAATTTTTGAAGATTTTTAACCCCGCCCCCCACCTTGCGTTACGTAATACTTGAACGGCCCCTCAGTAATATAAACATTAAGATAATTATTTATACAGGGTGTCCAAAACATTTTTTTTAATTAAATTAATTGACACAAAAAGAAGAATGTATGTAATTTATTTAATTTAAAATACATTTTACTGCTGTCAGAAAACATAAATATAAGTTTATTGCACAAATAAACATTGATTTTTGCTTAAATTCAATGTTCAAACTGCCAAGAGGCAGATGGGTGGCAGCTTGAACATTGAATTTAAGTGAAAAGGAAAGGCAGGTTTACATGTATCCAGTAACTGGCGCCAGTCGCACTGGAACGACAGTGCTGGCATGGTAGTGACATCTGTAAACGCTTTTTTGCTCCAGTCCAGCGCTGTCTGCCAGCGCTGTCTCGAATAGAAAGCTGGTCTATTTTTCATGCCAGTGGCCCTCGTCCGCGTCCCCTTTAAGCCCGTGCCAGTGGTTCTAGACACGTGTAAACACAGCGTTCCAGTCGCTGGCGCTGTCGTACCTGTGGTTTCAGTGGCAGTATTAGGATTTTTAACAAAAGAGTGTCAGTGAGATTGGCGCCAGTTACTGGATACGTGTAAACGAACTTAATGTTTATTTGTTCAATAATAGTCGAGGAAATGAAGCATTTTGGCTCGCAATTTTTTCGTCCAGCATGGATTTACTTGAAATTTTCACAGAAGGTAGGAAATAGTCCAAGGATCATTTTCTATATCATGCTGCTGTACGCTAAAACCTTGGGGGTAGTTGCCACCCCATCTCGGGGGTGAGAATTTTTTATTACATTTTAACCGTGCAAATCGATGTAAAAAGTATTTTTAAGAAAAAAATGTATTTTACATTTTCTTCGTAAAACTAATATTTTTCGAGATATTCGTGGTTGAAAGTAACAGTTTTTCGACGGAAAAATCGACTTTTTTAGAGGGTTTTTTGAGAATAACTCGAAAAATATGCATTTAATCAAAAAAACTGTTGTTGGTCTCACCCAACATATTGAAGATGGTTTTGAACGGAAGGAAATAACAGGAGTAGCGTTCATAGACCTAACTGCCGCCTATGATACAGTTAACCATCAACGGCTACTCGCAAAACTCTACGAAACTACAAAGGACTTCCGACTAACAAGGTTAGTGAAATGTCTCCTCCAGAATAGACGCTTCTACGTAACGCTCCAGTCCAAGAACAGTCGGTGGAGGGACCAAAAAAAATGGGCTACCACAGGGAAGTGTCCTCGCGCCGTTTCTATACAACATATACACCAACGACCAACCCATACACCAACAAACAAGGCAATTTATTTACGCTGATGATACAGCGGTGGCAGCTCAGGGAAGAACCTTCAATGAAGTCGAAGTGAAGCTGACAGATGCCCTGGGAGACTTAGCTCTATACTATGATAAAAACCATCTGAAACCCAATCCCACAAAAACCCAGGTATGTGCTTTCCACCTGAGAAACAAGCATGCCCGAAGGTCGCTGGAGGTGGAATGGCGTGGTCAGATGCTGGAACACAACAAGACGCCAAAATACCTTGGCGTCCGTCTGGATAGAACTCTGTCTTACCGATACCACTGTCAAGATGTTAAGAAGAAAGTAAGTGCCAGAAATAATATCATCCGCAAGCTAACTAATACAAAATGGGGAGCACAACCACACACTCTCCGCACTTCTGCCTTGGCATTATGTTTTTCGGCCGCGGAGTTTGGAGCACCAGTATGGGCAAACTCTGCTCACGCAAAGAACGTCGACGTGGCTCTAAATGAAACGGTCCGTATAATATCGGGTTGCCTGAAACCGACACCTATCGAAGAGGTATACCCCATTGCTGGAATTGCTCCACCACCAATCAGGAGAAAGGTCACGTCAGAGGTAGAACGGAAAAAGCAGGAGACGGACCGAAGACACCCCTTATATGACCACCAAACTCAGCCAAGCAGACTAAGATCTCGGAAAAGCTTCCTGGAAACATCAAGATCCATCCCCGAAGCGCCAGAGACGCGCCGAATACACCTATGGCAAGCGTCAACTACTGCGACACATTTTCCTCCCTCGGAGGAAATGGCTGCTGGACACAATTTACCGTATCCGACTTGGAAAGCGCTAAACAGACTAAGAACCGGCGTTTCACGTTGTGCTAGTAACCTGAAAAAATGGGGATACCAGGAGGACGATACCTGCGACTGTGGCGCGGTTCAGACCAGCCGGCATCTACTATCATGCACAGAGATGAGAGAGACCTGCACAGAACAAGACTTAATTATAGCAAATGACAGGGCCATCTATGTGGCCAACCATTGGAAATACAGAATTTAAAGTTGTTGGTGTTCCGGACACGGAAAGTAAGTAAAAAAACTGTGGATCTCAAAATTGTATCTTTTAGTAACACAAACGAAACTGTTTTTCTATAATATTTTTACGACCAATACAAACCGAGATACGGCATGTTAAAGGTTAGCTTTTTTCGTCAAATGCATAATTTGAAATAATCAAAGCCAAATAACGGGAAAACTTTGCATTTTTTTGAGGAAAACTTACATAATGTTTTTTCAAGCATATAATAAGATCTTTCAAAAAAAAAATAATAAAAAGTTTCTAGCATTAAAATTGAGCAACTTATGATCAAAAAAAAGTCGGTACCTGTTTTTCTCTACGAAAAAAAAAACAGTGAAAACAACCCCCTTACTACCCTTGTAACTAAAAATTGGTCTTCACCTTTCTGTAATTCCTTTTATAATTATATTATCAATACACCCAAGAAGTTTGACCTATTTAAAAGGCCTAATTTTAGAAAAAATGGAGTTTAAAGAAAAATTGATTTTTTGCAATTTTGCATTTTTTATTATTTTCTTCAAAATATCTCCAAAAATACTGGAGATACGAAAAAAATCATAGATTACTAAATTGTAGCTTTTTTAATAGCTAAAATTTTTTATGCATAGATTTTCATTACAGCAAACAGTTAGCGAGATATAGCTGTTTAAAACATCTATTTACGAGCAAACACCCCCTTATTCGAACCCTTTAAACCCACCTCAATTAATAATTAAGGGACCTTGCGGAATTTAATTTACAAAGTCTTATTACTCTTCAAAAATCCTACAAAACTATTATTGAAAAAACTTTTTATCGCCAAAAATGAAGGAGCTATGTTTATAAACGGATGATCAAGTAGAGAGATGGAAAGAGCACTTTCAGGAGATGCTAGGCACGCCCAGGGATAACGCGGATGAAATTGTCGAAAACCCGCAGAATGTAGACTTGCATATATCTTGCGAGTTCCCTTCCAAAATGGAGATAATAACAGCTATCAAATCTCTGAGAAATAACAGGTTCGCGGGAATCGATAACATTGCTGCCGAACTACTTAAAACTGACCCGCATCTAACCGCTGAACTTTTGTTCCCCATAATCCGAGAGGTGTGGGAAACAAACCGCATTCCAGCGGGCTGGAAAAAAGGTAATATTATTAAGCTTCCAAAAAAGGGCAACCTCACACTGTGCAAAAATTGGAGAGGAATAACCTTGCTTACCGTCATAAATAAAATTTTTACGATCATCATACATAAAAGATTAACAAACAAGGTTGAATTTCGAGCGAATCAAGCAGGTTTTAGACCAGAATCTTCCTGCATAGATCACATTAATACAGTGAGGGTAATAATGGAACAATCGGTTGAATGGAACACACCTCTATACATGGTCTTTGTCGATTTCGAACGTGCCTTTGACAGCCTGTCTCATGCTGCTCTATGGAAAATTTTAGAGCTAAGAAACATTCCTCATAAAATAATTTCCATTATAAAGTCACTGTACACTGAGGCGACGTGCAGCGTGACACACAATGGGGTCAACAGTGACGAATTTGACGTACTTACTGGAGTCAGACAGGGATGTGTGCTTTCTCCGTTTCTGTTTAACATAGCTCTGGACTATGTTCTCTCCAAACTAGACTTCGACACAAAAGGGATACAATGGACGTTAACCACACGCCTAAGTGATCTGGAATACGCCGACGATATCTGCCTGTTAGGACAAAGGTTCCAGGATGTGGCCGACCAATTGGAAACACTATCCACTGAGGCCAATAAAATAGGTTTAAAAATCAATATTGGTAAAACCAAGTCGATGAGAATAAATGCAAGGAACAACACGCTATTTAATATCGACAACAAGCAGACTGAAAATGTGGAGAACTTCACGTACCTTGGAAGTGTCATAACAGAAAGCGGAGGTACAGAAGACGATATTCGTATGAGGATACGAAAAGCTCAACAAGCTTTCAGCATGCTTAACCCTGTTTGGAGGTCTGGAGAATATACTATAAGGACAAAGATCCGAATATTCCAGTCAAATGTTATGTCTGTTCTACTCTATGGATGTGAAACCTGGAAAGTGACAAAATACCTTACAGACAAATTGCAGGTCTTTGTTAACAAATGTCTACGAAGAATTGTTCGTATTTTCTGGCCAAACACCATCAGAAACGAAGATCTGCTACACCTGACCCAACAAAAGAGGGTAGAAAATGAAATCAAATACACAAAGTGGGGGTGGATAGGTCACACACTCCGAAAAGATAGTTCCAGTATTGCAAAAAATGCCCTAGAGTGGAATCCCCAAGGAAAGAGAAAAAGAGGTCGCCCAGCACAAACTTGGAGAAGATCCATCATGGACGAGATAAGAAGTCAAGGAAAGTCTTGGAATGAGGTGAAGGCCCTAGCGCAAAATAGAACCCGATGGCGCGTTTTCACTGAAGCTCTATGCTCCACTTAGGAGTTCAAGAACATTATATATATATATATATATATATATATATATATATATATATATATATATATATATATATATATATGTTTATAAAACTATTTTTTTTTTTCGAAAAATTCGAATAGTCCCTTTATAGAGCATTTTCAATGTAATTTCATATATTCCTTTCATATAATACCACAGAGCCGGTTCGTCTACTGGATGACTTAAAAACTATTTGTATGTGTATTTTTATATATTTGTAAATTCGTATTTTTGTGTAAATAAATGTTTTTGTAATTCTTTAATTCTACTTTTTTTTTCTGTACAGATTAAATGTCTGTAGTAAATTGTCTACTTATAAAAATTGCAATGGTATTAAGGGTGGTTTTTAAGGGTTGAAATATTATGATATTATATCCTAAGGCATAAAACAATCATTATTTAACCAGTCAAAACCAAATTTTACCTATATTAAAGTTTACAATGTTTTTATATAATTTTTGACAATAAGGGTAGTTTACACCCCTAAAAATAATCAACGCCCTTGAGCATGATATAGAATATAAAGTACAGGGTAAGATGATCCTAACCCCAAATTTTTATGTAAATTGATGCAAGTCGAAATTATTCTTTTAGGATAAGTAAACTTTTCATATATAGCTCCAACAAGGTTGGTTTTAAGGGTTGTAATATTGTGATATTATATCTTAAAGCACAAAACAATCATTATGTAACTAATAAGAAGCAAATGTTAACAATAATAAAGTTTAAAATGTTATTTTATAATTTTTTACAATTAGGGGTGGTTTTCACCCTTAAAAAACCAAAAGCGTACAACGGCTCAATATAGAAAATGAACTAGAGGGTGTAATGAGCCTAATCCCAAATTTTTGTACAAATCGATGCTGGACGAAAAAATTGCGAGGTTTTGCCATTTTTCCAGCTTCATTTCCTCGACTATAAACGTTTATTTCTGTTTTCTGACAGCAGTAAAATTTTTCTGCAAAACTGAGAACCCTCCTGAAGCACCTAACATTAACACGGCATTCATATATGAATCGCTTATTGTATAAAGGGAACAAGTCCACTTCCGTATGAAATTAAAGTGAGATATAGATTTTGTTAAACCAACGTCGACGGATAGGAGTCTATAAAGGAAAGGGTACCTCCGTTAAGATAGGCAAAATGCCCTCACTCTCAGAATTCAATTTTTTAAATTTTTTTACGTTCTTTGCAATAAAAAAATGAGATAACGCGGATTTTTAGCTCGCCATCCCCCTTACCCCTCCCCCCACAGCCAAAAACGTAGATTTTTAGATTTAATTTTTTTTAGTTGGGTTGCAATTGATTTAAAAATTTCAAAAAATTCACACGTGTAGCTGAGGCTTTTACAAAACATGTCCATTTTTTATGGACCCTTAGGTCGAGTGTACATAACTTCAAATTTTTTTTTAACTTTTTTAAAATCTATAACTTTTTTTGGAGGGGGCTGCAGGTCCATTTTTTTTGGATTATGTGTATTTTATCAAAATATATCTCTTTGATTTTTTTCAGAATTTTCGGTCAAGTGCGCCATCTTGAAAAATCCGGAAAACTGTTTTTTTTAGGGATTTTCTCCATTTTATAGACTGCAACATAGATCAACTTAAGGTTTTGTTAATAGACTATGTATAATTTGAAATAAATGAGTATTTTAGGATTATCAAAAATTGGGCAAAATACCTTTAAACCCCCCAAAACCTTGTTTTTTAAGTTATGAAAGGGTTTTTGCGGGCTTAATGATATTATTTTTCGAGATCGTTATAGCCTGAATATTTTTTTTTTATTTTTTTACGTTATATGTGAATAAAAAATAAAACTAATCGCATTTTTAGCACACCACACCCCCTCCCTGCCCCCACAAAATGTCAATTTTTCTATTTTTTTTTTGTTTAAAGTTGCAATTAATTTAAAATTTTTATGAGGCGTCTACAGAACATATCTATTTTTTATAGACCCGTGTAGGTCGAATGTACAATACATATAACCTCAAAATTCCTTTTTTATTTTTTTAAAACCTATTTTAAAATGGCGACTTACCATTGAAATTTTTTTTAAAACGTCCAATGAATATTGTACATCTCTCTCGCGGACGGCCGCTTCGATACATGCTTAGCGCTCATTTTTAATTATTAAAAATAATAGTTAGTAATAAAATAATGACAAAAATTTCTTTAGGCTATTGCAGGGGGGCCTTTAAACTTTGAATTGGTCACTTTATGACTTTCATAATAATAATTTTTAATCGAGTTATTAAGCCTTGAAAATGGCCATTTTCGCGTTTTTCAAATTTGAAATTGCATGTAACTCGACAACAGTCAATTTTATAGAAAAATCAAAAGATACCTTTTTTGCTCAGCTTGATCCAGAGAATCTAAAACAAATTTGTCCGAAGTGAAAAAATTGATTTTTTGAATTCGTTTAAAAAAATGTTTAAACAATTTTCCGACCGCGGTACTGCCTGGCACCTTGTGGATTTGTTATAAGGACCTGTTTTTGAGTAAGTTTGTGCAAAAAAATTAATCGGAATAATTTACCTAACGGGACAAGCATACAGCGTGGACTATTTGCATTAGGAGCCAAACGTAGATATTTAGTTTGTAAAGAACACAAAAGAAAAAAATTAGCAGCCATCGCCAAAAAAAGTTATACGTACCTATTAAAAAACAAAAAAAATGAGGTTATAATATGTACACTCGACCTTCGGGTCCATAAAAATAGACGTTCTGTAAAAGCCTCAGCTCGGCGTGTGAATTTTTTGTAATTTATAATTTAATAATTAGGTACTAACTATTCTAAATGCGACATAAGCCACAATTTAACTAAAAAATGATTTTATTAACGTTTCGACGTCAACCACGGACGTCGTTGTCAAAATACAAAATATTAATAAATTAAACAAAAATGTTGCTTGGTAAAAAAATCTTCTAATAATTTAATTTAATCTGACTTATTTATATAGATCGTCCCAAACCATTTTACAGATGGAATATAAAATAATTTTTTAGTTAAATTGTGGCTTATTTCCCAATTAGAATAGTTAATTACAAAAATGCCACAAAGAAATAGCTTCAGAACAACATTTATAATCTAATTGCCAACCAACTTAAAAAAAAATAAAGTCGAAAAATTGACATTTTTGGCTGTGGGGGAGGGGGAATAGGGGAAGTGGGCTAAAATTGAGGTGAGTCCTAATTTTTTTAAATCATATAGAACGTAAAAAAATTTAAAAAATATTCAGGCTGTATCGACCTCAAAAAATATAATTGGACCCGCAAAAATCCTTACAAAACTTTAAACAAACATGGTTTTTGGGGGCTTTAAAAGTGTTTCGCCCAATTTTTGAATATCCTAATATACTCAGTTATTTCAAATTATACATAATCTATTAACAAAACCTTGAGTTGATCTATGTTGCAGTCTATAAAATGGAGAAAATCCCCAAAACCCCCCAAAAAAAACAGTTTTCCGAATTTTTCAAGATGGCGCACTTGACGGAAAAATCTGAAAAAAATCACACTTTTGATAAAATACACAAAATGCAAAAAAAATTGGACCTGCAGCCCCCTCAAAAAAAAAAGTTACAGGTTTTAAAATGTTAAAAAAAAAATTGAGGTTATGTACACTCCACCTAAGGGTCCATAAAAAAGACATGTTTTGTAAAAGCCTCAGCTACACGTGTGAATTTTTTGAAATTTTTAAATCAATTGCAACCCAACTAAAAAAAATTAAATCTAAAAATCTACGTTTTTGGCTGTGGGGGGAGGGGTAAGGGGGGTGGCGAGCTAAAAATCCGCGTTATCTCATTCTTTAATTGCACAGAACGTAAAAAAATTAAAAAGATTGAATTCTGAGAGTGAGGGCATTTTGCCTATCTTAACGGGGGGTACCCTTTGTATCTATCTCTCACCGTACGCGAAATATCGCACGATAAAATTTTTGTTGAGCGCATAAAGGGAACTAGTCCGGGACTGATTACCTTTATACAATAATTCTTGTGGCGCCACCATCGTTTGTGGCACTTTGTCGTTTATTTTATTACTTCGGTTAGCTTATGTTAGTTAGTCTTACGATGTATTTTAGGTCTTGTTTGTAATAATGAACCTTTTTTTATAAATAAATTAATAATTTAACTGTAGAGAAGCAGCACTATTTCGTCATTTATTCATTGATTGTATAAAGGAATCAAGTCCCAGCCTTTAAAAACGACTTTTTGACCTTAATCGATTTCAAAGCCAAGTTTGCTGTATCACATGTCACTCTACATCAAGATAGATCATCAAGTTTCTAAATTAAATAGTTTTTGAAGATATTCTTCTTTAGTCGCGATTCGATTGAGGGTAAAATTGTACATAAATCTGCGCGCCTGCGCACACAGACAGTATGTAGTTCCTTGCTAATCTTTCAAGATAGGTGTTTATGTATCTGTATCCGCAAATAAGTCATTAAAAGAATATATTAGTGTTTTTAGTAAATGTATTATTTATTATAATTCTTGTGTTTTTGGATTTGTGTTTCTCTGTAGTAAAATAATAAAATATTTCCACTATTTGTCGCCGTGTTGTGTAATTATATCCAAAACTTACATGTCAATTAGAAGGACCTCGCTGGTGTAGTTGCTAGGGCGTTAGCTCCGAGATTGGAATGACGCGGGTTCGAATCCTGGGCGATTCATATTTTTTTTTTATTTTTGGTTGTTTTAATAAAAAATTTTTGAAAGTGGTAGATAAGAAAGTTAATTTAATTTTTAAATAAAATACAAATAACCTGTTAACTATATTTACTTCGTTGAAATTACCTATATAATAGAAGAATATCTTCTTACGTGCGTACAAAGTACACACACATTCTTTTTTTTTTTCGTTTGGAAAACGTGGAGTACGACAAGGTTGTGTTTTATCACCCACCCTTTTTAATCTGTACTCTGAAGAAATCTTTAGGGAGTCTTTGGATGACAGACAAGAGGGAGTAAGGCTAGGCGGAGAAGTAATCAACAATATTAGATACGCTGACGATACAGCCATTCTTGCTGAAAATTTACAAGATCTTCAGACACTACTAAATCTAGTCAGTGAAGCAAGCTATCGGAGAGGCCTTAAAATCAACATTTCAAAAACAAAGTGGATGGCAGTTGGAAAGATTAATATAGATCAAGGTCAGCTTTCTCTTGATGGAGAGGAGTTAGAACGGGTAAATCATTTCAAGTACCTTGGCAGCTGGTTAAATGTAAATTGTGACTCTGATGAAGAGATAATAACTAAGATCGAAATATCACGGAAGGCTTTTATGACCTTTAAACCAGTTTTATGTAATAGAAACCTGTCGATGAATATTCGAAAGAAGGTGCTGAAATGTTATGTGTGGTCTATCCTATTGTATGGTTGTGAGACATGGACGTTAAAAACCACAATGCTAAACAAAATAGAAGCATTCGAATTGTGGTGCTATCGACGAATCCTAAAGATATCGTGGGTTTCGCACACTTCCAATGAAGATGTTCTTCAAATGATGAATTCGGAACGTCTGCTCATAAGCATCATAAAGAGGAGAAAAACAGAATACTTCAGCCATATAATTAGAGGACCTAAATACCATCTGCTTCGCCTTATAATACAAGGAAAAGTAGAGGGAAAGACATGGATTGGTTGAAAGAAACTTTCATGGCTGCGTAATATTAGACAATGGTGTGGCTGCACAGTAGAAGAATTATTTCGCGTAGCAGCCGATAGAGAGAGATTTCAGGAAATTGTAAACATGATGACGGCCAACGTCTGAATACAGACACGGCACCTAAAGAAGAAGAATTGAAGCTTATATAAAAATATGCTTTTTCAATCTACGAAAAGTTAAGAAATTACTGTTACACGTGTGATCGAGCATCCAAAGAAAAAGTAAACAACACATCTTTCAAAACAGAAATCAATAATTTTGTTATTCATCATCTCGTTGTGACACATCGAGCTATGACTATTTCCGGCTTATACATCATCCATTAATTAAGCTCTTATAAGTATTTTGGTAACTAGACAACGGCGTTACAGACAACTCGCATGTACACAACGTTGTTTGTTCATTATCGGAAAATTAAGCTTTCGACAATATTGACTGACTTTAAGATACTCAAATTGTTGAAATCGTAACAAAACAAAGAGATAGAAATCTTGAAGTCTGAATTAATAAGTAATAAACCAATTCATTTTTAATTTAAATTAATCAAACAAGGTTCTTAATTCGTATGAATTCTTTTTCTTTCTTATTTTTTAAAACTGTAGATATACTGATTGAAATATTATTGGGTAAAAACAGATAAACTCACTTATTATTGTCCATCTAAGGATTTGCTCCTGGATACCAGGCGCCCAATTTCAGCAGTTTTGTGGACCTAGAGATTTACTGTCAGATTTTCTGCTTAGCTGCTTCCTCCATCGTCTGTACGGGGTCCGGACAAATAATCCCAGACAAAAAATCCCCACAAATTATCCCTGGACCAAAAATCCCCGGACAAGAAATCCCCAGGCAAATAATCTCCGGACAAAAAATCCCGGACAAATAATCCCCACAAATTTTTTTGGACAAAATATCCCCACAAAAAATCCCGGACAAAAAAATCCCCAAGAATTATTTGCTGCCAAATAGTTCTAAAAGTTTTCCCGAAATTTTACCAAATTTCGAATTCCAATTCCATGCTGAATACTTCAAAATTTACATGACAAAAGAGTGTGAGTTTTTTTCAAAAATCGTGGAAGATATGGGGAATGAGCTAAGGCCCCGTTCTCTTGACAGACGCTTGATAACGCGCGTTTTCATAACGCTCGATTGCAACTACACACATTTTACTTAAGATCGTTCACACGCTAACGCGCGTTGGCGTGTGAACAGTCTCAAGTAAAATGTATGTAGTTGTAAACGCGCGTTAGCAAGCGTCTGTTATGAGAACGGGGCCTTAGCTCATTCCCCATATCTTCCACGATTTTTGAAAAAACTAAGGCAAAGTGCTAACTTGATTATACCGCCTACTCCCTTGTCATGTAAAATTTGAAGTTTTCAGGATGGAATTGGAATTCGAAATTTGGTAAAATTTCGGGAAAACTTTTAGAGAACTATTCGGCAGCAAATATTTCTTGGGGATTTTTTGTCCGGGAATTTTTGTGGGGATATTTTGTCCAAAAAAATTTGTGGGGATTATTTGTCCGGGATTTTTGTGGGGATTTTTTGTCCGGGGATTATTTGTCCGGGAATTTTTTGTCCGGGGATTATTTGTCCGGGGATTTTTGTCCGGGGATTTTTTGTCCGGGGATTCTTTGTCCGGGGATAATTTGTGGGGATTTCTTGTCCGGGATTATTTGTCCGGGGATTATATTTGTTCTATCTTCTGCTTTTTCGGTATGAGCCATGATCTTTCCGCTGTTTCCTATCTAGTTTATAAATATTTGCTCGTCTTTTTCTTTACTTCGATTGTTTACCATTCTCAGCTATCGTTTTCCGCTTTATATTTTCTTCTTGAATCAGAAGGTTCCTATTCAAAAGCAGTGATCGTCATGTAGATTTGTAGGACAGGCGTTAGAGTTCGGATTCTTAATACGTCCCAAAAAGGACTCAAATTCACATCATCCCCAAGAAAACACGGGTATTACTTCTGGCATTTTAATATGACGTACTACACATTTACAATTCAGGTAGGTCGGGTAGCATAACGATCGGTCAGCAATTACTTTCGATTTTACTCGCTTTATTGTTGATCCATCGTACGATTTTTATATCATGGGTTTCAGGTCAGTTTATCTAACAAATAGGATACAAAAACATGTCTTTGTTTTACAAATAAGAAATTATAACGTGTTGCTAGTATTGACCTGCTTTTGCATTCTTATTGAAAGTAAACATATGATTTAAAACTCTATTACAATTATTAATTAACAAAAGGGTTTGTTTCCTTTATCTACAAAATGAACTAATGCGAGTTTTTTGCGAAGGCTTTTTAAGAGTTTGGCGTTAGAAAAATACATATTTATTAGGATTCAAAATACTTTCCATGAAAAGCAATATTTTTTTATTCGAGTTTGAACGAATTTTTGAATCGGTTATAGAATCGATTTAGATGGACAGGTATAAAAAGAAATCATTTAGTTCTATCCCAAGTGTCATTGATACATATTCCATCAGTCGGTGCACTTATTACTTGCTGGGGGCTTAGGGCTATTTTTGAGCAACACACGAGAAGTCACTAAAAAATGCAAATAGCATTCCAATGGGAAAACTTTTCGAGCAATTATACAATTAAAACGTCACTTTAAGGCTGGTATTAGTTTTGAAGTTTATAAATTGTCTTTCGTTTCTTTTCACTTTTGTTTTTTATTCCTTCCGTAGATCAGGCGGTTGGCTCTAGTATACCAGTTTTTTGCATAAATCACTTCCAAACACCACTAGAAATTAAAATTTAGCTATACGTAAAGCAATATATTTACAGGAATAACAGTTCTGCAATTAAGTTTTACATAAATAAAAATTGGTTTTACAAAAATATATTAGTTGCAAATCTTAAAAATAAAAATTATTATCAATAATTAAAAATTCCAAAAAAAAATAGTTAAAAAAGTTTGTTTGTATTATACGTAAGCCCTTCATTTCATACTTCGTGAAAAAATATTTTTAATATGATCAATTATCATCAAATATAACTGTTCCGTGGTGGTTGTTGAGTTGCGTGTAATAACCTTATTGTCCACGGAAACAATTAAATGAAATTAAAATAAATGTAAAAACAACAAACTGTCTGTCAATAATATATTTATTTCAATCGGTAAAAAGAACGTGAACATGTCTCGAAAGAGGGTTTGTTATTTTAGCGAGGGTGTGACCGCACTGGGTGCCCACTGTGACTCTACTGAACACACTAATATGCCACAAACACTAATCTGTCATTATGCGGTTCTACCATATGGCCAGACAGGCGACAATTTATTAGATCTGGTGTTTTAAAAACTGCAAAAACATTTTACCTGAATAGGGATATATTTCGTTTCTTAAAACTTAACAGGCCCTTCTATGCATATGGTTTGTATATTAGGAACGAATCACATGTGAATTTTAAATGACCCAAATTATTTCGTTTAGAAAGGAAAGTTAATATTTAAAATTAGCAATTAAAAAAATAGTAAAATAGTAATTGAAGAGTGTCGCCACAACAATAACAATGGAGTCCTAGTACCTTTTTGAAAAAAGGTAATAATTTTTAAAATGAAATCCAAAACTGAAGTCTTCAGACAGTTGAAAATTTTATGACATATAGAAGAAGGGCATTCTTCGGCGGAATACACATGCCCAGTATGCGAGAGATCTGAACATGATGAGAAAGTAAACGCCAATTCAACAGAACGAAACGGAAAGATTCATTATGGGCTGCATGAGACCAACACCTCTGGATAAACTCTACAAAACTTCATATCCTGCATAAAAAACTTCATATCGTACATAAAAACTTCATATCCTACATAAAAACATATAAACTTACCAAATATGCAACAGTTAAATGAAGAGGACTCACCTGAAAATAAAAAACAATATATTAGATTGTAACATTTAAAAAAAGTAATTATAGGTCTGGATCCCGCGTATGAAAAAAAAGTTAATTAATAGCAAGCTGAAAATTTGTTAATAGCTTAAGGGTGTCTTGTTGGACAAACTTTGATATACGGGAACACTGGAACAGGGGTAGTTTTAATTGTGGAACAGGTTAAAAATTTGGAACGGTCATACCACGAAAACGGCACATGTATTTTGTCCGACAGAAGAGACTTAAACTCTTCGAACAGAGATTAAACTCTCATGCAAAAATCAAACTACTATTTATCACCAAATGGGCGTTTTAATGAGTGGAACATGTAGAATATGTCAAATGACAGGAATTATGACAGGTGATAAATAGCAGTCTGATTTTTGCATGAGAGTTTAATCTCTGTTCGGAGAGTTTTAGTCTATTCGGTCGAACAAAATAAATGTGCCGTTTTCGTGGTCTGACCGTTCCAAATTTTTAACCTGTTCCACAATTAAAACTGCCCCTGTTCCAGTGTTCCCATATATCAAAGTTTATCCGACTAGACACCCTTAAGCTATTAACAAATTTTCAGCTTGCTATTAATCAACTTTTTGAAGTGAAAACTTCTTTAGGGACGTTGTGCGATTTTTGGATAGGACAAAAAGCAGTGAATTCGCAACTGTCATCGCGACCGTCATTGCGACCGTCATCGCTTATGCTAAATATTATTTGTATGTACATATAAATTGTCTAGAAGTATTTAAATTTAAAATAAATGTAAAACCTATTTAAGGATGGGGAAAAAGGATTTATTTCGCGACCGTCATCGCGACCGTCATCTCGTCGGCGAAATAAATTTTGTACGTATCTATATTATGTGTATCTATACATAAACTGTATAGAAGTATTTAAATTAAAAATAAATGTAAAACTTATTTTTGAATGGGAAAGAAGAATTTATTTCGCGACCGTCATCGCGACCGTCATTTCTTCAGCGGAATAAATTTTGTACGTATATGTATTGAAGTAAAAACTTCTCTAGGTATGTTGTGTACTTTTTGGATGGGAAAAAAGTATTTAGTTGGCGACCGTCATCGTTTCGACGAAACAAATTTTTGAAGTGAAAATTTCTTTAGGAACGTTGTGCACTTTTTAGATGGGGAAAAAGTATGAATTAGCGACCGTCATCGCTTCGGCGAAATAAATTTTTAAAGTGAAAACTTCTTTTGGGGACGTTGTTTACTTTAGAGATGGGGAAAAAGTATTGAATTAGCAACCGTCATCGCGACCGTCATCACTACGACGAAATAAATTTTTAAAGTGAAAACTTCTTTAGGGACGTTGTGCACTTTTTGGATGGGAAAAAGTAATAAATTAGCGACCTTCGTCACTTTGACGAAATAAACATTTGAAGTGAAAACTTCTTTAGGGACGTTGTGCTCTTTTTGGACGGAAAAAAGTATTAAATTAGCGACCGTCATCGCTTCGATGAACTAAATTTTTGAAGTGAAAACTCCTTGAGGGATGTTGTGCACTTTTTGGATGGGGAAAATTATTAAATTAGCGACCGTCATCGTTTCGACGAAATAAATTTTTGAAGTGAAAACTTCTTTAGGGACGTTGTGCACTTTTTGGATGGGAAAAAGTATTAAATTAGCCACCGTCATCGCGACCGTCATCACGACCGTCATCGCTTCGACGAAATAAATATTTGAAGTGAAAACTTCTTGAGGGACGTTGGGCACTTTTTGTACGGGGAAAACTATTAAATTAGCGACTGTCATCGCTTCGACGAAATAAATTTTTGAAGTGAAAATTTCTTTAGGGACGTTGTGCCCTTTTTTTATGGGAAAGAAGTATTGAATTAGGGACCGTCATCGCTTCGACGAAGTAATTTTTTTTTGAAGTGAAAACTTCTTGAAGGACGTTGTGCACTTTTTGGATGGGGAAAAAGTATTAAATTAGCGACCGTCATCGCTTCGACGAAATAAATTTTTGAATTGAAAATTTCTTTAGGGACGTTGTGCACCTCTTGGATGGGGAAAAAGTATTGAATTTGCGACCGTCATCACTTCGCTGAAATAAATTTTGTACGTATATAAATTATGTGTATGTGTACATAAATAGCATAGGGCATACGCATCGCGTATATGATATAGATATAGCACTTCTTTTTGGATGGGGAAAAAGGATTAAGCTCGTAATTTATATACTATAAGAAATTTTGACTTCTGTCGGCACTCCCACGAGTAACTTTAATTTTTTTTTCATACGCGGGATCCAGACCTATTAATTAATTAGTGGCTTAAATAATTAAGTCAATTAATGGGTTTCGAACTAGTAACTTTCTGAATAGAAAAGCTTCACTTCTGGATGGGTCGTTTAGGGACAAGACGTGTTTTCTCCGGTGAGAAATTTTGCATGTAATTTAGGTAATTTTGCATGTTGGAGAACTGGAAGTCTAATAGTTTTGTACATCTACAAGTATAGTCTTGGGCAGTACTTGGCATTTATTGACTCTCACGCTAGTCATTTCACCTTTCTCCTTTCTCATCCTTGCTTGGGACCGGTTATGGCCTTGTCTATTGTCGGATTTTTTTTTCAGCCACATAGTACTTTCCACCCTAGTCCTTTCTTTCGACTTTTCCTTTCCTTTCATTATTAGTTGAACATATTGGTACTTATTGTTTGTCAGTATGTGACTTTCTCTCAGTGTAAACTATTATAAAGTATTTAGCATTTGTTGAATTCCAAGATCAATTTGCTACATACTCATTTCTTGGATTTCCAACCTTCCATAAAATACCTACACAACTACCGATTACTTTAAAGTCATGCTTTTCGTTATCACGTTAAACCTTTACTTTTGGAATTACGTACCAAAATTGTTTATTAAATGAAAAAGTAAAGCGATTAGGCGACAAAGCTCTGTGCGACAAAACAGAGGCATCTAATTCATTTGATCAAATCCAATCTCTGTTAGCCGATACGGCCTGGCCGGTCGTCGCCAAACAAAATCAAAAAGGAAATATAACTCGCTCATCGGCCGGCCGGATATGACGTTGTTTGAGCTCAGAGCTTGGAGCTGTGCATTGCCGAATTAGTCGATGTTGTGAGGCCGCTGTCGTATGAAAATATTTCTGATTCGGTTTCCTTGCGGATTCCTGTTCTCAAATGTCCCCTTTAAACGAATCAGAATGGTACCGGGCGAAATTTTTGGACAGAATTTGTTGTACTATAGAAGCATGTACATATACGATTTTATTAATAAAATTTTTTAGTTGTGTGGACTGTATGTTTTTAGGTTGCTGGCTCAAGTGGAATTTAGAGGCGGATTATGATAATACAGACAATATTATAGGTTCGTAAAAAATCTTACATAAAGTCACTGTTTGGTCACTGTTCACCCGCGTCTAGATCAAACTTTTCACAAGCGGTTTAACTGATTTTATCGTATTAACGGTTTGTCTATATCGGATGATCGTCTTCTATTGGAGAGATGTATCACCAACGAAAGCTAACACAAGAGAGAGATATATGTACTTCTTTTTCCTTTGCTGGACATCAGCTAAGAGAATGAGTGTTCGTTGACGTACTGAGATTGAACCCAGAAAAAGGTTCCCAGAAGGCAGTGAAGTCGACACAAGAGAGGGTGAATCCGTTTGCGGTTCACAAAGTGTCTCAGCAAATTGTGTGTAAAATAGGGATGAAAACTAGGTAGGGATAACTAGGTACTATACTGAAGTTCACATTCAGATGGCAGCGTTACAGAGATCCGTCTGTGCTTTCTATATGGCAGAAATAACTACAATGTTGTCAAAGTTTTTAATTGTACATTATGGGCCGGCTCCTATAAAATAATTATAATTTAGGAAATATTTATGAATGTAAAATACAAAAATACTACACTTTTGTGAACTTTTTTTTTTTGAGTTTGGACCTGCTTATTTTAAGAAAGTAGCAAAATTTACAATGGCAGTAGAATTGGCAAAACTGTTATAATATATCCGTACACTGCCGTCCATTAATCACGTGATGTTTTTTTTTGGCATTTTTTAACCCCCCCTCCCCCTTGGTTATACATGGTGAAGTTTAAAACTAACCCCCCCCCCTTCCCCTATATCACGTGTATTTTTTGGTATCTACAAAAAATATATTTTTTAAATAATTGTAAAATACACATCATCTAATTTTATTATAAAAAATTAAAGACCACAATAATAACGTTTAGAGGTAGACAGAAAGGTTGCAGGTTGTTTTTGACTGACATAAAATAATGAAAGAAATGCGAGAAACTTTTTGTACTAAATTAGTATTATACCGGGTGTCCACTTATATTTTCCCCCATTTTAACTGCCTATAACTTCTAAATGGCTAAAGATAGAAATATGCGGTTTTCGATGAAATGTTTTATTTTAGTAAAAGTTTTGTCTGAATGAATTAAATTTTTTAAATCGCTTTTAAATACGAAAAGAAAAATGGCGGATTTTTGAAAGAAACGTTGTTGACTTTTTTTTAATGGAACACCCAGTATATTTTTTTGTAAATTGAAAGAAAGGTCATTCACCTATCCAGCGGTGTAAAGTTTTTTAAAATCGGTTGTCAAATCACTGAGTAATTAATTTTTAAAATGAGAGGTGCAACGTGGATATCACATACATTTTCCAAAACGGACGCCTATGACGGGTACTAGAAATATGCAATGGATGGAATCGATGCATCTCTGAAAAGTAAATGTGAAAACTAACCTCATGGCGCCATCTTCAAAGAGCTCTAGCTCCCTTAAGAAGCATTTTCGGACTAGGTGAATTGGGTTAAATTGTCTTAAAATTATCTGAAGAATCTCCTGTCTTCGTTTGTCGGTAGAGTTTCTGGACACCCTGTATATGGCAGAAATAACTACAATGTTGTCAAAGTTTTTAATTGTACGTTATGGGCCGGCTCCTATAAAATAATTATAATTTGGGAAATATTTATGAATGTAAAATACAAAAATACTACACTTTTGTGAACTTTTTTTTTTTGAGTTTGGACCTGCTTATTTTAAGAAAGTAGCAAAATTTACAATGGCAGTAGAATTGGCAAAACTGTTATAATATATCCGTACACTGCCGTAGGGGCCGTCCATTAATCACGTGATGTTTTTTTTGGCATTTTTTAACCCCCCCTCCCCCTTGGTGATACATGGTGAAGTTTAAAACTAACCCCCCCCCCCTTTCCCTATATCACGTGTATTTTTTGGTATCTACAAAAAATATATTTTTTAAATAATTGTAAAACACACATCATCTAATTTTATTATAAAAAATTAAAGACCGCAATAATAACGTTTAGAGGTAGACAGAAAGGTTGCAGGTTGTTTTTGACTGACATAAAGTAATGAAAGAAATGCGAGAAACTTTTTGTACTAAATTAGTATTATACCGGGTGTCCACTTATATTTTCCCCCATTTTAACTGCCTATAACTTCTAAATGGCTAAAGATAGAAATATGCGGTTTTCGATGAAATGTTTTATTTTAGTAAAAGTTTTGTCTGAATGAATTAAATTTTTTAAATCGCTTTTAAATACGAAAAGAAAAATAGCGGATTTTTGAAAAAAACGTTGTTGACTTTTTTTAATGGAACACCCAGTATATTTTTTTGTAAATTGAAAGAAAGGTCATTCACCTATCCAGCGATATAAAGTTTTTCAAAATCGATTGTCAAATCACTGAGTAATTAATTTTTAAAATGAGCGGTGCAACGTGTATATCACATACCTAAATAACATAACATGTGATTTCCACATTGCATCTTTCATTTTAAAAATTATTTGCTCAGTCATTTGACAACCGATTTTAAAAAATTAATATAGCTGGATAGGTAAATGACCGTTTTTCAAGCTACAAAAAAATATACTGGGTGTTTCAATAAAAAAAGTCAACAACGTTTTTTTTTCAAAAATCCGCCATTTTTTATTTAAAAGCGACATAAAAAATGTTCATTTACCTAAAAACTTGAAAAAACGGTCATTTCCCTATCCAATGATTTAATTTTTTTTAAAATCAGTGATCAAATTACTGAGCAATTAATTTTTAAAATGAGAGATGCAATGTGGAAATCACATAACATAATATCAATTTGCTTAGTTATGTTATTTAGGTATGTGATATCCACGTTGCACCTCTCATTTTAAAAATTAATTACTCAGTGATTTGACAACCGATTTTAAAAAACTTTACACCGCTGGATAGGTGAATGACCTTTCTTTCAATTTACAAAAAAATATACTGGGTGTTCCATTAAAAAAAAGTCAACAACGTTTCTTTCAAAAATCCGCCATTTTTCTTTTCGTATTTGAAAGCGATATAAAAAATTCAGTCCATTCAGACAAAACTTTTACTAAAGTAAAACATTTCATCGAAAACCGCATATTTCTATCTTGAGCCGTTTAGAAGTTATAGGCAGTTAAAATGGGGGAAAATATAAGTGGACACCCGGTATTACTAAATGTATTATACATAATATGTAATTAGCATGCAAATAAGTTAATGATAATATTATCATCCCCAGCAATTTTATTTCATATAATATTAAAATAAAGAATTCAAAATGGCACGAATTAAAATATGTTTTGGATTTAAGTAACATTTAAGGTACACTTCAGTCCACGAGTCTTTACCCGTGCGTCATTAATACCTGGCGAGATAAAACACATATTTTTGATAACTCAAATTTTAACCCGTGATAGGATAGGTAGCTACTACTGTCACTTGCTATTGCGTTTAGTAAATTTCAATTTCCGACTTTTTCATCGACTTATTTCGTATGCTTTAAATGATGAAACACGGGTAAAGACTCGTGGACTCAACTGTAGGTATGTACGCTATGCATATTTTATTTGTAAAGTAATTAGGTACATTTATTTTAACAATGTTATAAAAAATGTAAGATTTAACAATAACATAATACTGCAAATAAAACTACATATGTGAATTCTTAGTATTAGAACAATGTCCATAAAAATATATAGTCACATACAAATTTTAACTTATCTTTTTAGTAGTAGAATAATAAAAGAGAATATTGGAAGACCTCTTTGCTTGGTTCTTTCGGCGGTAATCTAGTAAAAGATCATTGGCCAACTTCATAAACTCTTCCTTTGTATATTTTTGTTTCCCGTTAACCCACAATTCATTAAATTCTTTTTGAGCGACACCAAGATTTTTTCCTTTCTTATACTCTGTAAATATGTAGTTCTTTATACAGATCACCTAGACATTGTGATGAAAATAGTATGAAGTTAAAAACAGTTTAAACGCATGTATTCAGTGACGAAACAACGATATAAAAGTGACAGGATTTTGAGAATTTCCAATTCATCAGATAGTAGATAAAACACATGTAAGACTAAAGGCTCATAAATAAAAAGTCGGAGACGGCGACAGCGTCCCGGTCAGTATTCCTATTATAGTCCCGGTCAGTATTAGTGGAAACATATGCTACATTCACAACAAAACGATTTGAAATGGGTCGGTTCTTATTATAACATTCAAGATAATTTGGGTGGAACCAATTTGCTGGGTTGTGTATATTATGAAAGAGAAATGGATTTTTTTAATATTAGTCACAGCAATGCCGCTTTCGATTTTTGTACGCATTTGACAAAAAAGTAAATACACGTAACGGGTTGAGTATCGGGCATTTTCCGAAAAAAAAATACACGTGATATATTACTTACTGCACCCCCCTACCCCCTTGTGATGTTTCGTGATTTTTTATGGACCCCTCCCCCCCTTTCGAGCATCACGTGATTAATGGACAGCCCCATATGAATTTGACTTCCACTATAAGTGTTAGTCAGGATTGGCTTAAGAATTATTTAAAACTAGGAAAATATTATTTTTTTCGGATGTGAAAAATTAAACAATTGTTTAAACAATTTTTAAAGATAAATCGCATAATATGATTTTTCTGATAAAATTTAAATTTAAAATCTGTAAATATGTGTCTGAATTGTCAATATGGATGAGTCAGATAAAATTAAATTATTAAAAGTATTTTTTTGCCAAGCAACAAAAACAAAATTTTTTTGATCTATTGAAATTTTTTTATTTGATAACGATTTCCAAAGTGATGCTAAAATACGCATTTTTGAGTCTTGAAAACTCATATGCCATTTATTATTTTCTTGAGGTTGCCAAGTGCCTAAATTGAAGTTTAAAGATTCAATTTCAAGATTATGACTAGTAATCGGGCCTTATTTCAATATATGTAGACCGTTGTTTTAATTGTTAATTATGCGCGTCCACTCGACTTTTAAACTGCCTTCCGTCGCACTATTTGGTCTCTGTGACACTTACACATATAATACATACGTATGAGAAAAATTCCCATACAGATACTTGACATTGCAGATACTTGACATTTATTTAAGTAATTCATAAGTTTTTTAAATAATTTATTTATTTATTCAATTAATTGCCTATTGCCAATGTGCTAATTAAATACGTCAATCATATAGTGCGACAGAGACGCACCTTATAGTGGGACGCGCGTCGGATTAAAAGTCGAGTGGATGCGCATAATTAACAATTAAAAGACTACGGTCTTAAATGAAATATGCCCGATTACCAGTCAGAATATTGATTTTAAATGTTTAAACTTCAATAGGCACTTGGCAACCTCGAAAATATTAATTTACATAAAATATGAGTTTTGAACCTCAAAAATACGTATTCTCGCATCTTTCAGATTTTAAATTGCTTACAACTAGAAAACTATTAACTTTTGGGAAAAATGAAGAGACCCGTTTTGTTTAAAATGACCCGATAAACTTAAAAAACATTTTCGGAGGAAAAAAGGTGATATTTTGAATTCGTTTAAACAATTCCTGTCCAAAAATTTCGACCGACACTCTTCAGATTTGTTTAAAGGGGACATTTTCGAACAGTAGTGGGATCACGATGAGTAGAATTCCATTTTGCTGACGTCACGTTGCCTAGCAACCGTCGATTCTGGCATTGTAAAATTCGTTTTGTGACGTCAGCAAAATAGAATTCTACGGATCGTGATCCCGCCACAGGAATCCGCAAAGAAACCAAATCAGAAATATTTTCATACGCGAGCGGCCTCACTATATGGACTAAATCCCGAATGTTGAATTACCGTTCCTATGACTCGTTTCTTTTTCAAAAAGCTTTTTCGGAAACTTGTTACTTTTCAAATAAATATTTTTCAATTAGAACAAAGCTTTGTTTAGTAAGTGGCACTGAAGAGAAAAGAATACAAAGTAGTCGCAAGTAATAATAGTCTGCTTTATACGGTACAAAAATTTCCGTTATAAATTTTATTGAAATTTGCATTTCAAATCGTTGCAGAATATTAAACTTTTTTGAGAACGGTTGGATTACACTGAGAAACAAAAAATTGAAAAGTCGTTGAATTTATACATCGAGTTCTTTCTGAAAACTGTACAGTTTTGGAATAAAATACCAGAGATACAGAGAAGAAAAAGGAAAAACGAGGATAGAATGCAAGAAGACAGAAGAAGAGAATAATAATTATTCTTCTAAAAGTACCTATCTTCTAGTTAGAACAATTGGATTTTGAAACAACATTGTTTTAAGTAAATTTCTTTTTTTTTTCGATTTTTCAAAAAATACGTTATTTTTTCAAAATATCTCAAAAACTATTGGATTTATGAAAAAAAGTGTTGTGACCAAAAATTTAGCTTTGTTTAACTGAAAATTTTGCTTTTTTATGACTCACGTAGCTTATAAATTAAGCCAGATTAAAGCGTTTAAAATATTTATTTCACTACGTCTTTTTAGCTCTTTAGCATTAAAATTGTCTGAACAAAAGGGTCTAGAAAGATTGCAACTCTCATGATCTTATAGCTTATGAAATTCCCTACAAAATGATGTGAGAGTGAATGCAAAAAGCTTAAACGGAAGCCGAGTTATTGCTAAAAAACCAAATACATTTTTCTAGAGAGAATGTTTGAAAATTACGAAGCGTCTAAATTTTGATGTTTTTGGAGTATTTATTCTTTTATACAGGCAGTGTCTGCTTTGTATTTACATATCGGGCAACAAAACTCTCAATTTTGCTGATTGGGGATGGACAAAAGTGAATGGCACCTTGGTATCAAACAAAATAACGGATATTCCTGGACCAGAAGAACTACTTAAAATGATATTTTGCAATTGCAAAAAAGGATGTGGCTAATCTTGCGGTTCTTGCTCTGGTGATAGCTGTCAAAACTGTCCTCCTGTCGACCAAGAAGAAAAGGAAGTTGATGCAGAAGAAATAGATGATTTTGGAAGTTGTAGTTAAATTATTGATATATACCTTAAAAATCATATTAATTTTATACCTAATTTAATGTTGTAAATAAATATTTTTCATTATCATCAAAATGTGAAGTTTAAAAAGTTTAATTTCCCTAAAACATATATTTTTATGGGATACAAATTTTTTCATTTTCTTAACGAATTCCATTACTTCAAGCTTTCAAAAAGATTTTTTCCCTAATTTTTATGATAAGGGGTAGTTTTTAGGGGTTGAATCAAATTAAAAATGTGTATGTAAGTATCAGGTTTTATATTTAAAAAATATATATTTTTTATATTTAAGATCGAAAATAAAATGATTTCATAATCTCAGCCATTTTTTTAATAACCGTATGAGGTGTAGTTTTTAAGGGTAGTTACATAAAAAATATTGAACTATTACCTAGTTACATTGTAAAAAAAACAACAAAAATTTAACATGTTTAAACATATTGATGACTATAACTGCTTCCATTTATTAATTTTCAATTTTTTTTAAGTTTCATTCTCAGGGGTGGTTTTTGGTGGTTGCATTATTAAAAAAATTAAGTGTCAGATTTCTTGTTCTTGAAGGAAAGAAATGCTCCTATTACGATCCAAAATAAAAAAATTTCATGTTTCTTGGCCATATTTTTTAAATAATCTTTGTATGAGGGTTGTTTTTAAGGGTTGGTGAGCTGTAAAATATCAAAATATTAAAGTCATGATTCAAAACAATCAACATTTAACATATTTGAACATAATTATAGCCCATTACCGCTTTAATTCATTAGTTTTCAATTTATAGGAGTAAGGGGTAGTTTTCACTCCTTAAAAATAAAAAGCATACTTTGAGACCAAGTCAGGTTTGAAGAGGAGAGTAAAATGAACTAATTCCAAATTTCCAAGAAGATCGATAAAGGCAATTAGAATTGCGAGGTTTGGATCCATATTAAGCTTGAATGACTGTACTAATTGATTAATCTGAGGTTATTATATGTCTGTTTATTGGTATTTTTCCTTTATATCGGTATATGATATACGAAAACCCTCTTCAAACTAGCAAGGCCTTATTAGCATAACGAAGTTTGTAATATATACGAAATGTGCATTTCGCTTTCGAAGTTGTATATAATGTTACAAGCACTATGGATTTTCTTCCGCGGCATGGAAATTGATTAAATCACCAAGAGTTTCCTTCAAGCGGTCCTTGGGAAATATTTTACGACTCTATTAATGTCGGCGGCACGTTAATTTTCCATAATGAATATTTGAATATTCGAGAGATTAATTGAAGGGTTCGAGAAGTGGCTATCGTGCTAAATCTTTGTAGGTTATGAATCGATTCCAAGACGCAACAAAAGTTTTTTCCTTCTTTCGTTAGCTGGTTATAATCAAGTGGATTTCTAAATATCTGGTTCTTCTTCTTTTATTTATAATATTCTGAAAATTTTACAGCAGAGCAATATTACGATTTTGAAAAATACCCTAGGAAACGAAACCAAAAAAAAATATCTCTGTATCTCTTTAAAAATCGAAAAACGTCTGGCCGCTATTTTTAACTGAAATATAAGTGGGAAGTCGATAGAAAAGGCGTATTATCTCATGGATATCGAAATTTTTGATTTACGCAAAAACATTTATGCAAAATAAGAAGAGCGTGGCACTTGCGAAGTACCGACAAAAGTGAATACTTCTTATAAATTCGATTCAATGATTTTATATAATTTTAATTAAATATTTTTATTGTCTTTTTTATAATTTTCTTATATATACATGGCAATAATGAAAATTCACATTCTAATGTTTTGACAGTTCTCTTACGTCAAAAATTTTGACCTACGTAATATCGCTTTTGTAGTAAAAATACTATAGTTTGTTACCTTTTAGTTTTATTGCAGTTTTAAAGATTCTCCTAATATGACTAATAAAACCTATGATTAAAACTACTTGACCTCAAGACTATTATGTCAGTGAAAAATATGCCTTAAAACTATTTTTTTAGTTTTCTTTAAAGTTGCTTTCTTAAAAGCAATTAGTAGGCTATATTAAAACCAAACGCTCTTAACTGAATCAATGTGGTTATCGTAAAGACTAAACTATGCTTCTTGTTAGAAACAATAAAAATAAACTCATCCCCTCTTCTTTCATGTCCAAAATGGTCAGTCATTTGTTTTAGAGAAAACAGTGCTGTAGTGTGTTGTATAAAGTGGAAGTACATTTAGTATGGAAGAAATAAGTCGCAAGTACTTAAAATATAAACGAACTGGTCATTTTAAAAGAAAAATACAACACACACAGCATTACGAGGCCTTGATTTTAGGTTAGATTCACATTAAAACCGAGTGGCATTATTGACAGCAGGATTAAAACTCAACGGTTTTAATTCCAAGGCAACCTTGCTTTTATGTAGGATATATATGTTCTTGGAAAGGTATAAAATAAAACCATTTGATCTTAGCAATTCTCTGTCGATAGTCCAAATAGTTTTATTTGGATTTCGGCCATATTGCGTTCTGGAGATGCTGAAAGCCATGATAGGTTACAATATAAGGCTTACATAAAAATTATAAAGCGACTTGGAGACATAAATTCGATTTATTTTAACATTAAAACATTAAAATTGTAGCTAAAATTATTTTTCTTTCAAATTAATATTTTTCGGATTTTTTTTAATCGCCAAAAGTCAGAAATGTTAGGGCGCGTGAGTTATTTAGACCTATTTTTGTTAACATTATCAATAAAGTTGGGCGCGCAAGTGTTTTTCTACCTTGACAGTCCGAAATAATCAAGTACTTTTTATTATTTTATGGTTACAAATACGTATCTACCTATCATAACACATGTAAAAATTTGTTGGCCTATGTGGAGTATATGGGTTTAAAGAATCATTTAATATGGTAAATTGTCTTTAAAAGACTCCATTTAAAAAACCTTTTTAAGTCTGCTATAAAACTGCCTGCACTTAAAGTGTCTTTTAACATGGTTTTAAAAGCACCTTCACAGCAGCTTTAAAACCAGTTGCTTAAGAAAACAAAGTTTTAAGAAGGTTTTTATTTGTGGTTTTATTGACCTCTTTCAGAGTGGGCCCTTTTATGCTGAAAGCGGTTTTCTTGCAACCCTTAAGGTTTACTTAAAAACCAAATGGTTTTAATTTTAGTTTTATTCTACAGTTTTAAAGCATCCTTAAAAGACTTAATAAACCCGTTTGGTGCTACTTGGGATGTCTCGTCTTATTTCTTTTTTTGTTATTTTGTACTGACATGCATGTACTTTTTTCTTTGTTGATTTCTTCATCCTTTCAACGTAGCTTCGATATCAATATGTTAAAATTCTTATTTCTTGTAAAAATTCTTTGCATGTATTTATACCAATCTTATTATTAGATACTATTTTTGACATTATCTTGAAAGGCTTACTTAAATATTTCAAAAATATCAATTTTTCCCGCATAATCATCTTCTAGTCAAAGAGAGGGACCTTGGAAACGACGATCTATAAAGTATATCGATATCAAACTAAACACTAATACATAAAATAACCCGAGTTGATGTCTAACTCAATTCCTGTTCATCGACGTGGAAAATATACAAGAACTGAATTTAAAATAGAATAAATAGCGCGTAAAACGAACCTTAAACGACCGTTTTCCGCGGAAAAGATAGCTTCGCTAGATCGTTTACGGTCTCCGTGAAGCTACCGGGAATTTTCTGTAAATTCTCAGTTAAAATTGTACGAAGATACGAACTATTTTGCAAAAATAACTTTATTAGTTAAAAGTTTTCTTATTTGAACAAAAAATATTAAAGATCCTTTATAGAAGGTATATTTATTAAAAAGACTCGTTCGGGCTACATCACAGAGCTTTTTTGGATTGAAAATTCCATCATAAGTCGAGAGAAATTAGTAAGCATTAACATTTTGGTCTTACAGTTGGTTGTGTGACAGCATAGGATGCATGCTGAGTTGGGCACTAAATTTTGCCATTACACAGGATTTTGGCAAAGTGTAAGAAGTACTGTACACTGTAGGGTATATATCAGTGATGGGTAAAGTACGGCCGCGAAAGTATTTAATCCGGCCCGCCGGGTCTATCAACATGGACAGCATACATATAATAGTTATACATAACACAAAATGCATTTTTTCTATAATTCTGGCCCTCCTATAGAATTTCTTGAAATTTGTTGCTCTCCATTAAAAAAGTTTGCCCACCACTGGTATATTATACTCTGGGATAATTAGCAAAATACAAGGAAAAGTTATTTTCCTTGTATATATCCTATCAATCATAAAAACGGTATTGGAAAAAAAGCGTCAGGACATCGAAGATCCTTGCGACGACTCGCATGTAATGAATTTGGCACCGCTTCAATATTCTGTGGTGTGCGAGCAGTTCTGGCACTGCCACCTCTTTTCTTTGATATTGTACCACCACTTTCAAAGTTCCTAACCCAAGTCTTCATATCCATTTTAGACGGAACAGCGCGCGGGGTGGCAAATTGTAGTGTAAACGAAACGGTCGTTGTACACGCACAAAACTTTCACCATTTTTGTAATAAGCTTTCACATCAAATACGTGTTGTTCACCCGACTACGTCTCCATGTTAACTAAACTTCCCACTCTCTAGATTCACAACGTTTACGTCGCAAGCCCACGGCTCCTCTATTTTATCGTCAGCAGCGTTGTCAAATCGTACCGTTTCACTGAATCACCTTGTACTTTGGAAATGAGATACAGGCTGGTTGGTTTAATTGAAAGCGAATGAGGGAAGTAAGAACATGGGTGAACTTTTACAGAACATGGGTGAACATGGTCTCCAATTAATGTGAAGACTGTGCAATCATGTATGGAGAATCGGCAAATGGCCCAGTGATTGGTGTACCGTACTATTTACTCCCATTCATAAGAAAGGCGTAACCACAAAATGTAGTAACTACCGAACCAGTTCACTAATTTCACACCCAAGTAAAATTCTGTTGAGAATTATCAAGTGTCGCATGCAGACATACCTGGATAGACAAATACCACAAGAACAGGCAGGCTTCGTGAAGGGTAAAGGCACAAGGGAGCAAATTCTTAATATGCGACAACTCATTGAGAAAGCACGAGAATTCAAAATTCCGATGATCATCTGCTTTCTGGATTATCAGAAGGCATTTGACTGTGTAAACTGGACAGTTTTGTGGAAAGTTCTACATGAGATGGGGGTTCCTGATCATCTGTCAGCTCTGGTGAAAAGCCTATATGAGAACAGTGAAACCAGAAAAAGAATTGAAAACCATAAGTCCGATCCTTTTAAAACGGACTCAGTCCGTCAAGGATGTATTCTATCTCCAAGTCTTTTTAATTTCTATGGGGAATATATAATGAGAAAAGCACTCGACAAATGGAATGGCGGTATTTCTATCGCAGGAAAGAAGATCTCAAATCTCAGATATGCAGATGATACAACATTAATAACTGCATCCGAAGAAGAAATGTCCAGCCTGCTGCAGCTAGTGGAAGCCGAAAGCAATAGATGTGGTCTCAAGATCAATAAACAAAAAACAAAAATTATGATAGTAGATTATTCAAATTCACTTCAGACAACAGGAGCCTTGGACCAGTTTGAAGTGGTTAACGAGTTCAATTATCTAGGATCCTACATCAGTAATACAACAGGATCTTGTGAAACAGAAATACGTAGGAGAATAGGCATGGCCAAAAACGCTATGAGTCGATTATCGAAAATCTGGAAAGATCGCTCCTTGTCGAAGAACACCAAAATAAGATTAGTATGTGCCTTAATTTTTCCCATATTTAATTACGGATCCGAAACATTGACAATGAAATCGGACGACAGAGAAAGGATTGACACCTTTGAAATGTAGTGCCGGAGAAGAATGCTTCGGATCTCATGGACGACAAATCACTCAATCCTCCAAGAGCTTAATATTCAGACTCGACTTTCCTCTATTTGCTTCTCCACCGTCTTAAAATTTTTCGGCCATATTGCAAGAAGAAGTGATGATAATCTTGAGAGACTTATAATTTCTGGAAACGTTGAAGGGCGCAGAAGTAGAGGTCGCTCACCTACTCGATGGACGGATCAAGTACAGAAAGCCAGTGGAAAAACATTCTCTGAATCCATGAGGGAAGCTCAGGACAGAAGCCGATGGAAAGAGATAGTTGCTAGTATTATAGGGAATCACGACACTCAACAATGAGAAAACGACTGAGGAGGAAGAGGGGAGTAATCTGTGATCGAAAAATCGGTGACGGGTTGAAAGTAAATATGTGCAAGAGTGTGGTGATGCCTGCGTTGGTGTACGGTGGTAAAGTGTGGCCTGTAAAGAGGGTTAAGGAAAATAAGATGGAGTTAACTGAAATGAAAATTTTACAGTGGATGCTGGGTAAGACTAGAAGGGGCAGGATTAGGAACAACGTGGTTAGGAAAAGAGCCGGTATGACTACAATCCCAAAAAAATTCAAGAACAAAGACTGCAATGGTTTGTCAAGTCAGACGTAGAAATGGGAGCTATGTAGGATGAAG
The DNA here is from genome assembly GCF_917563875.1 of Diabrotica virgifera virgifera. NCBI lineage: Eukaryota > Metazoa > Arthropoda > Insecta > Coleoptera > Chrysomelidae > Diabrotica > Diabrotica virgifera. The sequence goes on from NC_065447.1 coordinate 15,161,196, forward strand.
TATAGAGCTATTAGAAGTTGAGGGAAAGAGAAGTAGAGAAAAACCGACGAGAAGATGGACTGTGTGGAAGAACACTTTTGAGGAAGCAAGGTTTAAATAAATACGATGGAGAGGAATGAGTGGTAAAAAAAGGGGAAGAAACGGCGACCCCTGAAATGGGAAAAGCGGAGGAAGTAGAAAAAAAAAACGGTAAAGAACAAGGAAGGACGGTGTTGTAGCAATGTATGTACTATGTACCAACTTTAAGGCTATGAAACACCATAAAAATATGGAAGATGGTAAGTGATAGACGAATATGTACGTAGAGAGATCAAAATACCTAAAAATGTGTTTGAATGTTTAGAGAGTTTAAAATGATCAATCTTATAATCAAACTGATGTTTCAGAGAAACACGTCAAGATAATCGTCGTCAAACGTAAAACTTGTGTTACGTTTTATGTTATATTACTGAGTATAAATTCTTATCATGTATATACACGCCAATGCCATCAATAAATCTAGAAATATAAAGTACTTCCTTTTTGCGGATAACCTCTCATTCTCAAAACCGGTATTATGCATATTAAAACAGTTTTATGACATCCTCTGCATAGGTTTTGCATACGTAGTGATGTTTAGAGTTGTAACACGAGAAATGATTTTTCATAATCTTTTTATTGCAGTACACACAATATTTTATAATACAAAACAAATATTATACAGCCATAAACTCTTCAAAGGATACGGAACGCTTATAAAATGACGAAACATGTCTCAGCTCTGTCATTACACACGGAGATTTAATTAACCCCCCTCGCATCCTCTACAAACATAATCTCACCTCATATATCAACAAAGCATTGTCTTTTATTGTCCTTCGGCAGCCCTTTTTCTTCTGGATGGAGTCGAAGAGACAGTCCGATTCCGGTACTCGAGACACGTTCCAACGGGTTTATGTTATCAACGAATCTTTTCAATTACTAGCACTTGCCGCAATCCACACATCGTTCTATTCGTTCCGGGTCCAGACTCCAAATTCGGGAAATCGGAAAGGTAACTCTATATTCTTCAAATTATAGCTCCAAATAGGGATTTTATTTTACCGCTTTTTCGAACAGCATTTTAGAGTTTGTCTAGGTAAATATTTGGTCTATTTTATGTTTTGATATCGGTTCGAAAGATGTAGAGATAGTCTAGTAGCAACATAGGGGGTCCCGTGGGCACTTTCAGGTCGCCGCGATTTGATGGTGGTATTATAGGTTTTTTGGGTCGCTGAATCCAATGGAAGTGGTCTGGAAGCCCAAATGTGGTGCGTTTAATTGTTATTAACAAATTATGGTAAAATTAGGTGTTTTTCAGGAATTATTAGAAGCCCTGTAAATAAATTGATAGTGTTAAGATCTTCTCTGGTGTATTTTTAGTCGCTGAATCGAATGCTACTAGTCGAGATTACTCAAAATATGTTCTTATTTTGTTAATAACAAAATAATTGTTTATTCGCTGAAAAGCTCGAAGCTACAGCAAGTTTGTAGTCTTTTTCATAGTATTTTTATACGCTAAATCGATTGCCACTAGTCGTGATAGCTTAAACCACGTTCCGACTTTGTTATTAATAAATTATTGCAAAAATAACGGTTTATAGTATTTACGTTCACTCACGATTTTTGCTCTAGATTTTAAAAAACCACTTGTATTGACATGAAATTTGGCATACACGTGGCTAACATGTCAAACAAAACAAGTGATATTGTGCCGATGTCTGCTTTTACCCTGGGGGTAAGTTTCGCCCCTTTTCGGGGGTGAAAAAACAAACCTTTAAAATAAGACCGGAAGTGGATAAACTGTTTAATTCTAAGCAACTTTTGTTGTATACAGTTTTTTCACAAGTCAATACTTTTCGAGTTATTTTTGTTTTTTTGTTGCAAAACAATATAATCTAGAGGTAGATAACCTGTACAATTAGGGGTGAGAGGGTATGGTTTGCAAATTTTCGATTTTTATTTATTATTCTAAATGAAAGTATATACTGTTATGATCTGCTTTCTCTTACTTTTATAATAATTAGTATTTATTTAATTAATTAGTCAATTGTCGCAAATCATACATAAAAATTAAGAAAAATCTCAGGGTGACTTTTTATCATACAAAAAAAAATAACTAAATTATCTTAGGTTATACTTATCCTTTCTCGTGGTTTCAGTATCTCTTAGTTGATCCTTATCGGGATAAAATAGGAAAAGGAAATAAATAGAAATACCATAAATAAGCACATACAAATATCTTTTATTATCAAAAGCAATATTCTGAAAATTTATCAATTAAATCCTGTGGGCATAACTGTCACAATGAAACTCTTACCACATAAATTAATTTTAAATCAACAAATATTTATCGGTTTGTTCTTGATAACATTGATAAAACAAACTAAACAAACACATTTAGGTATTCGCAAAACTACTTATACTTCCTATTAAATTTATGAAATATTTGAATCTTAGCTCATATGCTTTTACTCAAAAAAAATTAACTTCTGAACATAAAGAAAATCTATCACATAAATTATTGACTGACCTTTTGATTCACACACAATGATGTCTCCTCTTGACCCAAACAGCTCTTCCTTGTTGATTATGTTAGGCTACCCATCAAAGCCCTCTCCGTTCTCAGCATCAATCCAGCAGCATACCAGCAACTAATTTTCCAAAACACGAGCCAGGCCTCTTTTAACCAGTACTCGTTAAAAAAACTTCAAAATTCTCTCCTCTCTTTCTCACAATAATATTCTCTCCCTTGGACTTCACAGAGGTATTTCTTCTCAATTTGATCTGTCTCTCGTTCCACTTTTCAGCTACACTCTTCACTATCTAACAACCACTGGAACTTGCTTCTGAACTGTTCACCAAAACTTTGACTGCTCTTCTCCGATGCCGGTCACATCATCATCTCCTTTTCCAAACTATCTGAACATTCAACCTTCTCTCATCCCCATTCCAAATTGCTAAGCCAATCAGAAACATTTCTCTCTCCCCATTCCTCTTTTTTCATTCGAAAAACCCATGCATCCTTCCAAACAAATACTTCTACTCATGATAATTACTTTTCGGGAATTCTACAAATTTACTTGGGGCTTAAACAAAGAGACTTAAAATTCCAACTTTCTCTACCTTACTTTTCTAAATATAATAATTACCTGTGGCTTTTGGCCTTGCACGTAACAAAGCAACCGTTTCACATCAATTTATTTACTAATGTCTTTAATTCTTCAGGGAAAAACTCATTAAGGATAAACCCACTGCTTAAAAGCTACCTTCTAATAAATAGTTACAAATCAATATACAGGGTGTATCAAATTTATGTGCCCGCGTTATATTAAAAAAATAAAAATTTTATTCTCTTTGATTAACAAAATGATACACAATAATACCTATAAGAATACTCTTTGAAATTTTCAGATTAATCGGAGCAATTTTACAGAAAAGACAGCAAGTTGATTATCCATACTTTCGATTAGCCTTATAGCCTTGCAGCAGCTTCGCTCCAGAGCGTCTGAGCGTAGTGAGAAACATTCAACAGCTGTTCCTCCTCTGGTTTGTGAATTACTCCGCGATTCAAAAACATATTCCTGTATCCATCACTTTACGATTTGACAGACAAAAAGCAATTGAAAATAAAAGGTGTCAAAGCTTTGAACGCGTATTTCTCAAAACTGTTCTTTTCAAAGACGGTAGACACTTTAAATGAAAAACTACTTCACCGACCCACCTGAAATTTCGCATAAATTTGCTTTCATGCTGATTTTCACACTATTTTTACAAGCAATTTCGTTATGTTGATTTCCGAGTGATACCAAAATATCAAAAATCGTTAAAACTAAAAAAACTCGACAGCGTTACCTCGAGAAACTCATAAGTTAATAAAACCTTTTAAATTTTTTGTCTTAACATATAGTCGGAGAGATAGAAGCGGATTTTGCTCGTGTGATAAGTAATATGGAAAACTATACGGGGATATGTTGAATTAGTTGTGTACATGACTTTCCCCAACGGGCGGAAACCAGAGTGGGGGACGAGGGTACTTATAAGGGGTCAAGTCGCGGTTTTTATTATTTTTTTGAGATGGTGATCGAGATAGTGAACCAAAATTTGGGAATAAGTAGGCCATGACGTAACTAAGTAAAATTTTCAAGGGGCGGACCGCTGCGTGGCCGACAATGCGGTGGGGGCAAGGGTGAATATAAAAATTATAAGGGATTTTTGTGACGTTCGTGATCGAGATAGTGAACCAAAATTTAGGAGTAAGTAGATCATGACATGGCCAAAGAATCCTGGCTCGAGAATTCATGTAAAGAAATAGAAGACCTCCAAAAAAAAGCATGACAGTTTCAACCTCCACAAGAAACTTAAATATACCTCCGGAATTCGAAAACAGAAAAATGCTCACGTACTTCAAACCGCAGACGGAAAAATTTGTGATCACGAACAACAGTGCAAAGAATGGGAGAGACACATCAGTGACCTTTTTGACGATGCTTCTCGAGAAAATGCTCCAAATACTACCTGTGACAACCAATTAGACAGAGGTCCCAGTATACTGAAGTCAGAAGTCATAAAAGCAATACAACAAGCCAAAAACAATAAAGCACCTGGACCAGATCAAATCCCTGTTGAGCTACTTAAACTTTTGGATGAGGAAAACATTACCTACTTGACTACTTTCTTTAACAAAATTTACAACGAAGGAAAATTACCACATGATTGGTTGGAGTCACTGTTTATAAGATTACCAAAGAAAAGCAGGCCCACCAAATGCAGCGATTTTAGACTAATCAGTTTGATGAGTCACACACTTAAGATACTTTTACGTATTATACAAAACCGAGTATTCCTTTTGTGCGAAACTAGAATGGGTAATAAGCAATTTGGATTTAGAAATGGTCTAGGAACTAGAGAAGCACTATTTTGTATGCGCGTTCTATTACAAAAAAGTTGTGAATTCCGAAAGAACGTTTATGTTTGTTTCATCGACTTCGAGAAGGCATTCGACCGAGTACAACATGATACACTTTTCGATTGCCTGCAAGCAGCAGGACTTGACCACTACGATATAAGACTGCTGAAATACTTATATTACAATCAAGTAGCCTCTATTCAAATTGGAGACAGTCGTACTGAAAAACTGCCGATAAAACGTGGAGTACGACAAGGTTGTGTTTTATCACCCACCCTTTTTAATCTGTACTCTGAAGAAATCTTTAGGGAGGCATTGGATGACAGACAAGAGGGAGTAAGGCTAGGCGGAGAAGTAATCAACAATATTAGATACGCTGACGATACAGCCATTCTTGCTGAAAATTTACAAGATCTTCAGACACTACTAAATCTAGTCAGTGAAGCAAGCTATCGGAGAGGCCTTAAAATCAACATTTCAAAAACAAAGTGGATGGCAGTTGGAAAGATTAATATAGATCAAGGTCAGCTTTCTCTTGATGGAGAGGAGTTAGAACGGGTAAATCATTTCAAGTACCTTGGCAGCTGGTTAAATGTAAATTGTGACTCTGATGAAGAGATAATAACTAGGATCGAAATATCACGGAAGGCTTTTATGACCTGGAAACCAGTTTTATGTAATAGAAACCTGTCAATGAATATTCGAAAGAAGGTGCTGAAATGTTATGTGTGGTCTATCCTATTGTATGGTTGTGAGACATGGACGTTAAAAACCACAATGCTAAACAAAATAGAAGCATTCGAATTGTGGTGCTATCGACGAATCCTAAAGATATCGTGGGTTTCGCACACTTCCAATGAAGATGTTCTTCAAATGATGAATTCGGAACGTCTGCTCATAAGCATCATAAAGAGGAGAAAAACAGAATACTTCGGCCATATAATTAGAGGACCTAAATACCATCTGCTTCGCCTTATAATACAAGGAAAAGTGGAGGGAAAGAGATGGATTGGTCGAAAGAAGCTTTCATGGCTGCGTAATATTAGACAATGGTGTGGCTGCACAGTAGAAGAATTATTTCGCGCAGCAGCCGATAGAGAGAGATTTCAGGAAATTGTAAACATGATGACGGCCAACGTCTGAATACAGACACGGCACCTAAAGAAGAAGATCATGACATAGCTAAGCAAAATCTCCAGGGGCGGAAACCAGAGTTGGGGACGAGGGTAGTTTTAAGGGGTTTAAAGTCGCAGTTTTTACTATTTTTTTGTGACGCTGCACAACATTTCTACATGATCTACTTACAGTGGTGTTAAAGTCCTGCAACACCTAAGCGCCTTGTAGTTTTTGAGGTTTAACACAAGTTTTTTGTATATTTTCGCTAATTCATTAAGTTTGTTCTTTAGAAATATTTTGGATATTTTTAAATATTTTGAATATTTTTATTAGGTTGAAAACTTTGACTTTCATAAAACAGTTTTAGAATATGCAGTATATACAGTACCTAGTGTGTATTTCAGGGTAAGTAATCTTGCATTGTTCAAGATAAATTAATACCCCCTCCCCATCAAAAGTGGTCGAAAAGTAAAAATATTGTATTGCTCATACAGCTACCTAAGTACCTATACGTAAATCTGCACCTATTTCTTATCTCCGTATAAACAGGTACTAAAAAATTTGATTACGAGGCAAAAGAAATGTTCTCTCGCAAACGGAAGACGAATATCTTATTTATGACTTGAATCACAGAAAGCAAACACATCAAAAATGATGTAGTTTCCAGTTATTATACAGATACAGACTTCGTGAGCTCTTTAAAAATATATCAGTTTTTATCCGCTCTGATAAAATCTGTCCCGAATCTCGGCTTGAGCCCTCTGTGGCAATGTTTGCATTGCTTCGACAAGATACGAGTAGGTACACACTAAATATAAATATAAGTGTGTACTTAAGATAGAGATGTTGCTGGTCGAATCATGTCAGTGATTCGAAACTCCCAAATAAATTTATAGTCCAGAGAAATCAGATTTTTCTCGTGACACATCCCCCTCCAGGTCGAAACCAAATTTTTTTAGTAATATGGACATCTATAATAATAACCTACATGTTTCCTATAGCCGATTTTGATGATATATATAGTTATAAACAAATGAAGATAAAAAACGGAAAATTTTCGCTTTTTTCGTCTATTACCAAAAAGATAAGCATTTTAAACAAATTTGAGAGTAAGAAACTCATAAAACGTATAAAAAACTTCAATATGGCGTTTGCTAAAAATATGTCTATCATTATTGGTTGCTTAGAAAATTGCAAAATAAATCATAAATTTTGAGTTTTTATAAATATTAGCAACCAATAAGGATGGACATATTCAGCGAACGCCATATTGAAGTTTTTTTTATACGATTTATGAGTTTCTTACTCTCAAACTTGTTTAAAATGCTTAACTTTTTGGTAATAGACGAAAGAAGCGAAAATTTACCGTTTTTTGATCTTCATTTTTTTATAACTATGTATATTATCAAAATCGGCTGCAGGAAACTATAGGTTATCATTATAGATGCTCATACTACTCAAAAAATTTGGTTTCGGCCTGGAGGGGGTTGTGTCACCAACAGGATATTTTTTTCCTTATTTCTGTGAACTTAGGGATGGCGGTTTTTGACAAAACACCGGTTTTCGGTTATACCGGTTTTTTTGCTTACGGTTTAACCTGGTGGTTATAACCGGCCAAAAAAACCGGTTTTTGGAAAAACTGGTTTTCGGTTTTTTTAATCCAATAAGTTACAAAGTTACATTTACAATACACTTTAGTTTGCGATACTCCATTCGACTCAATATCAATATGATCAAAATTAGTACTATCGAAAGAACATGTATTACTTTTAACACGTTTGTATATTTGTAGAATAGGTACATTTTAACTCATTTAATACTTCCTGTATGAGTGTATCGTTTTGAAAACGTAGCGAAATTCTTGGAGATTCGTATTCGTAATCAGTCATTCGATATTCATAGTCAGAGCATTATTTTTGGTAATCAGAAAAAGTCATTCGCCCACTTTCAATGTCAAGAGTTAAGTGTGAAAAATAGATGATGTTTGCGTCTAATTCAACCAGATCACTTCTTATGTAAATATTATGATTACAAATACCTTTTCAAGGAAATATTATAATAAAACTTACTAATTGTTTCTGGCTGATGTGAGAATGCACTTTCAGTTTGCTTCTGTATTTTATAAAATAAAATAAAATTTGAATTATGGTTTTGTTTGGAATAATTACTTGAGAATAATAATTATGATTGGGATCCAAAACAATACCTAACCTAATCCTAATCACCGTAAAAACCTAATAACCGGTTTTTACTTTAAAAAGAAAAAACCGGTTATAAACGGGACAAAAAACAACCGGTAAAACCGGTTATTGCGAAGTAAAAAAACCGGTAGGTTTTTCCCATCCCTACTGTGAACTACAGTGTGGGTTTCGCAAAGAAAAGTCAACTATCCATCAAATATTCCTTCTAAGGCACGCTTTGGAAGAAACATATGAGTATGAAATAGATACCTACTCACCATTTGTTTATGGATTTTAGATTTACCTATGACACTGTAGACAGAAACGCAATATACAAAGCCATGGTCGAGAGATTTTAGAGAACGGCCAATTTGACTAATCGAATTACAATCAGAGCAACGTAAATAATAAACCATATTAATTTGTTTCTGTACCGAGGACTTTTAATCTGGGAAAATAAGTTCCAAACAGTTACTATCTTTGAATTTTTGATAGCAATTTTAACCGGCCAATAATTAAACCTCAATCAACTCGTCTGTAATTTACATGAAATAAGTAAAGGGAGAAGTGCGAGTATTTGGCAGAGTAAAAGGAGTCTCAAGTGGCCTTCCTTCCAATCTGTACATCGCAACAGATACGTAGTGATTATGAATGTTGCGGTCCTTTCAGGGATCGTATTGCTCTTTTCACGGTCTCTCCATATAATATACCTATCCCGGGTTGCACGTACCGCATTGATTAAGTGTAAACCGCATTGATATCCTAGTGTAAAAGTACGAAATTAATATACTTTTTTTACTAATTGTACTAATTGTTTTGAAAATTTTCATGAGCATTTATTATAAAAAGAAGTACATGTAAAACCATTTTTATAAAAAAAATATTGAAAATTAAACGATTTATGCGCCATCTACTGGCACCGTCAAAATAAAAACATAGCTGCACTGCTGCAGTGATTGAGACTAATAAAGATCCTGAAATATAAAATTTCAACGGTATTGTACCTCGGAACCATACAACACTATGTCCATTTTTATAACTTTACAGGAGAGCCGTTTTAAATTGTTTTTTAACATAGGGGCAAATGGACTTGATGTTCTTTTAAAGGTCACCATCTCCATTAGCAGTTGGTTTAGGATCTAGTGCTCTATTCCTCTAAATAAAATCAAAAAAGTTGATTATTAGTGTGTAAAAGTGTAAAAATGTCATAATTGAAAAAAATGGACATAGTGTTGTATGGTTCCGAGGTACATATTGAAATATAAGTTTTTTTCTAGACCATCAACTAGAGGTTTTTGATCGGATAAAAAATGTCAATTTGACGGTTTTTGAAACTGAAAATGTTTTAGCTAATTAAAAAAAAATTTCAACACTTCCGTCATTTTTCCAAATTTTAATATTTTTCAAAAATTCTAGTTGATGGTATAGGAAATAACTTATATTTCAATATTCACTGAAATTTTATGTTTCAGGATCTCTATTAGCCCCAATCACTGCAGCAGTGGAGCCATGTTGTAGATGACGCATAAATCGTTTAACTTTCAATATTTTTTATGAACATTGTTTTATATGTACATACTTCTTTTTATAATAAATGCTCATGCAAATTTTCAAAACAATTGGTACAGTACTTTTTATTTCAGAAATTCCAAAAAAAAGTATATGAATTTCATACTTTTACACTAGGATAGCCCCTTAAGTTGTCCAGTTAAACCACACATTATAAGAAAGTTAATATTTTATGCTTTATTCAAGTCTAAAAAAGGTATATAAAATCATTCTTCGATTTCGTTTTGACCTATGACAATCTTCGACTACTTTTTCTTTTAAATCTCTAAGCTTAGTTTTCAGAATTCACTATTATAATGCTTTCAGGTACGTTTTTATTTCTCTTTCTATCATATTTTAATACTGACAAGACAATCCTAAGATGTGAAAAATTAAAGTATTTCGTAAGCTAAGTTTGCTGCTTCAAGATATTATGAAATCTTTTTTATTTTGTTAACTACATATATATCTAGAGTGCTATGTATTAAGAGTATAAGTAAAAAATGAAAATTTTTTATTACGACTTCTCAAAGTCTTTTTTACCACTGATGAAATAACTATTACAACTAAATATCAAAATGGTGACGAAATATGGTTAATAAATTAGTAATTAACTATTTTACTTTGGTAATACCTTATTAATTATATAATTCAAAATATAGAAGAATCCCGAAATAGTTATTCATGAAACAGTTCGTGAAGTATGCTTTTTGCGAACGCACGAGATGTTTAGAGCACGAGCGACAAAGGAGCGAGTGCTATACATCGCGTAAGTTCGCAAAAAGTACTTCACGCACAGTTTCATACAATATTTTATCTACGATGAACAAATAATAAAACTGCAACTCTTCGTCACTGAAATTTATTTTTATTCTACAATTTTTAGAACTTTGACATTTAAAAATTCTAACTTCTTTCAAACCACAAAACTGTCAAAACTTTTCTCGTAATTTATTGCTCATTATGTCATCACCATGACAACGCGAAAGTTAAGGATATTTGATTATAAAATTATGCCCCCTCCTAAGGCAAATTCCTAGATCCGCCACTGGACATAAAGGTGCTTATACTCAACCCCCTGGCTTCTAGACTATGTTCTGTAAATAATTAATAAATTATAAATAAATTAACAAAGTGGATATTTAACGCTTTTTTTCTATAAACTCAACAAGGAAATAATAGTTTAATAATACAGAACTTTTAGTGTCTTTTAACAAGCGCAAATTATCACCTTTATCCTTTGTAATTGATAGTAATCCTCATAAAAGACTCCGCTAATCAACGTACAATGTTAACGAACTCCTCACGTACACGGTAGACAATGTATGCCAACTGAACCACCGTTAACAATAAGTAAACAAATTACATCAAGTTACATTGTTAGATTCCTTCAAATACAAACTTTACAAATAATCGAAGGCGGCCAGCTTTATTTGCGTTTTACTTATGCTTTTTCTCATGATCATCTTTCAGTGCGTCACAGTTTTTCGATTTCTTTCTAACGCATTAAATTGTATGTGACAGAAAAAAAGGCACGTCCGTGATTACAGATATTTATAACATTTATTCTAGTTGTCAATAGATGCCGCCATAATCGAAAATAAAATAATTTGCGAATTATATAATATATCTACTAATATAATCTGAACAATTTATAAGACTATACAAATCAAAGAAAATACCATTTTATAAATGCAATAAACACAACTGATTTGTTTTTTTGCCAAATTGCAAAAAAAATGTGACAACTGTCAGATTTAACTAAAATGTCATGTCACTAAAATGTATATTATCACGGACTTACCTTTTTTTTCTATCATTTGTGACGCAGTGAAAAATGCTCATGAAAAGAAGCATACCAACTGACAACCTATAATGCCATTATTATAGGTGCTGATTGTTATATATGTTACAGTTCAAGTTGACTATTCAGTTGGAGTTGACTTTTCCTAGTTCGAGTCGACTCAAACGGCTGGTTTTAGTAAAAGTTGATTATAAATATAAAATGAAGTCTTTATAACGAATCCACAATCACAAAAGAGGTCTTTTGTGATTTTTAATAATGACAAAAATTTCTTCAGGATTTTGTAGGGGGGCTTTAAATTTTGATTAGATGACTTTCTGACTTTCATAATAATAGTTTTTAATCGAGTTATTAAGCCTTAAAAATGGTCATTTCGCATTTTTCAAATTTTAAATCGCGTATAACTCGAAAACTATCAATTTTAGAGAAAAATCACAAGAGACCTTTTTTGCTCCGAATGACCAAAATAATCTAAAAAAATTTGTCCGGAGTGAAATATTTAGTTATTTATAAAACAGTTCGTGAAGTATGCTTTTTCCGCACGCACGCGATGTTTAGAGCACGAGCGGGCCGAGTGCTATACATCGCCTAAGTGCGCAAAAAGTACTTCACGCACAGTTTCATACAATATTTTATCTACCAAAAAACAAATAAAAAAATTGCAACTCTTCGTCACTGGAATACATTCCTATTTTTTAATTTTTTAGAACTTTGACATTTAAAAATTCAAACTTCTGTCAAACCACAAAACTGTCAAAACTTTTTTTGTAATTTATTGCTCACATGTCATCAGCATGACAAGGCGAAAGTTAAGGATATTTGATTATATGAAAGTGTGCTAAAAACATTGCGAAAAAGTAAATCCCATTTAAAATACATTATTACTTCAGGCACACTTTAAACCCTTTATGTACTGCTATCTATGTATATTTACAATTTTTACACAATAAAAACTTATACATAATATGAGGTAGAGTAGATAAGAATTATTTTTGTGAATTTGGTTAACAAAAATTTGTTAAACAATTTTTCGACCGAGGTACCGCGTGACACCCTGTGTATTTGTCATAAGGATTGTTATACGGATGTATTTCTTTGAGTAAGTTTGTGCAAAAAATCGAATCAGAATAATTTACCTAACGGGGGCGACGTTACAGACTATACTAATAAGTAGTTGAAACGGTCAAAACAAAGAAACGCACACTCATCAAAAATGCACGTGAGATTATACTCGTATAAATTGTATAATCTACTTTTACTAACAAGGTTTAGGAAGAGTCAACTTCAACTAGTAAAAGTTGATTTAAATTTTTCAAATCAATTTTTACTGCTCGTTTCAGTTGGAGTTGACTCGAACTAGGAAAAGTCAACTCTAACTGAGAATCAACTTGAACTGTAACATATATATTATGACGAAATAAGTTCTAACTCATCTAACTAATAGATAAGCAAACTTATCATTCGAAGCGTCAAAAAAGGAAGAGGATACAGAATGGGAAACAAGAAGTAAAAATACTCTGTTACGCAGACGACGCAATACTGATTGCCCAAGATGAAAAATAGTCTGCAAATATTAATTCACAAATTTAACAAAAGAATTCAATATGACAATTTCATATCAGAAAACTAAACCAATAGTAATCAGTAAAGAACCAACCAGATATAAAATAGAAATTGATGGCATAAGTATTGAACACGTAATGGAAATAAAATAGCTTGGAATTACACTGTTCAGCTACGGAGACCTGGACAAAGAATTGAGAAATCAAGTACAAAAAGCAAATAGACTGGCGGATGACTTAATAACACTATATGGCGAAATCGACATATTAACACTAAGATGAAGTCAACTACAGTGGAACCTCGATAACTCGGATTAATCGGGACCGCGGCCGATCCGGGTTATCGAAAATCCGGGTTAGCCGGAGAGCATTGTAAAAATTAATAAAATACGGTATACTTATAGATAAAGTCCGTTATAATTTAAATAACATGAAATATATATGCACAGTACACATCTAACTTACCTATTATAGTTGTATATTGTATAGAATATGTAGTATAGACAGTATAGATAGAGTATTGTTCATTTCTAGGTAAAAAAATCTCAGTCAGTTTCGGTTGTGTCAATTTCGTCTGCCATCGGAACGATGTTATGTTATTTAAGAACAGTGGCTCTTTCATTGTTTAAAGTTTAAAAGACCATTTTTCTAAAAATAATTTTTTAAAAGACAGTTGAAAATAAATAAAGGAATAAAAGGTGCCTGTTGTTTGCGATAGCCCGAGATAATGGATAATGAACGTCGCTCTGCCGCCGCCGTGTGCCATGAGTCATTTTTACCGTATAGTTCAAATTACACAAATACCCATTATCTCTCAAATATTATATTATGGTCGAAGTCAAGTTTTATCAATGAAACTCGATATTTTTAAGACATTCCAGAAGCGGCTACAGATAAAATGTTTTAACATAATACATACATTTTTATTGTTGAAATGTTTGTCTGATGAAAATCGGTCCGGGTTAGCCGGACTTCCGGGTTATCGGGGGCCGACTTATCGAGGTTCCACTGTATTTATAAAGTCAGTGTAAGACCAATAATGACATATGCATCAGAAACAGGACCCGATACAACACAAAGACTACTAGAAACGACAGAAATGAGAGTACTGAGAAGAATTACATGAAACACGCTGAGAGATCGAAAGAGTAGTAGACATTAGAAGAAAACGTACGGTGTATAAACGAATGGACACTAAATAGAAAAAATGAATGGAATAACCACATAAGTAGAATGGGGGAGACACATGTGGTCAAAATAGCAAGAGATAAATCACCAATTGGTAGAAGAAGTATAGGCCGACCGCGTAAAAGATGGAGTGACAACCTTCCATAGAGTTATCAATCTGCCAATGCACAAGCAGAATTGCTTATAAAGGGAAAGAAAAAGAAGAAGTAACTACCTTTATGATGTAGGCTTTAGGCATTAGGGTATTCTCTGTGTGTTGAACGGATAATAACTAACCAGGGATAGATGCGCTGAACGTACGTTTTTGCGAGTTGAGCGAAATCGACGAATCCCGATCCCATCCAACGGCTATGTGCGTTGAACGTAGTCATCATTATGTTCATTTCCATCCGGCGTGCTGAGACAAATACTTCCTTTTTTTATACATTTATTTCGCGTTGAGAAATAAATGCGAATCCTAATTAATTCCCTCGATTGTAAGTTATTATTCATAGGTATATCGAATATCGTCATAGTAACCTGAGGCTAACGAAAGCCCTATATGTAGAATATACATAAATTATTGCTGATTATCTTTTCTTTTGTATGTTTGATTCAAAAGAAATGTATTAACAAAAACGAGTCTTGCGTCTGACTGAATTTACTATCCGAGAATCCGAGGTTGTCACAGTGGCACAAAGTGTGTAATCGTCGTAATTACACACTTTGACACACTATTTTTTCACTTCCTTGGTTCATTCAAGTATGTACAGAATTTATCAGTCTTTCAACTGATACATATTAATTACATTGTTACATTCCTTCAAATACAAACTTTACAAAACAAATCGAAGGCGGCTAACTATAACATTTGCGTGGCTTTACTTACCAACCAACAACCTATAATGCCATTATATAATCCATAGCTCATTTTAAATTCATGGCGGAAAATGAGGCCAGCTATTGGATATGTAATGCAGAAATTATTTATGAGATTAAGCGTGAGGATTTCGTATTATTAAACGTGAGGTGTATTTGAGTGGTAGTCAATAGCATAGTGGTTTGGAAAAACAGGTGAATTATAGAAAAAGGAAGCTTTTCGATCTATTGAAAATTGGTAGAAGCGAGAACTTGATGTTTTTGATGATATATTGACGTTTTTCATTCTAGCGTATTCTAGATAGCACACTTTGACTATCTATTAGCCCAGTAAAATGAGCAAAATACGATATTTTTAACAGTCACTGTAACTATTTATCTATAATTTACTCTACACATATTGAACGAAGATATGTGCAGAAAAATAGAAGCGAAAGACTAAGTTTTCAATCTAATGACATATAAAACAACATAATGTTACTCTACATCCCACCATACTGAAAACAATGAGAACCTTCTCTGGTTACACCTCCGAGGCTTCTACAATTTGCACGCCATACGGATGCTGAGACTAAGGAAGATGAGGGAATTTTACAATTTATAATTCACGTCCCATCTGCTCAGCGCGGTAAAGTTCCAACGAGAATGGTCCCCTTCATACTCCAATAAGAGTAAACAGGTAAATCAAAAATGGATAACCATTTTCAATTTCGTTGCAGAACGAAAATACAGCCGCATCATATTCTAGTACAATCAGAGAGTGCAGCAAGCACCTCTACCGGTTTCGAAACTTATTAGTCTCTCATTAGGAGGCACATGCTGCTCTCTCCTGATGAGAGACTAATACGTTGCTGCACGCTGAGGTTTGTTTTGGTTGGATCAGAGAGAGAGCAGCATATGTGCCTCCTGATGAGAGACTAATAAGTTTCGAAACCGGTAGAGGTGCTTGTTGCACTCTCTGATTGGACTATGGTGTGGCTGTATTTTCGTTTTGCAACAAAACTGAAAATGGTTATTTATTTTTGATTAACATTATGTTGTTTTATATGCTATTAGATTGAAAACTTAGTCTTTTGCTAGCAGCTGCCGCTAGGGCATCTATGCCATTTCGTTGCAATCCGTGACTGCACGCTGAGGTTTGTTTTGGTTGGATCAGAGAGAGAGAGAGAGAGAGAGCAGCATATGTGCCTCGTGATGAGAGACTAATAAGTTTCGAAACCGGTAGAGGTGCTTGTTGCACTCTCTGATTGTACTAGAATATGATGCGGCTGTATTTTCGTTTTGCATCGAAATTGAAAATGGTTATTTATTTTTGATTAACATTATGTTGTTTTATATGCTATTAGATTGAAAACTTAGTCTTTTGCTAGCAGCTGCCGCTAGGGCATCTATGCCATTTCGTTGCAATCCGTAACTGCACGCTGAGGTTTGTTTTGGTTGGATCAGAGAGAGAGCAGCATATGTGCCTCCTGATGAGAGACTAATAAGTTTCGAAACCGGTAGAGGTACTTGTTGCACTCTCTGATTGTACTACAATATGATGCGGCTGTATTTTCGTTTTGCATCGAAATTGAAAATGGTTATTTATTTTTGATTAACATTATGTTGTTTTATAATCTATTAGATTGAAAACTTAGTCTTTTGCTAGCAGCTGCCGCTAGGGCATCTATGCCATTTCGTTCGTTGCAATCCGTGACTGCACGCTGGGGTTTGTTTTGGTTGGATCAGAGAGAGTAGCATATGTGCCTCCTGATGAGAGACTAATAAGTTTCGAAACTAGTAGAGGTGCTTGTTGCACTCTCTGATTGGACTATGGTGTGGCTGTATTTTCGTTTTGCAACAAAACTGAAAATGGTTATTTATTTTTGATTAACATTATGTTGTTTTATATGCTATTAGATTGAAAACTTAGTCTTTTGCTAGCAGCTGCCGCTAGGGCATCTATGCCATTTCGTTGCAATCCGTGACTGCACGCTGAGGTTTGTTTTGGTTGGATCAGAGAGAGAGCAGCATATGTGCCTCCTGATGAGAGACTAATAAGTTTCGAAACCGGTAGAGGTACTTGTTGCATTCTCTGATTGTACTACAATATGATGCGGCTGTATTTTCGTTTTGCATCGAAATTGAAAATGGTTATTTATTTTTGATTAACATTATGTTGTTTTATATGCTATTAGATTGAAAACTTAGTCTTTTGCTAGCAGCTGCCGCTAGGGCATCTATGCCATTTCGTTCGTTGCAATCCGTGACTGCACGCTGGGGTTTGTTTTGGTTGGATCAGAGAGAGTAGCATATGTGCCTCCTGATGAGAGACTAATAAGTTTCGAAACTAGTAGAGGTGCTTGTTGCACTCTCTGATTGGACTATGGTGTGGCTGTATTTTCGTTTTGCAACAAAACTGAAAATGGTTATTTATTTTTGATTAACATTATGTTGTTTTATATGCTATTAGATTGAAAACTTAGTCTTTTGCTAGCAGCTGCCGCTAGGGCATCTATGCCATTTCGTTCGTTGCAATCCGTGACTGCACGCTGGAGTTTGTTTTGGTTGGATCAGAGAGAGTAGCATATGTGCCTCCTGATGAGAGACTAGTAAGTTTCGAAACTAGTAGAGGTGCTTGTTGCACTCTCTGATTGGACTATGGTGTGGCTGTATTTTCGTTTTGCAACAAATCTGAAAATGGTTATTTATTTTTTTAAAATAGAAGCATTTGGGATGTGGCTATATCGGAAATATACTTAAAATTCCGTGGACTGACCACTACCAAATCTCGAAAGTTACAATACTTCCGACACATTATGCGAAACGAATCCAGATATGCCCTCCTACAAGCCATCTTACAAGAAAAGATATTTTGAAAGCGAAATCCAGGAAGAAGAAAAATATCCTGGTTGAAGAACCTCAGAACCTGGTCCATCTGTGCAAGAACATCTGTGCAACTTTTCCACGCTGCTGTAAGATAAAAAAAGAAATATATTTTTAATAGAATGTCTGAATGAATTAGAAAAATAATTCAAGACTTACCACAACGTGGGTTTTTTCACTACTCAAAAAACTTAAATGAACGTCAGCTGACCTGTGGCAGTAAACTATGAAGATGAAATCGTGGGTATTTGTCTATTTATAGCTTGAACTGAGAGAATGGTTTGGATGCAGCTCAAAACAACTATTTAGAGCTACTGCCTCAAAAATTAAAATAGCTATTATGATTGCCAACCTCCGTAGCGGAGATGGCATCTAAAGAAGAAGAAGCTTGAACTAGTAATTGAAAATAATTCCAAAGGGGTACTTAAAAGAAAGGATTTTAGTTCGAAAAGAAAGGATTCGGGGAGATTTGAAAATAGTATTTAGTCTAGGCAATAAAAACTGTCTATATGCTATAAAGAAAAGTGTATGTGTATAAGTATACACATACAAGTTTCTCTTGATGAAAATATTCATCGAATATTATTTGTTTGTATTAAAATAAGTTTAATGTATGAGATAATAATTGGATTATACATACAAATCGTGAGAAATTTAATGTCTTTGTATTATAATGTGGAACGTATGCGATCTGTTTGCAAGAGCTGAAGTCTATTTTGTGTCCCAAGGTATATTCGTACGTGAATAAAGCTAAATTTGCTTATTCCTTCGACTTAGTGTGTTAGTCTAGTCTGGTGGCGTTATCGCATTATATTTTTGATAATCGATATTGTTTTATAAATATTTAGCTTGTACTTTAAACTCACTTCTACGCTTTGAAAGAATAAAAAAAAGTATTAACACCGTAGTAATCGTATGTTTACTTTGCTGTTTCATAACTTTTTTGCAAATGGTTGCAAAAAAGTTTTAAAGCATCCATTTTCAAGATATTTGAAATGCGCATTTTAGCTATTTTTTAAAATTATAATATAATAAAAACTTTCTGAGAAACGATAATTTGTTTATAACTATTTTTTTTAAACATTTAAAGATTATGCAAAAAAATAAAAAATTTATATTTTGTCGACAAAATGTTAAATAGGCATCTCACCTTTATAAGATTTCAAAGTTTGATCAGTGTATCATAATTATTTTGGTTATTATTGCGACCGTAAATTATTAATTAACAATTGAATTGTTGCTAAAATATTCGTTTAATTTTCACCAGCTTCTGGAACTATAATCTAAACCAAGAAGGCTTTTAAGTCACCAAATTATTTAATTATTGGTAAATAATTACTTATCTAAAACTTTATTTGAAAATTAAAGATTTTGTTGGGAAAACCCGCATTTTCCGAGGAAAATTTTCGTCGGAGCAGATCGGGAAAAACCCGTCCCTATGCAGAATTTAATCACGGTGAATTTTTATTTGAGTGTTTTTGTTGTAAAGTTAAAATCTTCGGAGTTCTAGAGCAATAATTGAAAAAAACACGATTTTCGGGCGTCATTTTGTTTATAAAAAAAGTAGCACACTATCTGAGGACTTTGCATACCTATATTATTAATATATAGGATCTTATAATTCGATTCCAGCAATAAAATTGCTGGTAAATAACTTTTCCCAAAAATGGCCTATTCTCCGATAATCAGCCCAGACTAAAAGTAAGTTTTTAATGTTGGTGTTTTAAAAAAGTCATATATTTTATACTTATTAGTTTTGTTAATTACAGAATAAATAATAATATTATAATATCAAGCCGTTTAAGATTGGTATTAAAGGAATTTTCATTATCTGCAATCTATAGTTTTATAATTTTGGTTTTCGAAATTGCGGAAGAGAGAAATTTGTGTAACTTCAAGTAAGTAAATATATTTTTTTTATTTTATTTTACTTTTTTATTAATTTTTTCATTATATTATACAAATAAATTGATTATGAATACGTGCACTAACATTTAATTTAACACGTATTTTTTAGATTATTGTATACCTACCTTGAAGACCATCGCCAACATGAAATTGGTACCCAGCGACCCCTAAAACCTTTATAGTAATGGTTATTGACATTGGCTGATTTTGTATGATTATACCATAAAACTCCAGGCGACGAGTTCCACCCTGGATACCAGGTACCTTGGAGACCACCACCGTCATGAAATTCATGTTCAGCGACCCCCCAAAACTCCCCGAGTAATGGTTTTAAATGATTTGTAATAATTATAACATTAAACTCCAGATGACGAGTTCCACTTTGAAAACCAGGTACCTTGGAGACGATCGAACACATCAAATTATTGTTCAGCGACCCCCAAAATCCGCAGAGTAATGGTTATTGACTGATTTTAAATAAATATAATATAAAACTCCTGGCGACGAGTTCCACCGTGGGCACCAGGTATACAGGAGACCATTGCCGTCATGAAATTCGTGCTCAGCGAACCCCAAAACCCCCCGCGTAATGGTTTTAAATGATTTGGAATAATTATAACATAATACTCCAGACGACGAGCTCCACCCTGGGCACCAGGTATCTTGGAGACCACCGACCACATGAAGCTCTTGTTCAGCGACCCCAAAACCCTCAGAGTAATGGTTATTGACTGATTTTGAATAATTATAACATAAAACTTCAGGCGACGAGTTCCACCCTGGGCACCAGGTATCTTGGAGACCATCAACAACACTAAATTCGTGGCCGGCGACCCCAAAAACCCCCCGAGTAATTGATATTGACTGATTTTTAATGATTATAACGTAAAACTCTAGGCGACGAGTTCCACCGTTGGCACCAGGTACCTTAGAGACCATCCCCGATATGAAATTCGTGCTCAGCGATCCCCAAAACCCCCAATTATAAAAATTCAACTCATTTCCATCAATACTGCTTAAGTTCTAAATTTTTCATTTTCACCTCTTCGAGATGCACTTTTAAAATGCATTTTCTTATGCACAAAAATTTTTGCCCTAGATGAATTTAGTTCACAAAGTTGCCTGACACTCTCTCTAATCGAATGCAAAAAGTTCCATGTCGATTCATCTTACTGCACAAAATTCCTAGGTTTAATGCTTCGTTGCTTCGTCTATTGTTGTTTACCTGATGTATGATAGGAAAGTTTTTGATTTAATTTCTGTAGGTTGTTTTTGTTGTAGCTGTTGCTCTATTTTCTGTACTTGTAGACGCGTTATTCAAGGATGTGCTTTATTTTTGCCAGTTGTAGTTGACTGATGAGCTCATCACTCGATAATTAGATTTGATATACGAATCGTAAGAAATTTTGTTTATATCGGTTTTCCCACGTCAATTCACGTTCTCTTTTTTATACATTTAACACATACTTTTAGTACATGTCATAGTTCACAACACTACAACCCAGAAAATAGCAACGGCCACAGCCGCAATAAGAGGACTCACAAGAAGAAGAAGAAGCAGCAAATTAACTATGAAAACAAAATTAAGACTGATAAAGAGCCTCATACTACCAATTATTACATATTTTATGAATCTCTTGCATGGGGACATACAAGTCATAACAAAAAGAAGATTCAAACAGGACACAACTGCCTTAGAGAAGCTGCCAAACGTGCTCAGATACCTCACTGAACGGTTCCTATTCAGAGACCTAAAACAAATAAAAGTAGGTACTGGATATGATGGAGGAAAAAGCCAGAACAAAATTCGCTGAGCTAGAAGACCACCCAAACCGGATCCTGCGAGAGATATTAAGGTACGTATCCATACAAGGGTGAACGCCGCTCCGTGTAGCAGCTCAAATGGATACGGCATGCGCTCCCCTACATATAAACCGCAAACCGGTTTTACCTACCTATTTATTTACGTTGATTTTATATGTTTCAAAAACCCTTTAAAAAAATATACAAAAAATACAAAAAACGGCTTCGGTCACCAAAAAAAAATTAAAAAAACCATAACATCCTTTATAAAAGGTATATTTGTTAAAATCCCTATACAGGGCTACATCACAGAACAGAACTAGTTTTCAATCGGTTGACCGATCATCATCAGTGTTTGCTTAAAATGTGTATAACCTGATAAAATAATGCAAAGTATTTAAAATTTTGTATATTCTTGAATAGAGAATTGAATACCCTTTCAAATGAGCTATCACATGACCCCTATTCTCATTTAAAAAAATCATCGATTACGTCATCACGCCCAGATTGATGACGTCACTAGTATGATATATTATATGCCAGAAGATCGTAATTTAAAAATAAAAATAGACCTGTTTAGGAATTTTTCCATAAAGTCGCCTGTTTACGAAATAATAAATGTATGCGTTACTTTATGGACGCACTGTAGAAATAAAATGTGAAATTAAACATGGATGTTTAAAATATCCAATGTTTTATGCTCTAGGTACCATTGAGCTCGAATCTGACTTGTTCACATCATGACTGAAGGATGACATGACAGAAATGACAGTTCCACAGGACGTTAATTTCCCTGTTAGTTTTGTGAAACTTATTGTAAAGCTTGTTAAATTACGAACAATAAAAACAGTCACTCCCGCTGTGGTAAATAATCTGTTAAAATGAAAATAAACTTGATGTAATGGTTAGAATGTTTGCAATGAAAGTGATAGGCAAACCACATTACACGTTAGATCGAAAACTTGAGAAACGTTATTAAGCCCTCTTGTGTAAACACCTATGGTTTAGAAAAGAAATTTTATGTTGATTTTAGGTAATCGATTTTATTCCAATGGTTGAAAGTTGTTAGAGTATGTGTAAGTTCAATACAAGATCACAATGGGGGTGACAGAGGTGTAAAAATGTCTCAAAATAGGGAAGGGATGTATAAGGCAAGCTCAGACTCAAGCGACTAATTCCCAAGGACCCTGCAGGCTACTCAGAACTCTAAGGGTTCGACAAAATGACGGTTTGTTTTGTAGAACAGAACAATTTGTAATAAATGGTATACAGCCAACTAAAGGATTTTTTTTCCTCGTGAATTTTCAAAAAAAAAATTAACAATTAAAAAAATACTAACAAAACCCAAAAAACGGGCAAGAGGGGCCAACATCCTCGAGCGCCAGTCGCCAAACTCGTCTTCGTCGGGGACTCGAGGCACGAGCAAGCAATCCAGATCGATGATAAGTCACTAGAGATAGTCGGAATAGAGCGCCTCACGCTCGTCTGCATTGTTCGGGATACGATGTCGTGTGACAAGCACTTTCCTGGTAGAGAGCCCCTATAGCGCATCAGAGTGCTATAGGGGTAAACTGGATAGACCGGAGAATTGAGGCGTGGTGGAGTGATCCGGCTTAAGGGAATTAATCTTCCCCAGCCCAATGAATTGTAACACCCAAACTTGCTTTCTTACTGGCTTCGTGTACACCGGCCTTTAAGGTTAACTCTCATCATCATCATCATCATCCAACCAATTTACTCCACTGCTGGAAATAGGTCTCCTCCAATTGTTTCCATACTTCACGGTTTGGTGCTGATTGTTGCCAGTTTTTACTATTCCGCCTGATATCATCTGTCCATCGTGTAGGCGGCCTTGCTCTACTGCGTTTATCTTCTCTTGGTCTCCATTCCACTAGCTTTCGTGTCCATCTTGAGTCCTTCAGCCTGGCGACGTGTTCTGTCTAGTTCCATTTGAGCTTGGTGACACGTTCTATAACATCTGTGATACCGGTTCTTTGTTTGAGATCTTCATTTCTTATTTTATCCCGTAGGATTACGCCCAGCATGGATCTTTCCATACACCTTTGAGCAACCCTGATTTTCGACGCTGTTGCCTTGGTTAGAGTCAGTGTCTCTGCTCCAGCTCCATATGTCATTACCGGTAGCACACATTGATCAAACACTTGTCTTTTTAAACTGATCGGTATACTGCTCCTAAATATGTCTCTCAGCGTTCCATAGGCTGCCCAAGCAAGAGTTAATCTTCTTTTTATTTCGCACGTTTGGTTGTCTCTGCCAATTCTAATTTCATGACCTAAGTAAATGTACTTTTCCACTAGTTCTACTTCTTGTTCGGGTATAATCAGCTGTCCGCTAGGAATCAGATTAGTCATAAATTTAGTTTTAGTAAAGTTCATTTTCGGGCCTATTTTCCAGCAGATAGTGTCTAACTCATTTAGTATTTCCTTTGCTTCTCCTAAGTCATCAATTATAAGGACTATGTCATCTGCAAAACGAAGATGATTTAACTTTTCTCCATCTATTGTGATCCCTTTATTGTCCCAGTTGAGCATCTTAAAGGCATATTCCAGAACAGTTATGAATAGTTCTGGCGAGAGTGTGTCGCCTTGTCTTACTCCGCGTTCTATGCTTAATTGTTTGGTTTCATCATGTATCTTAACACTCATTGTTTCCTCTTTATAAATATTATAGATGAGTGTACTATAACGATAGTCAATGCTGCATTCATTTAGAGCTTCAAAAATGCTATCCAACTCTATCCTGTCAAAGGCTTTATGAAAATCCACAAATGCTAGGACAAAAGGCTTATTACATTCTATTGACTTTTCAATTAGTAACTTTACTACCTGCAGATGGTCGTTTGTCGCAGCTTGTTCTTTTGGCTGGTAAAAATCTGGCTTCTTTTCTACTCTTGATGTCACTACTTTTGTGAAGAGTTTCTATAAGTGGTTTAGCAGGCTAATGGATCTGTAATGTTCTAAGTCTGTCTTATCTCCCTTCTTATGCAAAAGTATTGTTACTGCGTTTTTCCATTTTTCAGGTATAGAACTTTTGATGAAGGCATAAGTTGAAGAGATTTTTTATTTTACCTATAAGAATGTGGCCTCCGTTTTTAATTGCCTCTATTACCACTCCATCTCCTTAAGGTTAACTACTGTAAAAAATTGTTTATGCAATAAAACTCATTATTTATTACCTACTATATAATATAAGTTATTTACATAGATAACTTTAAACAGTAAAGTTTCTTTAAACTATAAAGAAAATCTACCTTTTCCTCTAAACTTTCTCGTTCCATGACCTTACTTCGCTTGTATTATTATTATTACACAAATCCGGTAAGAATATTGTTCCTTAAATTCCTTAAAACAGAAATCGTAGTTCCATGCCTCTGCATTGCGTTAAAAGTAAATCGTTAAACTTCCTAGATTGTTTCTCTTATCTTAATTGCTTTTCAGAAAAGGTTTTTGAACTTTAAATAACTTGAGCTTATTGCTTCACGTTCACATAAAGTTATTAAATTTTATTAGAGCCAATATTGATTCTTGGTTTGCGATTTTTTTCCCGGTTTCGGTTTAAATAGAAAATCGCCGAAGGTGCTAATATCTTCTTTTGTTATTTATACATTTCTAATAATTACAGATCGGAATATATGCAAAGTGCATATAGATGCATATATTGCATATTTTCAGACAACAAACACAACATTGCATAATTAAGCTAAACACGATTTATTTTGCATATTTTAAAAATAAATTATATAAAAGTTTAAAATTTTCCTCTCTTAGTTGGAATTTTATAACTTCGATATGAACGAGCTCGTTATTTATCTATCTATCGCTCATTATCATCTATCTGCACTTTCCCATTACTACCTGAATTTAACAATTATGGGTGTTCCCAGAAAAATATTATTTTATTAGCGTAGCAAGTCGTAGGTACCTACCTGCTTTTAAGGGTCTAATATTTATTTTGTCAGTTTCCGGCCAACATTTGTTTAAAGTAAACGTTGTATCGTATTTAGTGTTTTTGAAGTGATTGGTATATATTAAATTTAAATATGTCTACCATTCAAAAAAGTGCTTGGAAGTGTTTTCCCGAGTTAAAGCTAAGTGGAGACAAAGTATTTTGCAAGGCCTGTTCCAAAATCGTAAGTTACATTCATTTTCACATTTCATTTTTTAAATGAGAAACTGACAAACAAAAGCATTATGTCCCACAAAAGAAATTTTTCTGGAAAGAGTGTTTTTATTCGACAAATTCGCTTTTACTTCTATAAAGACGGACATAGAGAGAAGCATCAAAATACAAAAATCGCGTTAAAAAAATTACAAAATATACATTTTAGGCAATTTTTGCAAAAATATTGTAACTTCAATATTCCTAACGAGGAAACGCTAAGAAAGGGAAATGTGAATGCATTGTATGATGGAGTAATTGAGGAAATTAAAGTTTCTTTAAGCGATAACACCTTTTAGGTAATTGTCGATGAAAGTACAGATGCATGTGGTCGATATATAATCGGCGCCTTAAAAGAGGATGAACCAGGGAAACCTTATTTAATAGCTGCAAAACAACTGGAGAAAACCAATAATGTGACTGTAAGCCGTTTCATTCAGCAAACACTCTCTGCTTTCTTTTTGCCAACAGAAATAAAAAGTGAACATTTTTTAATATTTTTATCAGATGCCGCTCCGTATATGGTAAAGATAGGACAAAATTTGAAAATATTTTACCCAAATATGGTACACGTCACTTGTCTTCTACATGGCATAAACAGAGTAGCAGAAGTTCTTAGAGGTGAATTTGACTTAGTCAATAAATTAATTTCAAACGTTAAAAAATTATTTTTGAAAGCACCTTTACGTGTGCAAATGTATAAAGAAAAATTACCAGGTGTAAACTTGCCTCCAGAGCCCGTAATTACAAGATGGGGAACATGGATTAAAACAGCAATTTTCTACGCAAATCATTTTGATGCCATAAAAGACGTTGTGTCAGATATTCAAAATGACTCGCAGTGTGTAACTGAAAGTCAAGAACTTTTAAGTAACGTACAAATTGCTAAAGAACTTATGTTCATAAAAGTTAATTTTAGTTTTTTACCAGATCTAATAAAGTCATTAGAACAAAGGAATTTACAATTAAGTGATTCGGTTAATCTTGTTAACACTTTTTCTGCTCATTGTCAAAAAATTCCCGGAAATACAGGGATTACAATTAGAAATAAATTAAAAAATGTTTTAGAAAAAAATGAGGGCTTCGATTGTTTGAGGAAAGTTGTACGTATTTTTGAAGGCAACTTTTCTGAAGATCTTACGACTTGGCAAATTAGTTTACTGCCTAAATTAAAATATTGTCTTATAACATCAATAGATGTAGAACAAACTTTTTCTGTGTCCAAACACGTTTTTAGTGATAGAAGGCAAAAGTTGCTAGTTGAAAATTTTGAAAAATATTTGATTATAAATTCATACTATAATTTAGATTCTTAATTTAATTTTAATATCAGTTTTTGTGTGTCATTTCATTTGTTTTTATGTGAAAAATAAATATGTATTAAACATAAATGTAGGTTGAATTTTTTAAACATAAATGTTTTTTCGTACTTCCGGGCCTAAAGTGACAACTTCACTCCCTTGTGACAGGTACTAAAGTGTCACATTTAATCCCTCCGGGATTAAATATTGACGAAACTCCCGGAACGATTAAATCACAAACAAACGAATTTAAGGGATATTTTATTGAAAAATATAATTAATTAGAATGGTAATTAACGTTAATATTCAAATTAATATTGTGACAGTTCGTCATATTGACCAGTCTTTCCTGGGTTAATGCAGCAGGTAACTGACGAGTAACATATAGGTCCTTTTCATATTGAACTGGTGTTTGTTTCGAAGATCCTGCGGAAACAGGAAGCGAGAATGAGGACTGTGGCATAACTATAGTGGACGAATCGGCGACTTGACCAAATATTTTATCTGAAATTTTTTGTTTATTTTTAATAGACGATTCAATATATCCCTCGGCCACGTTGGAGGATTTCCATCCTCCATGTCTCTTCAGCACGTCTATTGTTGCTCCCGAATCAGCTAACAAAGACGCAGATGTGCGTCTAAAACAATGTCCCGTATAAGACGTCGCATTTTCTAATTTCAAGAAAGCTGCTATTTGCCGTGGAATTGTACCAAACATGTTTTTTCCTACTACTCGCGTAGTACATTCTTTGTTGATGTATTGAACAAAAAATTTTGAATGAGTTGTCCCTGTCTTTCGCAATGCCACATATTTCCGAAATATCGCCACAAAACTGATGGCACTGTTTTCTGAATTTTTGATCACAAAATTTCGGTCAATTTTATTTTTGGTGTTTCTAATCGCAATTAGGAAGGAATCGCCCAAATCTCTCACATCGTCGATTTCTAAATCAACCAACTCTTTTCCACGACAAGCTCCCGCAACGCCCAAAATAAGTGCAACCTACAAAAAAATTGATTTCTTAAAATTTCTGAATATAAACAAATTTCCAAATTTACCTTAAGCATTAAATATTTATCATCCGGAGCCTCCCGTAAGAACTGATCTACCTGCTCAGACGTGAGAATTCTTGACTTCTTTGGCTTAAATCCCTCATTTCTTCTCTTCAAAAAAGCTAATAATTTTGGAAATTTACTTATATCAATATCTTCTCTAATGTTAATAACCGATTTCAGCATTGAGTAATGTGCCCAGAGAGTTGAGGCACAAACCGCTTTTGATTTATCATCGAAGTAGACTAACAGCGCATTTTCAGTAGGTTGTCTCACATTTTTTAAGCGGCACCACTTTTTAAAAGCATCGTACTGCTGCTCGTATAGTTTTCTAGATTTCGGTGGTAACAATTCTTCACCTACTTCGGCTGCTCTTTTATCAATATCAGATACACCTTCTTCACTCATGATACCAATAATTATCAATAACAATGTTTCTTTACAATGACACTAGTAATGACAATGTTTCTAAATTATAACTGTCACAACGCAATGTTACTATGGTAACTTATTTTAAAGACAGTTTATTAAATGAGTTGAAGAGAGAAAAAACTGATTGAAATTATTGAAATAATTAATAAAATCATACCGGAAGTACGAAATAGTACATTATATACCGCGGGACTGAAGTAGTACATTTAATCCTGAAGGTAAAGTTTATGGCCCGACCGCAGGGAGGGCCATAATTTACCTGAAGGATTAAATGTACTTCAGTCGCAAGGTATATACGATACTTTTCGTACTTCCGGTATGATTTTATTAATTATTTCAATAATTTCAATCAGTTTTTTCTCTCTTCAACTCATTTAATAAACTGTCTTTAAAATAAGTTACCATAGTAACATTGCGTTGTGACAGTTATAATTTAGAAACATTGTCATTACTAGTGTCATTGTAAAGAAACATTGTTATTGATAATTATTGGTATCATGAGTGAAGAAGGTGTATCTGATATTGATAAAAGAGCAGCCGAAGTAGGTGAAGAATTGTTACCACCGAAATCTAGAAAACTATACGAGCAGCAGTACGATGCTTTTAAAAAGTGGTGCCGCTTAAAAAATGTGAGACAACCTACTGAAAATGCGCTGTTAGTCTACTTCGATGATAAATCAAAAGCGGTTTGTGCCTCAACTCTCTGGGCACATTACTCAATGCTGAAATCGGTTATTAACATTAGAGAAGATATTGATATAAGTAAATTTCCAAAATTATTAGCTTTTTTGAAGAGAAGAAATGAGGGATTTAAGCCAAAGAAGTCAAGAATTCTCACGTCTGAGCAGGTAGATCAGTTCTTACGGGAGGCTCCGGATGATAAATATTTAATGCTTAAGGTAAATTTGGAAATTTGTTTATATTCAGAAATTTTAAGAAATCAATTTTTTTGTAGGTTGCACTTATTTTGGGCGTTGCGGGAGCTTGTCGTGGAAAAGAGTTGGTTGATTTAGAAATCGACGATGTGAGAGATTTGGGCGATTCCTTCCTAATTGCGATTAGAAACACCAAAAATAAAATTGACCGAAATTTTGTGATCAAAAATTCAGAAAACAGTGCCATCAGTTTTGTGGCGATATTTCGGAAATATGTGGCATTGCGAAAGACAGGGACAACTCATTCAAAATTTTTTGTTCAATACATCAACAAAGAATGTACTACGCGAGTAGTAGGAAAAAACATGTTTGGTACAATTCCACGGCAAATAGCAGCTTTCTTGAAATTAGAAAATGCGACGTCTTATACGGGACATTGTTTTAGACGCACATCTGCGTCTTTGTTAGCTGATTCGGGAGCAACAATAGACGTGCTGAAGAGACATGGAGGATGGAAATCCTCCAACGTGGCCGAGGGATATATTGAATCGTCTATTAAAAATAAACAAAAAATTTCAGATAAAATATTTGGTCAAGTCGCCGATTCGTCCACTATAGTTATGCCACAGTCCTCATTCTCGCTTCCTGTTTCCGCAGGATCTTCGAAACAAACACCAGTTCAATATGAAAAGGACCTATCTGTTACTCGTCAGTTACCTGCTGCATTAACCCAGGAAAGACTGGTCAATATGACGAACTGTCACAATATTAATTTGAATATTAACGTTAATTACCATTCTAATTAATTATATTTTTCAATAAAATATCCCTTAAATTCGTTTGTTTGTGATTTAATCGTTCCGGGAGTTTCGTCAATATTTAATCCCGGAGGGATTAAATGTGACACTTTAGTACCTGTCACAAGGGAGTGAAGTTGTCACTTTAGGCCCGGAAGTACGAAAAGTATCGTATATACCTTGCGACTGAAGTACATTTAATCCTTCAGGTAAATTATGGCCCTCCCTGCGGTCGGGCCATAAACTTTACCTTCAGGATTAAATGTACTACTTCAGTCCCGCGGTATATAATGTACTATTTCGTACTTCCGGGCCTAAAGTGACAACTTCACTCCCTTGTGACAGGTACTAAAGTGTCACATTTAATCCCTCCGGGATTAAATATTGACGAAACTCCCGGAACGATTAAATCACAAACAAACGAATTTAAGGGATATTTTATTGAAAAATATAATTAATTAGAATGGTAATTAACGTTAATATTCAAATTAATATTGTGACAGTTCGTCATATTGACCAGTCTTTCCTGGGTTAATGCAGCAGGTAACTGACGAGTTTACCTTAAGCATTAAATATTTATCATCCGGAGCCTCCCGTAAGAACTGATCTACCTGCTCAGACGTGAGAATTCTTGACTTCTTTGGCTTAAATCCCTCATTTCTTCTCTTCAAAAAAGCTAATAATTTTGGAAATTTACTTATATCAATATCTTCTCTAATGTTAATAACCGATTTCAGCATTGAGTAATGTGCCCAGAGAGTTGAGGCACAAACCGCTTTTGATTTATCATCGAAGTAGACTAACAGCGCATTTTCAGTAGGTTGTCTCACATTTTTTAAGCGGCACCACTTTTTAAAAGCATCGTACTGCTGCTCGTATAGTTTTCTAGATTTCGGTGGTAACAATTCTTCACCTACTTCGGCTGCTCTTTTATCAATATCAGATACACCTTCTTCACTCATGATACCAATAATTATCAATAACAATGTTTCTTTACAATGACACTAGTAATGACAATGTTTCTAAATTATAACTGTCACAACGCAATGTTACTATGGTAACTTATTTTAAAGACAGTTTATTAAATGAGTTGAAGAGAGAAAAAACTGATTGAAATTATTGAAATAATTAATAAAATCATACCGGAAGTACGAAAAGTATCGTATATACCTTGCGACTGAAGTACATTTAATCCTTCAGGTAAATTATGGCCCTCCCTGCGGTCGGGCCATAAACTTTACCTTCAGGATTAAATGTACTACTTCAGTCCCGCGGTATATAATGTACTAATATTTAATATATTGTTTTATTTTTGAGTATTTTTAATATGCATTTGCATATTTAGACAAATTTAGAAAAAATAACTGCATATTTGTAGTAAAAGTAATGCATATATGTGCACATATTTTGGTAATATTGTGTTGCATATATTCCGCTCTCTACTAATACTATATTTATAAATTTAAGAACTTATCGTACTATGACTTTAACTGATAAATGAGGAAAAGGTTAAAAAAGCAATATCCTTATTAAAAATCGTACTCCTGGTCATGAAAGAATACCTGTAGAACTCAGAAAAAATGGATCCACTGGAAATAAAAATGATCACATTGTTATTTACATAGGTATAGAAAATTAGAAAAGGTTTTTGAACTTTAAATAACTTGAGCTTATTGCTTTACGTTCATATAAAATTATTAAATTATATTAGAGCCAATATTGATTCTTGGTTGGCGATTTTTTCCCGGTCTCGGTTTAAATAGAAAATCGCCGAAGGTGCTAATATCTTCTTTTGTTATTATACATTTCGGATAATACAGGGTGGGCCAAAGAAAACAGTACACCTCGATATTTGGCAGCAGTTATTAGATTTTGAGGAAATGACGAAAGAAGTCGATTTTTGTTCTAAGGGGGGCACATTTTTATGATACATACATCTGTCATTTGTCAACCCCCTCCCTTCCACTGCCTCAACCCCTTATTTTTAAATAGGGAATATACCATCTGCGGCACATTGTTAGAATGGCATTGAGATGGAGTATTCAGACATAATGATCGTTCATGATTTTTTTTCGATATTTGTACCGTCTTTGCAGAATCAGTCTTAATTCATTTAAAGTACAACACCTATTAAAAAAGTAACGTAACGTCTATGGTTTCCTAACATGTAATTTTTCCTGTCACGTCACATTTACTTTTGATGTGACCGAAAAAATGACATATTAGCAAACCATAGGCATTACGTTTCATATTTAAGAGGTGTTATACTTCAAATGAATTAACAGTTCTTTGCAAAGACGGTGCAAAAATTAAAAAAATCTTGGACGGTCGTTATGTCTGATTTCTTCTTCTTGCAGTACCGTCTCCTATCGGAGGTTGGCTACCATCACAGCAATCTTAACTTTGTTGGCTGCAGCTCTGAACAACTGTATTGAACTGCACCCATACCACTCCCTTAAATTTCGCAACCAGGAAATCCTCCTACGTCCCACATTTCTCTTTCCCGAGATTTTTCCTTGGATTATGAGTCTTAACAGAGAGTACTTTTCTCCTCTCATTATGTGGCCTAGATACTCCAGTTTTTTCGTTTGTATGGTTTTTATGACTTCGCATTCCTTCCCCATCTTCAGCAAAACATATTGATTTGTTACTCTTTCTGTCCATGGTATTTTCCACATTCTCCTGTAACACCACATCTCGAATGCCTCAATGTTTTTGATGTCTGACTACTCTCATCTAAATGTCTTTTTAATGATGTGCCGCACATGGTATATTTCCTATCTAAAAATAAGGGGTTGAGAAAGTGGAAGGGAGGGGGTTGAGTGTTGACAAATGACAGATGTATGTATCGTAAAATTTGTGTCTCCTTAGAACAAAAATCGACCTGTTTCGTTATTTCCTTAAAATCTATTAACTACATACTGCCTAATATCGAGGTGGACTGTTTTCTTTCACCCACACTGTATATTTGTAATTGTAAAAACTTTTTAACTGCTATTTATTATTCACTAAAACAGGGTAGTTCCCTAGGTTGGATGTATACCATATACTTAAAAAACTCTAACATGAAGTAAAAATGAGTGTCCAATTCAGAACGTTTTCGGACCTATCAGTCCCAGAATAAGTAATCCCACTATTAAAATTGAAAAGATTTTTGAAAGATTGAAATTTTGAAAGTTAAAAAATGTGGTTATGATTACTTACTCAAATACTTGCTAAATAGGCCAGAACCAAACAATGGTTGTAATTATAATTCATTCTACATTATGTTGATGTAATATTGAAAAGGCTAAACGCCGATGTCAATAGATATAACCTCCGGGAACATGGTGAAACTCTAATCGAGAAACTTAATCAACCATCTTAGGCCAACGTTGACTACATCTAAAGTGTCAAAGTTTGTAAGGAACTGTTTGGAGTGACACTGACAGTAAAGGAAGAAGGTAGTCGATTTTCAAAGGTTTTAACAAAAGGTCATGATTCAAAACAATGATATGGTAAAGATTTTAATATCTGAAAATGCCTATCATTTAAATCTATTGTATTTTTTTAAGAAAAGAAAATTGTATTTTACAAAATTTTAAAATATAAAACTATTTTAATTTAACTGTTGACTACAAATTGACTGTAAAATTAAATTGATCAAATTAATTAAAAAGGAAGAATGAGTTAATTAATAATAATGATAAACAAAAAGATAAAAACAGGTGATGGTGAGAGAGAAGAAAGAATAAATTTTGAATTTATTGATCATTTCAATCAACTCTCATGCAAAAATCAGACTGGTGATTATCACCAACTGGGTATTTTAATGAGTGGAACAAGAAGAACATGTCAAATTACAGGAATCATGTTGGTTAGTAATAGCAGTCTGATTTTTGCATGAGAGTTTAATGAAAGGGTAACAAATCAACTGGATGTTCTGTCCGACAAAATACATGGGACGTTATCGTAATCTAGCGTTCCAAATTTTTAAACTGTTCCACAATTAAAACTTCCCCTGTTCCAGTGTTCCCGTACATGAAAGTTTGCCCGACTAAACACCGTTAAGCTATTAACACATTTTCAGCTTGCTATTAATCAACTTTTTTTTGTACGCGGGATCCAGGCCTATTAGTGAAAACAGCGAGGTGCGTATCGCTTCCTTCTCTTCAAGCTTACCGTTTACAAAAAGACTAAATTCTACTTATAGCAAAACTATTTCTATATATTCTTACCAAACTTCCCAAACAAACAACTGTTGACAAACCTGAAAATAAAAAGCAATATATTAGATATAGAAAAAA
Source organism: Diabrotica virgifera virgifera (assembly GCF_917563875.1). Classification (NCBI taxonomy): domain Eukaryota; kingdom Metazoa; phylum Arthropoda; class Insecta; order Coleoptera; family Chrysomelidae; genus Diabrotica; species Diabrotica virgifera. The sequence continues at coordinate 15,195,878 of NC_065447.1, forward strand.
CAAATACAAAAATTATATCAAAAATGAATAACCATTTTCAATTTCGTTGCAACAAGAAACTACAGCCGCATCATATTCTAGTTCAATCAGAGAGTGCAGCAAGCACCTCTACCGGTTTCGAAACTTATTAGTCTCTCATCAGAAGGCACATATGCTGCTCTCTCTGACCCAACCAGGACAAACCCCGGCGTGAAGTTACGGATTGCAATGAACGAAGTGGCGAAGTGGAGTTTTCCAAAAAAATCTGCAATTTTCAATTAAAATTTTAGGAAAGTAATTATTTATCAAAAATTAAATAAATTGGTGACATGAAAGATTTTTTATACCTAGTAGATTATACATATATCAGGAGGCCGGCGACAATCTAACCAATACTTTAGCAATAATTAAAATGTTAATTAAAAAATTTCGGTCGAAATAATAACCAGAAAGAACCAGAAATACACCAGAATAACTATGATTTTCGTATAAAAAAGCTCTATACCTATTCAACGTACTTTACAGAATTGAAATTGGACTATTTGAGCGGTCTCAGGAATGTTATAAAGAAACAATTTTTTGGCTTATAAACAAATGGAACTCCTCAGAAAATATCTGATTAAATTAAATTAAGTTAACGCTGTTGAAAAGAGTACGGCTTCTTCTACGAAGAAAAAAAATCAAATTGAGTGGTTCCAGTCCAGGTATAACCGGTCAAATTTGACCGGCATTTGCGACAGATTTCAATACTGAAACAACAGGATTTCAATCTTTGAACCATTACCTTTTTATTCTGGTCCTCTTTGTACATACAAATTTTCATATCTTCAAGACACTCATAACAAAAAAGATTGATGTCACCAAGTTATTTAATTATTGATAAATAATTACTTCCCTAAAATTTTAGTTGAAAATTAAAGATTTTGTTTGGAAAACCTCAATTTTAAACCCCGGGGATAACCCCGGAAAATTTCCGCCGAAGGAAATCGAAAAAAAAATATCTATGTGCAGAATTAAATTACAGTGAATTTTTATGTGAATGTTTTTGGTATAACGTTAAAATCTTCTGACTTACAGAGCAACAATTGAAACAAATATTTCGGAGCGCTAATTTGTTTATAAACCAAATAGCACACTTTCTGCGGACTTTGCATAGCTATATTACTAATATATGAAATCTTAAGATTTGATTCCTGCATGTCCAGCAATAAAATAGCTGGTACATAATTTTTCTTGTTTTATACTAATTTTCCCAGATTATTATCTTACATCTTTCATTGAGTTGAGTTGATAATTCACGTTGTGAACATTCTCAATTATTATATTTCTAATTAGTACTATTCTATCTAATTCCTCCAAAACCAGCAAATTTCCATAAAACCCAGCCATATTAATACCTTTTGCTTTAGTTTTCCTTGCAACAAACAAACAAAACACATCTAAAATAAAATAAAACTAACCTCGCTTTCGGCCATTCATTCATGTCCGTGTCACAATAATTTCGACTCGAAATTATAATATCAACCACTTTTTTGGAGTCGCAATCGCAATTAATTTCATGACATCATTTCGTTAGTTCAACTAAAATCCACAAGGCTCGCATTGATTGCGACTTGTTTTGAGTCGAAATTTGAATTAGAATCAGGGGCCTGGTGGGATGTAGAGTAATATTTTTAATATTATTTTATGTGCTATAAGATTGAAAACTTAGCCTTTTGCTAGCAGTTGCCTCTAGGGCATCCCTGCCATTTCGTTCGTTGCAATCCGTAACTGCACGCCGGGGTTTGTCCTGGTTGGGTCAGAGAGAGCAGCATATGTGCCTCCTGATGAGAGAATAATAAGTTTCGAAACCGGTAGAGGTGCTTGCTGCACTCTTTGATCGAACTAGAATATGATGCTGCTGTAGTTTCGTGTTGCAACGAAATTGAAAATGGTTATTCATTTTTTATTTACATGTTTACACTGATTGGAGTACGAAGGGAACCATTCTTGTTGGAACTTTACCGTGCTGAGCAGATGGGATGTGAATTATAAATTGTAAAATTCCCTCATCATCTAGTCTCAGCATCCGTTATGGCTTGCAAATTGTAGAAGCCTCGGAGGTGTAACCAGAGAAGGTTCCCATTGTTTTCAGTCTGGTGGGATGTAGAGTAATATTTTTAATGTTATTTTATGTGCTATTAGATTGAAAACTTAGTCTTTCACAAAAATTATAATTATTACATTAAACTGGCAAATTATTGATAAAAATGTAGGGTATGTACCAAAATATACAGTACTGGTTTTCGCGCAGATGACATGCGCATGTCTGTTGTTGCATCCATGATGTATTGTTGAAGGGTCCGTTACCCTTAGTTATGTCCCTATCGGCAAAAAGGCAGAGAACGGGACGAAATGACCAGGAATCGAAACGGGTGTGGAAAGAAATTCTATAAGGAAGGAAATACCTTTCTTTTACATCAACATTTAAATGAATTAATAGGAATGATTCAAACTTATCACAAACTGCGGGTTTTTTCACTAATAAAACTATATAAATTAACGTCGTTTGTCATCTTGTAAAATGGGAGTGTTTTCTTATTTATATCTTTAGCCAGACTAAATAATATTCAAAGAGCAATAGAAACATTCCAAAGTGTTTAAGAAAAGGAGTGCAGCTGCGGTTATATTAGTAGTTAGTACTGCTTAGACATACTTAGAATTAATAAAAACAGTTTAGCAATTGCTTGTTTCCACTACTCTATTTAATGTTCATTATTTCCTACCAACACAACATCATTAATATACATTAAAAATCAAGAAACAAGTTCTCGGAGCTCCCTCGTTACACACTTTAAAAAAGTATACGAAAATGCAATAAATACAAAAATTTTCTCGCTTTTTAATATTCTCTTGACACGTGCTGTTTACATTCTATTAAGTCTAGTTTGGAGCTTTTCCACCGATATTTTCGAATCACATTTGATTGGAAATCGTTCGAGTTTTGATTGAAGTGTGCGCGGTATATTTATTTGCCTTTTGTGAAGACCAGTTTATAATGAACAACCGATGAAGGTGACTTGTGGTTTTCACAGGAATAAATTGATGTTTTATTTTTTATAAGCAAATATTATATTGCTCTAAAGCTAATATCTTGTGATATGTCAATGCAATTCATTATTATTAAAACGTCTTTACTTGGCTTGGTTGTTGTCACGGTTTCCGCAAATTTTGTAATTCATTTTAAAAATAGTTCTAGGTTACCTAGGTACTTGAAATTTTCAGAAAAGCTTAGAACTAGCTAACAATGCAATATTTAACTGCTATTATACAGGGTGATTGATTAGTGGGATAAAGCTCCGTAAATCCGTTATAGTAATGGATAGCAATAAAAGTAATAACAAAAATTGTAGCCAACTTTGAACTTCATATTACAAAATTAGTTAGAAGGTTACAGGGTGTTCGATAACATAATGACAGATCAAAGTTATGTTTTTTTAAATGGAACACCATGTATTTTATTTTATATTCAAAATCTTCTTAACTTCTCCATTACAAAAATATAAAGGTTTAGTATGTTATACAGGGTATTTACAAAGTTATAACCAATTTTATATGAAAATCGTAACAAGTTTAACTCCCTGTATAAATAAAAATAAGCACAACGGCAATGAATTATTTATTAATGCCATATTTTTTTATTTGTTGTCAAAATTTTCATAAATAATCGATATTGCTAATTTTCTTTATGCTGGCCACTCACGGATAACGAAGAGGATATGGCATGCAGGCCAAGACTGAAGGCTGTTATCGAAAACCGACACACACTAGAATCAGTTCGTTATCTGACGACCTTTTTCTTCAGGTAAAGATCTGTAGGGAATCGTAACTCTTGCCACACACAGTGCAATTATCGACGAGAAAGCATGTCCCTCTCACGAAAAAAAGCGTGTGCGTTAATAATTGTGCTAGAAAGCCGGAAGAAAAAGAAAAGAGCGTACTGGGTTAAAGATTGGCTCATGAAAAGAAACAGGTTATCTTTATCTCACATGGCATTTATGGCAGAATTAAAACTTTCCTGTACGGAAGATTATAAAAGATATTTAAAAATGGATGAAACGTGTTTTAAAAAGCTATTAAAAGTAGTGACACCTTTAATAAAGAAACAAAACACTCGAATGAGAAGTGCCATTAGTACGGAAGAGAGACTAACTGCAACATTAAGGTTTTTACCTTTCTCTCTTAAATCCCGATTCGCGTAACATTTATCTTTAACCTTCCATAGGCAAGGATGTGATTGATAAATATCAATAAATTGACGTAAAAACTCAGAATTCTTTGCGTTCTTGTTTGCCATTTTCTCTGTAAAAATCCGATTTGCCGATCGATGCCAGTTAAGTTAACGATCTGCAGTCCAGATGTCACACACTTGCAGTTTTGTGAAGCGATCGCGCCAAGGTCTGAATGACAACTGCGTGTGGGTGGTAGTTTTGACCTTCGGTTAAGGGCTTGTCAGGCGCCAGGCCTCTTCGTTATCCGTAAGTGAGTGGCCAGCATTATATTGAATACAGGGTGAGTCAAAACGCAAGTACATTATTTTCTCAGTAATTTTAAATAAAACACCCAGTATTTTATATCACTATCGAAAAGTACCATTACCGTACTTTAATTTTTATATAACATTCTCTATGTCTAAATTTATTAGTTTTGGACAAGAAGCCACTCCACTTGATATCATTTTTGAAATATGTAAGTACATATTATTTTATTGTTATATTAATTGTAATCCACAAGGAAGAATTTCCTGTAGCTGTATACCATTAATTACAAAAATTGAAGAAAAATCTTCTGTGTAAAAGGTATATTTATTTTAAAACATTAAAAAGGGGCTACAAATACAAAACAGAACGTTTTTGCCCTAAAGAGAGCATCATCAGTGTTCTTTGCAAGCTCTACATGCTAAGCCACCAAAAATATATGGGTTAAAACCCTTAAAATGTCGACTAAAAAAATTGGTGGCTTAGCATGTAGAGCTTGCAAAGAACACTGATAGTGCTCTTCTTAGAGCGAAAAGGTTCTGTTTTGTATTTGTAGCCCTTTTTGAGGTTTTAAAATAAATATACGTTTACACAGAAGATTTTTCTTCAATATTAATAAATTGTATTTTTAGACCTGACGCTACAAGGACAAAATCATTATGAGATAGACAATGTAGCATACACCTGAGGCAGAGCTGTAGTATACAGAATATAAATGGCTAGACACTGAAAAGAAAAAAATAATGGTAAAGCCATTTAAGCAGAATGGAAGAAGGAAGACTGGTAAAAATAGCACGAAACAGATCACCAAACGGCTGAAGGAGTGTAGGAAGGCCAAGGAAGAAAGGCATCCCAAGATGGAACAGGCGCGGGGCTATTAAGGAAGCAGGAAGAAGTATTTTTAGCCCTAGGCCTACAAGCCCTATTGAGCTTTGTAAATAAATACATAAATCTTCAAAACACAAAATTTACTGTCTCTTACGATACGAAACATCCTGTACAAACTACATCCTTTATGACTTCGATCCCAAGCTTGTTTTTTGTCCTCCCATTGTTAGGTTAACAGTTTATATTATGCACCAAAATGATTCAGACCTCGTCCTACGAACTAGCCTTATTATCTTTTCTTGTCCCCCAAAGAACCCTACGGGACAATACGGCAGCAAGACCTTCAATACATTTTGTTTTTGTTTCTTGTATCACGTCATATTTAAATTTGTAGATATTAATGATTTAGATTTAAAATGTATATAGGTTATTTTCTGTTTTTTTTTATTTTAAATGTAGTCTTAGATCTTATCTTGTATGTAATAATGTATATACTCAAGGTGAAGGGAAGAAACCAGCACATATCCATACTCCTTAAGTCCCCATCTGATGGCCTCATATGTTATAAAGAGGTCTTCGTTTCTGCGGAAATTAACAGTAAATTCTCATAGGCCCCAAAGTCGTCCCCATCTGATGGCCTCATATGTTATAAAGAGGTCTTCGTTTCTGCGGAAATTAACAGTAAATTCTCATAGGCCCCAAAGTCGGGCGAATCAGTTATAAAAAGGTTGTTAAGTGGTAAAGAAAATTGGACATTAGGACACTGTTGAATTGTACTATAAAAAGTGGCCACTTGTTGACATAGATATAATTAAAACACAAACTTTACTGCCTCTAACTATACGAAACATACTGTACAAACTACTCCCTTTATGACTTGTTTTTTGTCCTGCCATTGTTAGGTTAACAGTTTATATTATGCACCAAAACGATTCAGACCTCGTCCTACGAACTAGCCTTATTATCTTTTCTTGTCCCCCAAAGAACCCTACGGGACAATACGGCAGCAAGAAATTCAATGGAACTTTCCTTATATATCTCGACAGGATCAAGAAATTTAATTAGACTTTTCAATATTTCTATAGAAGTTTAAGATGCTTTGTTGGAAGATTTTATTAAGCTCTGACGGTATTATTTTACCTTTCTTGCTTATTGTCACTAATTAGAAATGTATTTAATTATAAGCCTATCCTATAAATGACATCTCGGTGATTCATTGTTTACCGCGATATAAGATTCTTTGTGTTGGTAAAGCTTTGGGTTGTTGTTAGGACTAAAAATCTTAAGTGAATGTAATAATATTATTTGATTCTACGTACCTTTTTGTGTACTACTGAAAAATACACTGCTCAACAATTGAAGTGGATATTTTACTTCTCAAACACAAGGATATCAAGCCTAATTCATCATCATTCTCTTTGCCTTATCCCTATGCGGGGTCGGCTTCCCTAATTGCATTTCTCCACACAACTCTATCTTGGGTCATAGCAATGTTAATCCCCTTTACCAACATGTCCTGCCTTATCGTCTCCCCCCAGGTCTTCTTTGGTCTTCCTCTCCTACTCCTTCCAGGAATCTGCACTTCAGCTATTCTTCGTATTGGGTGATTAACGTCTCGACGTTGAACATGACCAAACCATCTTAACATATGCTCTCTCATTTTGGCATCAATTGGTGCCACACCTAGACTTCCCCTAATATACTCATTTCTAATTTTATCCTTCTTTGTCACTCCACTCATCCATCTAAGCATTCTCATTTCCGCCACATGCATTCGTTGTTCCTCTTTCTTTTTCACTGCCCAACATTCAGTTCCGTGCATCATAGCCGGTCTTATGGATGTTTTATAGAATTTTTCCTTCAGCTTCATTGGAATTTTTCTGTCACACAACACACCACACGCTTCTTTCCACTTCATCCATCCAGCCCTAATTCTACTGCATGCATCTCCATCTATTTCTCCATTACTCTGTAATACCGATCCTAGGTACTTAAAACTATTGCTTTTCACAATCATTTCACCATCCAAAGATACCATTTTATTTGTAGTAACTCCATCTTTAAATGAACATTCCAAATACTCTGTTTCTGTCCTACTAAGTTTTAAACCTTTTTCCTCCAGAGCTTGTCTCCACTGTTCCAGTTTTTGTTCTAAGTATCTTTCACTATTTCCTATTAACACTACATCATCAGCATATATTAAGCACCATGGAATACTATCATCAGCCTATCATCAGATATCAAGCCTAATTTATCACCAGAAATTCTCAGACAATTAAATATCATGCTGGGCCGAGATAAATGCAAATAATCCAGGATAGAGAACGATGGAGGAAAGAGGGGCAGGCCTGTGTCCAAAGATGTATGTTCTTCTCGGATTAAATAGATAAAATGGGAAAAAATAAACATTAATGACTACTACTGGTTATATGCAGGTTATACACTCCGTTCGGAGTTGGAGCCGCTTTTATTGAGCTCATTTACTCATTTATTGTGGTGAGTCACTCCATATTCTTTTTTCTCTCCAGTTAACTAGCCTAATCTAGGGTTACTCGGAGCGTCCTCTGTTATTTTTCTCCGTATATCCCGGTAATGTATTTTTTGTCTCCTTTGCACTTTCAGCCTTATTATGTCATTCAATACCTGGTCTTCCCATCTACTTTTTGACCTTCCTTTAGCCCTTGTTATATTTGGGTTCCACATTGTAACTTTCCTTATATCTTTTTCTTCTCCCATTCTTCTCAAGTGTCTATACTGCCGTCGTATTCGCTGGGTTTTTATAGCTTTCACTATGTCCTCGCCTCTTAGTTAGGAGCTCTAGCTCTTAGCTCTTATTTCCAAATTCAGGAGCCTTTCATAATATCCTTGCACTATTTTCTTTGCTCCATAAATTCTTCTTACCATTTTCCTCCCAAATATTTTTAACTAGTCTTCTTCCCTCTTTGTTCGACTCATGGTTTCTGCTTCGTGTGTCCCCACTATTCGAATCGATGTTCTGTATACTCGGATTTTCGTATCTATGCTGATTTTTTTGTTTTTCAAAATACTTTGTCTACAAGAGTTCTGCCGGAGAATTGATCTAGCAAGAACTCCACTGGACGAAACATATTGCCTGGAGGCCAACCGGGATCTTAAGTTTGGGGGTATTGAGTTAAGGCCAAACAGTTCTGCCGCAGCAATTAAGTACTGATTAATCGCTGAGCCGCTCCTTATCGGGCCGAGTATTGATTGGCCCCTCTCATTTCCATCCTCGCACCAACCGTCTTCCCTATTTTGATGTGTGTATATGTACTAATAACGCATCGGGTTGGTCATGTCAATGAACTGTATTTATTTTGCTCGCAGGTACTCAACCGTAAGCCTTGGCTTTGTCAATCTTCGCCGGGATCGGAATTTTTTACTCACTCTGGAGTCTAACAGAGCTACCCGTCACAAGAGAAACCAAGGAATATGCAAAAAATCCTATACGAGAAGAATGTCAAGCATAACATAACTTACAAGTTTGTTATTTTGTCTAGCCACAGTATACCTATTATATTTTGTGTTGCGTAAGTGAGCACACTAGCAAATTCTTTGTGATCTATTTAGGGACCAGCCTGTTTAATGATAAAGTTCTCCAAATCCTTTGTATCAGTGTTTAAAATGGCAAAATCGGCGGATGAAATTAAACGGAATATTCAACGTTGAGAAACGAGGATTTAATTAAAATAGAGCTTACTTCCCCCTCATAAATTAAAATGGGGATAGTAATAGGCGAAAAGCGAATTATTAAGCCAAAACATCTATCGAACCACGTCTATCTAAATCCATCTTTCACAAACTATATACACACATGTTTCCTTACAACCTGAGGCTAAGAGGGGAGCAGTGTGACGAAAAGGTTAATTGCGACCGACTTCAAATAACGGTTGCTCCTCGACCAATCGATTCGCGGAACTCTAGAAATTTCCCGGCGACTGTTACGAAAAGCGGCTAGAAGCGAGACCATGGGATACTAGAGATGAGCGGATCTTTCGCGAATTTTCTATTAATAACTTATTATTAATATAATACAAAAAGAGTGACGATATTAGTTTAGTTAATTCCGAACTATTAATGAACTCGCTACAATATCATGTTTTGTGTCGTGAAGCAAGCAAATGGGCAAATTCTTTGTGCTCTATTTCTGGACCAACGTGTATAATGATAAAGTTCTCCAAATCCTTTGTATCAGTGTCTAAAATGGCAAAATCGGCGGATGAAATTAAACGGAATATTCGACGTTGCCAAACCAGGATTTAATTAAAATAGAGCTCACTTCCACCTCATAAATTCAAATGGGAATAGTAATAGGCGAAAAGCGAATTAGTCGAACATAAAGTCATCTTGATTAGGCCGAAACATCTCCTGTCAAATCACGCCTATCTAAATCCATCTTTCACAAACTGTATACACACACATGTTTCCGTAAACAACCTGGGGCTAATTTCGGTAGTTCGGTTTTCGAGTGAAATAGAAGATACCAGAGGCGGCGTTCCGGTCGGTATTGTTCGTATGATAATGATATGAATTCGATAAGATTCTTTCAACAAAGAAAGCTTACTAGATTCAACGAGGAAAAGTTTTCCTGTAGTTGGCTGTATACCATATATTACAGAAAACGACTAAAATCCTTTATAACAAATATACCTTTATACCTTATTTTAACAAATATACCTTTTATAAAGGATTTTAGTCGTTTTTTTTTCTTATTAAATTGGTATACAAACATACTATTTTCTACCTTTAACGCTACTCCTTTCAAAAACAAAAACTGACTTAATGTCTTCAGCAAGCACCCTCAAAACTTGCTTTAAGGCTTTTTATATTATTGTTGCCAAAATTAACCTCTATCTCTTTTCAAGCGTGAGTTTTATAAAGAATAGTTTTTTGGATCCATTATTTCTACACACTTTTTTATTTCGATATTGTTGCTCTTGTGCAGGTAGCTTTTCTTCTGTTACTAATCAACATCACCATCATCCTTGGCTTCACAACCCACTGAAAGTCTTGCGGTTCCAAGATTAGTTTCCATTCCTTTCCATTAATTGTCTACTGTTCTTTTTTCTCTAGGGTTTCTTTCAGATGTACTTTAACCATGCTCTCTTATTAGTAATTGAATCAAATTTTCCTTCTTAAATAACTTACTCAATGTATGTTTTTAGATTCATATCCCTTTGTTTCTTTTCTAAAAAGGAATTTGCTGGGGCAGCGAGGAGTAGGGGTCTTAATTTTAGAAGAAATTTGCTTGTTACAACAGACAAATCTTGAACCGAAATTAAATCGGTTAATTTAACTAAAAGACATGGTGACACAAATGTTGCTACTTCTGCAGCAGCGGGTAAAAACAGATCTTCACAAATCAATTTCTAACGGAAAAATGAATAGAATAGTGACGTTTCTTATGAAGTTTAATAAAATAAAGAAAATTTAACAAGATGTGACGTATCGGAATTTTGACACGTTACAGGTGATGGCCATGTTTAGTGCGTGAAGAAACAAATGGTCGCATTGTTCCAAAAAACTAATAACAAATTAAAACAAGGTTTTACAAAAACCTGCTTTTCTGTTACCCAGAAAAAGAAAGTTTAAGTTTTGGTATATAATTATATTTATACAGGGAGTTTCATTGGGAAACGGAAATACTTTAATGGTGAATAGAGGTCACGGAGCCGGTTCTAGATATAGTACATTTTTTTGACCTAGCGACTTTTATAACCGAGTTACAGGGTGTTTTATCGATTTTGCCCATTTATTTCCCAAGCCATAACTTTAGAACCACCCTGTATATTTTTTTTATATTTGGTACACATATGTCTCATTCAAAACCCAAACGACCAACATACTAACCATAAGAAAAATCCAGGTCCAGATTAACAAAAAATTATAAAGTAATTATGACCTTAAAACAACACCCTGTATATTGAAATTATGAAAATCTGTTTGCATATTTGAAAAGAGCACAAAAAAGTAAGTTTAATGGTTCGCTTCAATTTTTCGGCCAGATAATTTTATGACTTTCATTTTGAAATTATATTGAATTTTTTAAGAACTTTGACATTAAAAAGCAGATATTATTAAATTTTAGTTATAAATTATTAAAGTTAATGAATAAATACTCATTTTAAAAATAATCAATACTTATTTACCACATTGGAACAACCCAATTATTAATGACAAGAAAAATCCAGGTCCGGATTAAGAAAAAAATATAAAGTAATTGTGACCTTGAAACATCACCCTGTATATTGAAATTTTGAAAATTTGTTTGTGTATTTTAAAAGAGCATAAAAAACTGCGTTAAAAGGTGCATGTCAAATATTTGCGCAGATAATTTAATTACGGCAATTTTGAAATCATATTGATTAATTCTGTCAAGGTCACAAGAAGCTACCAGAAAAATGAAGAACAATCCCAATGTACTTAGAAAATCTATTCGAAATATTTTAAAACGAGCAAGGAAATGCATCGAACAAAATGGCGGACATTTTGAGCAACTGTTATAGTTCAAATATTTTTAATTTATGTTAAATTGTTGAATTGTAACGAATTTTTGTTTTATTAGATATAGCAGTTTTTTAAATTCTTTACTAAATCATTAAAATATCCCAATTCTCGCAATTCTAATTTTTAATGATGTGCTTATAGCTACAAATCCAGAGAATATATGAAGCCAGCATAGTAAATAAGTATTAAGTATTTCTAAAATAAGTATTGATTTATTAACATTAAATTATTATTAAAAGTTAACAATACCTGGTTTTTAATCTCAGAGTTCTATAAAATTTCAATATAATTTCAAATTGACGTAATTAAATCAACGGCGAAAAAATAAAAATAAGCCTTTAACCACAGTTTTTCATTCTCTTTTAAAATGCGCAGACAAATTTTTAAAATCTCAATATACAGGGTGTTGGTTCAAGGTCACAATTACTTTGTATTTTTTTCTTAATCCGGACCTGTATTTTTCTTGTCATTAGTAATTGGGCCGTTCCAATGTGGTAAATAAGTATTGATTATTTTTTAAATGAGTATTTATTCATTAACTTTAATAATTTATAACTAAAAGTTAATAATATCTGCTTTTTAATGTCAAAGTTCTTAAAAAATTTCATATAATTTCAAAATTAAAGTCATAAAATTGTCTGGCCGAAAAATTGAAGCGAACCACTAAACTTACTTTTTTGTGCTCTTTTCAAATATGCAAACAGATTTTCAAAATTTCAATATACAGGGTGTTGTTTTAAGACCACAATTACTTTATAATTTTTTGTTAATCCGGACCTGGATTTTTCTTATGGTTAGTATGTCGGTCGTTTGAGTTTTGAATGAGACATATGTGTACCAAATATAAAAAAAATATACAGGGTGGTTCTAAAGTTATGGCTTAGAAAAAAATGGGCAAAAACGATAAAACACCCTGTAACTCGGTTATAAAAGTCGGTAGGGCAAAAAATGTACTATATCTAGAATCGGTTCGGTGACCTCTATTCACCATTAAAGTATTTCCGTTTCCCAATGAAACACCCTGTATATTAACTATACCGATAGTTAATTCGGCATTAGGCATGTCAAGGCTTCCAACATTTTTTGTTGTTTTAAATGGTGTTCAAGGCCTTCTCATAGTCCACAAATATTAAAGCTAGTGATTTATTATAATATTCAGATTCTTGGGATTACCTGGCTTACTTATAGTTTCCTGGAATATTTGACATTCGGTTAAAATATGTTTTACGGTACTCTGATAATAGCAAGGTGGATTGTTCCTTGTGATTCGGTAAATGTCTGTATGGCGGGTGTGAGCAAGTCGTAATCGAGTAAAGGTACCATCTTCAAGATGGTTGTCAGGGTTCTCGTTTAGAGTCTCACCATGTTCCCGTAGGTATTCTTATAACATCGGCGTTTAGCCTATTCAATTTCACAATATGTACTGTAATGTAGATTGAATTTTAAGTACAACCATTGTTTGGTTCTGGGGCTAGTTAGCAAGTATTCCCGAATTCACTGATGATGGACTGATAGGTCCGAAAACGTTCTGAATGAACCTATTTTACTTAATCCATTGGGATTTTTAAAATTTTATTAAATATACCTTTTACATAGAAGTGGTTTTACTTCATGTTACGAGTTTTTAAAAAAATATATATATTGTTATGATCTGCTTCTTATTAATTTTATATTAATTATTATTTATTTGATTAATTATTTAATTGTCGCAAATTATACATAAAAAATGAATAAAAAATCTCAGGGTGCCTTTTTATAATATCAAGAAAATGTCTAAATTATCTTACGTTATACTTATCTTCTCTCGTGGGTTCAGTATCTCTTAGTTGATCCTAATCGGGATAAAATAGGGAAAAGAAATAAAGCAAAATGTAAAATAAACATACAGAATTGTCTTTTATTTATCAAAATCGATACTCTAAAAATCTATCAAATCTAAAACCTGTGGACACAGATGTCCGAATGAAATTTCTACCATTTAAATTTATTCTAGTTAAAATAAAAACAATTTATCGGTTTGTTCCCGATGACTTTGGTACAACAAAATAAACAAATACAAATTATGTATTCGCAAGATTAGCTATACTCCCTATTTACTTTCTGAAATATTGGAATTTTAATTCCTACGCTTTTTACTCAAAATTTTAGTTTCCGAACATAAAAATATCTTTCACATAAGTTGACTGACCTTTTGCTTCACTCACTCTGATGTCTTCTCGTGACCCAAAACAGCTCTCCCTCGTTGACTATGTTAAAGGCTACTCATCAAAGCCCTCTCCGTTCTCCAGCTTCAAAACTATCAGCATACCAGCACCAATTCTCCAACAAGCCGGGCCTCTTTTGACCAGTACTCGATTCAAACAAAACTCCAAAAATTCTCTGCTCTCCTTCTCACAATAATACAGAATCAAAGAGGTATTTCGTCTCAATTTGATCTGTCTCTCGTTCCACTTTTCAGCACTATTCTCCACTATCAAACAACCACTGGTACTTGCTAACTATCTATCCACGAAAACGTCGAACTGCTCCTCATCGATGCCAATAACATAATGCCTTCTTTTTCAAACTCACTCAATCATTCAAACCATTTTTCCCCTTCCAAATTGCCAAGAATCAGAAACATTTCTCTTTTCCATTCGACAAACAAACAGTCATTCCTTCTAAATTATTCCGACCATCCTAATTACTTTCGGTGAATTCTACAACATTTACTTGGGGTGAAACAAAGATATTAAAATTCCAAACTTTCTTTTAAACCATTTTTCTAGAAAATGATAATTACCTCTACCTGTGGATTCTATAGTTCCCGTAATAAACAATCTTTTCCATTTTAAACCTAAATACATCGTCCTTTTCACTTTAATTATTCACCAAAGTCTTTAATGGTTCATCGGAAAGCTCATTAAAAAAGAAATCCACTTACATCCAAACTAAATTCTAATAAATATTTACAGATCAATATACAGGGTGTATCAAATTTATGTGCCCGCGTTATTTAAAAAAAAATTAATTTAATTTTCATTTTGCCTTTGATTGATAAATTGAAAACAATAATATATAAACCAATTATTATTAATTAAGATAAATGTATTAAATTGTACCAAAATCTCTCGAGCTTACAGCCAAGAGTTAGGTTAATATAACTCCCTAAACTTCCCCTTATCCTCCGCTTCACCTACGACTAACACAGTGTAGTAAAAGGGAATTTCAAGACAATTAATCCTCTCGCATGATGAACTGCCTAGCACTCTGATCCCGTTGATAGACTATTCATGGCAGCATTAATTTTAGATCAGGTAGGAGAAGGGGATGATCCTGTATCGAGAGAACAACGATGTTGTGACTTACCTGACTTGCCGCCACTAATTTCTACCGGTGGTGCATAGAAGAAAAGCGACGTTATTAAATTACGAAAATTAGGGATATTATTTATGATTAGACACGACAAAGAGGTGAGGTAATTATGATGGTTGGGCGAGTGTGGTATGAATTATTTAAAAGCTGTTGTTTACTGTACAGTAGGCTTATAAATAAACTGTTTTATCGATGTAATGACACTACGCCGTTCAATATACAAGTATGGAACCAACTACATATTAAACACCTTTAAAATAAAAAAAGTGTGAAAGCAAAAAATAAACCACTTTCTATTTAAAGAATAGCTAAGTTTATTTACTAAGACCAATGAAATAAAAGAATGTGTGTGTACTTTGTACGCACGTAAGAAGTTATACTTCTATTATATGATTTCTTAAAAATAAATATACTTTAAACAGTTTTGTTTTAATTTTTTTAAACACCAAACTAATTTTGTGCTTACCGCTTTCAAAAAAATAAAAAAAAGTATAGAATTGCTCCGGACTCGAACTCAAGACCTCTCGATCTCTGGCCGAATGCTATACCAAATACGCTACGAGGACTGTGTCTGTATCAGTTCGGACGTACCTAATGACACTTCACGGTAACAAACAGACAAGTATAATAAATATACAATAAAATGTTTTAATAATACTCATCTTACTCCTGAGGAAGACAAATCCAAAGACACAAAAATTATAATAAATATATTTACTAAAAACACTAATATATTCTTTTCACACCTTTTCTTGCACTGATATATTTATACATAACTTGAAACATTTAGCAACTAAACGCCATACTGTCTGTGTGCGCATGCGCGCAGTATTATGAAATTTTAATCTCAATCGCGCCTAAAGAAGTATAACTTCAATAATAATTAAAAGAAATTACTTTAAATGTTTAAAAATGCTCGTCGCTCGCCACTTGACAATATGCAAGTCTATTATTAAATTTCGTGAGTCATTTTTTCCAAGACCTCTCTACGTGTTAGTTCATGTTCATCCATAAATTCTTCTTTTATCAATTCCTGCAAACATGTTTATTGCCTAACTAATATAAACACGTGATTTTAGATAACCCCAAAGAAAAAATCTAATGGATTAAGGTCCAGAGAACGAGCAGGCCACTTTATGGATCCTCTATGGCAATCCATTGATTTAGAAAATTTGCAATAAAAATTATTTAGTAAATCTAAATACTTTCCACCAGTCAAATTTCCGTTTATGGAATATTGGTCTAAAGCCTATTTTGGACAATTTCCATCCAGAATTTTCACATGGCCATATGTCTCTTCCATGTTCGCGGAATGGGCCAAAGGGACTGATGTGAATTGCTTACAGTTATGCAATAGAAAAGCCTAACTAAAAATCTTTTAGGCCCCTTTTAGGAGTCCATGTTATCGAAAATCTGGAATGATCGCTCCTTGTCGAAGAACACCAAAATAAGATTAGTACGTGCCTTAATTTTTCCCATATTTAATTACGGATCCGAAACATGGACAATGAAATCGGACGACAGAAAAAGGATTGACCTTTGAAATGTGGTGCTGGAGAAGAATGCTTCGGATCTCATGGACGGAACACAGAACAAATCACTCAATCCTCCAAGAGCTTAATATTCAGACTCGACTTTCCTCTATTTGCCTCTCCACCGTCTTAAAATTTTTCGGCCATATTGCAAGAAGAAGTGATGATAATCTTGAGAGACTTATAACTTCGGGAAACGTTGAAGGGCGCAGAAGTAGAGGTCGCTCACCTACTCGATGGACGGATCAAGTACAGAAAGCCAGTGGAAAAACATTCTCTGAATCCATGAGGGAAGCTCAGGACAGAAGCCGATGGAAAGAGATAGTTGCTCGTATTATAGGGAATCACGACACTCAGCAATGAGAAAACGACTGAGGAGGAGGAGGAGGAGTCCATGTATGGAGAAGAGCAGCCAAAGACAAGCAAGGGTGGAGGCAAAAAATAAAGAAGGCCAAGGCTCAATTTGGGCTGTAGTGCCGTAGAAGAAGAAGAAGAACTAAAAATCTAACTTTGGATGACTCTGTACATAAACGCCCGTCTTCTGGTGTGTGCTCATAATCTAAGTATTAATTACTGCTGAAATATCATTACAATACACCAACCACTAACTCTTCTTCTTGGGAGAAAACATCCTCAAGATATTCTTGCCTGTTTATAAAGTAGGGAACTTATTTTAGTAGTTTTACCAAGTAAGTTCCAAGCCTTAAGGCGCGATTTCAGTGGTTCCGCTTATTTTTTAGATAAATTCAAATCAAGAACCAAACCATTAAGGTCATCTTGAGTTAATAAATGAGGCTCAGGGCGACCTCAAAACTAGGATCTTGTATATTATCATTTTTTTCTTGATCTGGTTCAGGCTTTGCACTGTCACTAATTTCTATAGATGCTGGATGAGGCTGTATTGGTAGTTCTTGACTATGCGTGACAAATCGGATCGCTAAAGGCATGTTAAAGTATGTTTTGAATAACTTTTTTTCCCTATTCTATTTGCATGTGGCGAGAGCCGTTGGCCAATCCAGTCAACAGTAAGATATGTGTGGTGCCGAGCTGTTATCCTGGTCACCCAACTTACAGCCAAAATAAAGTTCATAACACTTTGCCATTAAATGAGTAAAATTTCTTCTTTGCGATTCAAAAGTTAACTACACATAACAAAACGTGTCTGAACGGTGTAGACTTGTAGACATCTACGAGGCTTGTTTTACTATGCACACAACACAACTTAAAAGCAGTGTGACTTGAATGAAGCTTCTTGTTTAGGAGACCACACAGCACTTACTGAGCTTTAGCCAACAAGAGTGAGGTTTTCGCGACGTGCCTGTGGTCTGGTATACAGGTAGGACTCCTTATCATGCAATATACATTAATTGAATTTATATCAAAACAAAACAGAATTTTTAAAGAAAACCTGATGTGGTAAACTATTTTTGATTGCATATTTAAAATTCTATTCATAAAAATACATAAGAAATAGTGGAAATAATACATGGGAATAAAACAGGTGTTTTCCAGTGTATTTCCCCTATACTTTTTGTGTATAGCTATAGAAACTCCACTTTTTGCTCTAGAACTTAACTGCATTATATACCTGAATGGATACATTCTCCACCTTCTTCGTTTACTTTCCCCTTTTTATTTGTTTCTGTGATCAGATTTGATTCAGATTCTTAAAAAACCCAATCGCTCCTGTTTAAACAATGTATCTATAGCAATAATCCCCAAACCCAAAAAAAAATGTTACCCTTTAATTATAATTCGACCTAAATCTACTCTCTCGTCCGGCGATATATAAAAACCACCATAAAACCGATGTACCTTTGCACCCTAACCTATAAAGCATTCAGCCTCCCCCTGTTACTAGCGTATTCATAGGAGTATTAATGTTACATCACAGTCAACCCTTTGTAGGTTTGGGGAAGATTATACTATTAATTAAGGATTATTGAGTTAGGGAAGTTGACTGCTGTTTTGAACAACTAAATTTTGATAGGTCCTGAAAACACTGGTTAGCCTTTAAGTATTGTTAACGATAAGATATCCTGGTTGGATCATCTCGCATATAATGGCATTTATATGTACGTATAAGGTTAAAGAGAATTATTTTATTAAACGCTTTTATTTAGTTCAATAGTTTGCGTCAAATCTTTAGACGTTAATTTGAGTGCCTTTTCTCAATGCAAATGAATGAAAATTTGAAGACATATGCATTCGCGGGAACAATACACTAATAATCAATAAAAATTGTTTTTTTATGTTTATTAATTGTTTAAATAAAAAAAAAACGATTTTAATGGAAAATGCTTCAATTCTCTTGTTTTTTACAATGTAAAAACTTGAAACTTTTAGGTGTTGTAGCTAATGATATGAACTATACATAATTTCACTTTTTACGTAATTGTTTACGTTATGCTTCATAAATAAACAATAAAGTTTCAAATTTTTTGCCGATTCCGACTACATTTCCAATATTTTAATGTTTGAAAAGACTAAAAAGTAAAAAATAAAAAAATATGAAAAAAAAAATTTAAGAAACGCTTTTCTTTAGTTACTAGTGACTAAAATTAAAAATATTATAAAAAAAATCAACTAAAAAGCAAAAGATAAAAAAAAATTGAAAAAATCTAACACATTCGTTAAAGAAAAGTGTGAGGCGAAAACCGTTTATTCGATGAAGACGCGCCACGCTTTTCTTTGACGAATATGTTAGATTTTTTCAATTTTTTTTTATTTTTTGCTTTTTAGTTAATTTTTTTTATAATATTTTTAATTTTAGTCACTAGTAACTAAAGAAAAGCGATTCTTAAAAAAATTTTTTCATATTTTTTTATTTTTAAATTAAATATACATATTCACCGCAATTTAAAGAATATTTAAAAAAAATTCAATCCAAAATATTGAAAAATATGCCATTGGTGACAAATTTTGACAGGCAGCTCAAAAAAATGGATTTTGCGGTGGACATCAGAACTCGTCACTGGATCATACGAAACAAAAAATTCAAAAATATTTAGTTAGACTATGAGTTTCAAGAGGTAACAGCGTCGAGTTTTTTTATTTCTCAGGTTTCTTTTTATTTGTAGTTTCATACTTAAAGCTGAAGCTATAAGGTAGAGATACAAACTGTTAGGATTTAGAGAGTCCCTCATTAGAGAGTCCCTCGGGGAGAGTATGAACTTAAAGGTTAAAGGCGTAGAGGCTATAAAGGCAGCAGAAACATAAGCTAAGCTATTATGGTGGCTTACTAGGAAAACTGTCCGGAAAAAAACAAAGAAGAATACGGACAGTAATGTCTGGTGGAACAACAGCTTAAAAAAGCTAAGGTCGGAATTCCGAAGCTTATTTAACAAAGCCAAAAGTAACCACGACTGGGATGGCTACAGGTATAAGCTAACACTATACAAAAAAGTAATTCGGAAAGGCAAAATGAATTCGCGGAGAGAGTTTTGCGAGGAGATTACAGATATCTCGATCTGCTCTCGGATCCATATAAAGTTCTTGTAAAGGATGGTGCTAACACTAAAGAAGTAGATTTCCTAAAGATGACTAATGGCAAATTTACGGAGACAACAAGAATGACAATGAATGCCACAGTTGCCATTAAATCGTTGTATTGTAACCAACTCAATTTACATCCCACGTGATGGGAAGGTCCATACCTTACCTAATGGCATTATTCTTTTTTATTTATATCCATCCTATGGAGTTTCAAACAAGTATGCACCTTTAATGCAAGTACATAGCATTTAAAGGGTTTTCACCCTAGTATTTCTTTGGTGGCTCAGATGGCATTCAACCTGTCTAAAAAAAAACACTGATGATGGGTTTTTTAAATAAAATTGAAAATGTTCTGTGATGTAGCCCTTAAAGAGATTTTAATAAAATTGTATACCTTTTTCAAAGATTTTTTTTTATTTAATAATCGTTGCAGTGCTTCTAGACTGTCTGCAAAAATAGTGGTGTCGTTTGCGAATCTTATGTTGTTCAAGATTTTTCCGTTTATTGATATACCCTGTTCTTCCTCTGATATTGCTTCCTTAAAAATAGCTTCGCTGTACAGATTGAATAACAATGGAGACAACACGCAACCCTGGCTAATACCTCTTTTGATTTCTATGGTTTCTGTTTCGACATTTTCGATTTTAACCTTTGCTTTTTGACTCCAGTACAGAATGACAATAATCCGTATATCTCGACTGTCCACATTCTTTGCTTTTAAAAGTTCTACGAGTTTCTGATGTCGTACTCAATCAAAAGCCTTTTGATAATCTATGAAGCAGACATAGAGATCCTGGTTCATATCTAGTCGTCTTTGCGCGAGAACGTTAAAATCGAACAGAGCCTCTCTTGTTCCTAGTCCTCCTCTGAATCCAAACTTAACGATGAACTACCACAAATCTGCTAAGAT
Organism: Diabrotica virgifera virgifera; assembly: GCF_917563875.1. Classification (NCBI taxonomy): domain Eukaryota; kingdom Metazoa; phylum Arthropoda; class Insecta; order Coleoptera; family Chrysomelidae; genus Diabrotica; species Diabrotica virgifera. Next base: position 15,217,018 of record NC_065447.1, read on the forward strand.
GTTAATGACTATGATGATGACCGGAGGAACAACAAACAGGACAAGTACATATATGTATCCGTCAATACATATTTGGGCTACACAGATTTTGCTGACATTTGAATGATTTTGGCATTGAGTTCTCCAAGTATTATTTATATAGGTACTTCTACCTTTTTATCACAAATACAGTAAAACCTTTGTTAACCGAAACCTTTCTAACCGAAACATCGTTTAACCGAAATGGCTGACAGTTTCAACAATTTCGTCAATAAAAAGTAAATTTTTATCGAAAAACGGAAACAATGAGAATGTAAATTTGTCATCATCATTAATATTACTTTCATACAACTAAAAACGCAATTAAATATACAACACATTACGAAATCACCTCGTAGTATGTTTTAATACCAACTTTGACCAAAAATACTATGTAATTTGATACAAGAAGAATACAAAAAACAATGTTATTTTTAACCGAAATTCTTGTTATCCGAAACGGCCTCACCCCCAATTATTTCGGTTAACAGAGGTTTTACTGTATATACTATGTGTAAACATCGGACTTTTGTATCCCCCCGTACTGTATTTTCATTGTCTGGTTTGTTACTGTTGTATTAATACTGTTGTATTTTAGCTTAAAAAATAATACTTAAATACCAAAGCATAGAGAAAGTTTTATCGGCCCTATCGTGACTCTTAAATAGAACAATCTTAAAATCCGTTCGTCTTTCTAAAGTCGTTGTTCCAACGAATAATAATTTCGTATAATTTGTCACAGCATAAATTGTTCCGACAAATGAACTCTAAGAATCGCTCTCATAAATTTGGCTTACCCACTTTTTTCCACTAGATATAGAATAAATGTAATTGGCATAATATACTCTTCTTCTGTCGCGACAGTAAATGGACCTAATATAATGGATTTATTGGTAGCATGAAACATTATCCGATGCGAGCAGAATTCGGCGTAAAAATTATCTTATTTTGTGACTTATTTTTCAATGGTGTCTTTGTTTTCAAAGAACCGTTCAAAAATATCCTAACTTATCTTGATATGTGTAGTAATACAAGCATATATAACGAATGAAATATGTAGTTAGATGATTAAAAACAGAAAACAATGACAAGATAATTCGCGATGTTAACTCACAATTTCGACCTCTCCTGGATTTTAGGTGAAGCTTCGAGGGGGTTTTTAATGCCAAACGCTGGCGAAATGCTGCCAAACTTTTATTAAAACGTGAAGATTCCATGTTAACCATTTTACGTTACCCAATAATTAATTTAAGAAATGTAAAAATAAATAATGAATATTATTATTTACTTGATTCAGATGCATGTGCGCTCAGCGTTTGACCAACGAATATAGAATCTTAGGCCGTTATTAGACTAGGTAACTGGTGGCACAACTGGTGGCGCAACTGGTGGCGCAGCTAGTGGCTCCACCAAATTAAAGCACACAAAATATTATGGGCAACTAGTGGCCGATATGGGCAACTAGTGGCGCAACCAGTTACCGTAGTCTAATAGGTCTCATTTACTTTAATGCACCGTGACGTAATGAGTCACTGGTAGAGCAACTTGGTGGCGTCACCAGTTGTAGTACCTAGTATAATACTGGCCTTAAGATTCTATATTCGTTGGTTTGACACTGAAAAGCCCCTCGAAGCTAGTTTAGCCGAAATCCACGAGAGGTCGTCATTGTGACTTAACATCACGAATTTAACGAGAGTGTATCAAAATGAAATCAGTGGCGGGTCCATCATCGTTAAAAGAGAGGGCCAATTGGCTAAATTTCTATGAAAAATAAATGAATGTTTTTATAATCTTTATACCTATATGTATAATTAAAAAAAATTAAATCACTTGGTTTGAGAGGGGTGCCCGATCGCCCCCTGGATCCGCCACTGAATGAAATACGAAAGCAGGTTAAAAAGAAGATTAATCGATTAGAAGATCTGGCTGCTGATAACATTTAATATGACAGTTAATTAGAAATGCAACAGGTATCTCTAATAAACAGCAAATAATAGGGTAAGGCATATACATAATAGGGTAAGGCATATAAATAATAGGGTAAGGCAAATAAACGGCCAATTAGAAATACCTTGATGTCTTCTTTCTAAAAATATGAGGTTTTATAATGTTATAAATGTGGGGTAGTTTAAAATATAATTACGTTTTTTTTATTAATTTCGTGGCAACATTCACACCCTGTAGAATTGTAGTTACTTGACATCAAGAACTCTATTATTGATGTTCAAATTATTTTTAATATAGTCTAGAAAGTGCCTCAGGAAGCAATGGAGTTATCCGTCGGGGTTAGTACATCCACTCGAAAAAATACCCCCTATCAACGAGAGAATCCTTTCTCTCAGCCACAAGTACGTCTCGCGTACGATTAACGGTAACAATCATAGAGCAAAATATGTTCTAACAACCCATTGCAATCGACAAGGTCTCATACTCATCAGGATTACCAAAAATAAAGTTCCATTCCCTCCAGCCAATCTTCTACAATTGTCCAGAAACGAATTTCCTGATGAGTATTACGAAATCCTAGCACAAATCCCCCTAATATATCGCAGATAATTTAAACTGCATCCCTACATGCTGAATCCAAGAGCCGTTCCTCATTAGTGGCAGCTTTAGTTCTCCCTGTCTGGTTTGGGCAAGTTCACGGCAACTTCTTCTCCTTCACATCTATAACTTCTGTGCTACAACCTTTACTTTCTAAACCCCTGTTTCACTAGCAATTTTGTTCCTCCACTCACATCAATCTAACACTCACAAACAAGCTTACTTTCATCGTCCTTACACTCCTGAGAATGAGTTTCCACCACCCTGAAGAGGCTCAGGACTAAACGGGGTATAAACAACGTGTTTCGTTCGTTACTATTCTTAAAAATTATCCATACAGCGAAATTTTTAATTTTAGTATACACGGTTGGTCGAGATGAGTATTCTTAAATGGTACGCCCTGTATTTTTTATATCTTATATATGTTTGTATCTTTTATGGTGCTTTTTTTATTTCTTAAGTAGTCCCTATACCTAACTGCTTTAATTTGGAAGTTATTCGTGATTCTTTAAGCCAAACATTAATTGCAACAAAACGTGAAATTTTATTAGGTTGGCCGTGAAAATATTCAATCAAAAATAAATTTTCTAAAATAAATACATATTAATCTAGGTGTCATATCCGGGATTCTTGCTTCCCTCGATATCTCCTATTCCAATCTAACGATTTTGAAATGTATTGTCGAGAAACTCTTGAAGGCATCGAAAAAATGAGGAGGTGCTGCATCTTGCTGAAACCAAATTGATCTACTCACGAGATTGGATTTATATCATCAGGAAATAGGCTGACTAATTTTTAGAATGAACTCCAATTCTAAAAATGCCCAGTATTCTTCTCTGCTATGGTTCTATCCCAAAAATAAGGGATTGGTTTTTTATCGATACTGAGTATGTGCCTCCACCGTCCAATGCAGATTTTCATCTGATCAGTACCTGAAGTTTTATTTACTGACTGACCGGGCCATTTAAATGGAAAGTATGTAGCCACATCAGAAAAAGGGATTTGGTTAAAAAAATAGGATTAGTGTTAAATATATTTAACATTGTGTCCAAGAACTCCATTCTGATCTGGATCGCCTTCATTCAGTTCTTATCCTAATATAGGGATGCCATTTTTGTTTTTTGTGGGCGCGATTGGGAGTGAACTTTTATTATTCTGCGCGCATGCGCACACAGACAGTATGGAGTTCGTTACTAAATGTTTTAAGTTATGTATGTATTAGTCCAAAAAAGGTGTGGAAAGAATATATTAGTGTTAATTAGTGTAATAGATATTAATAATACAACTTGCGCAATTTGAAAAAGGTGGTTTAAAAGGTTTTGTAAAAAAACGTTTGTAGAAAAAAACTATTAAAATTTGTTAGAATATACAAAAATAAAAGTAGATGTTATTCTGATTTACGTATTGACAGTATAGGCAGTTTTGATGTAATGTCAAGAAAAATATAAAAATGGAATGTCAGTCAAGTTCAAGTAAAAGTTTTTGTAGGTATTGTCCTATAATTGAGAATGAATAAATTATAATTGTTGATATATAAGACGTTTGTAGAAAAAATATTGTATGGTATAGGTACGTGTTAAAAAGTACATTTTTAAGGCACTCATGTGAATTGCAGAATGAGCGAAGCGAATCTTTCACGCGAAACTTTAGTAAATATATTTATTATAATTTTTGTATCTTTGGATTTGTCTACCTCGGGAATAAGATAATAAGTAATATTAATTTAAAGTATTTTTATACTTCACTTGGTCTATTTGACACTATGTCTGAGAAATCTTGTAGTCCGCACCCGCACAAACAAAAGGAGTATAGCTCAGTGGTAGAGCGTTCGACTGGAGATCAAGAGGTCCCCGGTTCGAATCCGGGTGTTTTCTATTTTTTGAAGTTATACTTCTTTAGACGCGATTTCATTGAGGGTGAAATTTTATTAATCTGCGCGCATGCGCACACAGGCAGTATGGAGTTCGTTACTAAATGTTTTAATTTATATATTTATCAGTCCAGAAAAGGTATGAAAAGAATATATTAGTGTTTTTAAATATATTTTTCTACAAACGTATTAAAAATGCAATTTATAGCACTCCATAGGGGCGTTAAAAATTCTACTTTAAAGCACCGGTGCTTTAAAAATTTTAAGGCACTGCAGTTAAAAATGAATTGTCAAATTGTAAAACGTCAAAATATTTATATTTCATTTATTAACATTAATAGATATTAATAATACAACTTGCGCAATTTGAAAAAGGTGGTTTAAAAGGTTTTTTAAAAAACGTTTGTAGAAAAAAACTATTAAAATTTGTTAGAATATACAAAAATAAAAGTAGATATTATTCTGATTTACGTATTGACAGTATAGGCAGTTTTGATGTAATGACAAGAAAAATATAAAAATGGAATGTCAGTCAAGTTCAAGTAAAAGTTTTTGTAGGTATTGCCCTGTAATTGAGAATGAATAAATTATAATTGTTGATATATAAGACGTTTGTAGAAAAAATATTGTATGGTATAGGTACGTGTTAAAAAGTACATTTTTAAGGCACTCATGTGAACTGCAGAATGAGCGAAGCGAATCTTTCACACGAAACTTTCACATACGTGCCTTAAAATTGTACTTTTAACATTTATATCATAAATAACTATTATTATAATTTTTGTGTATTTGGACTTGTCTACCTCGGGAATAAGATAATAAGTAATATTTAAAGTATTTTATAATTCACTTCGTCTGTTTGTCACTATGTCTGAGAAATCTTGTAGCCCGGATAATCAAAAGGGTATAGCTCAGTGGTAGAGCGTTGGACTGGAGACCAAGAGGACTCCGGTTCTAATCCTGGTGGTTTCTAATCTTTTTGGTATTGTTTTAATAAAAATGTTTGGAAAGTAGTAAGTAAAAATTAATTTAATCTTTAAATAAAATACAGCTAAACTGTCCGAAAGTACATGTATTTCATTGAAATCATATTTAGAAGTATAACTTCTTACGTGCGTACAAAGTACACACACATTCTTTTTTTTTAACTTTTAGTATTGTTTTAACAAAAATTTTTGTTAATCTTAATTAGTTTAATCTTTAAATAAAATATAAATAAACTGTTCGAAAGTATATTTATTTCGTTGAAACAACAGTTATTTGACTGATTTGATTTTCGATTCCAATTATTCTAGAAGCCTTAAGAGTATCTTCAACCTTCGACAAAAAAGTCCGTTTTTGTTTCCTCTGGAATACCAGGACGACCACTTCTTGTGAGTTCTTGTACATGTCTACATTAACTATCAATCAATGTATATTTAATACATTAAACAAGTAATGTCACTTCGTCGTTCTCATAGTTAACTCTTCAATTTATTTCGATTAAGATTCTTTAATTAATATTAAAGAGAAATGTCTTCCAGGTCAAGCAGTCGTCCGACCCTGTACGCTCTTTGAAAATATGATAAAACGAGCTGCAATTGTCTACTAACAACAATCGAGAATCTTAGAACAACACGTCTTGATGGATTTTCAAATCCAGGACGTAAAACAAAATAAAAAGAGAACAAGTAAAGTGAAATAGCTCTCGCTTCACAACCTGGAGAGTGCCTCCCTAGGGAAGCATGAAATACGCAAACAGATGATACTAAGACCAGAATAATAAGGTATTCATGGGGTGTTAGAGAAATATTAGATGCAGCAAGATAGATGCGTCGTTAATGGCTTGGACTTTATTTTTACCCATATTTTTAGTCTTAAATTAAAATTTGCATAAGATTAATTAAGGTATATTTAAGATGCACGAAAAATTGGGAGGGATGGAAGATTTTGTAAGGTCGCATAGGATATTATTTAGTCTCTCTGCTACTTATATTGGCCTAAACAACGGCTTAGTACATATAGAGGTGAAGAATATTTACATACAAGAGATAGAGAAGCCTGATGATTCAACGACGCTCTATGAAAAAATTGTCACAAATTAACAATTAACAATAGTCCACAGTACATTATTCTTTTTGGAAGATGATTACAAAAGTCTTAAAAATGGTCTTAACTGCTTCGTTTGAGCGAGTCTACCACTTTCTGAAAAATTTTAGAGTGCAGGTTGAACGTGTTTCCGCGTCCCGCGTCATTAACATATTTACGTTGTCGGACTAATGAAACGTGGCTGTAAATTTGTTGGACAAGAGATCGACAATCTCTATTAATTAAATATAAGTACTTTAAATTGAAAATTTAGAGTTTTGTAATAACAAAACTAGCGCGCTAGAGTGACATCTTGTCGGTGTCGGACTCTACGATTTTGTTATTACAAAACTCTTAATTTTCAGACTAAATTTTCAATTTAATAACACATACAATAATACTAAAAATATTACTCTACATCCCACCAGATTGAAAACAATGGGAACCTTCTCTGGTTACACCTCCGAGGCTTCTAAAATTTGCAAGCCATAACGGATGCTGAGACTAAAGAAGATGAGGAAATTTTATAATTTATAATTCACGTCCCATCGCGGTTAATTTACATGTTTACTCTGATTGGAGTACGAAGGGAACCATTCACGTTGGAACTTTACCGCGCTGAGCAGATGGGACGTGAATTATAAATTGTAAAATTCCCTCATCTTCTTTAGTCTCAGCATCCGTTATGGCTTGCAAATTTTAGACGCCTCGGAGGTGTAACCAGAGAAGGTTCCCATTGTTTTCAATCTGGTGGGATGTAGAGTAATATTTTTAGTATTATTTTATGTGCTATTAGATTGAAAACTTAGTCTTTTGTTAGCAGTTGCCGCTAGGGCATCTATGCCATTTCGTTCGTTGCAATTCGGGACTGCACGCTGGGGTTTGTTTTGGTTAGATCAGGGAGAGCAGCATATGTGCCTCCTGATGAGAGACTAATAAGTTTCGAAACCGGTAGAGGTGCTTGAAACTAGAATATAATGCGGCTGCAGTTTCGTGTTGAAACGAAATTGAAAATGGCTATTCATTTTTGTCTTAATTTTCAATTTAAAGTACTTATATTTAATTAATAGAGATTGTCGATCTCTTGTCCTTTGTCCTACAAATTTACAGCCACGTTTCGTTAGTCCGACAACGTAAATATGTTAATGACGCGGGACGCGGAAACGCGTCCAACCTGAACTCTGAAATTTTTCAGAAAGTGGTAGACTGGCTCAAACGAAACAGTTAAGACCATTTTTAAGACTTTTGTAATCATCGTCCAAAAAGGACGATGTACTGTGGACTACAAGGTTAACTCTGCACTTTTTGTATTACTCAGGAGGATACAATAAAACAGATAATGGAAAAATGCTGGGAGTTTGATCATGAGCTTCATCACATGTTTATAGATTTTAAACAAGCATTTGATAGAGTATGCAGGACTATACTGTGGACAGCGATGCAGGAACTTGGCTTTCCAAAAAAACTACATAGTTACTTTGATACGGTTGTATATGGAACGGTTACGATGTAAGGTGAGAGTTGGACAACAACCCTAACAACACAAAACATTCCAGGAATGTACTATCAAAGTTCTATTAATGTTTGAATGTCCTGGACATTCAAGGAACATTCGGTGAACATCTGATTAAATTATTGGTGGAATGTTACCACAAGTCATTCTATGAACATCCTACCAAAGTCCTATATTTTAAGAGAGGCCATTTACTATTCAATTAGCGTTCATTTTCAAATTTGCCGCGCGTGTATCTGTGTAGGGTCGCGTGGTCATCACACTTCATGATAACCTAAAAATTTCTGGAAAATGGAAATTAGTGCCTTTTTTTGCTGTTCTGTCTGTTAGTTTTGCTCTGCTCTGGCTGGATCTCTTTTGTTTAAAAAATTATGTAAGTATTATAAAATCCTTCAATTTTCTTTATTCTTTATGAAACGAATTATTTATGCACATTATTACCTGTAAATAGTATCTATTTCTTTTGGTTTTTTAATTGTAAAGAATAGAAAAATTACCATCCATTTGAATTTTTTTTAGAATCAGCTGAAAGTGGTCTACAAAAAACCAGATATAACCAAAAAAAGGATATAAATAGTGTATTGGCTAGTTGGAAGCAACTCCATATTGTCGATGCATAATAAGTTTAGGTACTTTATAAACAAATATTAAGACCTGTATGGACAAAGTAATATAAAAATTATACAAAGATTCCCGAACAAAATACTGAGAAATATTGTAGATGCTCCTTGGTATGGGAAAAACAGTGATATCCATAAGGACTTAGGAATGGAACCTGGATATAATCATCAAGAAGATGGCAGGAAGTCACGAGCAACAACTTCATAAGTACGAGAATATTGAGGAAATCCAGCTCCTCGATACTACTGGGCAAACTAGAAGACTGAAGAGGACAAAGTCTTTTGAACTAGTTTGAGTGATAGGTGATAGTGAAAAGCAGAGCATAGTGCTTGTGTACCTGTGTATGTTAGAATAGTGCACGATCTTGTTAGATTAGATGAAAGACGCTATGGGGTAAGCTCTTCATTTTAAGGAACAGTAGTAATTTAGGTTAAATTAAAATGGCTCATTGGTCAGTTATGACCCGATTATAATTGTAATGTACAATGCAATACAATGAATCGTCATCGTAGTGATGATTATGGATAAAAATATATGACAAGATTTTGTGCAATAAAAATGTTTATATTTATCAAGGATGTATTATTTGGTATGGCCACATATACTTCTGGTATATCGTCGGTGATGTGACAATACCTCCTATCTGCTTTTTCATGAATTTTGTAGGAGACGAAAAACCGTTTTTAGAGTCATCTCCTGTTTTGACATGTTTTGTAGTAAATAGATAGTTGAATTTACTACAAAACATGTCAAAAAATATCATATGAAAACAGCAGGTGACTGTAAAAAAAATTTTTTAGTCTCTCTTACAAAACTCATGAAAAAACAAATCGGAGGTATTATATCACATCAGCGACTATATCCAGGAAACGCCCAAAAAATATACTGTGAATGTCCAAAGAACATTCGTAGACATTCATGGAATGTTCCAATAAGACATTCAGGAAATGTTTAAAATGCTGACAGAGGACTTTCCTGGGACATTTAGGGGACGTTCTTGTGGTTTTGAGAACATTCCAGGAATGTTTTCAATGTCCTGTGTGTACATTCTAGGAACATACATGGAATGTTTGGTGTTATTAGGGAATACTCGGAGACATTTGAAATAAACAATGGACTAAATTAGGGAGATGCACTTTCACCACAACTCTTTAACTTAGCTCTGGAACACATTATCAGAAGCGCAAGAATCGAAAAACTGATTACAGTATTTCATCGAGAAGGACCAAATTTACTGTTGGCATTTGCAGACGATATCGATCTAATAGGAAACACTAGATTAAGGATGAAGGAGGCTTTCGTCAGGTTCGAGAGGGAAGCAGAGAAGATAGGCTCTTAATCAATGAAAGTAAAACGAAATATATGTATATGAGCCGCAATAACCAAAGCAGAGACTGGATCGGTCAGAACATCATCATCGATGACTTCTTTGAGCGCGTTAGAGAATTTAAGTGTCTTGGAACAACAGTAACTGAAGACAATAAGCAATAGGATACAAGCCGGCAACAGATGTCTTTATGCCCTTCAAAACCTTATAAAATCGAAACAATTAACAAGACGTATAAAGATAGAATTATATAAAGCAATCATACGACCCGTAGTGATGTATGGCAGCGAAACGTGGACGATAACAAAGGCAAACGAAGAGAGACTACGTGTTTGTGAAAGGAAAATCCTAAGGAAGATCTTTGAAGATGACTCCAATAGACAGGACACCTCAGAAGTCGTTCTGACGAAAGAACAGTAAGGCTGATATGGGAAGAAGTCCCAACTGGAAGTAGACCACGTGGGGTTCCTCGACTCCGGTGGCGAGATAATATAGCAGGAGATCTGAAAGCTATGGGCGTGGAGAAATGGATGGAGATTGCTCAAGACAGAGAAGAGTGGAGGTATGTTGTCGAGTCGGCTAAAATCCACGAAGGGTTGTAACGCCACGGAGTAGTAGTAGTACGGTAGGTCCGTGAAAGGAAATATAAATAGAGGGTTTCATAGAAAAATTAAAAAGCTGCAGGCAAAAGCATGCCAAGAAAAGTAGTCCACTCATATCTCCATGGCAAGCATATATAGCCGTCTCCACACCATCTATTGAGGTGAGCTAGACAGTGTGTTGAAATTTTTTATTGTGGAAATTCGTCCCTAATAGGCCTACAGCAACAATGAAAAGCTTCAGAGGCCAGAACACAGCTTCAGAGGCCAGAACATAGCTTCAGAGGCCAGAACATAGCTTCAGAGGCCAGAACATAGCTTCAGAGCCATATTATACATGTATGTTTAATACAAAATTGAACATTGATCCTACTTAAGCTCCGTTTAATTTGTTATATTTGTAGGAGTATGTTTTATGCCTGTGTTCCATTCTGGGTACATAACTGTTCATAAATCCCATTCACAAAAAAACTACTCGCAAAGTAACAAATGGCACTCGAGAATCTATGTACCTGTTAAATTAAATGAATGACTGAATCCACCGGCGGTAAAAGTGTTGATATTTCCAATTTAAGCTTTAATAATGCATGAATTTCTACGTTTTCAGTCGAGGATTAACTATCGGTGATTGGGGCATCGGTCGAAATTTGACAAATCCTTTAACAATCCAATTGCGCAATCAGAAGGGAGAGAAATGGAGATTATAGGTAGCATTCGAATCGGTTCCCTAGTTGTTAAAGCGGATTTTGATTCCTGCAAAATGTATTGTCAAATTGTGCATCCGGAACACTACGGATAAAGCCTAATCAACACGAGTACCTACCTATGGAACAATACAGCTATCTAGAATACGTCGAAGTATGTTTTAGGGAGATATCTAATCGAAAATATATTATTATTACAGATAGTTTTACAGTATTTATGCCAGAAGAAAACAGTAATTTACAAAATTTAAGATAATGACTTATTACAAATACATACAGGACAGTTCTCATTATCAAGAAGACAAGATTACAAATGACAGTGATAAAATACATGAAAAACTAAGTATACATCCCACTGTGTATCTATTTTTTCAGCGTCCATGCTTCCACGCCTTATACGAATATGGAAAATATATCGTTACCTTAGAAGGACACCGTCATATCTCAAGAAAGTAAGAAATAGGCTATGTTAGTGAACATATTTCAAATATTTTATATGCTTTTGTGTGTTAACGCCATAAAGTTAGTTTACGCCTATGGCCGTTAGATGGCAGAAGTGTCGTTATTGTTATTAGAAAAGTTGGTTCGAAATTTTACACAATATTGTCATATTTCAGTTGCTTCCTAGGTATCATGCTAAGTGGACGTAGTAATTTTTTTGTGTAACACTGCATCTTTTTAATTAATGTCCGTATTTAAAAATACAAGTACAATGTACTATTTTGAGATATGCCATCCTGTCTAAGAAACACTATAAGCTAATACAACATTTTCGATGAAGAATAATGCGTCATTTTGAGTTGTGTTGTAAAGAAGTTGAGATTATTTTTAAAATGAGTTGTAGTATTCTTTTGAGCTATGTCAGTATTTTAGAAAATTATTTAAGCTTTCGGTTTACGTTTTGAGTTTAGGATTAACTACCGGTGATTGGGACATGAGTCGAAAATTGACAAATCCTTTAACAATGCAATTGCGCAATCAGAAGGGACAGACATGGAGATTATGGGTAAGATTCGAATTGGTTAGTAGTTGTTAAAGCGGATTTTGATTCCTGCAAAATGTATTGTCAAATTGTGCATCTGGAACACTACGGATAAAGCCTAATCAACACGAGTACCTACCTATGGAACAATACAGCTATCTAGAATATGTCGAAGTATGTTTTAGGGAGATATCTAATCGAAAACATATCATTATTACAGATAGTTTTACAGTATTTATGTCAGAAGAAAACAGTAATTTACAAAATTGAAGATAATGACTTATTACAAATACATGAAAAAATATTTGACTATAGTTTGGAATACAGTTAAGACTGGACAGTTCTCATTATCAAGAAGACAAGATTACAAATGACAGTGATAAATACATGAAAAACTAAGTATACATCCCACTGTGTATCTAATTATTCAGCGTCCATGCTTCCACGCCTTATACGAATATGGAAAATATATCGTTACCTTAGAGAAGAAGACCGTCATATCTCAAGAAAGTAAGAAATAGACTATGTTAGTGAACATATTTCAAATATTTTATATGCTTTTGTGTGTTAACGCCATAAAGTTTACGCCTATGGCCGTTAGATGGTAGAAGTGTCGTTATTGTTATTAGAAAAGTTGGTTAGAAATTTTGCACATTATTGTCATATTTCAGTTGCTTCTTATGTATCATGCTAAGTGGACGTAGAAATTCTTTTGTGGAGAACTGCATTTTTTTGAATTATGTCAGTATTTAAAAATACAAATACAATGTACTATTTTGAGATATGCCATCCTGTCTAAGAAACACTATAAGATAATACAACATTTTCGGTGAAGAATAATGCGTCATTTTGAGTTGTGTTGTAAAGAAGTAGAGATTATTTTTAAAATGAGTTCTAGTATTCTTTTGAGCTATGTCAGTATTTTAGAAAATTATTTAAGCTTTCGGTTTACGTTTTGAGTTGAGGATTAACTACCGGTGATTGGGACATGAGTCGAAAATTGACAAATCCTTTAACAATGCAATTGCGCAATCAGAAGGGAGAGAAATTGAGATTATAGGTAACATTCGAATCGGTTCCCTAGTTGTTAAAGCGGATTTTGATTCCTGCAAAATGTATTGTCAAATTGTGCATCTCGAACACTACGGATAAAGCTTAATCAACAAGAGTACCTATGGAACAACACAGCTACCTAGAGTACGTCGAAGTATGTTTTAGGGAGATATCTAATCGAAAACATATCATTATTTATTTATTTATTACAGATAGTTTTACAGTATTTATGTCAGAAGAAAACAGTAATTTACAAAATTGAAGATAATGACTTATTACAAATACATGAACAACTAAGTATACATTCCACTGTGTATCTATTTTTTCAACGTCCATGCTTCTACGCCATATACGAATATGGAAAATATAACGTCATATCGTCATATCTCAAAAAAGTAAGAAATAGACTATGTTAGTGAACATATTTAAAATATTTTATATGCTTTTGTGATTCGATTAACGCCGTAAAGTTAGTTTACGCCTATGGCCGTTAGATGGCAGCAGTGTCGTTATTGTTATTAGAAAAGTTGGTTCGAAATTTTGAACAATATTGTCATTATTTCAGTTGCTTCCTAGGTATCATGCTAAGTGGACGTAGTAATTATTGTGTGGAACACTGCATCTTTTTGAATTATGTCAGTATTTAAAAATACAAGTACAATGTACTATTTTGAGATATGCCATCCTGTCTAAGAAACACTATAAGATAATACATTTTCGGTGAAGAATAATGCGTCATTTTGAGTTGTGTTGTAAAGAAGTTGAGATTATTTTTAAAATGAGTTGTAGTATTCTTTTGAGTTATGCCAGTATTTTGTAAAATTATTTAAGCTTTCGGTTTACGTTTTGAGTTGAGGATTAACTATCGGTGATTGGGGCATCGGTCGAAATTTGACAAATCCTTTAACAATCCAATTGCATAATCAGAAGGGAGAGCAATGGTGATTACAGGTAACATTCGAATCGGTTCCCTAGTTGTTAAAGCGGATTTTGATTCCTGCAAAATGTATTGTCAAATTGTGCATCTGGGACACTACGGATAAAGCCTAATCAACATGAGTACCTATGGAACAATACAGCTACCGTGCAAGTTCGGCAAAGCGACCCCTATTTCTACGATCTGCAACTTATTCGCACTTTTAATTCAGGTGTTCATTTTCAGGTGGAATGTGTTGAATAGATAACAGCTCTAGAATTTGTCTTGTAGAATAACATCAAAAACCAGATTTGTGCAACAAAAAAATAGCTTCACCTAGTGCATAGTGTTCACAAGTGACTGTTTTAGTAGTGTGAGCGTTAGTGCTTGTTAAATTGATCTTAATGTGCCAAAATCGTAATTAAACTACAGGCGGTGAGTAGAAGCCATTTTAAAAAAACATTGTTTATTTACGTATAGCCTAAATAATTCCACCACAACCAACAAATAAAATAGTTTTAAATCCACATTTATATTCTTGACTTATGCACACATAAAATGGCTAAACAGAATGAGAATATAATCCTAGAGGAAATTAAAAATAGTAAACAAGAGCTAAGAAGAGCTATAGAAGCATCAGAAGTTAATGTACTGTTGAAAATAGAATCATTAAACGAGAAAATTCGAAGCTTAGAAGCAGAAAACTCTGAGTTGAGAGAAAAGGTAGAAACTTTGGAAAGAGCTACAAAAAAAAATAATATTGTAATTTTTGGATTAAACCAACAAAAAACAGATATTACTCCCAAATCGTTTTGTACAAGGTTTTCGGCATTGTTAGACATTAAAATTGAAGAAGAAAAAATAAATAATATTTATTCCTTGGGGACAAATAATAACGCTCCAGTAAAAGTAGAATTCGTTTCATATCCTGCAAAATTCGCGATTCTAAAAAACACCAACAAACTTAAAGGAACGAATATACATATATCCCACGATTTGACAACAAAGCAACGGGAAACAACAGCAATTTTAAGAAGATATATGAACAAAGTTAGGACACCAAACAACAAGTGTTACATTAGAGGTGATAAATTATACGTAAACAACTCTGTCTACACAGTCAGTGAAATACTTGAAATAGAAAATTCAAGCAATTCCATTCAGCAAAGTAGTAGTGATCCAGCAACTCCGTGTTCAAACCAAATCGACAAACAACCCAAAACAATAACTCGGCCTGAACTAGACAATTTAATAAAATCGAACACCATAACCAACACTCCAATCAAAAGAACAAAGCCACAAGAAGTCCCACCACCCCTACAAAATAGAAACACGAGATCCCGCGCTGGTTCGAGTAACATCGATAAATAAATTGTCTATTTTGTTTGATGGATCCATATATACGGGATATAGACTACATCCCTGTAGTTACGCATAAACCTACAAATTTAGAAGCGTTTAATCGGCTGACCGGGGATTTTTATAAAGGTACTGATTATAAAAAATTTTCAATTTTGCATCAAAATATCAGAAGCCTAAATAGAAATCTAGATCAGTTGAAGATAAATTTGGAACAGATGACACTGGATTTTGATTGTATATGTCTGACTGAAACATGGGTGATCCCTGATATATCATTATTTAATATGGAAAATTTCAATATCTTGTATAATGAAGGAGACATAAATCAAAATGACGGTGTCATCGTATATTTAAGAAATAATTTAAGATATACCTCTAGAATTGTAAGTGTTTCTGTATGTAAGGCATTAGAGATAACTGTAATTGGTCAAAATAATAAAAACACAATAATAACTGTAATCTATAGACCACCATCAACTAATGAAAATGACTTTTGTGTTTGTCTGAATGATTATTTAAATAATACTAAAAGTTTTGCCTGTAAATACCATGTACTTTTGGGAGATATTAACATTAACATTAAAAACATGTCTCCTGAGTCTTCTGAATATTTAAGTATGCTAAGTGAACATAATTTTGTATCTGTGATAAATAAAAATACTAGAATTCAAGGAGATTCTCATAGCTGTATTGATCATATTTTTGTAAAAACCAACTCGCAAATGGTAAATAATACTTTATCAGCTGTTTTGGATCTTCTAATAACTGATCATAAGGCTACCTTTATTAGTATTGCTTTTGAAAAGACCAAAATGGGTTTTAAGAAGAATGTCATCAAAATAATAAATTATGATAATATAAAAAGAGATCTCAGTTTGCAGAATTGGGAGCAAGTTTTAAATACGGATAATGTTGATGATATGGTAGACAGTTTTACCAATACGCTCATTTCAGTAATTAATAAAAATACTAAGGAAGTAAAGAAAAAAAGATGTGAAGTTAAAAGGAATAGTTGGATGACGGACGGTTTAATAAAATCAGTTAATAAAAAAAATGAACTTTACAGAAAACATATAAATAATCCAGGTAATCAAATATTTAAAAAGGAATATACAGTATACAAAAATAAATTAAATAAACTAATTATTGAAACGAAAAAAACGTATTTTCACTCGGAAATAAAAAAATATGAAAATAGTTCCAAAGGTCTGTGGAATACAATCAAAAAGTTAGATAATAATAATTCAAAATCAAATGAAATAAAAAGTATCTTAAATAGAAACAATGAGTTAGTTACTGATAGATCTGACATTAGCAATATTTTTAATGAATATTTTTCCAATGTAGGAAATGAGCTCGCTGAAAAGATTAAAATACAACAATCTCCCGTTTCTCTAAAATTTACATGCAATCGTACATTCTTTTTAGAACCTGTAACTAACTCAGAAATCCATAATATTATTCATTCCTTAAAACCTAATAAATCTCCTGGCATAGATAACATTTCTGCAGATATACTAAAAATAGTTGCAAATATCGTTGTAGATCCTATAACTGTATTAATAAATAAAATATTCGAACAAGCTGTATGTCCTAAACTTTTTAAAAAATCGGTAATTATACCCATATTCAAAAAGGGTGACAAAAATTTAGTACAAAATTATCGGCCTATATCCCTTATTACCAGCCTTGCTAAGATATTTGAAAAAGCCTTGTCAGAGAGATTAAATAAATATCTCATTAAAATTTAATCTGCTATCAGGTAACCAATATGGTTTTAGGAAGGGATATTCTACTACCGATGCGATTACGTCTGTTACTGATTATTTATACAAAATGCTTGATAAAAGTTCTACTACATTAGCTATTTTTCTGGATTTAGCCAAGGCATTTGACACTGTCAGTCATCAACAGCTATTGGAAACTTTGGAGGATCTTGGAATCAGAGGTGCACCACACATACTATTACAAAGTTATTTAAATAATAGAACACAATTGGTCAAAATTAATGACAAACTAAGCGCCGAAAAAAACGTACAATATGGTGTACCTCAGGGTACTATATTAGGTCCCTTATTGTTTACTATTTATATAAATGCTTTGGCAGGAATGGAAATAAATGGCAAGATTATCTGTTTTGCTGACGATACAGTTATTCTCTACACCAGTAATTCTTGGGACGAACTAAAAATTTTAGCAGAAAGAGAAACTGTTAGGGTACTAGAACGGCTGAATGAAAGATTGCTTACTGTTAATTTTGACAAAACTTATTTCATACCGTTTTCAATTTATAAAAATAATTTACCTGCTTTCACGGAATTAGATATAAGAAATAATAATACACATATAAAAATAAGTAGAAAAAACAATATAAAATATTTAGGTGTGTATATTGACTGTCACTTAAGATGGGATGTCCACATAGATACGGTGTGCAGAACTTTAAGAATGTTATTATATAAATTTCGTTATCTCAGCAATATTCTAAATTTGCCTTACTTAAAAACTGTTTATTATTCATTGATTGAATCTCGTATTAGATATGCCATTTTGGCATGGGGTGGTACACATGCTTCGCATTTAACGAAACTTGAAATACTGCAACGAAGATTTCTGAAAATAATGCTAAGCAAGTCAAATCTATACCCGTCAGAACTACTTTACCGAGAAGCCGGCGTATTGAGTATTAGAAAGTTGTATCAATTAAACATAATTTTATTCACATACAAGAATAAACATATATTAAAATCTTTGGATCATTCTTATAGCACTAGAAGGAAACATCACGACTATGTTAAAATTTCTAATGCACAAAAATCTATTGGGAAACATAATTATACATACTTCGTACCCAAAATATTTAATTGTTTACCAGACATGTATAAAACTTATATCAGAAAAATAAACTCATTTAGTTTTGTCAAAACAATTTTTAGCAGATTTCTTAAGTATGAGGAAACTGAAACTCTGGATGCAATATTTTTGTAATTATTATGATTATTCAAATAGGGCAAAACTTTTTCTGGGTTTTTATTTTTACTTTGTTGATTGGTCTATTTCATAAAATATTGTGAACACTTAATTAGAGCTAAATAAATGTGAATAATCCCTGTGCACAACCTTTGGTTCTTCAGGGAATTTCTTTTGTGTTTATTTATTTGCTTATAACTTGTACAGTATATTCATGATAGATTCATATATATATTTATATTTTACTCATATTATTTATATTTATATCTATGTTTATATTTATTTATATGTATTGAACTGTTAAGTGTATTTCCGTTCTATTATTTTGAAACTAAATAAACATTATTATTATTATTATCCAGATTTAGCCATACGGCTCACACTCCCTCTAAGGGGGAAATTGACTCATCCCAGATACCTACGGTATCAAAAGGATTGAGCTCTGGTGGGACTCTTTCCGTGTTATCGAGCCCTAGGTGACTTGGTATGCTGGAGTTTCTCCCAGAAATTTTCGTACGCATCTGGCCGTCGCGAGTAGTACAGCTTTCTGCATGGTCTTATAAAGGTGTTCATTTAGACCCAGCTTTTTTATGCTTTCGAGGAGGGTCTTCGGAATGACTCCAGTAGTAGACATAATAATCGGTATCGTCTGGGTACTTTGCATTCTCCATTGCCTTCGTATTTGAATTTCCAGATCTCTGTACTTGGCGATTTTTTCAGTAAATTTACTACGTAGATTATTGTTGTTAGGTATCGCCACATCAATTAGTGTTGTTTGTCTTGTTAATTTATTAACTAGTACGAGATCTGGTCTATTATGTGCCACTGTTTGGTCTGTGAGCACAGTGCGGTCCCAGTATAGCTTGTAGTTGCCATCCTCAAGCATACTCTCGGGGACGTATTGATAATACGGGAGATGGTCCGTTTGGAGAAGTCCCAGCTTGATAGCTATCTCTTGATGAAGTATTTTTCCAACTGCGTCATGCCGTTCCTTGTATTCAGTTGCAGCAAATGCCTGGCAGCCTCCTGTAAGATGTTGGATGGTTTCTTGGGCTTGACATCCATATCGGCATCTGTCGTGTTGAACCTGAGGGTCTTTGATGATATATTTCAGGTAATTTCTGGTTGGTATAACCTGATCCTGAATGGCCAGTAATGAACCCTCCGTTTCAGGGAACATCTTTCCTGCTGTCAACCAATAGTTCGACGCTGTATTGTCGACGTAGTCTTGGCTGACCTCATTGGGATGTCGCCCGTGCAGAGGTTTACCCATCCAGGCGCGCATTTTTTCGTCTTTAGTGAGGTGGTTTATGCGCATTTCTGGTTCCCTCAGTTTGATCGGTGTTGTGTCATCTACTGCGCAAATAGCGCGATGTAGAGTAGATGTCTCAGCTTGCATCTGAAAATAAGATCTTAAATTAGCAATTTGTTTATCTAATTGCTCACCTATATCCATAAGTCCTCTTCCTCCTAGATTCCGTGGTAATGTCGTTCTTTCTACTGCACTTTTAGGATGGTGTTTTTGTGCCTTTGTGAGGTGTGTTCGTACTTTTCGCTGAAGATTTTCTATATCTGTTTTTGTCCACTTAACAATACCAAATGAATAGCTAAGCGCGGAACAAGCGTAGGTGTTTAGTGCCTTAAACAAATTTTTACTGTTAAGCTGTGAACGAAGCAGCTGTTTTATCCTTCGTATAAACTCAGTAGTTATCTCAGTTTTCATTTGCTTATGGTCAATTTTCCGCGCCTGCTTTACTCCAAGATATTTGTATATATCGTTTTCACCCATGGCCTCGATGTTCTGGCCATTTTGCATATCGAATCCACCGGGCTGTATCTTTCCTCTGACTATATTTAAAACGCGGCACTTGTCTAGTCCAAAGTGCATATTAATATCATTAGAGAATGTTTCTACTGTTTTTAGCATTTCTTCTAGATTGTCTCGAGTAGAAGCCATTAATTTCAAATCATCCATATACAACAGATGATTAAGCTTCGCTACTACAGTATTGTTGTTTTTAATGCTAAAACCTGAGTCAGTGGAATTTAATAGCTGTGATAGAGGGTTCATAGCCAAACAGAACCACAATGGACTCAGCGAGTCTCCTTGAAACAGGCCCCGGTTGATTGCGATATTTTCCGTTTCGATATTGTTTTCACCAGGTATTTGGAGGTGAATTTTAGTCTTCCAACTTGTCATTATATGCCTTAAAAAAGTCACTATGTTATCATCGACTTTGTATATTCTCAATATATCTATAAGCCATTCATGCGGCACTGAATCAAAGGCCTTTTTATAGTCAATAAAGGTAGTAAAGAGGTTCCTTTTTTTGGTGAATGCCTGGTTAGAAATGACTGAGTCGATGATCAGTTGTTCTTTGCAACCCATAGAACCCTTAGCGCATCCTTTCTGTTGAGGCTCTATGATATTGTTTAGAGCACAGTGTTGGTAGATACGCCGGGTTATACAGGATGTGACCAATTTATACAAAGTTGGAAGACAAGTAATTGGGCGGTACTTGGCTGGATCTTGGGTGTTATTTTGATCCTTCGGTATTAAATAAGTGGTTCCCTGTGTTAGAAATGATGGTATTTCCTGCGGGTTAGAAACAACATGATTAATTAATGTTGACAAGCACTCATGAATACTCCAAAACTTCTTAAGCCAGAAGTTCTGAACTCCGTCTGGTCCAGGAGATTTCCAGTTATGAAGCTCTTTGATGATATTTGAGACCTCATCGGTAGTGAATGGTTCGTAGTTAGCTGTGACATAGTGGTGACAGTTCTGCGTCGTATCTTCTATCCAGCCAGCATTGTTGTTAAGAGCAGCTGGTGTGGAAAGTTGATTTCCCCAAAACTCATGAATCTCTTCTTGGCTTGGGTAAGACTTGTCGACACTTTCTACGGTGGAATTGAGTTTTCGGTAGAACGCCTTCTCGGAGTTCTCAAAAAGTGCATTGTCACATTTTCGGTTGTTACTAACTTTATACCTTCTTAATCGACCTGAATAGACGGAGAGTTTTTGTTTTAATGTATCCAGACACTGTTGGGCTGTGTTATTTTCCGGATCGTATCTCGAGTGTCTTGCAGTGCTCCGCATTATTTCTTCAGATCTCTTAATGACTTTTCTACTTGTTACACCTCTTATATATTCTGTTACTTGACCAATATCCCTACGCAGTAATTCAATTTTTCCTAGAAGTCTTTTTTCCCAAGGTGCAGTCCTGTTACAAGTCCTTCCGTTATTAGTACCCCGTCTTGTTCTGATCTTAACGCCCATTACATTAGCAATTGCTGTTGCTGCACAGTAGATTAGCATATGCAGATATTCCAATGAGTGGGCTTCTACGACATAGTTGGGTAGGACTTCAGTGTTCACAATTTGTAACAGCGCACCTAGTTTCTTACAAGAGTTTATTCGTGGTAGCGGTGGTCTGCTAAGTGGATTTGTTCCATTAAACTCTTGTACAGCACGAGCCATTTCGTTTGCTAGACTATCGCGCAACTCGTTGTTTTCCTGCTCTGTATTGTCAGGTTGAGTTTCTGCTATAGGAATCTCAGGAATCTGCTCATCAAGAACTGC
The DNA here is from genome assembly GCF_917563875.1 of Diabrotica virgifera virgifera. Taxonomy (NCBI): domain Eukaryota; kingdom Metazoa; phylum Arthropoda; class Insecta; order Coleoptera; family Chrysomelidae; genus Diabrotica; species Diabrotica virgifera. The sequence goes on from NC_065447.1 coordinate 15,239,147, forward strand.
ATTAGGGACTTGATCTATAACTAGCTCTTGGTTATTAATCTCCCGTTCGACTTCGCTTTTGATCGTATTGCGTCTAGTCTCTGGGATAAGGTTGTTTCTTATGATTACCCGGTATTGATCTGATACTCTTTGCTCCGATACTTGAATATCTGGGTACTCCCTGCAAAATTCGGCATACAGCTGTTGTCTGTAGCCGATCGTTTCTTGACCGAGGTTTGTCACCTTATAATAGGAGCGCAAAATGCTTTCGTTAATGGACACAGTCCATTTCATGCGCTGCCTCGGTCGTCCCGCTTGAGTGAGCGCCGGCTGATGTTCCAGCGCAGCACCTTCAGCGAGTGGAGCTCTTGCTGTTGTTTGGCTCGCTTGTGGTTGTTGTTCTTGTTGTTGGGCTGTAGCTGTTTGTGTGACAGGGGCCCGCCTCCTCAACACCCTGCCACCGACGTCCCGCATGCTGTCACGTCCAGCGCCGGCTCCAGACGTGCCCTGGCGATCCCCAGGCAGCGATCCTAAACATAAACCATAATTCTCCATATTAATGGGTGTGCATTTTATACCTACTGCCAGGTGTCAGTTTTTGTTCCACGGCAAGTATCCCTGCTACTCTCTGGGTATTGGCGCTACGAATACCCAGAAAGTATCCCCCATTCGCAGGGGGCCGCGCCTGATAGAAGAACTGACAAAAAACTCCCACAGGCTATTATTATTATTATTATTATTATTATTATTAATTATATTGTCCAATTATATTAGTCCTGGTTACTGGATAATTGTCAAGGCCATAGCCCAAAAAAATAATAAGAAGAAAAAATAAGATTCAGGTTATGTTATCAAAACGTAAACAATTGTATGTAGTAAATAAAATTAGTTATTAAAATGGAGTACTGCAAGCAAAATACAATTAATTAAATTTACCTTTATATAATAATTGCATATCATATCAATATTGTGGAGCAATATATAATTTTTCTGCTTCAATGACAGAAGGTATGAAATTTACGTCAATTTGACAATTTCAATTGACAATATGAATTATTTAAGATAGTTGCAATATTTTTCCGCGACTCGCGCACGGTCGTTTCTCGTTTCCCTTCCAAGTACATACTTGCACACCGCGAATATAGAATACGTCGAAGTATGTTTTAGGGAGATATCGAATCGAAAACATATTATTACAGACAGTTTTACAGTCTTTGTGCTAGGAGAAACAGTAATTTACAATTGAAAATAATGACTGATTACAAATACATGAAAAAAATATTTGACTTAAGCCATACAGTTAAAACTAGACAGTTCTCATTATCATCAAGAAAAATTTCAAATACCGGTGATAAATACATGAAAAATCAGCGTCCATGCTTCTACGCCATATAAAAATATGGAAAATATATCGTATTACTCCAACAGCAGTTATGGAGGCTGTACTAGTCCTGCCTCCCTTGTATTTGATAATTCAAGGAGAGGGAATATTGGAATCCAACAGAATAAAACAATCGCTAAGACTTCGCAGTGAAGGGACAGGGCATATGAGTATCACAAGGTATATGACGAAAGAAATATTTAATGTGGAATCGGATCATATGACAAAAAGATATAATTTTAAGAATTCATACAGGGTGTCTATGTATATCCCAGGCAGGAATATATGGAGGAGCACCACGACCAAAAAGGCAATATCTGGTACACCGACGGACAGGGTTTAGGACAGGAATACACTCAAAAAATTCAAGAATTAGCGAAAGCTTTGCTTGACGAGGAACTGCACTTTTCTCCAAAGCGGAGATTGGCACTGACACTGAAGTGTCAGGTACTGGAGTATCAGAAAGTAACGTCCAGACTGGTGGTCCAGACTTGTAGAGCACTGGATCTGTGAAAGACATGATCTATACTGGGAGATAATACCAAAACAAACAAATGAAAAATTTTCATTGGTGGACCCTGTACAAAAACAACAGAGGAACTGTTCCATATGGACAGGAACAAACTGAGAATAATAACATGAATTATTCTTATCGTGATACGCAGATTTGATTCTTCAAGGTATATTTGTTTTCATTCAGCACTGCCAGTGACTGCTAAGAGCTTCGTTTGTCCACTGAAGAAGACTACATAACTTCCTCAAATGTGCATTATCTTCTTCTTCTTTTGGCATTATACCCCTGGATGGGTCTTTGCCTTTTTGACTATGTCATTCCTTTCAGATCTCTCTTGTCCTCCATTGTCTTAATATATACATAGTTTTCAGTGGAGTCCATTATACAACATGTAAACTTTTTCAATTTTAATAAAATCTATATCAAGGATATTAACTAACAGTGGTTTTATGTAATTCTTAAAAATTATTTTTCAAGCGAAAATTTGAATAGTAAATAAAAAAAAAATAATAAAATTACTTTATTCAATTTTAAAAAATATTATTAGTTTATTATTATTATTATATATACGAAGAATTTGAAAATACAGAAAACATAGTATAGCGTCGAACTAGTCTACAGTCTACAGTAAACCATACAGGACCACTTTTTTTGATCAAACATACCTATGAAGAACATTTTAAACTTCATGGCCTGGACTACAAATGGCGAATTCGTATTCAAGACTGCCCCAAAGGTCAACTTAGTACACTCTACAGGTTGACTACTCCGTCTCTTTTTTGTACTTCCGCCTTTTTATTTTACATCTGTTCTATACGTATTCATCGTGTCGGACCTCATCGGAATGTCTGAAATGTAGGTGAAAAGTTCTGCAGTTTGCATTCAATTTAGCAGGTAGAGAAGTACATGCATGTTGAGCGTCGAAATACGAATGAGTAATGAAGTGAAACACTATTAAATTAAGAATGAGTGTTTCTGTATACACTTTATAATCGGATTAAGCTTGTTGCTCGGAGCCCGCTTTGCACAAAAGTTATAGAAACATATTATTATAATACACTGCTCGGCGAAAAAACGGGATTGTCTGAAAGGTCTCGAAAGAGCACTTAACTATTATTAAGAGAAACAAAATAAATAAACAATATCCAGAATACAAAATAACTTACTAGTTACTATAAGTTTTCAAATGTATGTGTGCACGATCGTCAATATCACGTAGATCCTGACCGTTACGGTAGAGGTGTGGGGATGTGGCAACTCGGAGGTCTAGGCTACCAGGAAATGATACGAACTTCTGGTACTTTTTGGTAGTTTACACAAAAAAGGACACTAAACTTTTAACTGATTGCTCTTACACAAAAACAAGACAATCTTTGACAGAATGGAGAGGACGTGAAATACATTCATCGTTGTCGGACCTCATCGGAAAGTCTGAAATGTAGGTGAAAAGTTCTGCAGTTTGCATGCAATTTAGCACGTAGAGAAGTACATACATGTTGCAGGATGAAATACGAATGAGTAATGAAGTGAAACACTATTAAATGAAGATTGAGTATTTCTGTATATACTGTTATGATCTGCTTCTTATTAATTTTATATTAATTATTATTTATTTGATTAATTATTTAATTGTCGCAAATCATACATAAAAATTAATAAAAAATCTCAGGGTGCCTTTTTATAATATCAAGAAAATGTCTAAATTATCTTACGTTATACTTATCTTCTCTCGTGGGTTCAGTATCTCTTAGTTGATCTTAATCGGGATAAAATAGGGAAAAGAAATAAAGCAAAATATAAAATAAACATACAGAATTGTCTTTTATTTATCAAAATCGATACTCTCTATCAAATCTAAAACCTGTGGACACAGATGTCCGAATGAAATTTCTACCATTTAAATTTATTCTAGTTAAAAAAAAACAATTTATCGGTTTGTTCCCGATGACTTTGGTACAACAAAATAAACAAAACCAAATTATGTATTCGCAAGATTAGCTATACTCCCTATTTACTTTCTGAAATATTGGAATTTTAATTCCTACGCTTTTTACTCAAAATTTTAGTTTCCGAACATAAAAATATCTTTCACATAAGTTGACTGACCTTTTGCTTCACTCACTCTGATGTCTTCTCGTGACCCAAAACAGCTCTCCCTCGTTGACTATGTTAAAGGCTACTCATCAAAGCCCTCACCGTTCTCCAGCTTCAAAACTATCAGCATACCAGCACCAATTCTCCAACAAGCCGGGCCTCTTTTGACCAGTACTCGATTCAAACAAAACTCCAAAAATTCTCTGCTCTCCTTCTCACAATAATACAGAATCAAAGAGGTATTTCGTCTCAATTTGATCTGTCTCTCGTTCCACTTTTCAACACTATTCTCCACTATCAAACAACCACTGGTACTTGCTAACTATCTATCCACGAAAACGTCGAACTGCTCCTCAGCGATGCCAATAACATAATGACTTCTTTTTCAAACTCACTCAAACATTCCAACCACTTTTCCCCTTCCAAATTGCCAAGAATCAGAAACATTTCTCTTTTCCATTCGATAAACAAACAGTCATTCTTTCAAAATTATTCCGACCATCCTAATACTTTCGGGGAACTCTACAACATTTACTCGGGGTGAAACAAAGATATTAAAATTCCAAACTTTCTTTTAAACCATTTTTCTAGAAAATGATAATTACCTCTACCTGTGGATTCTATAGTTCCCGTAATAAACAATCTTTTTCCATTTTAAACCTAAATACATCGTTCTTTTCACTTTAATTATTCACAAAAGTCTTTAATGGTTCATCGGAAAGCTCATAAAAAAAGGAATCCACTTACATCCAAACTAAATTCTAACAAATATTTACAGATCAATATACAGGGTATATCAAATTTATGTGCCCGCGTTATTTAAAAAAAAATTAATTTAATTTTTATTTTGCCTTTGATTGATAAAATTGAAAACACAATAATACTTACACTTTGGAATAGGATTAAGCTTGTTACTAGGAGCCGGCTTTACACAAAAGTTATAGAAACATATTATTATACCCCTTATAACCATACCCCTCCCCCTCCTTAATGGAACAAACACGGCAGTTGAATTATATAAGAATCTACCACCTGTATTCGATTTGACTTTCTAAAATAGTTCAATCATTTCGCCGGCTGTTTGCAGGATTGATTAACTAGTCGTTTATCTAATAAATTAGGAAACAACGATACAGTGCCGCGATGTTTGTCACACAAATTGATTAGTTGCTTTAAGGCTGTCTCGCAGCATTAAGTTCTATAGGTAGGTATCTGCGAGGATTAATGACGGCATACATTAGGTAGTTCTAGTAAATTTGGTGTTAAGTATCAGCAGCGCTCAAAATATGTTCATTGTTCATTGAGACCCCGATGTCAAAGAGACGGTGACTATATAGACGGAGAGACAGCGCTGAAAAATCTATTTGAATTTACTAAAGCTAGATTTTTCACAGTTGATTACTGTGAGTGTGTAGATAAACATACTGCGGTCGGTCAAGCGCAACGTAGAACCGGGGTTACTGAGAGGGTATCAAAGTTGCTTTCCTACGAAGGTAATTATTTCCATTTACTAAGGCTGAAAATCAGTACACACATTCTAAATTAAATATAAATAAAAGTTATTATAGTCGGTCAGCTGTATGACGGGACAGAGCCGGTCGGTCGGCCCCAATAGTCGATTGAGGAAATGAAGCATTTTGGCTAGCAAATTTTTTCGTCCAGCATGGATTTACTTGAAATTTTTACAGAAGGTAGGGAATAGTCCAAGAATCATTTTCTATATCATGCCGCTATCATACGCTAAAACCTTGGGGGTGGTTGCCACCCCATCTCGAGGGTGGGAATTTTTTATTACATTTTAACCAAGTGATTATAAGAAAAAAATGTTTTTTACATTTTCTTCGTAAAACTAATATTTTTCGAGTTATTCGCGCTTGAAAATAACAGTTTTTCGACGAAAATATCGACTTTTTTAGAGGGTTTTTTGAGAATACCTCGAAAAATATGCATTTAATCAAAAAAACTATAGATATCAAAGTTGTATCTTTTAGTAACGCAAATCAAATTCTTTTCCAATAATATCTTTAAGACCAATACAAACCGAGATACGGCATGTTAAATGTTAGCTTTTTTCGTCAAATGCATAATTTGAAATATTCAAAGCCAAATAATGGAAAAAATTGCATTTTTCGAGTAAAACTTAAATAATCTTTGTTCAAGTATACAATGAGACCTTTCAAAAAAATATAGTAATAAAAAGTTTCTAGCATGAAAATTAAGCGACTTATAATAAAAAAAATGTCGGTACCTGCTATTCTCTACGAAAAAATCAGTGAAAACAACCTCCTAACTACCTTCCTAAGTCAAAACTTGTCTTCACCTTTCTGTAGTTCCTTTTATATTTATATTATAAATACTCTCAAGGAGTTTGACCTATTTAAAATGCCTAATTTTGGAAAAATATTATATCTCACTGTGTACTTATTTTCAGCCTTAGTAAATGGATTTAATTACTTTCGTAGGAAAGTAACTTTGATACCCTCTCAGTAATGAGACCCCTCAAAAACAATTTTGTAGGATTTTTAGAAAGCTATAAGACTGTATAAATTACATTCCGTAAGATGCCTTAGTTTTTAATTGCGGTGGGTTTAAAGGGCTCGAATAAGGGTGTGTTTGATGGTAAATAGAGGTTTTAAACAGCTATATCTGGCTAACTGTTCACTGTAAAGAAAATCTATGCACAGGGTAATTTCAGTCATTAAAAAAGCCACAATTTAGTGGCTTATAATTTTTTTCATATCTTCAGTATTTTCGGAGATATTTTGAAGTAAAAGGTGAAAAATACCAAATTGCAAAAAATCAATTTTTCTTTAAACTCCAATTTTTCCAAAATTAGGCATTCTAAATAGGTCAAACTCCTTGAGTGTATTTATAATATAAATATAAAAGGAACTACAGAAAGGCTAAGACTAATTTTGAATTAGGAAGGTAGTTAGAGGGTTGTTTTTACTGATTTTTTCGTAGAGAAAAGCAGGTACCGACATTTTTTTGTAAGTCGCTTAATTTTCATGCTAGAAACTTTTTATTATTTTTTATGAAAGGTCTAATTGTATACTTGAAAAAAGATTATTTAAGTTTTTCTCGAAAAATTCAAATTTTTCCCATTATTTCGCTTTGAATATTTCAAATTGTGCATTTGACGAAAAAAGCTAACCTTTAACATGCCGTATCTCAGTTTGTATTGGTCTTAAAGATATTATAGGAAAATAATTTGGTATGAGTTACTAAAAGATACAATTTCGATATTCACAGTTTTTTTTTATTAAATGTATATTTTTGGAGGTATTCTCAAAAAACCCTCTAAAAAAGTCGATTTTTTAATATCGAAAATAACCCAATATTAGTTTTACGAAGAAAATGTAAAAAACATTTTTTCTTATAATCCCTTTTTTCATCGAATTACATGGTTAAAATGTAATAAAAAATTCCCACCCTCGAGATGGGGTGGCAACCACCCCCAAGGTTTTAGCGTATGATAGCGGCATGATATAGAAAATGATTCTTGGACTATTCCCTACCTTCTGTAAAAATTTCAAGTAAATCCATGCTGGACGAAAAAATTTGCGAGCCAAAATGCTTCATTTCCTCAATCGACTATTGGGGCCGACCGACCGGCTCTGTCCCGTCATACAGCTGACCGACTATAATAACTTTTATTTATATTTAATTTAGAATGTGTGTACTAATTTTCAGCCTTAGTAAATGGAAATAATTACCTTCGTAGGAAAGCAACTTTGATACCCTCTCAGTAACCCCTGTTCTACGTTGCGCTTGACCGACCGCAGTATGTTTCTCTACACACTCACAGTAATTAACTGTGAAAAATCTAGCTTTAGTAAATTCAAATAGATTTTTCAGCGCTGCCTCTTGGTCTAATACTATGATATTTCATGACCGTGGCATAATTCAGTCGACGGTGAAGGAGTGCAAGTTGAGAGCAAAAGAGTTGTTGTTGTTTTATCATTAAAATGTGAAAACCTTCAATTATCCATGTATGTTCGTCTGTCCATCCGTTAACACAACTCCTCCGTTATTAGTACTGATATAATGACAAATGATGTGTCAAATGAATAGTTATTCAAATTAATATACCCAAAGATGGTAGTAAAGATGAGAAATTTGACCTCGGACTTCCGGTTCCAAAGTTGCAACTGGAAGTACTGTGTTAAATTCACCGAAATATTACAATCGATATATTATTCGACGCACTTTAGCAAGACGAGAATAAATATATACTTTCGAATGTATAAACATTTTCAATTTCTTTGTAACACGAAAATGCAGCAGCTGCATAATACACTGGTTAAATCGGAGAGTGCAAGAAGAGTCTATACCGGTTTCGGAGGTTTTTTCCAACTCATCAGTAGTCCCATATCCTCTTCTCTCCGATTTCCCCAGGCATCATACTTCCGAATTGCAAAGAACGAAATGCCACGGATGTACTAGAGCCATCTACCGAAAAACAAAGTAAGTTATCAATCGAAGTAGCACAGAAAACGACAATAAATATCGTTCCCATACCACCAGATTGACAACAGGTGGAATACTTTCTTTGGTTACAACCTCCCGAGATTTTCAAAAATTATAAATCATATAGGATGCCGAGGAAATTAAGATGAGAGAATTTTAAATAATTCACAACCCATCTGCTCAGCGTGGTAATAGTTCCAACAAGATTCCTTAGTACTCAACAAAAGAGTAAATGAATTAAAATATATAAACATTTTCAATTTCTTTGCAACACGAAAATGCAGCAGCTGCATAATACTCTGGTTAAATCGGAGAGTGCAGGAAGAGTCTAAACCGGTTTCGGAGGTTTTTTCCCACCTCATCAGTAGTCCCATATCCTCTTCTCTCCGATTTCCCCAGGCATCAGTAAAGTCCATCTCCAACAACTAAAAATACTTTGGACGTGTTATGAGAGGAAACACAGAAAACATGGAAAGACTCATTATACAAGGAAATGTGGAAGGCCGAAGATCACGAGGAAGATCCCCAACAAGATGGATCGATCAGATTACAGGAATATGCAAAAGACCTATGCATGAGTGAAAAGAAATGCCCAGAGACAGAAATCTTTGGAGACGGGCATTACTACACATCACATCGACCACTACACTCCCTCCGGGGGGTCAGGATTGAAGAGAGAGATTACGCAACTATTTCTTCTGCATCAATAAATTTAGCAAAATTTCGGATCTATTATTTCGTTTTCTGTTTCTCATCCTTATATCTATATTACTCTGGGCTAATTAGCAAAATTCATGGAAAAGTTATTTACCAGCAATTTTATTGCTGGAATCGAATTATAAGATCCTATATATTAATAATATAGGTATGCAAATTCCGCAGATAGTGTGCTACTTTTTTTATAAACAAAATGGCGCCGACAAATCGTATTTTTTTCAATTATTGCTCTCCAACTCCGAAGATTTTAACTTTACAACAAAAACACCCAAATAAAAATTCACCGCAATTAAATTCTGCATAGAGATAGGTTTTTCACGATTTGCTCTGACGAAAATTTTCCTCGGAAAATGCGGGTTTTCCTAACAAAAACTCTAATTTTCAAATAAAGTTTTCGGCAAGTAATTATTAATCAATAATTAAATAACTTAGTGACATCAAAGCTTTCTTGGTATAGATTGTAATTCCAGAAGCTGGTGAAAATTAAACGAATATTTTAGCAACAATTCAATTGTTAATTAACAATTTACGATCGCAATAATAACCAAAACAATCATGATACGCTGATCAAACTTATAAAGATTATAAAGATGAGATGCTTATTTAATATTTTATTGACAAAATATAAATTTTTCTTTTTTTTGCATAATCTTTAAATTTTGAAAAAAAAAATAGTTCTAATACGCTGGTCTAATTAGTAAAGTATAAAGAAAGGTTATTTACCAGCAATTTTATTGCTGGAATCGAATTATAAGATCCTATGTATTATTAATATAGGTATGCAAAGTCCGCAGATAGTGTGCTTACTTTTTTTATAAACAAAATGGCGCCGACAAATCGTATTTTTTTCAATTATTGCTCTATAACTCCGAAGATTTTAACTTTACACCAAAAACACTCAAATAAAAATCCACCCCAATTTAATTCTACATAGAAGCATGTTTTTTCCGATTTGCTCCGACGAAAATTTTCCTCGGAAAATGTGGGTTTTCCCAACAAAATCTCGATTTTTCAAATTAATTTTTTGGGCCAGCAATTATTTATCAATAATTATATAGCTTGGTGAAATAAAAGCTTTCTTGGTGTAGATTATAAATTCAGAAGCCGGTGAAAATGAAACGAATATTTTAGCAACAATTCAATTGTTAATTAACAATTTACAGTCGCAATAACAACCAAAATAATCATGAGACATTGATCAAACTTATAAAGATTATAAAGGTGTGATGCCTATTTAATATTTTGTTGACAAAATATAAATTTTTCATTTTTTTGCATAATCTTTAAATATTTAAAAAAAATTGTGATAAAAAAATTAACATTTCTCAGAAATTGTTTATTATATTCTAATTTTATAAAATAAAATGCGTATTTCATAGGTCTTGAAAATGAATGCTTTAAAAAATTTTTCCAACCATTTGCAAAAAAGTTGTGAAACAGCAAAGTAAATATACGATTTCTCCGTTATTTATAATTTGTTTTTAATTGTTTCAAAGCTTAAAAGTGAGTCTATGGTACAATCTAATTACTCACAAAGTATGTAAAAAATTAATGCAATGGTTATATTTTAATCAAAGATTAAAAATACTTTTTTTTGTAATTTTTAGCGCAAAAGTAGGCCTGATACAGAGTCGGAGCTAAAATGTTCACTCGAAGCGACTGACACGCAGCATATTATTTATAAAAGTGTACGTCTCGCGCGGCCGGTCGTCGCTCCGAGTGAAAATTTTAGCTACATTACTGTATTATTCTACTTTCGCGCGGGTAAATTGCAAAAAAATATATTTATAATCTTTAATTAAAATAGAACCATTAAACTGATAATCGATATTTTTTGTAAATAATTAGCTTGTACTTTAAACTCACTTCTACGCTTTGAAAGAATTAAAAAAAATTATAAACACCCTAGTAATCGTATGTTTATTTTGCTGTTTCATAACTTTTTTGCAAATGGTTGCAAAAAAGTTTTAAAGCATTCATTTTTAAGAAATTTGAAACGCGCATTTTAGCTATTTTTTAAAATTACAATATAATAAAAACTTTCTGAGAAACGTTAATTTGTTTATAACTATTTTTTTTAAACAATTAAAGATTATGCAAAAAAACAAAAAATTTATATTTTGTCAACAAATGTTAAATAGGCATCTCATCTTTATAAGATTTCAAAGTTTGATCGGTGTATCATAATTATTTTGGTTATTATTGCGACCGTAAATTATTAATTAACAATTGAATTGTTGCTAAAATATTCGTTTAATTTTTATCAGCTTCTGGAACTATGATCTAAACCAAGAAGGCTTTTAAGTCACCAAATTATTTAATTATTGGTAAATAATTACTTATTTAAAACTTTATTTGAAAATTAAAGATTTTGTAAAGAAAACCCGCATTTTCCGAGCAAAATTTTCATCGGAGCAGATCGGGAAAAACACGTCTCTATGCAGAATTTAATCACGGTGAATTTTTATGTGAGTGTTTTTGTTGTAAAATTAAAATCTTCGGAGTTATAGAGCAATAATTGAAAAAAACACGATTTTCGGGCGCCATTTTGTTTATAAAAAAAGTAGCACACTATCTGAGGACTTTGCATACCTATATTATTAATATATAGGATCTTATAATTCGATTCCAGCAATAAAATTGCTGGTAAATAACTTTTCCCAAAAATGGCCTATTCTCCGATAATCAGCCCAGACTATATCTATAATATCCATCTTCGTATGTAAATAAACCGCGTATGTATTTGACTTTTCATATTAATCATTTATCTGTCACTTTCCAAAAACTTCTTTCGAGAGCAGGAAGCACATCTTTAAATTTTCAGTTTTGCTTTAAACATTCTGAGAACATTTTATTCGTCGATTCTTGGAAAATGTATAATTAATTTATCTTCATAAAATACCTAAGAGCGAGTCATAGTCTTTGTTGTTAAAAAAGGCATTGACCCCATCGACTGGGCTATCGGCAAAGGCTCGATTCGAATTCAGGCAGGCTCAAGAAATACAGGGAAGTGACCGATCGGAGAATTGACGTAACGTATGGGGGCTATGGGGCTGGAATTTGCATTTTGATTCCGACAGGACAGGATTTAGGAGTGAGAGGAAAGTGGTCCCGCGAGAACAAAACGAGTGCAGATGTATGTCGACGGAAATTGAAATGCGGGGATTTCGGGAGATGACAAATGTCAGCCGGAAGTCGACCGGTTTTTCTGGTGAGCCGGCGACATGATGGATCTTTTATGCTTTCCGGATTGTTCTCGGTGGAATGTGTAAACATGCTGTATTATTTTAGCATAATATTATGTGTTCTGATTTGAATAAACACTATAAAAAAAGAACTGTAACTTTATAAACATCACATATTTGTTATTTGGGTAATTCTTATGTAAAAGGTAACTTGAGCGGCAATCAGTTTAAAATAGAAATCTTCTACTATAAGTTGTTATTTTTTGCTATGAAACACATCACCAGAATGTACTTTATTAAATAACATTATGACTAAAGCCCCAATTAAAGTATATTTTTCTGAAATGCCTTATAGTCTAAAAATGTCTCTACCCTGGCCTGTTCTTTTGCCGGTTTCATTTTAATTTGAAGACGATACATAACTTCTTTGTATCAGTTGCTAAACTAAAATATGTTAAACATGAACTTCATTAAATATATTTAATTATTATTAATAAAAAAATTCAACAATATTTATTTATTTCCAATAATTTTTAAATTTAAAGTTTGTCCCACTTTTTTTGTGTATCTACCCTAGCAAATTTCATTGAGCTACTAAACACATAATATAAAACAGATATATTCGAAATAGTTCTCAGGGTCATCTATCGATGCGAAGTTAGCAATGCAAAACACAAGAGCCATGAGAGAGCCGTCATTTGTTAGTTATTGCAACAAGTTCCAGCAGTGTGGTGGCTTCGCGAGTAGAGATGTTGAAAAAGTATCTATTCGTTACAAAGTACTCGTTACTTCTTCTTCTTCTTCATGTGCCATCTCCTCTAAGAAGGTTGGCAACCATCACGGCAATTCGCACTTTCGATACCGCTGCTCTAAAGAGATCAGCAGAAGTGCAATTAAACCAAGCTCTCAAATTGTTTAACCAGGAGATGCGTCTTCTTCCGCGACTCCTTCTACCCTGTATTCTTCCTTGCATTATCAATTGTAACAAGTTATAACGCTCGCCCCTCATAACATGTCCCAGATATTGCAGTTTTCTGACTTTAATTGTATTTAAAATCTCTTTATCTTTTCCCATTCTTCTCAACACCTCGATATTCGTGACTCTATCCACCCAACTTATTCTTAATATTCTTCTGTAGGCCCATAACTCGAAGGCTTCTAATCTGTCCGAAACATCCTTCTTTAATGTCCAAGCCTCCAACCCATAGAATAATACGGAGAACACGTAGCATCTCAGAAGTCTTATCTTTAAAGAAATTGTAATGTCCCTGCTACAGAGTACTTTTTTTAGTTTGTTGAAAGCATTTCTTGCCTGTCCTATTCTTGCTTTAATCTCTTCTGTGTACTCATTAGTTTCATTAATTATTGTACCCAAATATTTATATTTTTCAACCTTTTTAATTTGTTCTCCATGTATTGTTATGCTTTCTTGGCGCTGTTGAACTTTTGTGATTACCATAAATTGTGTATTTTTTGTGTTTAGGGACAGTCCGTTTTCTTGGCTTGACTTCTACCACTCTGTCAACCATTTGTTGTAAATCCTCAAGACATTCGGCTAATAAAATAGTGTCGTCGGCAAACCGTATATTATTGATTGGTCGCCCATTTACTTTTATTCCCGTGGTTAGGTCTTCTAGTGCTTCCTGGATTATTTCCTCTGAATACAAATTGAACAAAGTAGGAGACAGGACACAGCCCTGTCTGACGCCCCTCTCAATACGTATTTCATTTGAAAAGGCGTTGTTCTCTTTTACCACAGCGATCTGATTATAATAGATAGCACTAATGATCCTGATGTCCCTCATATCTAAGTTTTTCTTTTCAAGTAATTCGATAAGGCGGTTATGTCTGACCTTATCGAAGGCTTTGTTCTAATCCAAGAAACACATATATACTGGCTGATTAACATCCATGCACCTTTGCACAAGTACATTTACAGCGAACAGGGCTTCCCTCGTTCCCATTGCATTTCTAAATCCAAATTGCGTGTCGCTTATGTCCTGCTCAAGTTTGTTATGTATTCTCCGGTGTATAATTTTTAAAAATATTTTGAGTGTATGACTCATCAAACTTATTATCCGGTGGTCTTGGCATTCTTTTGCATTTGGTTTTTTTGGCAGTGTTATGAACGTTGACAGCAGCCAATCTCTGGGAATGATTCCTGTACTGTATATTGTATTAAATAAGTCGACCAATATTCCAATTTGCTGGTCCTCTATTAACCGTATTATGTCTACAGGTATTTGGTCAGGACCTGTTGCCTTGTTGTTCTTTGTTCGCTTTATCGCCTCTAGTACCTCATCTTCTGTTATGTCTGGGCCGTTGTCGAACTTTTCCTGCTCTAGTACTATTTCAGTCCGTTCGTCTTTAAATAGCTCTTGAATATATTCCTGCCATCTTTTAAGCCTTTCACCGACGTCTATAATTATTTTTCCGTTTTTATCCAGCAGTATGTTTGCATTATACTCGTTACTTAGGAATTCCGAAAGTAACGATTACTATACAGAGAGGCAAATCGTTACTTTGATTACTCTGATTACTTCGTTACTTCCTACCAATCCTATCAGAGCGAGTAACGACTATTGTATCTACTTTGATTACTTCATACCAATCGTATCAAAGCGAGTAACGACTATTGTATCTATAACCAGTACACTTGATTACTTTCTACCAATCGTATCCCAGCGAGTAAAAACATATCGGTGAAGGTCATTGTTATATCCAAATACCTATACAAAATACCTACCTACTGAGAAATACGATTCTCGATATGATTACCGGTACACAAATACAAAAGTAACAAAAGTAATCATAGTAATCAAAGTAACGAATACTGTAAATGATTACTTTATACAAAAGTAACGATTTGTAACGAATACTCGAAAGTAACTATAATCAACATCACTATTCGCGAGGCGATTGTGTCTCTCCACTGGTAAGTCACAAAAGATATGATATTCATCTAATTTATTTGCATTTACTGCTCTAATTTAATACTAATGTCAGTGGCGTAGCGTGAGTGTCGGCCGCCCGGGGCGGAAGACAATTTTGCCGCCCTCTTATTTAGGTATTTTAATTTATTGTATACTATACATTACATACATTAATTATAGAGAACTTTTCGGTGAGAAAAGTCATCATTATTTTGCATTATACTGGTCGGATTTTAAATAAAAAAGTTTATCTAAGTTTTACAATCACGTTTATTTATAAAAATTCTTTTACTTTAACCAATTAGATACATTGATATAGCTTAGTACCTATCACTTAAGATTAGGTACACCTTGACGATCGACAAAATTAAATAAAATCAATTTTTAATTAGAACTAGAAACGATACTATATAATGTTATATTTTTAACTTTATTGAAAAGTAATATGAGTATTTGTTAGAATTAAAAACAAAACTTCCGTCTTCAATTAAAAATTTATACGTCTACTTTTTTTAAGAGCAAAGTCTTTTATTGCACCGTCAATGTCTATCGCATCACACACCTCTTTCTCAATAGACAAAATAGCCAAATTAGTTAGTCTTAGAGTACTCACTGTCGATGTTAAATATTTTTTAATCAATTTCAATTTTGAAAAACTCCTCTTACAGCTGGCATTGCTTATAGCAACTGTGAACAATATTCGGAACATTATTAAAATATTGGGCAGAGTATCTTACAGCTTGGATTTAACAATAAATTTAAATAATTCAAATGAGTCTGCATTAATCAATTTCGTTGCCTGTAGCAGCAACGAAAATCCGCAGTCGTTAGTTTTGATAGCTTGAAACCCTGCTAGTCAATTTCGTCAGATGCGTAGTCTACATTCTACATTTCTACATTCAGTGTTGTCTGGATCTAATAATATAGCCGACGTTAGATAAACAAACTTATCCGTTAAATTCTGTAGCTGTTGAAACCGCTCACGAATTTTTACAACAACTCTATCTAACGAAGAAAAGAGCTTTGGTCTCAACTCATTTTCATAAGAAAAGTTAGCACCTTTAGTTCCGGCATCAAAAATATGCTTTCTTGTTATGCGCCTTCGAGGATTTATGGAAATTCCAAGTTCTTTACACATATTTTTGCATAACCTACAGCGCCATTTGCCCATTCCTCTTTTTTCTCTGTCAATATCTTATGAGCGCACAATCTTATATGTCAAGTCCCCTTGTTTGTAAATATTTTTGTGCATCATTCACTTCATCTAGCACCAGTTGCCACAGACCCAAAAAACAAAGAAAGGAAAATGACTGCATCGAAACTAGTAAAGCACCTGCATCTGTCCTAGTATTTAAGCTTTCACCTGCCTCTGTCAGTTATTCCAAAGTGGCGAGAATATCTTTGTAATGATGCCATGTCACATTTACGGCATCGCCTCTTGCACTCCACCGCGTGTCTGGAATCATTATTTTGCCTGTAGCTGCTATGAGAACTTCCCAACGATATGTCGATGAGGAAAAAAAAGAATAGCAACGTTCTAAAGTGCCGAAAAAAGTTGTGATGATTGTTAGTCACAAACGAGGAATTCCCACAAGTCATATAGACGTTGCCAGTCGCTACAAATTATCATTCAAAGCAAAGGAATTCCCCGAATTCGTTACAAAACAAGTAATGAAAAATTCCGTGCTCCTTTCAATCGGTCCAAATTTGTAGTTGCGATAAAAATATAAAATGGTTCAAATATTTACAAAATATTTTTATTATTTATTGGTAAATTTTGCCGCCCCTAACAAGTGCCGCCCGGGGCGGGCCGCCCCCACTACGCCACGCCACTGACTAATGTAAGAGTTAAAATGTGATACATAATGTACCGAAACAGTTCTTACGTCAATTAGAAGATAAAAAATTATCAGTAGTAATTGCACAAGAGCTCTAAAATTATTGAATTTTTCCCGAGTGACACTTTGACAGTTTTAATTTCACGAGCCGAAGGCGAGTGAAATTATGTCAAAAGTGTCACGAGGGCAAAAATTCTATATTAATTTTAGAGATCGAGTGCAATTTGTTGCGATTATTTCATGAATAAAACTGTTCAAAACCAAAATTTTATTGTAATTTATTTATGTAAGTACAAATTAATACAATTAAACACACAGTTGTTATAAATATTTTACGGTTGAAAGTCATCACTTTTATAATTTTTAAGACATTAATTGTCATTAATGTCACTCAATGTATTTTTTCGTAGCAACGAAGGGCATCTGACGTAATATACTTGACGACGGGAAATTATCAAAAATTATCGATTTAATTTAGATTTCTGTAGCTTTCTATTGGTCAGAATCTCCTATGAATGAAATAATCATGAAAACGTCTCTCCCCTGCCATATTTCCCCTGGCAAAAGAACTGCCAGGGGAGAGACTTGTTGACCAGGGGAGATA
Source organism: Diabrotica virgifera virgifera (assembly GCF_917563875.1). Classification (NCBI taxonomy): domain Eukaryota; kingdom Metazoa; phylum Arthropoda; class Insecta; order Coleoptera; family Chrysomelidae; genus Diabrotica; species Diabrotica virgifera. Next base: position 15,256,862 of record NC_065447.1, read on the forward strand.
CTTAGTGGAGTCACTGAAGGTGGATATGAGCTATTACCTCCGATTTCGTTGAACCTCCATCGATTTTCATGAAAATTGGTGAGTAGTTAGAGAATACCTCAAGGAACAAAGGTGACATGATGCCAACTTGTGCTTTTATCCTGGGGGTGGTTGCCACACCTTCTCGGGGGTGAAAATTATTTTAATTAAAATAATACCATAAATCGATAGAGGGACAAATTATAAGTAAAATTCGTTATATAAAGTTATTAAAATAAATCAAAACTTTTTGAGTTATTAAACATCAAAGATTTTAATTTTTCTTGAGAAAAATACATGTTTTTAACTGATTTTTCATAAATAACTGAAAAACTGTAAGTTTTTAGAAAAAAGTTATTATTACCAAAATTGAAGCTAATAAAAAACGAAATAAACTAGTTACTAAAAATATATTTTAGTTTTAATTTAAAGTGAGTTATAGGTAATTGAATGTATATTTTTTTCGGGGAGTCCCCAAATCCAAATATTCAATCTTAAATAACGGGAAAATTATGCATTTTATAACATAAAGTATTAAATATTTGTCAAAGTACTTAAAAATATCTATCAAATGAGTTCCCGAACAAGTTGATGGCGTTAAAAGTTTAGGCACCAAAAATTTTTCAAAATTTATATTTTAAAGATTTTTCCAAAAAATGGTGTTGTTTTTTTTAATAACTCCGTTAGTTTTTACGATATCAGGTTCAACTAAAAACCATTTGAAAGCTAATTTTAAGGGATAATAAACCATAAACCAAGTCAAATTTATCGTTTTGACCCTCTTACCTTTTTAAAAATAAAAGGTTAAATAGTCCCGATTACATGGTTGTCGCAGCAAAATTTAAGTTTTAAACGTTTCTATCTCGGTTATCTTTTACCGTAGGGAAATAGTAAAAACGGTAGAATATTTGGTACAGAAAAACTAAAATTTAGTTAAATATTATTTTTTACGTATATTGAGTATTTTTGTAGTTATTATCAAAAGAATATGAAAATTACAATAATTTTAAAAATTCTGATTTTCTTAAATTATATATTTTTTTCAAAAATATGCATTCTAAACCGGTCAAAATTATTGAAATCATTGCTTATGCTAATATAAAGAAATTATAGTAATGATTATTATAAATTTTAATTTTTGTGGAAATGGCGTATGTTTTATTTTTCACTTTTTCCTAAAAAATTCGAAAGGGCTCTCTTATTTTCATCATAACTTGCTTAATTTTAATGCTATTAACTTCTCCCGGAGCTCATTTGATAGGTATTCCGAAGTAGTTTGATAAGTGCATTGCACGTATATTTTATAAAATGGATCGTTTTCCCGTTATTTAGCTTGAATACTTAGATTTGAGTACTCGTCTAAAAAAATATACATTCAATTACCCCTAACTCACTTTCAATTAACATTAGTTTAGTTTTTTAAGCTAGGAGTTTATTTCGTTTTTCATTAGCGTCAATTTTAGTAATTAGAACTTTTTTGTAAAAACTTACTAGTTTTTGAGTTATTTATGAAAAATGGGTTAAAAACATGGATTTTTCTCACGAAAAATTTAAATCTTTGATGTTTAATAACTCAAAAAGTTTTGATTTATTTTAATAACTTTATATAACAAATTTTGCTTAGAATTTGACCCTCTATCGATTTATGGCATTATTTTTAATAAAATAATTTTTACCCCCGAGAAGGGGTGGAATCGACCCCCAGGATAAAAGCGCAAGTTGGCATTATGTCACCTTTGTTCCTTGGGGTATTCTCTAACTACTCACCAATTTTCATGAAAATCAATGGAGGTTCAACGAAATCGGAGGTGAAAACCTTCAGTGACTGCACTAACTGTGAATGCAAACTAACTCAGGTATAGCTTATTTTCATCAATGTTACTGTTTTAAATACATAATTTAAACAATTCTGGTAAATAGGCAAAGATTAAAAAATAAAGGTGGTTCTCAGTTCATATTGTTATTATATTATTGTCTAATATTGTTACAGATCATGGCACCACGGAAAAAGTTAACACGTGAAGAAAGATTACAGAAGAAACGTAAAGCAGAGAAACTACGATATCAAAGGATTAAAAATTATCCAGAAAAATATGAATTGCAAAAGCAAAAATATTTAAATAAGAAGGAGAAAGGACTTATAAAGACTTTCGATCAAATGACTCCTACAGAGCAACATAAGGCACACAAAATATGAAAAAAGAAAGCAAGAGAGCGAAGGCAGCGACTTGTGCTTCAAAATATCTAATCTTTCGGCAACGCCATTGATGGCAGATGTTAATAATTATCAAAGTTTAATTCTCATAGAAGGGTTGTAGCTGCCAAATTTAAATCAGACCAAGCCAGAAGACAAATATATTTAATTCATAAGAAAAAAGATCAGACCATAAATTAATAAACTTAAAACTAAATTAGCATGTTACAAAAAATGGTTATAATTACGAAAACCTGAAAAACTGACACCTAACAGCAAAGTAGAACAGGTGTTGAATTCTCCAAGTTTCAGAGAAATAGTAAAGAAAATTTATTGTTTGCAGAAGTGCTCAATCAACAATTAAAAGAAAATTATTCCTCTCTTCCAAATAATAAAGAAAAAAGAATTTTCAAAAGCATGATAAGCAGAAAACTGGTGAGAAAATACGGCATACTACAGAATGAAAAAATATGAAACCTTTAAGAAAAATTGGATACATACAATTATTGGAAAATAAAAGGAAAGCCAAAGCAAGTTATGAAATAATGAAGACAAAAATTATAAATTTTCTCCAAAATGACTCGAATACGAGGTTATGTGCCAGCAAAAGAGATTATGTGACGAAGGAAGGAGATCGCAAACAAAAGAGAGTTCTTGTGAATACTCTAAGAAATCTCCACATATCTTTCATGAAGACCTGCAACATCAAAATATCATAATCTGTCGCCTTAAGCCATTTTGGATAGTATAACCGAATTGCGACAAATTAATGTGACAATTGTTTGTATGTTACACACGCCAATATGAATTGGATGCTCACAGCTCTATTTCAAGCTAAGATTATCTCTGTATCAAAGCATCTCATATAATTTGTTGCAATAGGTATAACGAACAGTGTCTTTCCCGAGAATGCTTAACTTATAAAAATAAAGGAATCAAATACAAAGAATTTGGCTGAAATAAATCTGATGAATGTTGAATGTGATTGGTAAAAGTGATAGTCTGATTCTATGTTAAATACCATGTTTAATTAAAGTTGATATTAGTAGTTTTGTTACTTTTACTGCCACAAATTCTCTCCCCTGGCCAAATAAGTATCTACCCTGATCTTGATGTCTCTACCCTGCCCAATATATTTACCCTGGCTTTATAAAAAGTAATAAAATATGCATAAAGTGACTTGCCCTTACGTGAAAAGATAGTTAAATAGGATAAAAATCGTAATATAAGTGTTTAATGTCAAAACAGCAACTTTTCGCCCTGGCCGTATCCTCTAAGGACTCGATACCTGTTGTATAAGAATTACCCATTTATGTTCCGTTGTGGTTTACGGAAACAATTAAATGAAATTAAAATAAATGTAAACACAAAAAACTGTCAATAATATATTTATTTCTGTCGGTAAAATAGCGTGAATATTTCTCGAAAGAGGGTTTGTTATTCTTTGCTAATGGGGTGGTGTGACTGCACCGGGTGCCCGCTGTGGCTATACTGAACTACAAACATCAGTCCGTCATGTGGTTTCAAGAACCACAAATTTTTGAAAATGTCAATTTTTAAAAATTTTTAACGTTACTTAAAATGGTCCCAAAAATCAGCGTTATTAACTAGAGACTTGAAATTATCACTTAAAAAACTACTTAAAATTTCAAAGAAAATGACGTTCGGTGAGTTAAAATCGGTTAACTGGAAGCCGATATATAGCCTGTCAAATATAGGGTAAAAACGACCTTTTTTGGGTCTTTGACGGGTCCTATCTAGGGCTCTAAGGCCCCTAGGGGGCTGTAACTCTCAGGATAACGTTTTTTCAATAGGTCCAATAACATACTAAAATTTGAAGAAAATCCGAGGACTTCCCCCACAAAGTTCACTGAAAAGTAGAAATATTGTTCGTAACGAAGAAAAGACCAAATATACCGAATAGACAGAACGAGAAGATATACAAGGAGGATACTTGAAAATAATCACACAAGGAAAACTATATAAATTCGAAGAAGTAGAAAGATTTCAATATCTAGGAGCATCTGAATACTTTCTCTGTCTGCTTTCTGCGCCGATGGGCAAAATTTCGAAAGACATTCTTGGTCTTGACAAGTTGTAGGTATATGTGGTAATTTTTTCATCATAGCCCAAAGTGTATCTTTAGCCTTAAAATACAACTATCATAAACAGAAAATCATATTACCGTCACAACGGTAATTATTGAAAGATTTGAGGGGGGGGGGGTTGAACTATTGTCGAAAAACGCCGACTTAAAGCAATTATAGTATTTATTTCGAATGTTTAACCAGTAATTAAACATTTTGAAAAAGACATCACCATAAAAAAAGCTTTGCTAATATTGAAAAATGTGATCACCTTGTATCTCCATGTATAATTTTTTTAATTGGATATACAACTATATTAAATTATATATAATTATTCCATATTTAAATATATTTACTTTAGTTCGATTGCAATAATACACGTATTATACATTATTATGTATATAATATGCGCGGCATTGTTTTGTTTTGTCATATCCGATTTAATAATTTTTACCCGATCATTGCTAAATCAAATATTGTTAAATATTTAGTTAAAATGGCACCGGAAACACATAAATTAGGAAGAACTCTGGCAATAAAAATAACAACAAAATAGATGATACTATTTTACGGAATATTTTCAAATATATCACATATTTTTAATATTTGCTGTCATTCCGATCAATTTAATTTTTATAGGGTAGTTATTGAACAAAGACATACAAATCTGGATAATAACAAAAGGCTAAATATCTATTGGAAAAATGGGAGCAAAAAAGTTGAGTGAGAAAGTTAAGAAATATGCGGAAAAGTAGAAAAATACAGCGCCAAAAACTATCTATATGGCGACGAAAAAATAACAAGCATAAAACATACAAAAAATGGACAAATTGGAATGCTTACTCTGAATGGGGTTGTGGGCTAATTGATACAATCAGATAGGGGGTCGATATAGGGCTTTATGAAAGGTAGAGCAAGGGTAGGTACCAATCCTACTTGTGCGAGACGGCTCTCAGGTTCTAGTTCGGAAGCTGGGTCGTAGGACGTTTAGGGGATAATGGAATGGGAGTACTAACTACTGACACCAAATAAATACAAGGATACTTACAGAAATGTTCTAATAATTAGAAAAAAAAAATAGAAAGATACCTGATAATATTTTTAAATGGGCGCCTTTTCAGGATCTCCTTCTTGGACAGAACATTGAATTCCTCTTCTTCGGGGCTTATTTTCTTACTAAAATGCTTTTAAGTGGTGGTTAATATTTTTCATAGGTCTAAACAAATGAAACAGAAAATCGTAGAGTCCGACACCCGCAAGAGTAGTTTTGTTATTACAAAACTTAATTTTTAATTTAAAGTAATTAATTAATTAATTAATAAAGATTGTCGATCTCTTGTCCGACAAAGGACCCCGCAACACTCCTTATGGAAAAGTGGTCCCGGTCAAATTTAACGAAAGTTTGGTCAATGATACTTCTCGATGTATCTACTCAATAACTACTATTCTCGAGCTACAGCCTTTTGAAGGTATTGGATTCGAGTGCTCGGTTTACGTTAAGTGCACTAATTCACGGTCAAGTGAACGAAAATATTTATTATTGGAAGAAGAAAGAGTTATTTTCTTCATGCATACTTGCGTGTTGTATATGAATTCTTGGTCAAAAATAAATGCATCATATTTTAGTCTTCAGAAAACCCCTGAAAAATCCTCAGAATGCTAAAGAAGTGCGATATAAAATGTGCTACTAGGGCGATGTAAGAATTATCATGTTTTCATGAATGCTTGACAGTTATGCAATACCAGCAAAGCTGCAGTTCCGCCTTAGCTTTAGAATACTACTTAACAGTGGCGGATGTAGAGGAGGAATGGGGTAATTCCACCCGTAACATGCTCCAGAATTAAAGAGAAAAATTGTTCTTCATTTAACGAGAATGAACGAGATGGAGCCATCAAAACTCATTTATAACCAAAGACCGGATGGTATGAGACAAATACGTAGGACCAGAGTACGATTGAAGGACCAGGTGGACCAGTAACAGGTGTTAAGAGTATGAAATTGGAAAACCAAGGCGAAGGATATGAAGGAATGGAAGTTGATTTTTGAACAGGGCGAGGTCCACCAGGGGTTCTAGAGCCAGTGATGATGAACTTTTTAATACAAAATATTGTACAATGGAAGGTGCTACAGCTGAAGATGCTCAACAACTATTACAGAGGTAATTAATTCCTGATGTTGTACAAGATAGAGTTGAGACTGTGTGTGTGTGTGGAAAGATAATGGCATGGAATCAAGTCCATTTGCCACAGAAAGTTGTAAAAGGAATTTTCTTATAGTATAACTACAGAGATGTGGGTTATGCCGTTTTAAATTTGTATTTTATTTTCTTTAATAAAATTTACTAAAAGTTCCAAGGTGTTTTTATTGGCAGCTAACAAAATGTGTGTGAGATTTAATGGAAGAAAATATTTCATTTCAATAAGTGTACGAATTAAATCATTGGATTTTTTTAAATGTTTTTTGCAGCCGAAAAATATATGATTTAGATCTCCGTAAGAGTTCTGATCACAACTACAGGCCGAGGACTGTATAATGCCCAGCTTAGCAAGGTGCGATGGAAATCGCCCATGATTTGTTTTAAGTCGAAAAACACTTGCCGAAAAGAATTTTGAAGTAGGGTAGTTGAAAATATATAGAGGTGGGGATGGTAGGGTAGGATGTATTTTAAAGTAGGTATTTTGTGAGTTTTCTACAGTATTTTCCCACTGTCGTTCCCATTTTAATCTTATTTTATTTTTTATCAAATGAAAGACGTCTGGTAATGTATAAATATTACAAAGAACTCCGTTAAGTACTGCTTCCTTAGCCAAACTATCAGCTTTTTCATTACCTAGTATACCTGTATGACCTTTGACCCATACAAATGTTATATTTAAATCTGCTATCAAATTTTTTAAATTGCATAATATAGGACATTTCATTCTTTCAAATTTTATGCTTTTTATTGACTCCAATGCAGACTTAGAATCAGTTAGTATTACTCCATCTCGTAAATTATTTGATGTTAACCAAGTAATGCCCTTCCAAATTGCTATAAGTTCAGCAGTATATATGCTACATATTGATGGTAATTTAAACATAAATGATTGTTTTGTATTTTGGATAAAAACTCCACAACCAACTCCGTGTTTTGTTTTTGATCCATCTGTATATATAAATGGCTTATTGACTAATCCACCTAATATGGATTTTAGAAGGGTGTGATTTATATGATGGTATTCTGTATAATTGGGTATTATGACTCTGTGTGGTTTTATTAGTGATCTATAGGGTATGGTATACATAAACAATGTTTTATTTTTACCAAAAGAAATGTGATCAGCATTGGTCTCAACGAAAGCTTCTGCCAGTGGAGGAGAATTCTTTAATTTCCAAAAGCGGTTTGTTAAATCTTCTTTTGCAATATCACTTAATTTGTTGATCATGTTTGACTCTAAGGATTTTAGTTTTAAAAGATATTTTTGTGATAATAGCTGCCGACGCAAATCCAAAGGCAATTCATTACATTCTGCCAGTATTGCTTTCACCGGTGATGATATCATTCCACCTATGCAAGTTCTAAGACATTTATATTGAACTCTGTTTATTTTGTTTAGATTGGTGTTACAAGCAGATCCGTATAAACAACATCCATAGTCAATGATAGACCGCACATAGGCTCTATAAAACAATAAAGCTATACCAGTAGCTGCGCCCCAACTTCGATTTGTTACACACCTAAGCAAATTATAGCCTTTCTCACATTTGTTTATTAAGTGACGTATGTGACTCGACCATAGTAACTTGGTGTCAACAATGATACCTAAATACTTAAACTCTTTAACTACCGACAAGGTACGCCCACACAGAGTTAATCTCTCTGGTGCACGTAGTCTATGCCTGGTAAAAAACATAATAGAGCATTTTTCTGTTGAAAGGGTCATACCAGTTTCTTCTGTCCATGTACTTACCTTATGCATAATATTATCAAGAGCCTCAGTGCATGCTTCATAACTATTTTGGATGGTGTATATACAGATATCATCTGCATATTGTATGCAATTTACGGAATTATGAAATAGTGAATGAATATTGGCAGAATATATATTAAAGAGTATAGGACTAAGTACGGATCCCTGTGGCAACCCATGATAAACAACCCTTGGACCATGTAACACATTTCTATGGTCTCTAATATAGACATGTCTAGAAAAATATAGTTGCAATATATTTAGAGCAGTCGTTTCGCTAAGACCAATCTTAACCATTTTCTGTTTAAGTATATTTATATTTACAGAGTCGTAAGCCCCTTTTATATCTAGGAATAAACAAGCTAGATACTTGTTGCCAGAAAAGGCAATCTGGATGTCATTTACTAAATGAGTTACTGCATCCAAAGTACCATATCCCCTTCTAAAACCGTATTGAGTATTAGGTAAGATATTGTTATACTCGATGTACCACTCCAGTCTTGTTTTTATCATTCTTTCGAACGTTTTAGTTATACATGACATTAAAGATATAGGGCGATAAGAGGAAGGCATATTTCTATCTTTAGTAGGTTTTAAAATTAAACAAATGGTAATTTGTTTGAGATGCTCAACATAGTTTGAATTCACCCACCAATCATTGTATATATTTAGTATAAAATTTTTAGCAACTTGGGGAAGATTTTTAATAATGTCATATGTAACATAATCATTACCCGGAGCAGTACATCTAGAGGTCTTAATTGAAGCTTCAAGTTCTGTTATATCAAAAGGTGCATCCATGTAGTGGCTGCCAATTTTCTCGTTCGGACCTTCAAGCATATTTGGCACAAAACTAGGTGCTACAATATCAAAAATTTGGTTTATTAGTTCTTCAGATAGAGGATGTTTTTTAAAAGTTGAGTTTTTGTTCGATATTTTTTTTATAAAACTCCAAATTTTTGATATTGGGGTATTTTTATTTAATTTGTTAATAAAATTTTTCCAGCATAGTTGTTGCTTTTGTTTAAAAAGTAATTTAGCTTTGGCCTGAATATGCTTAAACTTGAGGTAATTTTCATAATTCGTGGTAATTTTATATTCATGGTATGCGTCTTTTCTATCATTAACAATTAAAGTGCATTCATTATCCCACCAAATAGGATTTGGAGGTTTTTTACTGTTACCTGAACGAGATTTCATTGACTTAGAAGCTGCATCATTTATTACTTTCATAAAAAAATCAAAGGAGTTATTATTACTGTTATTGTTATAGATTTGTGTTTCGATTAGGTTTTGAAAAAGCGTCCAGTCAGCTGAAGACTCAATCCATTTTCTAGAAGGTGTTTTGTTAGTGGGGGTATATTCCCGAGATATAGTAATATGGATAGGGAGATGATCTGAGCCAAGTGTATCATTCAGAGGATTCCATTCAGATAAACTTAAAAGGCTAGGTGAGACAAAGGTAAGATCTATGGCAGAAGGTCTTTCGTTAGGTCTGACTATCTTAGTAGGTCGTCCGTCGTTTAAAATAATTAGGTTAGTTTCTTCTATAGCTTCTACAAGTCGATTTCCTTGTGAGTTATCTATTGTAGAGCCCCAAAGACTGTGATGACAGTTAAAATCACCGCATATAATGACATCACCCTGTAGTTGTGAAAAAAGATTATTCCAGTCAGTCTTAGTTGCTTTTATGTTGGGAGCTTTATAAATGGAGGCTAAGGATATCTTAAGGTCATCGATATATGCTGCACATACTTCTATTTTGGAATTAAAATTTTTACGAATTGAAATTTCATGATAGCATAGGGAATCTTTAATAAGTATGGCAGTGCCTCCGAATCCATCAGTTCGATCTACATGTAATATATTGTAAGTTGGTAAATGAAATATTTTCTTTTTAGATAACCAAGTTTCGTTAAGCATAATTAAATCAAATTTAACAGCGTGATCGTTTAGAAAATTAATAAGATTAGCTTTGTTTTTTGTAATGGAGTTACAGTTCCATTGCAATATATTTATCATCTACTTAATAATAATTTTCGTCACTATCACTATCATTGTATTGTATCGTATCTAAGATTGTTCTGAGTTCTGTTTGTGTTTCCTGGATAACTAGTGGATCTGGGTTTACCAAATTAAATTTTTTAAGCATATTTTCAAAAATAGAAGGAAGTTTCTGCAGTATCTGTGATTCTAATTTTTCTTTGTATGAATGGAAAGCTTCTCTATGTGGATTAGGAATGATAGGGTTTGAAGCGGTATTTTTAAGTTTAAATGAAGGGGGTTTATTAACTGAAAGGGGCGAACTTACTTTGCGCTTTTTCGGCTGTTGGTAATGAGGACGTGGTACCCAATTTTTATTACTCGTGGTGGGGGAATTGTTCGTGTCAATATTACCATTCAGCTCAGGGAAATTGTTTAAATTATTTAAAATATCGAAATTATTATGTGTTACTATTTTAGCGTAAGACGGATTTCTTACAATAACTTCAGCTTCTTTAAATGATACATTTTTTTCAGACATGATCTTTTTAATTTTTAATTGTTCCTGGTATTTCGGGCAAATTTTTGATACGGACTGATGGTCATGCTTTTCACAGTATATGCAGTAAGTGTCAGAAGTGCAATCGGTATCATCATTTTCATCGTGGGTTTGACCACATTTTTTACATTTAGTTGTAGTGCTTTTACAGTATTTGGCTGTGTGGCCATATCGAAGGCACCTGAAACACTGAACTACAGGATATATGTAGGGCTCTACAGCAAATCTCACCAAATCAATTTTAACAAATTTTGGCAAACTATTTCCTAAAAACGTCAAGACAATCATTTGCCTAGGGACAAACTGTGTCTCATTATCAGAATCAACTATCCTACGTTTCATTCTTTTTACATCTACAACTTTATGTTCACTTTCGATATTCTCCATTATATACTTTTCGGACAAAAATGTGTCAATTTGTCTGATAATTGCCTTTTTATGGTTGAAAAAAATAGGTATATACGCGATCAAATTGTTATCTTTTATTAATTTATGTCCTATAATGGCATTAGCAATATTATAAGATTTAAAAATAATTTTTACTTTATTTCTCCCGACTAATTTTATGTCAATAACATGTGTGTTAAAAGTAGTATTTTTAAATAAATAGTGCCCAACTTTAACAGCCGATAAATGACTTTTTTGATCAACCGGTTCAACGATAACATAGTACGGTCCGATGTCTGTCGAAATATATTTGTTGTCTAAATTATATATTTTATTATCAATTTCCATTTCGCCTTGTATATCTTTCTAATCTGGTGGGTCTTTTCCAGACGGGGGAGTACCCCCGTCGGAAGAGTTACTCATAATATTAAAAAACTTGTACTTACCTTAACTATGAGTTTATGAAATAACAAACCAAAATAAAATATCTACCTGCCTAAATTCGAGCAAAAAGTAATTAAGCGCGTGTAACAAAACCAACCTTACTGTTCGGAAGACACACTAATACTGAGAGTTGAGACTGATAATCTGATTAGAAGAAATGGTCAATGGAGAAGGCTTCATAATCATGATTTTGCCATCTTTCCTATTTTCCACTTAGAATAGAAGAGTTTCAACTCGATGAGAATATGGAGATGAACCGGGATTCGTAAGAGTTCGAATATTTTTTATATTTTCAATGTTAAGTATCCTGTTAGGTCGTTCCTAACCGAAATAAGCAAAATATTAACGTACATATAGTCGAAGATGACTTAAACCCAATTTTTCCATAGACAATTGTAATTAATATTTAGCAATTAACTATTATAAATGGAAAGTAAGCCACAATTTAACTAAAAAATGATTTTATTAACGTTTTGACGTCCACATTGGACGTCGTTGTCAAAATAAAATCATTTTTTTAGTTAAATATTGGCTTATTTCCCATTTAGAACAGTTAATTACAAAAATGCCCCAAAGAAATAGCTTCAGAACAACATTCAATATTTAGCGTTTACTGACTACCAGGTACTTTGATTTTTTCGTATTGAAATCAAGTCCATGTTCTCTACTTGACTTATATCTGATATGCGGGACAAGTGTCATGTCAGCTAATGTATTTTTTATGTTTCGACAACTTTTTCTTTAGTTCTAGACCATGTTACGGAGAGAATTCCCCCATTCCCCCCTAGATCCGCCACTGTTCAGTAGTATTCTAAAGCTAAGGCGGAACTGCAGCTTTGCTGGTATTGCATAACTGTGAAGCATTCATGAAAACATGATAATTCTTACATCGCTCTAGTAGCACATTTTATATCACACTTCTTTGGTTTTCTGAGGACTTTTCGGAGGTTTCCTGAAGACTAAAATACGATGCATCTATTTTTGACCACAAATTCATATACAAGACGCAAGTATGCATGAAGAAAATGAGTCTCTATTCTTCCAATAATAAATATTTTCGTTCACTTGATTGTGAATTAGTGCACTTAACGTAAACCGAGCACTCGAATCCAATAACTTCAGAAGGCTGTACCTCGAGAATAGTAGTTATTCAGACCCAGGTCCCATGGACTTTTTTAATCTACACATTGACAACATCTATACATTGACCAAACTTTCGTTAAATTTGACCGGGACCGGATAAATATGTTAATGACGCGGAAACGCGTCCAACCTGCACTCAAAAATTTTTCAGAAAGTGGTAGACTCGCTCAAACGAAGCAGTAAGACCATTTTTAAGACTTTTGCATTCATCTTCCAAAAAGGACGATGTACTGTGGACTATAAATAGTATATTATAAGTAAATACTGTAGCAGATGGATTTCTGCCACAATGTTTTGTAAATAGTATCCATTAATTTTATATCCTATCCCAAGAAAAATATCTATTTTTCTAATATATTTGGTGAGTTTATATATCAGTAAAATTTCTTAAGCCGCTCCTATTGGAAATATTTCAAGTTTATGTTGTAAGCATTTATTAACTACGTAGATAGTTCTTAGAAGGATTCGTTGAAAAGTCCCGAGTATATTTCCCTTTCTTTGAGCGCGAAATATTCCCTGTTATTATTGGTCAGAATTTTGAAAGATCATTGAGTTCTCTCCGCCGATTGGCCAATGTTTCAGCCGAGAGAGTGTGATCGGCTTGACGCGTGAGCGTCTCTCACTGAGAAAGGTGATGAGGAAAGTTTAGTTCTAAAAGTATGTTTGAAGGTTGAACATCTTTTTGGGTAGAACTCAACAGACTCACAGAAAATCGCACTTGCCGGCTTGGAAATGGCTTTTTTTCGTTATGGTAAACGAAGAAAAGGACTTGCAATTTGTCCTGTAAATATTAAGGAATACTTGTACCAAGTTTCACAGCATTACGTTAGATATATTCATGTGAAACAGTGTTATTGTGATGCAGTTTGGTTTGCCGGTAGAAAAGTGCGTGGTTCCTGTATTTTCCTGTTTTTATGATGTTATGGATTTGTTCCTGTTCCTGTAAGAATTCCTGTATTGAAGTACCCCGATGATATGTTATTTGGTATCAACTGTTTCCTGTTTGGTTAAAATTGAATGTCTTCCCACCCCGCCCTTCTTGAATGGAAAATTCTGGTTATGTGCGAAGTGACGATTGGATTTTGTTTTAAAAATAAAGGTATGAAGTAATGTTTATTCTAATTAAATTCCAAGTGGATATAAATTTGGTAAAGCTTTTAAACATGGTAACTAATGGAAAGTTTTATCTAAAGTAAATAAAATGTCAGTGACTTTTGACAGCCATAAGTCAAATTTTTGTTTAGAGATACACTGCTAAAAATAAGGTTAAGAATTGTAAAATCATATAATTTGTTTTTATTATTCATTTCTTGTTTGAGAATATGTTTATTCTCAAAGTAAAAATAATAAGGTCTAAAGGTTTGAATAAACATTGTAAAATGTACCTATTTTTATTTCTGTAACCTTTTTTTTTTGGAGAATTATTAACCAGATGTCTAATACAAATGAAATAAGTTTTAGAGTAGAGAGAAAGAAATGGCATAGAAGCCATAGGATGGTAATTAATAGCCCAGTTTGACCCAACGAGGAATCTAAGATGAATGTCCCCCATAAGTACGGAATATGTCCAGTAAGTACTTGATATGTGAATTTGAGGATTTTTCAAACGGCGTCCAAATTTCTTTAAGTAGTAGGAAAGTCCTCAAGTCTGTGTAAGTATCCTTTGCTTATTTGGATAAGATAGTTAGTCTTCTTTAAACCCTCTTACCCCCCTAACGATTCCACGACCTGCCACCGCACAAAAAAAATGAGCTGCCGTATGCATGAAGCTTTATGTGTCTGTTCCTTCTACTAGCCCCATTTCGACCCAAAGTATCTATATAGTTAATCTTATCCTTGATCCCATTAGAGCAGACATGTAAAACGCTTCAATACGACATTCATTACAATAACTTGTATTATTAAACGCATCTTCAACATAATTATGTAGGTACATGTACACAAGCACAATCTTCGTGCAATATTAATATTAAAATTCAAGGGTAGGTTTGTATAAAACAGCTCTAAATAACACTTTGAAGAGTCGAAAACAACTTGATTGCAAAACAGGAAATAAGATAGGCACGCAATTCAATATTAAATGTTGTGAGTTTCTACTCATTATAACATTGAAAGCAGATAAATTTCCGACCTAGATAAGTAGAGGGAGATACGACTCATACGACTCAAATCGATTTCAGCCCTTTGTGATCATTAAAAATACTTAATAAAATAAATAAATACTTCTAAATGAGCAAGAATTTGTGGAAACATGGGAACATCTATCGGAAAAGAGCGACCATTTACTTTAAAATTTGCGGATGAATTGTGGGATAGGCGTTCGACCTAAAATTTTAATTTTCGGTAAGATTTCGGCAATTTTTTGTTTTAAAATATTTTTGATTTATTTTTAGATTTTCGAAATAATAACCTGTGCCAGACATGGGCGCTCACATAAAAAAATTTGGGGGGGGAGCAGAGGTTAAGATGTTGCACATTACATTTTGTATATATTGGATAATAAGTTTAAAGCACCCCTGAAAAGATAGGGGAGCTTCAGCCATGAAATTCGTCTGCTTCCGATGCTTCTTCTGCCATCTATCTTTCCCTGCATTATGAGTCGCAGGTCGCAGGATGCTATACTCCTCGCCCCGTATCACATGTCCGAGATACTGTAGCTTTCTTTCTTTAATTGTAAGTTCAACTCCCTTCTCTTTACCTATTCTTCCCAGTACTTCATTGTTTGTAACTCTATCTACCCAGGAAACCCTCATAATTCTTCTATAGGTCCACATTTCAAAGGCGTTAAGTCGTCTGATTGTCTCTACATTTAACGTCCATGATTCCACTCCATAGTATAGTACACTGTATACGTAACATTTTGTTAGGCGTACTTTAAGAGCTAATGTTAAGTCTTTGCTACATATAGGCTTGGAGCCAGAGTACCAAAAAAAAGTTGATTAATAGCAAGCTGAAAATTTCTTAATAGCTTAACGGGGTCTAGTCGGACAAACTTTGATGTATGGGAACACTGGAACAGGGGAAGTTTTAATAGTGGAACAGATTAAAAATTTGGAACGTCAGACTACGAAACCGTTCCATGTATTTTGTCGGACAGAACTACCAATTGATTTGTTACCATTAAACTCTCATGCAAAAATCAGACTGGTATTTATTACCAACTGTGCATTTTAATAAGTCTAATACGAAGAACATGCAGGGCGAACAGAGTAGGTCAGGGCGAAGGTGACTTAATGAAGATGATAAAAAAGAGAAAACTTGAATATCTGGGGCATATAATGAGAGGTAGCAGATACAGGATGCTGCAGTTAATACTCAATGGAAAGATCGACGGAAAAAGAGGAATTGGTCGAAAGAAATATTCATGGCTCCGAAACCTTCGTCAATGGACTGGCTTATCAGCAGATCAATTATTACATGCCGCACAAAATCGAGAACGATATCGGCAAATTGTTATGGAAGCTACACGCCTAAAAATTTGGGCACGGTACTTAAAGAAGAAGAAGAAGAACATGCCAAATGAAAGGATTTAATTTGGTGATAAATAGCAGTCTGATTTTTGCATGAGAATTTAACGAAAGAGTAAAAAATCAATTCGAAGTTCTGTCAGACAAAATACATGGGGCTTTTTCGTAATCTGACGTTCTAAATTTTTAAACTGTTCAACAATTAAATCTTCCCCTGTTCCAGTGTTCCCATACATTAAAGTTTGTCCGACTATATAGACACCGTTAAGCTATTAACAAATTTTCAGCTTGCTATTAATCAACTTTTTTTTGATACGCGGGATCCAGGACCTTTTTTATTTTCATAAAATTAGAACGTGCTTTTTCCATTCTGACTTTGATTTCTGCAGTGTAGTCATTATTTTCTGTCTGTTATAAGTGTTCCTAGGTAAGTGTACTTTTTTACTCTTTCGACCTGCTGGCCCTCTACTATCAAGATTTCGTTAGTATTATGGTTGTTTTTACTAATTTTCATAAACTTCGTCTTTTTAATATTGAGAGAGAGTCCGTACTCCCTACTACACCTTACTATTTTACTCATGAGTCTTTCCAGGTCTTGTAAACTATCGGCTATTATTACTGTATATATCTACTGTATCATCTGCATATCTGATGTTGTTAACTAAGACTCCATTTACTCTTATGCTGACTGTTTCATCTTTCAGAGATTCTCGCATAACCTCTTCAGAATAAGCGTTAAATAACATAAATAACAGAGGTGATAGTATGCAGCCTTGGCTGACTCTTTATTTCCATTTCTTCATATGTTTCTTTTTCAATTCTTACTATTGCTCGCTGATTGTAATAGAGGTGTGTTATTATCTTATTATGTAACCTTTCTTAGCTTTGTTAAAATATGTTCTGAAGCTTTCCTCAAGGTAATAAATAAACGAGGAGGAATGTGGAATAAAAAGGGAGAATTTTTTTCTCGATAAACTCATAATTTACAACACAATTTGCATCCGAAAAAATGTATATCTGCATAGTAAATAGTTGGTGACAAAAAAATCCCAAGTTAATAAAGCAATAAGATATGAAGTGAGCCGCCCCTGGTTTTTCCAGTCGATGTGTAAGTCGACGTGTGTAAGTCTACGTATAGCCAACCTGTCCGCAACAAAGGAAATACCTGTAGCTTTGGAATGTTATATGTATCGAGTCTTAAAGAGACGGTTGACTATCTTGAGTTGTCGTTTCGGATTCTTTCACAATCTGGTGGATTTATTTTTTGTTTCAAAACCGAGAAAAATGAGAAGAATCAGTCCGGATGGGTGATAAAAGATATATAGTATGTAAGAAGCTGGTGAAAATTTACGCTTCGGGAAATGGAATCGGAAATAGTGCGTGGTGTGTCTCATATTTTCTTTACAAGTAAAAGGAAACGTTTTTCTATTATAAAAATATCCCCTAAAGAAATAGTGCAAAATATACTCATGAACACAAATTTGAAATTATCTTGTGAAGTGAAATTTTTTGGGCTGTAATCCTTAGCTATTCCTGTGTCATAGGAGTAGGATTTCTTTTCCGAATTCGATGTTTACAAGTGTCATATACATGCTCGATGGAATTTAAATCTGGTGGACAATATAATCTTAAAAAAAAAAACTAAAAAACCAAGTTTTCAATCTAATAGCACATAAAACAACATCCAAAAATGTTACTCCACATCCTACCAGATTGAAAACAATGGGAACCTTCTCTGGTAACACCTCCGAGGCTTCTACAATTTTCAAGCCATAACGGATGCTGAGACTAAGGAAGATGAGGGAATTTTACAATTTATAATTCACGTCCCATCTGCTCAACGCGGTAAAGTTCCAACGAGAATGGTTCCCTTCGTACTCCAATCAGAGTCTTCTTCTTCTTCTTCCTCTATATAAGCAATTCTGCTTGTTCATTGGCGGATTGATACCTCTATGGAAGGTTGTAACTCCATCTTTTGCGCGGTCGGCCGATACTTCTTCTACCGATTGGTGATTTATCTAGTGCTATTTTGACCACACGTGTCTCCCCCATTCTGGTTATGTGGTTGTTCCATTCTTTTTTTCTATTTAGTGTCCATTCATTTTTTATACACTGTACGTTACATTGTCTTCTAATATCTTCGCTCCTTTTTCGATCTCTCAACAACAATTGTGTTTCGCGCCCCTTCTGTGTCACATAGAATCATAATTAATGAAGACGACCAATATCCTCTGAGACTGTTGGGAGAAAAGCTTGTTGTTAGTCCGACTGCGAACTATTTAGGAGTACTGTTCACCAGGACTCTTAACTGGAACGCAGATCTAAAGGCAACTTTAGATAGGGTAAGGAACAGGGCCAGACTTCTCAACTCTCTCTCTGGACGAATTGGCAAGACACACAAGAAGACTCTCATTCACACTTACAAGACCTTTATTCGACCCGTCATGGAGTACAAATCTAGCCTCTACTCTCTTTGCGCTAGATCAAAGCAAGAGTGGTTGTTGAGCGCTGAACGTAGAATCTTGCGTAGATGTAACTATGAGCACTGGCGATATCCCTCAAACGAAATCCATAACATCTCGAACATCCCCAAAATCACCGAGAGAATAAACTCTCTGAACAGGAACTTCACAATCAAAGTAATCAACGGCCCCCCCTCCGACACACAAGAATCTCTCAAATGTTCCTGTTCATCTTCCGGCCACGTACTCCACCGAAAGCCCAAACGCAAAAAGATTCATTTACCGTCCGCTCTAATGCAAACATGCATTGACGAACTCCCGGTGGAGTACGAAAACATCCTCGAGGCTACCCCGTTAGCCTTCCGTACCCACCTTTAACATCTCCTCTTCCCTACCCCAAACAGGGAGAAGTTGGTTTTTTGCGGTTTCCCAACTTCATTGCACAATTATACCTGTTCGCCCCAAGAAAATAGCCGCAACTATTTTCTCCACTCGAACGCACACTGTCCACGCTGCGCTCAAAGCCACCTCCTGACCGCCGACGAGGGACGCAGGTTCGCCTGTCGTTGTACAATGGTTTCTAGGGAGATTGGTCTAGAGCAAAGCACGGACAGTACACGTAAATGTCTATGGAACCAACAACAATCCATCAAACTTTCTTCTCTGTTGACTTCTTAGCCTTCTGGACACCACCGTCCGGCATAACCCAGGATCCAAAAAACACCAGGATACGGCGCTTGCCCCAGTGTGTTTTTCGGACTGTTTGCTTTTGCTGCCAACATTATACATTCACTACAAACCCTGAAGAGGACAAAATCCTAAACGGGGACAATCATTGATCGCATTTCCACATAGCATTATATCTATACACGCAAATCAAACAATGATAGTAGTAGTTTCGATCTCTCAGTGTATTTCCTGTAATTCTTTTCAGTACTCTCATCTCTGCCGTTTCCAGTAGTCTTTGTGTTGTGGCTGTATCGGGTCTTGTTTCTGATGCATACGTCATTATTGGTATTACACGGACTTTATAAATTCTTGACTTCATCTCAGTGTTAATATGTCGGTTTCGCCATATAGTGTTACTAAGGCATCCTACCAATCTATTTGCTTTTTGTACTTGATTTCTCACTTCTTTGTCTAGGTCTCCGTAACTTCACAATGTAATTCCAAGGTATTTTACTTCCATTACTTGTTCAATACTGATACCATCAACTTCTATTTTGCATCTGATTGGTTCTTTACTGATTACTATTGTTTTGGTTTTCTGAGATGAAATTGTCATATTGAATTCTTTTGCTCTTATGTTAAATCTGTGGACTAATCTTTGCAGACTATCTTCATCTTGGGCTATCAATATTGAGTCGTCTGCGTAGCAGAGTATTTTTACTTCTTTGTTTCCCATTCTATATCCTCTTCCTTTGTTGACGTTTTTGATGATTTAATCCATGATTAAATTGAAAAATCCAATCAGAGTAAACATGTAAATCAAAAATGAATAACCATTTTCAATTTCGTTGCAACACGAAACTACAGCTGCATCATTATTCCAGTCCAATCAGAGAGTGCAGCAAGCAACTCTACCGGTTTCGAAACTTATTAGTCTCTCATCAGGAGGCATATATGCTGCTCTTTCTGACTCAACTAGGACAAACCCCGGCGTGCAGTCACGGATTGCATCGAACGAAATGGCAGGTATGCCCTAGCGGCAACTGCTATCAAAAAACTAAGTTTTCAATCTAATAGCACATAAAATATTTTCATTTTTGGATGTTGTTTTATGTGCTATTAGATTGAAAACCTTGTGCTATTTTTTGATAGCAGTTGCCGCTAGGGTATCCCTGCCATTTCGTTCGTTGCAATCCGTGACTGCACGCCGGGGTTTGTCCTAGTTGAGTCAGAGAGAACAGCATACGTGCCTCCTGATGAGAGACTAATAAGTTTCCAAACCGGTAGAGGTGCTTGTTGCACTCTCTGATTGGACTGGAATAATGATGCGGCTGTAGTTTCGTGTTGCAACGAAATTGAAAATGGATATTCATTTTTGATTTACATGTTTACTCTGAATGGAGTACGAAGGGAACCATTCTCGTTGGAACTTTACCGCGCTGAGCAGATAGGACGTGAATTATAAATTGTAAAATTTCCTCATCTTCTTTAGTCTCAGCATCCGTTATGGCTTGCAAATTGTAAAAGCCTCGGAGGTGTTACCAGAGAAGCTTGCCATTGTTTTCAATCTGGTGGGATGTAGAGTAACATTTTTGGATGTTGTTTTATGTGCTATTAGATTGAAAACTTAGTTTTTTGCTAGCAGTTGCCGCTAGGGCATCCCTGCCATTTCGTTCGTTGCAATCCGTGACTGCACGCCGGGGTTTGTCCTAGTTGAGTCAGAGAGAGCAGCATATGTGCCTCCTGATGAGAGACTAATAAGTTTCGAAACCGGTAGAGGTGCTTGCTGCACTCTCTGATTGGAGTGGAATAATTATTCGGCTGTAGTTTCGTGTTGCAACGAAATTGAAAATGGTTATTCATGTTTGATAATCTTTTAAATTGAATCTCATGTAAGTACATATTCACTATTCTAGTTACATGAGAACGTGCGTTATCATGCATTAGCACGAATCTGCCATATCCAACATGGTTGGCAAATGGCAAACCATGATCTTCTAAAATGTTTTCAATATACATGTCAGCTGTTATTCGTCCAATGACCTCCAGAAGTTCGGTGTCTTGCCAAGCAATACCGTTCCATAGCGATATAAATGAGGTTACAACTATGACTATGGTTGCAACTATGTATGAGGTTACAACTGGCACACCGTTGGCCATATGGAAGAGCAATTGACGAAATTTCGTCTACAGAAGAGTTGGCGAACGGTATGCCAGTTGTAACCTCATACAAAGCGTTAGTTTTATACAGAAGATCATGGTTTGTCATTTGCCAGCCATATTCGACATGACAGATTCGTTCTAATGCACAATAATACAGGTCCTTATCTTGATAGAATATTGAATACTTACCCTGAGCAGATTCAATTTAAAAGATTATATTGGCCACCATATAGCTCATACCAGATTTAAATCCGATCTAGCATTTATATGACATTTTTAAATATAGTATTCGGAAAAGAACTTATATTCCTATGACACTGGGAGGACTAAGGATTGCAGAACAAAAAATTTTACTTTATAAGTTCAAAATATTCCATAGCTTTGTCCATGAGTGTATAAAAAGTACATTTTTCTTAAATCTTCTCTTTCTCAAGTCTTAAAATTATATACCGCCTCCAAAAGACGTCAATGTGATCGAGTGCAAACTAAAGACGGATCAACCATGGATATCAGGCAACACCCAAGTATTGCTAGCCTTCTCCCAACATGCCGA
This sequence comes from Diabrotica virgifera virgifera, assembly GCF_917563875.1. Classification (NCBI taxonomy): domain Eukaryota; kingdom Metazoa; phylum Arthropoda; class Insecta; order Coleoptera; family Chrysomelidae; genus Diabrotica; species Diabrotica virgifera. Next base: position 15,278,942 of record NC_065447.1, read on the forward strand.
GAATGAGTTTCTTCCAGGAAGGACCATTTATTGCCTAAATTTATGTAGGATAAGAATATACCACGCAGTGTCAGTCATCTAGAACCAGGCGCGGATACAGGGGGGGGGGGTCAACGGGTCCATGGACCCCCCTATTGTATTTAGTGTATAAGCATTTTTTTATTATTTATTTTTTTCTGTTAACTCTAAACCTTTAAACTTTAAGCCATCAGTACAACACTAAATTACACGACAACCGCTTCCAATGAATTGAAAGAAGCCATAAAATCTAATAAAACACTCTTCTCTGAAAAATAATCTGCAGGCGCATTTATTTGGGTATCGGTGGAACCATAAACAACGAAAATATTTTTCTCAATTCAAAGAATAACAAAAATGATATTTTAAAATGCAAATACATTGCACTGGGTATAAACCATATCTCATGAAAAGTCACGTTTCAAATTTGCGATACAATAAAGATATAAAAATTTGTATTTTACTAGATAATCCATGCGTACCTACCCATTAGGGATTAATAGTCGTGAATTGTCTATCAATCCTTTTGATACCGTAGGTATCTGGGATTATATAGTGTATTTTATCCTTATAGTAAGTGTGAGTCGTATTGCTAAATCTGGAAAATATAATCTTTAGTCACAAGCTAGTAAAAGCAATTCAAGAATTCTTGAAAATTGACTAAACTCTGTTGCCAAATCTATCCGTTAAAAAAAATTTCTAATAATTTTGATTTTTCGGTAGAAAAAAAGGAGAATTAGGTAGATCGGTAGATTTGACAGGTATTTGGTAGATCTACCGAAAAATCGGTAGCTGTGGCATCACTATATTTGAAGTAAGTCTGCCCCACCCCCTATTATGAATTTCTAGGTCCGCGCCTGTCCAGTGCCCTTTTCATTAGAGGCTTACGTCCAAAGATCAAATTGTAATAGTTGATCAAAATACTTGGTATAGTACTACCAACTTTCTACGAGACTGATTAACATTGAGCTGCTATTGATTGAGGCATGGAATGCCATAAACAAGGGATCTACCTGTTCTATGGAATGATCAATTGTTTATGTAAGTACACATTTCGAACAATAGCACCCTGCTGAGCTGAATATGAATGAGTTTCTTAGATAGATACTATAACAAAAATGCCACAAGGGAATAGTTTAAAAACCATATAAAAATAATAATTACAAAACAAAACTTACCAGATGTTACAAAATTATATTAAGCACATACCTGAAACAAAAAATACTATGTCAGAATAACATATCACTATAGTTTATGCTTTTATATCAAATATTATTCAGAGAAGGATTGGGAACAAGGGAAGCTTTGTTCTCAATGTTAACATTACTTCAACGATCATGGGAAGTACAGAAACCAATTTACGTCTGCTTTATAGATTTTGAGAAGGCGTTTGATAGAGTTCAACATAATAGATTGTTTGAATATCTAGAAATGATTGGAATAGACGATAAAGATCTGAGACTTTTACAACATCTATATTGGTATCAAGAAGCTTCTATTCTGGTAGACGGAAAAGAAACAGACAAAATTTGCATTCAAAGAGGTGTCAGACAGGGTTGTGTGTTATCCCCAACTTTGTTTAACGTATACTCAGAAATAATTTTTAATGAAGCCTTGGAAGGACAATGTGGAGTTCGAATCGGGGGAGAAACTATTAACAACATCAGATATGCAGACGACACCGCGATCATGGCTGAAAATATCGAAGATCTTCAATTCCTTATAGATCGAGTCACTAGGGAATGCTCCAATAACGGACTTAACATAAATGCAACAAAGACAAAGTTACTTGTGGTTAGTAAACAAGACGTCGGCCCTATGCAACTAATTGTCAATGATGAATCAATAACAAAAGTTAACCATTTTAAATACCTAGGATGTTGGATAAACGAGACACTAAATCCGGATGAAGAAATTAAAACTCGTATAGAAATTGCAAGAGGAGCATTTATGAAACTTAGATCTATTCTGAGCAACTCTCAGCTGAACTTACAACTAAGAATCAAGTTCCTAAAATGTTATGTGTATCCTGTATTACTATATGGATGTGAAACCTGGATCATGAAGGTTAACATGATGAACAAATTAGAAGCCTTTGAGATGTGGTCGTATCGTAGAATGCTCAGAATATCTTGGGTTCAACGCATTTCAAACAGAGAAGTCTTAAACAGAGTAGGTCAAGGCGAAGGTGACTTAATGAAGATGATAAAAAAGAGAAAACTTGATTATCTGGGGCATATAATGAGAGGTAGCAGATACAGGATGCTGCAGTTAATACTCAATGGAAAGATCGACGGAAAAAGAGGAATTGGTCGAAAGAAATATTCATGGCTACGAAACCTTCGTCAATGGACTGGCTTATCGGCAGATCAATTGTTACATGCCGCACAAGATCGAGAACGATATCGACAAATTGTTATGGAAGCTACCCACGCCTAAAAATTTGGGCACGGTACTTAAAGAAGAAGATCAAATATTACATACTAGTCGAAGCAATAAAGCACTGAACCTCCGAAAAAAAAAGGACGAGACGTATCTTAGTAATTCTTTTTTGCATTCGATTCGTGAATGCGCCAGGAAACTTTGTCACCCGGAGCCATGATATAATGTTGCAAAACTGTATACAAAAAATGCATTCTTAAAGTGCATCTCAAAAAAAAATTCAGGACTCGTCAATTATCGGCGGAAATGAGTTCAATTTTGTTACTCGGGGATTTTTGGGGTCGCTGAAAACGAATATGACGTCAAAAGTGATCTCCGGAGTACCTGGTCCCAAGGGTACCTACTGTTTACCTCGTCATTAAAATTCATTAAAAAATTGGTCAAAATCATTACTTAAGGGGTTTTTAGGGTCACTAACGACGAATTTGACATCGGAAGTAATCTACGGAGTACCTGGTGCCCAGGGTACCTACTGTTTACCTCGTCTTGTGGAGTTTTCGGCAAAAAATGTATTAAAAAACTAGTCAAAAATCATTCCGCGGGGGGTTTTTGGGGTCGTTAACGACGAATATGACATCGGAAGTGATCTCAGGAATACCTGGTGCCCAGGGTACCTACTGTTTACCTCGTCTTCGGGACTTTTCGGCAAATTCGTTAAAAAATTAGTCAAAAATCATTACTGAGGCGGTTTTTTGGGGTCGCTGACGACGAATATGACATCGGAAGTGATTTCCGGAGTACCTGGTACCCAGGTACATACTGTTCATCTCGTGAGTAATGATTTTTGACTAATTTTTTAATGAATTTGCCGAAAAGTCCAGAAAACGAAGTAAACAATAGGTACCCTGGGTATCAGGTATTCCGTAGATCATTTCCGATGTCATATTCGTCGTCAGCGACCCAAAATCCCACCGAGTAATGATTTTTGACCAATTTTTAATGAATTTGCTGAAAAATCCAGAAGACGAGGTACCCTGGGCACTAGATATTCCGGAGATCACTTCCGATTCCATATTCGTCGTTTGGGACCCCAAAAAACCCCTCAAGTACTAATTTTTTAATAAATTTTTTGCCGAAAACTCCACAAGACGGGGTAAACAGTAGGTACCCTGGGCACCAGATATTCCGTAGATCACTTCCGATGTCATATTCGTTTTTAGTGACCCTAAAAACCCCCCGAGTAATGATTTTTGACTAATTTTTAAATAAATTTTAAGGACGAGGTAAACAGTAGGTACCCTGCGCACCAGGTACGCCGGAGATCACTTACGACGTCATATTCGTTTTCAGCGACCTCAAAAACCCCCCGAGTAACAAAATTGAACTCATTTCTACCGATAATTGACGAGTTGAATTTTTTTTATTATCTGTTTGAGATGCACTTTAAGAATGCATTTTTTATATACAGTTTTTCAATATTATATCATGGCTCTGGCAAAAAAAATTATTAAGATCCGTTTTGTCGTTTTTTTTTCGGGGGTAAGGCCGATTTTAGTGCTTTATTGCTTCGCCTATACATATTTATAACAAAGATAATAATTTCAAAAGACCTCCCTACTGTATATTAATTGGCAACAACCATTTCCACTCCTCCCTGATAACCAACAACGAAGATAGTTCCTCAGAAATCAAGCGTAGACTAATTTCCTCAGTTTCACACACTAACGCCCCTTTCACACATTAAGAATTTGAATCGTGCGAGGGTTAGAACGCACGATGCCATTCCAATAGTGGCTCGAGCAATCATATGAAACCTTTCTCATTACACGGCGGTTGGAACGTTCAATGAAGTCGCCGTGTAATGTGAAAGTTACCATGGGATTGGTCGAGTCACCATTGGAATGTCGTCATGCGTTCTAGCAACCGCACGTTCAAAATTCTTAGTGTGTGAAACTGCGCTCACACTCGCTTAAATCGCAACAGCTAAATTAATTCTTCTTCCTTCTTGTATGTAGGTTTTAAAGCCTGTTTCTTCTTCAATATTAGCCTCCTAAATTGTTTAAGTTATCGCACCATCTTTTTCTTGGTCTGCCAATACTTCTTCGTCCATTTGGTGACTTATCTCGTGCTATTTGTGCTATCCTATCCTCTGCCATTCTACTAATGCGTTCGTTCCACTCCTGTTTCCGTTGTGTCACCCATCCATTTCTTCTATTCATCCATTCTGTCTTCTACATTGCCTGGGGGTTATGAACGCGAAGACTGAGTGGATTGAGTAGCTCAGAAGCCGCGTTCACACTCACAGCCGGTCCCAAGCCCGGATAAAAGAGGGTTGATGGGCCAGGTTAGCATCCTACCCATTGTAAAAGAAAACAAGGCTCAAAGAACCGATATAAAGCCTCGGAACCCGACGGAACCTAAGATGACGAACCACGCTAAATTAATTAAAATATGGAAATACCATAGAAGCGAATGGAGGAAACTGGGGGAAGCCTATGTTCAAAATTGGACGAATTAAAGGGCAAAAGAAGAAGAAGAATGGCAATACCGAACAATAATAAGTAATATTGAGCTCATGTTGTTCTCATTAGTTTTGGACCTTCTCATTAGTTATGGACCAGATAACAGCGAAACTACAGGGTAGCATTCTGTGGTGCCTAATGTATGCTGATGATGTAGTGTTAGTAGGAAATAGTGAAAGAGACTTCGAACAAAAAGAGACTACCCATTGTAAAAGAAAACAAGGCTCAAAGAACCGATATAAAGCCTCGGAACTCGACGGAACCTAAGATGACGAACCACGCTAAATTAATTAAAATGTGGAAATACCGAACACTGAGCTCATGTTGTTCTCATTAGTTTTGGACATTCTCATTAGTTTTGGACCAGATAACAGCGAAACTACAGGGTAGCATTCCGTGGTGCCTAATGTATGCTGATGATGTAGTGTTAGTAGGAAATAGTGAAAGAGACTTAGAACAAAAACTGGAACAGTGGAGACAAGCTCTGGAGGAAAAAGGTTTAAAACTTAGGACAAAAACAGAGTATTTGGAATGTTCATTTAAAGATAGAGTTACTACAAATAAAATTGTATCTTTGGATGGTGAAATGATTGTGAAAAGCAATAGTTTTGAGTACCTAGGATCGGTATTACAGAGTAATGGAGAAATAGATGGAGATGCATGCAGTAGAATTAGGTCTGGATGGTCAGAAAAATTCCAATGAAGCTGAAGGAAAAATTCTATAAAACAGCCATAAGACCGGCTATGATGTACGAAACTGAATAATTGGGCAGTGAAAAAGAAAGAGGAACAACGAATGCATGTGGCGGAAATGAGAATGCATGAGTGGAGTGACAAAGAAGGATAAAATTAGAAATGAGTATATTAGGGGAAGTCTAGGTGTGGCACCAATTGATGCCAAAATGAGAGAGCATAGGTTAAGATGGTTTGGTCATGTTCATCGTCGAGACGTTATTTACCCAATACGAAGAATAGCTGAAGTGCAGATTCCTGGAAGGAGTAGGAGAGGAAAACCAAAGAAGACCTGAGAGGAGACGATAAGGCAGGACATGTTGGTAAAGGGGATTAACATTGATATGACCCAAGATAGAATTGTGTGGAGAAATGAAATTAGGGAAGCCGACCCCGCATAGGGATAAGGCAAAGAGAATAATGACTGAGCTCATGTTGATCAATACTCTTAGGGTGCATTCACTACGGAGACCAAAGGATGGTATCCTAGCCTAGAGCATGATATCGTACTCTTCATATTCGTGAATTCTCGCATTTAAAATATTGTAATTATTTTACCTGGCGATCGAAACTATATTATCGATCGCTATGTAAAATAAATACATTATTTTAAATGCGAGAATTCACGAATATGAAGAGTACGATACCATGCTCTAGGCTAGGATACCATCCTTTGGTCTGCGTAGTGAACGCACCCTTAGTTTGCCTATTGTTTTTATTTTGGTTTTATGGCGTAGACTTGGGTGTCAATTAGCCAGTCACAACTTTTTTCCTATTGTTATATACTCGGACACCAAAGATAACTTCCCTTAACTAATAATGAAAGAAAAATAGAAGGAAATCGTGATCCTGACAGACAACAAATAACCTAATTGCAAATTTGCAGAAGATATCAGCAACCTCCATTAGAAAATGCACCTAAAAAATAAGAAGACGCACAGCTGAACAGACTCTCAAAAAAATTGACAGAAGTAAGATCGAAACATTCGAAATGTGGGCCTTCAGAAGAATTCTATGCGTATCCTGGACAGAACACAGAACCAACCTATCAATTCTGGAAGAGCCAATATAAAAGACAGGCTTCATTGAACCGAAATCAATTTTTAAACAAAGTCGTTGTTGTTGATATTTTCTACCTAAAAATATATTATTAAATTATAATTTCTTTCATTTTTATCATTTTATTCAAGACATCTCCACGAAGCCAGTTTGCGGACATAATTTTTTTGTCGTAAAAAGACGATTATTGACATTTCACCAAGGTCAGTGACTGCCTTTTAGAGTTGAATCTTTTGTTGTGTTTTAAATTATTATCATATTAAATGTTTTACCTGCTAATATCTATAAATATATTCCTGCAGAATTTAAAATGCAAATTTGAAGTCATGAACTTTACTGATTTGGTTATTAACATAAATATGAATTTTAAAGTGACTTGAGTACTTGAGAATAAAAAGCAGGAAATGATTACAAAGAAAGGAATCAACAACTGAAAAATGCAGTATTCAGTAAGGAAAACCTTGCCGCAAACACTTGCAAAATGAAACAGAGGGAAACAAAGGAATATAAAGAGAAGCTCAGAACGAAGTAAAAAGGATTATCAGTAGTAATTGCACAAGAGCTCTAATTGTTTCCCGAGCTGACACTTTGGACAATTTTAATTTGTCAAAGTGTCACGAGGGCAACAAGCCAATAATAATTTTAGAGATCGAGTGTAATTCGCTGAGGTTAATTCATGAATAAAACTGTCTTTTTAAATCATTTTAACTAATATTTTATTGATATCCTCACCTGAATTGAAAACGGTTAACATGGAATACAAATTTTTGTGTTCTGCTACACTGCCGTGCTAGGCCCAAAGGCGGTAACTAACATTTGAGAAAACGGTGGCAAAATCGATTTCAAAATTGAATGCTAAAATTTTGGCCCGTTAGGGATTTATGGACTAGCTAATAGTTTTTATGCATGGATATATGCCCCAGTTTATTAAGGGAACCGTTAATTATATTTTAAAACAAAGTTTTATATAAAAAGAGGTAGATACCGCTAAAACGTTTTATCAAAACTTACTATAAAACTAAGCCTATTAGCGGTATGTGGTTTACACTTCTGATTGATATGAAATAGAAAGGTTTTCTGTGTATTCCAGTTTATTAAATTGAAAGAATTAAAGTACTATTAAATGTTATTATTTTGTTGAGCCACAATATGACAACAACAAATTGACAATATTTAGTTGTCGTTATATCTGTTTTCTTTCAAGAGTCAATAAATACATATTGGTTCATTAATATTAATGTTCTATTTGCGATTCAATATAGACAATTTAATAGACAATCGAACACCATAACTTGTGTCCGGTACATACACAAAACCTATTTAGTATTACAATGGTATGGTATTACCTCATAATTATCATTTTTTATAAAATCTTTTATAGTGCGTCTAATAATTTGGGCAGAACTGTACTTATACAACGAAAAACCAGAATCCGATCAGATTGTTATAGCTGTTTAAACATCTGCGTTTTAAAGAATTCTTCAACTACTGTAAATGTGATTGTAAACCATACTTTTGACTTTCTCTTCTCAGCTATTTTTATTTTGTTTCTTGCAAACAAATTTTTGGATCATTATCCAGGTACCTGACGCATTCTTAGAAAATTTATAAAGGAATAAAACCAGCATTTTTGTATAAAACTTATGTAAAGGATTCTCAAAAGATTAGGTAAAGATATCCCAAATCTACAATCCCGTATCTATAATAGCATTGTATAACTAGACTACTAGACATTGTCTAGTTAAACACTGATAATAGCTTGTATTGAAACAAAAAAAAATGCAATCAATGGGTTGCATTGATTTAGTTGTTGCAACCTAACAAAGGGTTTAAACATACATATAAATCATCCACTTGGCGCAGATTCATATTGTTTAGGACAACATAAATGGTTAATTCTTGAAATACTATAAACAAAAATGAAAATATATTTCAATAGATATAATAATCTCGAAAAGTTCTTACCATCCTCGCTAATTATTTCTTTTACTAACACAACTCTTTTAACTAACACAATAATTTAACCTTGTAAAGTTAGGCCGAATTTACTTTGTAATACTAAGGCGATTTGGCGGTTTCTAAATGTAGGCGTAGAATTCTTGAAAGTAGATTAGCGGTAAGTGCAATATGTTAAGGTATATGGACGGCAACTGTAGCAGATACCGTCAAAACGCCATAGTATTTAACATTTGCTTAGTATTTTAACTGAAAAGTGTAGATACCGCTAACAAAATTGCAATTTTATTTAAAATATAATGCTTCTACAACTCCAAAGACTTTATAAATATATACTAAATACCCTATTCTACCTAAAAATACAAAAATCCTATTTTCGATAAAAAATCAGATCCCGCCTTTGGGCTTAGCACGGCAGTACATGTTTGTTAAGGTTCTGTCACTTTGACTAATGTAAGTTTTTGGGCAGTCACCACATGTAATTTTGTATACACCACTGTATATTTTGGCTCTATTTTTGTTTTGTTTTGGCTCTATTAAGAACAATAAGTTCTGCGTCTCTTTTTATTTCAAGTGAAGGTACTTAATTGAACGATATTCCATTTATTAAAAGACGTAAACGTTGCTTATTTAATGCAGCTTTTCCTTGAAATTTGACAGGCGTCGTGCGTTAGATGTCAGATGTCAAAATCGAGAGCAATTTTATTTGTAAGGCCGGCTACAGAAGACGTGATTAATATCATACTTCTCCGTATATTATAAACTATTGTTACTGGGTTTTGAAAATTCTTATTTGAACAAAAAGACTTTCGTGCTCGTACAAAACAACCACTTAAAACACTAAACAGCCTTCTGTAATAAGCACCTTTAATAGTTTGTCCACTAACTTACAAGCCATTAGGACATAGTAGGTTATTATACAAACATTTTAAACACTAGACCATATCATATTTACATATAAACAAATGTACATCCTGTTCAAAAAGACTCTATCTGACATTTTACACAATCAATCAACTAAAAATGTACAATTATTTTTAAATTACAACACCCCCAATCAATATAAACCACAGCATGCATTATAAATCGGTGTGTATTTTAAATAAGCTTACGTGACTACGGGATCGCCTTTTACCGTTTTACACGATTAAAAATAATGCCTGGCACAGTTGAAGATGGATATGGATATTTGATGAAACATTCATCATTCAACTGGATATTCTAGATATTTAATTTTAAGCCCACTAAGTTCTAGACCTTTTTTTTTTCAAAAATCGGGTTCTAATCTTCCAATTTTAAACAACAATTATTAAACACTAATGTGTTACCCTAACTATCTGCTCCAACACTAATCAGAATTCACCTCTACAAAGTTAATCTTGTTTGGTTGTGATAGCATTTTGTGCCAAGGCGCTTGAATGTTTGAATAACTTCTTATCAGTGTGGTGTTAATCTACCCTTAAGTGAACGGCCAGTCTGCCCTATGTAATACTTTTTGCATGCTGCACACGGTATATGATAAACATTAATGTGTTCAAGATGAGACAAAGGAGTTTTGGTTTTGAAAAAGAAGTTTCTGACATTATGTATTCTTTATAGCTACTTTAACTGGTGTATTTTTAAACAACTTAATAAGTTTATGATATACCTACTTTTAGATGAACTGAACCTTACAAAACTGCGGATCCGGATGGCATATTTCCCAGGCTATTCCAAGAGGAACTGGAAATAATTATGGATCACTGATCGCAATATTTAGAACTAGCCATGCTCTGAGGTACATTATCAAAGCTTGGAGAAAGACGAGGGTGACGTTTATTCCCAAACCATGAAGATTACACCTTAGCAAAGTATACAGGCCTATAAGTCTGACTTCTTTATTGTTGAAAATCATGAAAAAATACTGAATGAACACATAAAAAAACAATCGCAATGAAAACCTATTCTATCAACAACAATGGGCGTATCAAGGGAGGAAATCAGATGAAGCAGCCCTGCACAATCTGGTGTCGGAACTCGAAAGGAGTCTGATCCAAAAAGGTGTCGCCCTTGTTGCACTTTTAGATATAGAAGGTGCATTTGATAATATCTCCATCGAGTCTATACACTGGTGAGAAAGAAAATCAACAACACAACGTGCAAGTGGATTATTTAAATGCTTCAGATCAGTATAATATCCACAGAAACGTATGAAGCTGCCATAAACCTTATGGAAACTAAGGGGTGCCCTTAGTATTCTCACCATCATTATGGGACATAGTTATTGATGACCTGATCCATGAGCTTAGTGTCCCAGATCTGGATCCAGGGTTCCAGAGACGACATTGTAGTAGTGACTAGGGGGAATTAATTATCCCAGTACTGTCGCGGATCAGATGCGGTGTGCCCTTCATTACATGGAGAACTGGTGTCTGAAAGAGAACCTCTCCGTGAACCCTTCCAAAACAAGAGGAAGCTTAGTGGATTGAGGGAGCTGAAATTATTTGGGGAAGAACTGAAAAGAACCAATTAAAGCACTCATATTAACAGTACTATCAACAGGGCTAAACGACTCTTCTGAAACCGGAGACAAATTGTAGATAAAACCTGGGGATTAAAGCCAAAAGTAATCTGTAGGTTATAAACTTCAGTGATACAACTAGTTATTTATGGTTCATTACTTTGGTGGAAAAAGACGGTTTAGCAATCTTGTGCGTCCTCTCTCACCACCCTACAAAGATAAGTTATTCTAAATATAACAGGAGTAGTGTTGCCCAAATGCAAGACCAAGACGAGACTTAGAGAGTCTTGGTCTTGCTTCAGTACACCTGGTCTTGGTCTTGATATTGCACTCCCGGTCTTGGTCTTGCAGCAGAGTCTTGCAAGTCTCGCAGTTGACCATTAGCCTATTGCATATCTTAGAACAACGTAACAGAGAGGTATATTTTAAGCTTGAATATCATAGCCATAGTAAAGCCAAATTAATAAATATCTAAACAACTGACACCGGGTAGGGTTTGAACCCACGATCTAAGTGATCCCTGCCTATGTTCTAACTAACTAAAGTTAAAACTACCTCTTAAAACCCACAAAATTTCATTTGCATATCTCAACCGGTTTTAGAGCAATAAATAAATCGTCAGTTTGTAAGAAAAATTTCAACCCCCCCTATTTGGTAAACAAAGCATTTTATAAAGTAAACGTTTATGAAGCAAACTCTCATTACTTTTTCGTGCAGAATTACCCATTCAAGTTTGCCATACTTATTTAAAAACATTTTGTATTTATGAAAAACATGGCTAGTTAAAAAAAGTACCTAACTTTTTTATTATCCAATATAAGTGAATGAATAAAAAACATAATGTTACGAAAATATGAGGCTATAGTAGGGCTTTAATTTCAGTCTGTTATTGAATGATAGAATAATAAGTTAGCATAATACTAGAATATTCCACAGAGTGAGAAAAAACACAGTTTGATTGGTACATCCGGTATACACTGACAATAATTGACCTTAGCAACAATATCTATTATTACTGCGATATTTATAAAGAATAAGACGAAATATTAAAAAATCACTTCAATTGGACAACAGGTTTAGGAGACTTGAGACGTTAAAAATGAAAATGACCCGTTTTTAAGGTGGTGCGTTAATTTCTTGGAGAAGTGTATATCGTTAAAATAATATTTCGGTATTACATTTACACGATATCCGGCATTATCTCTATACTTTTGTCTGGTTATGATACTTATAAATAATAGCCGCGTTGTTTCGGCAAATTTTGTTTAGCCGAGTGACATCATAACACAGGACACAGTCAGCAGAAACAATACATAATAGTCTTACTGTAATAATGTATACTGATAAGATTTCTGGTGTTTGATTCCTGGCTTGATTCCTAGAAAACTAATAATGAAAAAAATTATTTATGTAAATTTATATTAGTGCTAAGGTGACATATTTTTAAAAAGTTTGGAAACGATATTCGTTATTACTGTAGTCGTCGCAACGCAGGAATGTTGTGTGATAATATGAATATTATTAGAAGACGACTATTCTCAAAACCAGGACAATTAATTTCAGAGCAAAGAAGTCGGCTGCTGAGAAAGGATGTACTAAAAAATTTTATTTTTACATTATAATAATGACCTCTGAGTACATGTCAAATGTGTCGAGTGTTCTTTTAATGGATATTTTGATTCGCTATGTATGTTTATGGTATTGTTCGTAATGCGCATAAGTCCAATTTTCAAAATTTTTGTTACAATTTTTTTTGTTTCCCATAGAGTATCTAAGAATATAGCCGAACTTATATACTCCCTAAAACGACCCTCAGTTCTAACTGCAAGACGCAAGAGTCTCGCAGGCTTAGTCTTGTTCTTGCACGGTAAGTCTTGGTCTTGCGAAAACGCAAGAACAAGACCAAGACTGCAAGACCAAGACCGATTTTGGGCAACACTAAACAGGAGCTTTGAATAGTACAGGAACAGCTTCTTTAGAGAGTATCACAGGTCTCCCTCCTTCGTGGAGGCCACAGAACTTATTAGAATTTAAAGAAAAACACAAGTTATGGTACAAAGATCTTATTCTTTTTCTCATGATCATCTTTCAGTGCGTCACAGTTTTTCGATTTTTTTCTAACGCATTAAATTGTATGTGACAGAAAAAAGGCACGTCGGTGATTCTATTTCGTCGGTGACATTTTTATAACATTTATTCTAGTTATTCTAGTTGTCGATAGATGGCGCCATAATAAAAAAATATTTTTTTTTTAATTAGATAATAATATTACAAATATAATCTGTATAATTTATAAGACTATACAAATCAAAGAAAGTACCATTTTATAAATGCAAGAAACACATTTGATTTGCTTTTATTCCAAATTAAAAATAAAATGTGACAACTGTCAGATTTAACTAAAATGTCATGTTAGAATAAATGCCATAAATGTGTATTATCACGGACTTACCCTTTTTCCTATCATTTGTTACACACTGAAAAATGATCATGAAAAGGACAATACAATCAAGTGCCAAAGACTAACGATTCTTGCCCGATTTAAGAAGAACAAGATGATGATAGATTTCGGAAACCGTTGTGACAGATTGTTGTGCAATCAGCTGAAAAACGTTTTATTTGTTGACACAAATAAACAATTATATTTTCACCTGTTGCGTATACAACTATTAATCTTATTGTTCTTTTACATATATGTAACATTTCCTTTCCAATTATTTTCAAATCAGCAAATCATTGTATACTGACATGTTCTCTTTGAACACACATTTCCGATACAAACCTTCGGCTCGGTAGTCACTCCCAACTATAATGGATTCCCTGCATGTATATCAATGATTGAATGTAATTGAGATTGAAAGCACGCTACTACACCTTTCAGGTGAGTACTCGATTAATTCTATTAGGAAATAAATAGGAGGATACCAATTAGATTTTAAATTGCATTTAAGGTTTTTTAACGCCTATTCATGGCGAAATCAAATTGATATTGATTTTTTTGATGCAGTGATAACACATTATATAGAAACCAAGACTGTACGTGTTCGTCTTTGTATCATTTATGGATATAATAATAGCTTGCGTTTTTATTATTGCACTTAATGGGTAATATTATGAACTTTATTGTTGTTCTTGTAATAATAATTTACCGAAGATAGCGAAAGATAAGGTAGATTTAATTTTTTGATAAAATTATATACTGTTACAATGTGTGTATGTGAGTGTGTGTGTTGTCTGTAATGGAGATACACATTAATAGGTTATTCAATAAGATTTGCTGTTCGATAAGAAAAACACAAGTTTGTGGTTTGAATACACTTTATTATTCAGTATAGTTTCCCTGATCATCAGTACACTTGTTCCAACGATATTCAAATTTATTAATTCCATCCCTCAAGTGAGAATCTGGGATGAAGTGACATGGAAGTCGCTGGAGACCAAATCTGGTTAATGAAGTGGATGTTTCAACCATTAGAATTTTAATTCATAGATTTTAGCTATTGTCAAAATGCTCATATGACACGGCGCATTGTCCTGATAAAAAAGGATTTTTTTTTCTGCAAACCGGGTCTTTTTTCACGAATTTTTTCTAGTCCAGGGTGGATCTGTTTTGATATGGACGATGAGAGGTGACTCTAATTTTTTTGCAGAAATTGCTTGGAATCAACCCCTATAATAATAATTGAGTTATCCTCCCACTCAAAAAGGTCCGGAACATTGTCTAAATAATGAAAATATCAAAAAATGAAGGAAAAATTCGATTTTTTTATTCGTTTTTTGATTATAACTTTAAGAGTATTCACTTCCGAGAAAAGTTACACTAAAATAAAAGCTGCATAATTAAATTTCCTAGAATATAAGATTGGTTAAATTTTTTTAAAATTGCTACCAATGTTACAAAATTGCAAAAAACATAAAAAAACAAGTATTCGCATTTTACGTTTTTCAACCATTTCTGCTAAACTTAGGACCTTCATATTTCTCCCAGAAAAACTTTATGATAAATTTTGCAATCCAGCTTTCGACAAAAAAAATCATTTTTTCAAAATGTTGCAGGACTGAAAATAAAGCAGACAGCAAGTTAAAATAGAAGAATACTGTACCTTTACTGTCACTACCCCGGCGTCAGGAATTTTTTTAAATAAACATTAATTTTTGGTGCTACGCACATGACAGCGGTGTTCGATTCAGATAAGTTGATTTCCACCAAAATTTCTTTCAATCTTTATCTAATATATTATTTTCTTACTCTATATTTTGTGGTATGTTCATATTTTAATTCCACAAAAATCAACATAATTTGATTATTGTTTGTGAAAAATTGTTTAAACAATTGCATATATTTAAAAATAAAACTTTTTTATTTTCTAAGTTAAAATATATGAACAAAGAAAGTTTTTGCTAAAAAAAGTGTTATTTCAAAGGACAGAGTATGGTTTTTTATTTTGCAATAAACAAATTTATTTATTTATTTCGAAATGTACTAAAAATTAAAATTTATCAATCATTATCAAAGGTCATTGGAATGCCCAATCAGAGCGAACGTATCCGCTGTCCTGCGCGTAGCACCAATAATTAATGTTTATTTAAAAAAAATCCTGACGCCGTGGTGGTTAACCGATTTTAATTTTGCACAATGCAAATGAAAGGACCAGTATTCTTTTATATAGGGTGTCCCAAAAGTAGTGGAACGGTCGAATATTTCGCGAACTAAACATCGGATCGAAAAACTGAAAAATACGTGTTCAATCATTTTCAAAAATCTATCCAATGACACCAAACACCAACCCCCACTACACCCCCTGGAGGTGGGGTGGGGGGTAACTTTAAAATCTCAAATGGAAACCCCTAGTTTTTCTTGCAGATTTGGATTCGTTACGTAAAAGTAAGCAACTTTTATTCAAGACATTTTTTCGAACTGTGGATAGATGGCGCTATAATTGGAAAAAACGATTTATCCTGATACCATAGGTAAATTATAGAAACTGTGTAATATCTCGAGAAATACAATTCCAAATGAGAAACTAAAAAAGAGGTTTTTAATATTTTTCGAAAACCTATCGACAAACACCAACATGACCCTCCAACCCGCCCCCTGGAGGTGGGGTGGGGGGTAAATTTAAAATCTAAAATTGCAACCCCCACTTTTTATTGCAGATTCGATTTCGTCATGAAAAATTAAGCAACATTTATTCGAAACATTTTTTAAAATTGCTGATAGATGGCGCTAATAAATTGTATTTTTCCAATTAAAGCGCCATCTATCAACAATTTTAAAAAATGTTTCGAATAAATGTTGCTTAGTTTTTCATGACAAATCCGAATCTGTAATAAAAAGTGCGGATTGCTATTTAAGATTTTAAAGTTACCCCCACCCCTCCTCCAGGGGGTGGGTTGGAGGATCATGTTTGGTGTTTATCGATAGGTTTTCAAAAAATATTAAAAACCTCTTTTTTAGTTTCTCATTTGGAAGTGTATTTCTTGAGATATTAGACCGTTTCTATAATTTACCTATGGTATCAGGATAAATCGTTTTTCCCAATTATAGCGCCATCTATCCACAGTTCGAAAAAATGTCTTGAATAAAAGTTGCTTACTTTTGCGTAACGAATCCCAATCTACAAGAAAAACTAGGGGTTTCCATTTAAGATTTTAAAGTTACCCCCCACCCCACCTCCAGGGAGTGTAGTGGGGGTTGGTGTTTGATGTCATTGGATAGATTTTTGAAAATGATTGAACACATATTTTTCAGTTTTTCGATGCGATGTTTAGTTCGCGAAATATTCGACCGTTCCACTACTTTTGGGACACTATGTATGTAAAAAAAGTCAACTTGCTGTCAGCCTTATTTTCAGTGCTGCAACATTTTTAAAAAATTAATTTTTTTTGCGAAAGCTGGATTGCAAAATTTATTTTGCAAAATATATTAAACCGATCTTAATGAAATTTACAGTATTGATTTATCATATCATTAAATTTTTCTGGGTGAAATATGAAGGTCCTAAGTGTAGCATAAATGGTTGAAAAACGTAAAATGCGAATACTTGTTTTTTTATGTTCTTTTCGAAATTATTGCTATTTTGCAACAAGGGTGTCAATTTTTAAAATTTTCAGTTAATCCTATATTGTAGGAAATTTAATACGCAACTTTTATGTTAATGCAACTTTTCTCAAAAATGAATACTTTTAAAGTTTTAATCAAAAAACCAAGATAAAAATCGAATTTTTCCTTCATTTTCTGACATTTTGATTATTTAAACAATGTTCCGGACCTTTTTGAGTGAGAGGATAACTCAAATATTATTATATGAGTTATTTTCAAGCAATTGCTGCAGAAAAATATGAGTCACCTCTCAACATCCAAATGTACTAATATTTTTACAGATGCGCCCTGGTCTATTCCTACAGTTGGTATAAACCAACTAAAAGGTTACAATAATATTCAGAATTTATTTTTTTGCCAGTTTGCAAGTATGTATTTTGTAACGAAATTGAGTTCTTTATAAATCTCTGGTTAAGATTTATTGACGCCCATTTATCGTTGCCGTTTCGTAACATTCACTGCATATCTTGTTTTTTTTTGGTCAAACTGTTATCTTTCTACCCATACATACCCTCCTCAAATGTCCTCGATAATAACTGCCAAACAATAGACTGTCGAGCTTTTAATGTTTACAAATTTAATGTTTAAAAATTACAAATTTGTTTACAGATAATTATGAAAACATAAGAATATTAAATTTTTATGACAATGGAATCATTCTAGTGAGTGTTTATTATGTCTTCATTACCTGCGAAACGACGCATAAACCTTTATTCCTTATTTTCACGAAAATGAATAAACTTTCCTTTTCGTTTTGTCCCATACGGACAATTCCAACCGACTTTTTAATGGTCTTACACGTTTACATTTTACATGGTCATATAGTCCAGTCAATGAAGGTATTTAGCTCGGAATTCCGTCCTACTACATCAATTTACTTGATATGTACCTACATAGTAAGTACGGAATACCTCAACAAAGTCTATCCTATGTCAAAATATGCCTTTATCTTGGAGGTGGTTCCCGCTCCTTCTCGGGGGTAGAAATATAACGGGGCTTAGTATAAGAAATCGGGGGTTTTTTGGTCAATATAACCCAGGGAGTGGTTAGAGGATGTGATTCTAAGCAGAAAAAATATTCTATATATTATGTATACAGGGTGAGTCACCACTAACGGGACGGAAGATAACAGCGAAATGGTAAAAAAAATTGAAAAATTTTTTAAATTAGTAGCTTGTAAGTTAATAAAATCTACATTTTAAAATTATTTTGAAATATACAGGGTGTCCCAATAAATGGCGGCGTATCAAAGTTATATTTTTTCTTATGGAACATCCTATATTTTATTGCATTTTTTAATTGCCCGCAAAAAAATAAGGTATAGTTTCATAAGGCTTCCCTATACCTATGTACAGAGTGTTCTGAGTTATGTTGACTTTTCTTAAAATGTAAAGTTTTAAAAGAA
This sequence comes from Diabrotica virgifera virgifera, assembly GCF_917563875.1. Lineage (NCBI taxonomy): Eukaryota > Metazoa > Arthropoda > Insecta > Coleoptera > Chrysomelidae > Diabrotica > Diabrotica virgifera. Next base: position 15,297,619 of record NC_065447.1, read on the forward strand.
GGCTTATTCTCAAGTTATTTAAGAAATTATAAAAAAATTACTTTTACACCTAAATAGATGGATATTTGTTGAATGTATTTCATGATTAATTATTACACATTTATTTACAGGGTGTTCAAAATTTACAGTTTCATTATTGGATTGTTCAATGTGTCATATGATTCTTATTTTAAATGGAACACCATGTATATTAATAAATAATTATACTAAACAATTTTACCTCTTTCGAATGGTATATGGATGTCCTATACCTAGGTCTCATAGTTTTTGCGTAATTTACAATTATTTAAATTCTTAATCTGTAAATCGATTTTAAAACAAAAGATGTAGTTAATTAATGGCATTGTATGACATTGTCATCTTATGCCAGTACCGTCTGGTAATTATTTTATAATTAATGTATTCCATGATTGATTATTACACATTTATTTATAGGGTGTTCAAAATTTACAGTTTCATTATTGGATTATTTAATGTGTCATGGGATGCTTATTTTAAATAAAACACCATGTATATTAATAAATTATTATACTAAGCACAGGTTTCTCTTTCGAATGGTATAGGGATGTTCTATAACTAGAAGTTATAGTTTTTGCGTAATTTACAATTTTCTTAAACGGTAAATTGATTTTAAAAATAATATTTATAGTCACTCTCGATTTTTAAACTGTACGAAATAAATGTTTGTTAACTGTATCATAATGAAATGAAAATTATGTCTTACTAGACCATTATTATGAAAAGTAGGTATATTGGTCTGTATACAGTACATTAAAAAAATCAGGATCTTCTATAAAGTCTAAAGTCCATAAACGATAAGTTAAATATTTATCATAATCCTCTTTGGTCTAATACTGGTGTAGTTGAGTTTTATACGGATAATAGTGGTTTCTCTTAAGTATTTTAACAGTCGTTTGACTGATTTACAATTCACCCGAATTTTTTTCTTTACTAGTATTTGGGTATTCCGTAACAGAAAGCAGGACATCAAGCTCCTTGACGTCATCACAAATAACTAGTTTATTTTTATTTAACTTTCTGTATGCAATATTACCAGTAGCACGGAATCTATTGAAATCTCTCAAAAACGTCCTTTTTTGGGTGTCTTCTATCAGGATACTTTTGAGCGTAAACTTAAGAAGGTAAGATAAAATTTTGCAAAGACTCCCCAATGCAGCAAAGTACCATGTCTACTCTTTCGTAGATAACGTGATTATTCATTTCTAGGAACAATTAAATTTGAAAATCATAGACGGATGTTTATATTTTTGATAATTATCAGACCGTACTGTCATAAAATGTCGATGTCATACAATGAGATACATCTTTTGTTTTAAACTCGATTTACAGATTAAGAATTTAATTTCGTCGTTAATTATTTCTTCTTCTACTTCCTCGTCGCTTTTTCCTTCTTCTGCTTCCTCGTCGCTTTGTTCCTCTTCAACTTCCTCGTCGATTGGTTGATGAATTGAATTTGGAACAATAATTGTAAATTACGCAAAAACAATTAGACCTAGGTATAGAACATCCATATACCATTCGAAAGAGGTGACTCCGCTTCGGCGGGTGTAATTTCCTCACCAAAATAATCTTTTGCCTGCGTTTATAAGGGTATGTCATAATCCCACAGGTATTTTCCTCACCAAGACCAAAATGGTTTTTTTTTTTTTTTATTTAAAACACTTATACCACATCAACCACGCAGGGTTATTAGTGGGATTACAAACACAATATTTTTCATATGAATTACATTAAATACTATAATAAAATTTTATGTCCTTTAAATAATTCAATACATTTAAATTTTTGTCCGTCAGGATGGATTTGAGGTTGTCTGGAATTCCATGTATTCTTCTTTCATTTTGGAAACAAGGGCAGTCAAGTAGGAAGTGTTTCACTGTTAATGAAGTGGAGCAGTTGTTGCAAATAGGCGGTGGATCTTTACTGATAAGAAATTTGTGTGTTACAGCTGTATGACCAATTCTTAAACGGTTGATGATCACTTGTTCTCGTCTACTGGTGGGGTTATTCATACAGCTGTTCACCTGTGGGCATATTGGGATTAATTTGTTTTCAGAATTTTCCCAGTAATTTTGCCAAGTGTTGTTGCAGTGAATTTTAATTAGATATTTCATATCACTGTAAGGATACGTTGTAATTTTTGTAGTATCTTCTAAGTTGATTCGGCTTGTAGTTGCTAGTTGATCTGCTTTTTCATTTCCCGAGATTCCAGTGTGCGATGGCACCCAAATGAAGGCTATGTCTTTTCCCATCGAATGTAATATTTCTAATTCATTTTTTACTGCTTGTGTAATGGGATTTGTTGTATAAATTTGCTTCAATTTCAATAATGCATTAAGTGAATCTGTAATGATGACGCACTTCATCGTGTTACTCGATTTGAGAAAAGTTAAGGCATTCAATATAGCTGTGGTCTCGCCTGTGAGTATACTACACGTTGTAGGTAACTGAGTGCTGTTGGATTTTTCATCAGAATAGTACGCAGCAGCATGTCCATCAGGGGTTTTAGAGGCGTCTGTAAATATGTGTAAGTGATTGGGGTAATAGGATATGATTTCTGCAAAAACATTTTTAATTATTGAGAAGTTTGTATTTGATTTGGGGTACTTTCTTAGTGTTAGGTCAATGGTCAAAGGGTGGGTTGTCCATGGAGGAGAGACTGCATTTGTATATAACAATAAATTAAGTTGATCCATGTTGAAATTTGTGGCTTTTATTCTTTCTATTAGAGGTATACAGTTTGTTGATTTTTTAAAAGAGAGGATGCCAGGTTGGAAAATTTGAGAGAAAAGAGGATGTTGTTTTTGGATTGAAATTTTGGCAATGTAGTTTAGTGATAATTGTTGTCGTCTTATGGTCAGAGGAGGCTCCTTAGCTAGAACTTGTAGGCTATTAGTGGGACTAGTTCTAAATGCACCTAGTGCCAGTCTCAAAGCTGTAGATTGAATGCTATTGAGTTTTTTTAGAGTAGTTTTGCTTGCGGCGTTATAACATATGCAGCCGTAATCTAGTTTACTTCTTATGAGTGATTTATATAAGTTTATTAATATTTTAGTATCTGCGCCCCAAACTTTATTAGACAGAATTTTGAGTATATTTAACCTAGATTGACAGGAATGTTGTAGTTTGTTTATATGTGAGTTCCAATTTAAGGTTCTGGTAAAAGTTAGACCTAGAAAATTAACTTCTTCTGATTGTTTTATTTGATAACTTATTTAAAGTTAAGTCAGTAGAAAACCGAGATCTATTTTTATTAAAAATTATATATTGTGTTTTTTCTGTAGAGAAGTTAAACCCAGTTTTTAGCGTCCAATTTTCAAGACGAGTTATAAAATTTTGTAAGATTTTACTTGCAGATTCTATATTGTTGGATTTAGTATAAACGACGATGTCGTCTGCATAGATACTGGCTTTAATAGGTGCTCTAATTTCATGAATAACACTATTGATAGCCACTAAGAATAATGTTGGGCTTATTATGGAACCTTGAGGGATTCCATTTTCTAATGTTCTTGTTGAGCTTTTAAGGCCATTTATTCTAATTTCTATTGATCGATTACTTAAAAAATTGTTTACAAATGCTAGTATGTTCCCTTGAACTCCGTTTTCGCTTAGATTTTTCAAAATACAGTGTCTCCAAGTTCTTTCAAAAGCTTGGGTAATATCAAAAAATATTGCAATCAGTTTTTGGTTATTAGCAAAGGCTTCATTAATTGAGTTTTGTAAAGTAACATGGTTATCTGACGTCGACCTGCCTCTTCGAAAGCCGCTTTGATAGGGGGAAAGGAGATTATTGTTTTCCAAGTGCCATACTAAACGTGAGTTTAAAATTTTTTCCAAGATTTTACACATACTACAGGTAAGAGAAATGGGGCGGTAAGAAGAGGGATTATCTTTAGGTTTATTAGGCTTGATGATGGGAATTATTATTGCCTGGGACCAAAGCTCAGGAAATTTATGTTTTAGAAAACAAATATTAAATAAATCTAGTAAAACTAGTTTAGCTGTAAATGGTAAGTTTTTTATAAATATTGGTGGTATGTCATCTGGTCCGGCCGAGGTGTTTTTTAAATCAGAAATAGCAAATTCCAATTCTTGAAGAGTTATGGCGATATTTAACGGATTATCGATATCGTTTATGGTGATAATAGAGGATTCTAGAGATTTCTTGTGCGTTAACATTTCCTGAGGTATATTATTATTGCTAGAATTTTGTTGGTAAACATCAGCTAATGTTTCTGCAATAGTTTTGTTACACGTGATTAGTGTTTGACCAAGAGTTAAGGTGTTTATTTGTCTAAAAGAGTTGGAGCCTTTGAATTTACGAATTTTAGACCAAATGACAGCTGAAGGGGTTGATGAATTTATAGATGAGACATAATTTTCCCATGTATTTCTTTTGCTTTTTTTTATGAGATATCTCGTTTTTGCTCTAAGTTTTTTAAAATTGAGTAAATTTTCTTCCGTGTTCTGCTTTTTAAGTTTATTAAACGCGCGTTTTGTTATAGATAGAGCCAGTGCGATTTCGCTGGTCCACCAAGGTACTGGTTGTCTATTACAAAGTTTAGTTTTACCGATATTAGTTAAGGCTGCTTCTGTTATGATATTATTTAGGGACCTAATGTCAGAGTTTATGTCACTGCTTAATTGGAAATTTTCAATTCTCTTTTGGATGTCGATTTGATAGGAATTCCAGTTTGCATTCTTTAATTTCCAAGAGTGATATATTGGGAATTTAGGAGATTGAGATTTATTAAATGTTACATGAATGGGGAAATGATCACTGTCATGTAGTGATTCTAAAGTATTCCATACGAGATAAGTTGATAATGATTGGCTACATAATGTTAAATCTATAGCGGAAAATAAGCCGTTATAAGAATTAAATCGGGTCGATTTACCAGTATTGAGTAGTATTAAATCTGAGGATTCAATGAAGTGATTCATTAGGTTGCCGAATTTGTCAGTTTTATGACTTCCCCATGCCGGATGATGGCAATTCATATCACCTAAAATTATTTTTGGATTTGGGATTTGATCTATAAGATTATTAAATTCTTGTAAATCGAGGTCGCTGGGATGAGGCAGATATATATTGCAAATATTAATGTGTTTTTGATAAGTTACTGCTACAGCTACAGCTTCAAGACTAGTATTTATTGAGATGGGTTTAGCTTGTACATCAGTTCTAGTAAAGATAGCTACTCCGCCACTGGCATGGTGAGCGTTTCTGTTTTTTAGAAAACATTGATAGTTTCGAAGGTTTATATTGGTATTTTTAAAATGGGTCTCTTGAAGACAAAGTATTTTAGGAGATAGTTCATTTATTAACAGTTTTAATTGTTCAATATGGGTGTAAAACCCATTAAGGTTCCATTGAAGAATAAAAGAATCTGACATTAGATTTCCGATTGGGATTGCGGTTCGTCGGACTCTTCAATTGAAGATGCTTGATTGGGGTTTAGTTTCTTCTTTAAACGGGTGATGTTATTTTTTAGTTTTGAGTTATGGATGTAACAGTGGATGAAGTTAAGAATATCGATTAGTTCAGAAGGTTCATTGGAATAATTTTTGGAGATTAATTCAGGGTGTTGAGAGTATAATGTATTATCTAGAAAATCGCAGATTTCATTATAATTTAGAATAAATGCAGGTGATCTATTCTCTATTTTATCTTTTATTGATTCCAGAGAAAGAGTAAGTTCTTCGCGTGAGGTTTTATCTGATTTTTTGTATTTTTTCTTTGGTTTGTTTAAAGGAGGTGGCATAAAAGGTTGTGTATTAGTTTGTGTATTATTGTCAATAATGTCTGGAGAGGAAGATATTTGTCTTTTAACTTGATTGGTTTTACTGGGAATATTTGTAGATGATGGAGACGTTTCTACTGTTAGAATTTTGGTAGAATTATCTGAGACTGATGATGTACTGGGAGGAGGGTTTTGGTTTGTGTTGTTTATAGGTGTTACTGGTGAGTCAGTTTCTATTGTTAAATTTGTTTGCTCATTTGATTCCTGAGCTTTTGTTCTAGGTTGAATAGTTTCTAGTGAATGGTTTAATGGGGTCAGATCAGTTCTATGAGGACATTCAGTTTCTTTGTGGCCTATAGTTTTACAATTTGAGCAGTTATATCCATCTATGGAAAGGAACAGACGATATAGGGTGTTGTCATGTGTTATAAGAAAAGAATCAGGGATAGACACATTTTCTAGATGATTGATAAATATTTGCCGTCTAAAACTGAGGACATGGCTGTACTCTGTTTCCGGCATACCTACTCTTAAAATAGTCATCTTAGACACGGCAATGATACCCATCTTTTGTAGTTCTGCTTCTATAATGTTGCTAGGAATTGTAGGGTCTACATTAGATACTACGAGTCTATCGGCTGGAGTAATCAATCTTCTTATTTCTATCTCTGTTTCTTTTATATTTACAAATTTGTAGGAGTGGAGAAGTGAATCGACCATGCTTTTTGACGAAAGATAAATACAAATTCGATTGTTAGAAATTCTTGATGCGAAAATTACGTTACGGGGTCCTACTAGCGATCCTACTGCTATGATGTAGTCGTGTATTTTAGTATCTTCCATACTAGATAGGACAACAGCTTGGTCTTTTGTTGGGTGTTTAAAAGAATTTACTGCAGTGGAATATGACATTGGTGATGATTTTTTTGTTTGAGTCATGTTGAATGAAGTTGTGTTATTTAAAGTGATATCGGTTGAAGTCATTTTAATTTAAGGTGCCGTAAGTCCGGCCCTGTCGCCAGTTCGAAAACTGGTCTTCGTTCTGGACACAATCTTGTTTTATCAGTATTTTGTAGGTTATATTTCTGATACTATTATTTATAATAATGTAATTTCAAGTACTCACGTTTGTCTATATTCGTGGGCACTTGTGTTGCACTAGAACTTTTATGCACAGGTGAAATAACAATATTTGAAAGGTAATTTACCATTCAAAAATAATTTATTTTAGAACGGCTTGTAAACGTGGTATATTGTACCATAGTCAGGACCGTACTCCCCAAAATGGTTATTTCAGTCATTTCAGGTAGATTTTACTAAAAGGCATTCAATTGAATTATTTATCTACTATTAAATTACAGTAGGTACCTATAAATATAATAATAAATTAATTAATTAATTATAGTATTTTATTTTTAGTCACAATTGGAATTTTGACAAAAATGGCATGTTTAATAGAAAGTGATCGCGGTAAACCTTACGCGGTATTGGCATTTGAAAATTTTATTTTTTATAAAGTGAAAGTTTTAAAAATTGAAGAAGTGTTCTGGAGGATAAAACAACTTATAGTGCGAAATTTTTTACTATTGGTGCAACTTTTACAATATCTAGAAGTAGCCGACAACATAATCATGAACCAGATTGTCAGAAAGTCTGCAGTTTGCGGGGGATCTTGCAGTTTGTCCCACGTAGAAGCTGTTGCATTCACAAGGTATTTTGTAGATGCAGTTCTTTGATCTCTCCTGTCTGTTGTTCAGTTTGATTTTGGACAGAATAGATCCGAGTGTTGGTTGTTTTATGTGTTGTTGTTATGTTGTACTTATTCCCTATTATTTTTAATATTTTTAGAACCCTATCTTATTTTTGCTCTCATTGACTGGAGTAAACGGACTTTTTAATGGTCTTACACGTTTACATTTTACATCGGTCATATTTCCTGTGGCCCAATTCCAGCCATAACGCAATTACCTCGGTATATTTTAATAAAGCATCGACGAATGGGGTTGTACGGTCGAGTGAGTGCACTCGGCCCAGAAATTTCGCCAGATGTGAACTTGAATAGGAAGGACAAGGACACAAACAAAGTAATCAGGGAAACATAACGTATTTGTTGGATGGCGAGCGCGAGAGATGCGAGGGACCTTCGTCATCAATAGCGAATTATTATCTTGCGGTGTAAAAACAGTTTTTTCCGTCAACTTTGCGTTTTGTGCTTCAGGTGTGAGTCGGAGAGTGTGATTTCAATTCGGGGATCGAATGTAGATTAATGGAGAGGATACCGGATCGGGATATTAATAAAAAAACAAAGAATAGATCGTAAAGTTAATATTATAGTTCTTTCTCAATAGAACGTCAATTTAATTTAACTTTTTTAACTTAAAAATGTTTTATTGCTTTGTGTATCTTTATGTTTCTAACCTGTTAACGAAATTTTGTTCGTTCTATCATCATCATCATCATTCTCTTTGACTTATTCCTATGCGGGGTCGGCTTCCCTAATTGCATTTCTCCACACAATTCTATCTTGGGTCATATCAATGTTAATCCCCTTTACTAACATGTCCTGCCTTATCGTTGGGTCATATCAATGTTAATCCCCTTTACCTACATGTCCTGCCTTATCGTCTCCCCCCAGGTCTTCTTTGGTCTTCCTCTACTACTCCTTCCAGGAATCTGCACTTCAGCTATTCTTCGTATTGGGTGATTAACGTCTCGACCTTGAACATGACCAAACCATCTTAACCTATGCTCTCTCATTTTGGCATCAATTGGTGCCACACCTAGACTTCCCCTAATATACTCATTTCTAACTATATCCTTCTTTGTCACTCCACTCATCCATCTAAGCATTCTCATTTCCGCCACATGCATTCGTTGTTCCTCTTTCTTTTTCACTGCCCAACATTCAGTTCCGTACATCATAGCCGGTCTTATGGCTGTTTTATAGAATTTTCCCTTCAGCTTCATTGGAATTTTTCTGTCACACAACACACCACTCGCTTCTTTCCACTTCATCCATCCAGCCATAATTCTGCTGCATGTATCTCCATCTATTTCTCCATTACTCTGTAATACCGATCCTAGGTACTTAAAACTATTGCTTTTCACAATCATTTCACCATCCAAAGATACCATTTTATTTGTAGTAGCTCCATCTTTAAATGAACATTCCAAATACTCTGTTTTTGTCCTATTAAGTTTTAAACCTTTTTCCTCCAGAGCTTGTCTCCACTGTTCCAGTTTTTGTTCCATGTCTCTTTCACTATTTCCTACTAACACGACATCATCAGCATACATTAAGCACCATGGAATGTTACCCTGTAGTTTCGCTGTTATCTGGTCCAAAACTAGTGAGAATAAATACGGACTAAGCACAGAGCCTTGGTGCAATCCTACTTTCACATGAAATGTATCAGTCTCTCCCACATCTGTCCTAACACTAGTCGTTGTTCCCTCATACATATCCCTCACAATCTTTACATATTCACCAGGGACTCCTTTCTTATTGAGTGCCCACCACAGAATCTCTCGAGGAACTCTATCATATGCTTTCTCAAGATCAATGAATACCATATGAGCGTTTGTTTCTTTACTCCTGTATTTTTCCATCAACTGCCTTATAATGAAAATTGCATCTGTTGTTGATCTACCCTGTATAAAGCCAAATTGATTCTCGGATATTTCGGTCTCTTCACGTATCCGTCTATCAATTACTCTTTCATGGTGTGGCTAAGCAGTTTTATAGCCCTGTAGTTTGTACATTGTTGTATATCTCCCTTGTTTTTGTAAACAGGTACCAGTATACTGCTTCTCCATTTGTCTGGCATTTGTCCAACTTCCATAATTCTATTAAATAAACCTGCTAGCCATCTTGTTCCTGTCTCTCCCAATGCTCTCTTTACTTCCCAGGAATATCATCTGGTCCTACCGCTTTTCCTTTCTTTATTTTTTGAAGCGCTTGAGCCACTTCCTCGTTGGTTATTTTGGTGACCATTGCTGCTACTGTCTCCGTTGAATCTACAGGCTGTCTGTCAAATTCTTCATTTAATAAGCTGTCAAAGTACTTTCTCCATCTCTTCTTGACATCCCTTTCGTGAACTAGTATTTTATTATTTTCATCTCGGATACATCTAATCTGATTAAAATCTTTTGCTTTCTTTGCTCTCTGTTTGGCTATTTTATATATCTTCGTTTCGCCTTCCCTGGTATCAAGTTGATCGTATAGGTTTGAATACGCTTCTGCTTTGGCTTTTGCTACTGCTACTTTCGCTTCCTTTTTCGCCACCATATAGTTTTGAAGATCTGTGTCGGATCTGGTACTTGCCACTTTTTATATAATTTTCTCTTCTCTTTTATTTTTCCTTGTACTTCGTTTGACCACCACCAAGTCTTTTTATCCTCAAACTTTTTTCCTGACGTTTTCCCAAGTATTTCAATAGCAGTCTCTCTAATACTGGCCGTTCGTTATATATTCTCAGAAATTAATCTTACACGAGGAAGGATTGCAAGAAGAGAGGTCACTTGAAAAAAAATACAAGGTAAAAAACACAGATGTAAAAAACCAACCCACAAAAAAATACGAGAAGCAAAGGATAAACAAGGAAACAGAATAAAAAATGAGAAAGAAATAATACAAAGATGGAAGGAATACTTCGAAGAAATATATGCTAAACATGAAATAAATCAAGTCATAGAAGACGAAGTAAAAGCACTAGAGCTAGAAGGGAATATTGGAGAAATTACAATGGAAGAAATTGGAAACACACTAAAACTTCTAAAAAATGACAATGACGCAGGAATCGACAATATACCCATTGACCTAATAAAAACAGATACTGAACAGCCAATAAAAATGTTACATAAACTGTAAAAATACCCAAAAAATGAGACATGAGTAAATGCAATAATTAGCAAGCAATAATATCATATATATTATTTTTTATGGATAGGTAAACATTTCAATAATTTTAGAAGGAGGAAGACTTTTTCTCCGGCAAAACACTCTTAGCCTCGGATTGGATTTTTGCCTGTCGTACCATTTAATTCAGCCAATAGAAAAATGGTTATGAGACACAACTTCATTTAATTTCGCTCTCATCCAGTGTCAATGTAAATAAATGGTTCGAATTGAGTTGAGAAGAATAAAATAAACCTTAAATTTTGTTTATTTAAACCTTAAAAACGTGTAGGATTTTTAAATCGTTACGTGATTAAACTGTCCAAATAACAGAGGCGTAGCTACCGCCGTATCAGCCGTATCAATTATACGGGGCCCCCAACATTCAGGGGCCCCAGCGCGGTATGTCAAACAAAATTCCATTAAAAAAATTGAACAAAATATTCTACAATTATTTCACTATTAAAACGCTTTGAAATAGTGTATTTTGTTTGGATATCGACATTTTCGTGTAATGGATTATTTATCCATATAAGCTATATTTATGTACAGGTAGGTACCTGTCTATTTTTTGCCTCTCGTCATTATATAACAGCATAGCTTTTTTGTTTTCAAGCTACTTTTTATTGTCTATTCACAGTTGAATAGTTGGCTGTGTCTGAGATATTAGGTTTGTTCTAGCAAACAATCAAACCAGTCAGAAACCGTCAGCAAACAGTTGGTCAGTGAGAGAACATAATACAGTCACCAGTCCTATCCCCTCTACTCGCGCTGGTCGACTATTCGCTGATGGTTTCAAACCGTTTGAAACTGATGCTAGAACAAACTTATTGTATAATGTATTGCCAAATTGCAACAATTCAAATCTATTTTTCGACTTTGATTTATTAGAGTTTTTTAGGTTAATTATTATTATTATCTATTTTTGGGTGTTACACGCAGAACTTATTAGTTCTAAGGTTGTATTATGCAATTTGCAATTTATTTAAATTTTTAAATATACAGGGTGTTTCATTAATAATTGGAAATAATTTAACTGTAGTTTTCTGGGCTCAAAATATTAAGATTTAACCCAAATAATCTAGTCCGAAAATGCTTCCTAAAGGAGCTAGAGCTCTTTGAAGAAGGGGTATTTTAATTAGTTTTTTAAATACCTCCAGAACGCTTCAATTTAGAGAAACGAAAACTGATACGCTTATTTATCTTCCAGAGCTAAATCGACTCAATAAATTGCGAATTACTAGTATCGGTCATAGGTGTCCGTTTTGGTAGGGCAACGATTATTGTATAGCATAATTTTTTTTTAATTTTTAAGCCTTTTTGATAGTGGATTAATAAATTTTGAAGTATTCTCATAATAAAAGGTACTTTTGCTTTAAGCCGGTAGAATAGAGCGTTTTCTAGAAATGTCAATTTGAAAATTTTGTTTTTTTTAATTTGAAAAAAAAATTAAAAAAAAACTATAAAAGCAAAAACAAAAACTGGTACGTTTATGCCAGAGAGGAATCGTTTTCATCAATTACGAATTTCTAGTACCGGTCATATGCGTCCCTTTTGGGTAGGTCAACGGTTATTTAATCTCATCATTTTTTTGTGTCTTTAATTTTGAAGCATTTTTGACACTAGATACGAAGTATTCTAGTACTTAAAGTTACTCTTACTTTAGGTCGGTAAAATACACCGTGTTTTTTAATCTTGTTCAAATTCAAGAAACGAAAAATTTTCAAAACGATTTTTCTAGAAAATGGTGTATCCTACCGACTTAAAGTTAGAGTAACTTTTGGCACTATAATACATCACAATTTAATAATTCAGTGTCAAAAATGCTTAAAAGTTAAAGAGCAAAAAGTTATGCGATAAAATAACCGTTACCCTACCCAAAGAGGACGCATATGACCGGTACTAGAAATTCGCAATTTATGAAATCGGTTTATCCATGGAAGATAAATAGACGTACCAGTTTTCGTTTTTCTAAATAGAAGTGTTCTAGAGGTATTTAAAAAAAACGAATTAAAAGACACCATCTTCAAAGAACTCCAGCTCCCTTGCAGCATTTTTGGAATAGGTGAGTTGGGTAAACCTTAATATTTTGAGCCCAGGAATCTTCAGTTAAAATATTTTCAATTATTAATGAAACACCCTGTATTGTTTTGTTTTATTTCATTATCTTTTATTTTGTAATATTGACGATTTATGTAATTTCAGTAAATTGTATTTATTATTTTTTTTTTCTACTCTTTGTAAGCTTTGTCCAAATAATTGTAAAATTTTCAGTGACGATAAGGCATATTTCTATTCTATTCTATACAAGCGTTTTTGCTTCTTTTGTTGAACATTTTTTTAGAACTACGCCATATCAGTGGTGGAAAAGAGCCCCGCGATAAACTTTGATATGGGGCCCCTGTGGGGCTAACTACGCCACTGCCAAATAATATATTCCAGCAGCTATTTACATCGTTATTATGGTCATGTTATTTTACCCTATTATCAATAAAATCAATTCCAAACTAGCAAATCCGTGCATTAGCAGCCTGGTTTAAATCTTCGGCTCTTCTAAAACCACCAAAACGGGCTGTTTTATCGAATTAAACAAAATTATTTCGGGGAAATCGTTACGCGATTGGCAACTGAAGTTACTGAAATTACTGTTCGTTTCGTCGCAGGGTGCATTTAAATCCACTCAAACAGATTGAAATGCGAGCCAAAACTACCCTGAAATTTTAACTACGTTATTTCGTATCGGACTTTGGTTTAGTTTAACTCTCACGAATGGGTGTATTCGTAATCTCGTTTTTATAATCAAAAGGTCATACCATTGAATAGATGAAATAGAGTGTCTGTCAGTGTTGTATGTATTTATTTGAATGGGACAGCTTCGTACACGAGTGATAGAAATTGGAATAGAGCAAAATATCTTCTCTATTTCAATGGCTGTCTACAAGAAAGAGTTCCACTCACTTCGAATCTAATAGTGGGACAAAATTATTTATATTTAAAGTTTTCTATTTATACATAGTACTACATCAGGAGTGTTGCAACCCTTAAAACTATCTCTATCGGCAAGATTCTCAAAAAAAATGAAATTTAGTAGTTTTTAATATACTGTTTTTTATATTTAGTTTATTAAATTATGTTTATTAAATTTAGTAGTTTTTAATATAAACTATGTATTTACACTACGATATTATATTCAATAATCTAAACTAATAACACTGCTCTTAACGTAGGTATGAGCTTTCAGCGGTAGGAACTGAGAGAAACATTAAAACGATATAGGTAGGTATATAAGAAGGCCGGGCCACCAAACCAAAAAGTATGTTCCTGCAAGTATGTTCCTGCAACGTTTCCAGTAAATTATTGCATTTTATAGTACGGATTATCTTACTTATAATCTATTGAACAAGAAATTAAAAAAGTAGAAAAAATAATATATACCTAATATTTTGTAAAAGAAACAAACGAAGACAAATAAACAAACGAATATAATAAACAAACAAGCAATTTAAAAGAAAAAAAGTTAAGCAAAAAAATGTTCACTATGCAGTTAATGTGAACTCAACTTCTTGCAGTTCATCATCAGCAGTAAAATTGACACAACGCTTTTGAAGATAAACTGATTGGGATGAATGCATAGTGTCATATAGAGTGACGGTTACCAAGTGGTTCCTGCACTGCCTCACAAAAAAAGATGAAGAAAAATTAAGAATATTATAAGGAACATCCTAATAAGAATTATGGATCCTATAAGAATGAAAAACGGAGAAATTAGAAGAAGAATGAACCATGAACTTCTTCTTCTTCTTCTACGGCACTACAGCCCAAATTGAGCCTTAGCCTCTTTTATTTTTTGCCTCCACCCTTGCTTGTCTGTGGCTGCTCTTCTCCACACAGACTCCCAAAAGGGCTGTGCGTCGCTGTTTACTGTGTCTTCCCAGAGTTTTCTTGGCTTTCCAACCGGTCTCTTTCCCTGCATTCTAGCATTCAGTGATCTTTTTGGTAGCCTATCCTCTCCCATTCTTATCACATGTCCGGCCCATTGCAATCTTTGTATTCTAATGAAAACTGACAGGGGTGCTTTCTTATTAAGTTGATAAAGTTCGTTGTTTTATCGACTTCTGAAGATTCCCTCACAGGTCCTAGTATTCTCATCTCCTCAGTACTTTCCTTTCGAATGTGTCGAGTTTGTTTTTTTATGTTTCTTTCAGGACCCAGGCTTCACTGCCATAGCATGTTATTGTTCGAATTAAAGTTTTATAGATTCTCATCTTTGTATTTCGGTGGACACTTTTAAACCGAAATATATGGGAGAGGGCAAAATAAGCTCTGTTTGCCTGCGTTATTCTCTTCCGTATTTCTCGGTCTTCTGATCTGTCGGCATATATTTCTACTCCCAGGTATGTAAACTTTCCAACCGCTTCAATGTCATCTTCATGTATAATGTTTTGTGGGACTATATTTCTTCTCGTCTGAGTCATTATTTTTGTTTTTTCTTTGTTAATTTCCAGACCTAGCATTTTTGTTTGTGTTTTTAACTCTGCTTATGTTTCCTGTGCTCCTGTTGATGTTCTACTCATAATATTAATATCATCGGCATAAGCGGCCAGTTGAACCGTTCGGTTGGTCAGTAGGGTCCAGTTCGCATTTGCTTAACCGCATACTCCAGTGCCAGGTTAAACAATGTTGGGGCCAGCCCATCTCCCTGCTTTAGTCCCTACGAAATTTTGAAAAAGTCTGTCCGGTGGTTTTGTATTCGTACACATGCCTGAGTTTCATCCATTGTGGCTTTAATGGTCTTATTAGCTTGTGTGGTATAGCCAATTCAGCCAATATATAGTATAGTTTGTTCCTTTTGACTGAGTCGTATGCCTGTTTGAAGTCTACAAATACGTTGTGAACATCAATATCGTGTTCCCATGATTTGCTCAAGATCTGTTTGACTGTAAATATTTGATCCAGTGTCGATCTTCCCCGTCGGAAGCCCGTCTGATACCGCCAATAATATTTTCTGCTAGTAAATTTTGTGGAAGTATAGGAAATAAACGTTTTCAGTGTTTTATTGTTAGATAAAATGAACTTCCATCAAGTAACGGTCGAATCCATCAATTATATTCTGCTAGTAGTTGGAGCCGCTGGTTTATAATATACGTGAGGACTTTACATGCTGTACATAGTCGAGAGATTGCACGGTAGTTTTTGCACTGCAGTTTGTCTCCTTTTTTATAGATCGGGCATACTTTTCTTCCAGTCGTCGGGTATTTTCTCTTCTTGCCATATGTCTTTGATGAGCGCGTGGATGTGACTTGCTAGGTGGTCGCCCCCTACCTTATACAGTTATGCTGGTATTTCGTCAACTCCCGGAGCTTTATTGTTTTTCTGGGCCTTAATAGCTTTAAGAACTTCCTCTATAGTTGGAGCTTCTACTCAATTACCTACTTCATTCTCTTCTACGTAGTTCATACCCATTTCAACTTCCATGTCTACTTGTGTTCCAAGCAGGGTCTGAAAATAATGTTTCCAGGTTTCTGTGACTTTCTGTTGGTCACTGATTATTTGCCACTTTCATCTTTACATAGACTTGTTTGAGGTTTATACCCACTTCTTATCTTTTTTAGGTATTCGTGAGCCCCTCTAATTTCGTTGTTTTTGAAATTTTCTTCCACTTTTTCTATTTGTCTATTTTCATAGGCTCTCTTTTTCTTTCTACATATCTTGTCTGCTTTCCGTCTTGCGACTTCAAATAATGTTCGTCTTTCCCGTGTTTTTCTTGTTATGTACATTTTGTGTGCTTCATTTCTTTCCTCTATTGCTTGTCTGCACTCGTCATCAAACCATGCTCCTCTTCTCTTCTTTTTTTGTTTCCCAGGGTGGACGCTGCTGCTGTCAGTACTGCTGTTTTGATATTACTCCATTTGCCCTCTATGGAGTGCAGTTCTAGCGTCCTTAACTCATTTGCGACATCTTGTTCGAACTTCTCTTTACATTCCTGGATCTTCAGTTTTTTCAGGTCCAGTTTGTTTGTCCTTTGTTGTCTTTCGATTCTTTCCCTGTTAACTCTGCATCTAAATTTGGTTTGTAGTAAAAGATGGTCTGATCCACAGTATGCTCCTCGTCGCGTTCTCACATCGGAGATACTACTGGCTGCCCTTTTGTCTATCAGCACATGGTCAATTTGATTTGTTGCGAACCATGAACTAAGAGACATAATGAAAGGAGAAAATATAGTTCGCTTTATTAAAGCGCAGCGACTGAGATGGCTAGGACCCATATAGAGAAGGAAAAACGAGCTACTGATAGAAGGTCACCAGAAGGAAGCCAGAAACTGAAAGACCAAGGGGATCACACAGAAAGATATGGGAGGATCAGGTCATGATGTAAATCAAAATCCTGAAAGTGAGAAACTGGAGGGAACTATGCACATATCGAAATAGTGGAAGAAAATTGTAACGAAAGCCAAGTCATACAACAAACTTTTACAATACACAGGAAGAATGAAAAGTGACTCACAGCAATAAGCGAATCAGAGAACTCTCGAAAAAAGAGCGGCAAACATTCCATCCGGAATGAAAAGTCTTGATGATGATGATCGTGCTCATGGCTGGATCTACAAAATAATTTTATTTGCCTTACATACATACTGTAATCAAAAAACGCCTGCATCTTTCGTAAAATCCTGTTTCAAACGAAAAAATCGTATTTTTTACACTAAATTGTTTTTTTTTTGTTATGGCATGGACTTTATGTCAATCAGCCAGTCACAACATGACTACTATATCAAGAAGATTAAATATTTAAAGACCGTAAGTCCATAAAATATCAATAACGAAGAAAAATTAGTTCAATAGCTGTTGAGAGGTAATTTATGTACTGGAATAAAGAGATGGTACTAAGCTAAGGTAAGCTAATTATAGCCTCCTTTTAACATCATAGGTGTGTTCAAAAACGATCTACAAAAAATTAATAACAATAACTAAGATAAGAATAATAAAATAAGAATAATAATAAACAAGACGGTGAGGTCCTCAAAATTCCATAGCAAGTTTCTTCTTTGTTTTTATCTTCCTAAATTTCTTTCAATAAATTGTTAATAACTAAAAAAACAAACCCGACATTTTTGCAGAAACTCTATAGGCTTTCTTACTATAAGTATACATTAACGGAAAAACTCGTCAAATACCTGGTTATTGCGAAGCCCTGATCACATTTAAATTTTGCTTATATCTCTGGAGTATCATGCTTACATCTCTGAGTTGCCATTTTAAAATATAATCTTCAGTATATAACCGATATATTTTTCGCTATTTTGTATCAATATTTCCCGGTAAATACCATTATCCTTGCCGCGTTCGAAAAGTTTTTATCACAGCTAAGTTAGGAATGTTTACCGCAATACCGTGGGTGAAAGTATTACACATCACACACTGTTTGTACTTCCTATAACTTCCATAGTCATTCGATTGATCGAATTCCATTGTATGCCGACGCCAATCTACTTTATTCAAAGCGAGTGTGAGTGAAGTAGCTTTTTGTATAAAGAAATTGGAAAAATTTAATATTATTAATATTACTTGGTAAGAGTTTTGTAATAGGTGTAGCATGTGGATTTGTGGATGTTAAAAGTATTGATAAACAATTAATCATTTTATTTGAATAAACTTTGATCTTTTTGATAACTATATACAGGGTGTAACAAAAACACAGGTCATAAATTTAATCACATATTCTGGGACCAAAAATAGTTCGATTGAACCTAACTTACCTTAGTACAAATGTGCACATAAAAAAAGTTACAACCCTTTGAAGTTACAAAACGAAAATCGATTTTTTCCAATATATCGAAAACTATTAGAGATTTTTTATTGAAAATGGACATGTGGCATTATAATGGCAGTAGTATCTTAAGCAAAAATTATAGTAAAATTTGGACACCCCTTAAAAATTTTATGGGGGTTTTGTTCCTTTAAACCACCCCAAACTTTTGTGTACGTTCCAATTTAATTATTATTGTAGTACCATTAGTTAAACACAATGTTTTAAAACATTTTTTGCCTCTTAGTACTTTTTCTTTCTATGAAAGTACCTTTTCTTTTTTTGTTTATGAAAAGTCAGTTTTTATCGAAATATTTTGAATATTTGTCAAATTCACCACATATTTGTATATGGTTAAGTACGATTATGGAGACTTAGTAATAATATGAAAATTTATTTATGATTTACATTTTTAGGTATATTTTTAACCATCTTAAAAAAGAAGCCACATCTCGATAAAAGGTGCCTTATCGAAAAAATACAAAGAGGCAAAAAATTTTTAAAAACACTGTGTTTAACTAATGGTACGGCAGTAATAGTTTAATTGGAACGTACACAAACATTTGGGGGGTTTAAAGGTACAAAACCCCATACATTTTTTATGTAAACATATTAAAAAAGAAGCAGCATCTCGATAAAAACTGCCTTATCGAAAAAATAGTAAGAGGAAAAAAGTTTTGAAAATATTGAAGTTAACTATTGGTACCACAACAATAATTTAATTGGCACGTACACAAAAGTTTTTGGGGGGGGGGTTTAAGGGAACAAAACCCCATAAAATTTTTAGGGGGTGCACAAATTTTACTATAATTTTTTTTAAGATATTCCTGCCATAAGAATACCACATGTTCATTTTCAATAAAAAATCTTTAATAGTTTTCGATATATTCGAGAAAATCGATTTTCATTTTGTAACTTCAAAGGGCTGTAACTTTTTTATGTGCATATTTGTACTAAGGTAAGTTAGGTTCATTCGAACTATTTTTGGTCCCAGAATATGCACCTTAATTTATGACCCGTATTTTTGTTACACCCTGTATACAGTGTTCAGGAGAAATAAAAATATCGGAAAAGAAATGAAAGGCAGAATTTAAAAAAAACAGTCATCAGACCAATAATGACATACGCTGCAGAAACACCACCTGATACATAGAAGACAATAAGAATGCTTGAAACAACAGAGATGAAAACCCTTCGAAAAATCAATGGTAAGACACTATGGGGCAGAGCTACAAGAATAAGGTGTAGAACATTACTGGGTAAGAAACAGAAGAGCAAAATGAAATGACCACATAAGCCGAATGACTACAAATAGAGTAGTAAGGGCGGCGAGAGACGGTTCTCAAATGGGAAGACAATCAGTGGATGGAACTAAAACTTACTGGAGGCACATTGAAAAAACACACAAAGTCATGTCTACACAAAAAGAAGAAGAAGAAGCTATATAGAGTGTGACATTGAAAATGCAGCAACCAGTAATACGTACAATTCTTGAGGCAATTTTGGCAAATAATGCAGTAAAGAGGTCCTTAAACTGCTCTCAGTGAAGGAGAAGAACATTTCAATGAGACTGAGCTTGGATCCACCTTTCGCATCAAGAAAAATAACAAAGCCGAAGGTATTGACGTCCTGAGTATTTAGAAAATCAGAAAGTTTGCACCCCAAACGTTAGAGTGAAGAGAACAAATATCTTTTAAAACAAATAAGTTTATCTTCTCCAGATGAACAGTTCTCCAAACTATGTATATACCCAACGTGTAGACCGAAGCCAAACTTGTTGCCTTGCTTAAGCCTGGAACAGATCCCAACGATCCCCAAAGCTATCACTCCGGCATATTTGATCTATAACCTATTCAAACTACTTGGACGCAAGACCCTCAATAGAATTTCATCAAGAATAGAGGGAAAAAAGTCACCTGGATTAGACAATATTAGCGCAGAATTATTAAAAGAAGGCGGAGACTCCCTATTGAATGCGATACACGAAATAATAGTGAACATATGGAATAATAAACAACTGCCACAAGACTGGAATACCGGAGTAATTATTCCACTACATAAAAAGGGAGATCAGCTTGAATGTAAAAACTACCGAGCAATAACGCTACTGACTGTGGCATATAAAATACAGTCAAATATTGTGTATGAGCGATTGAGACCATATGCGGAACAAATAGTTGGAGGATATCAATGTGGTTTCTGCAGACAGAAGTCCACAATAGATCAGATCTTCGTCTTGAGGCAAATCTTGGAAAAGACTAGTGAATTTAATATAGACACACATCATCTCTTCATTGATTTGAGAGTGCCTATGATAGTATCCATCGAGAATTTCTGATCCACGCCCTGAAAGAGTTTAATATTCCAACTCAACTCATTGATATAGTAAAAGAAACACTTAAAGTACAAAGCAAAATTTGAATTCAAAACGCACTAACCGATACAATCCATGTTAGAACGGGCCTACGACAGGGATATGTCCTATCCTGTATTCTATTCAATATCACATTAGAGAAAATAATTAGAGAGTCAAAAGTCAACACCAGAGGAACAATAATAACAAAAAGTGTACAAATATTGGCATTTGCAGATGATGTTGATATCATAGCTAGAAGCAAAAGAGAAATGATAGAAGCATTTAATGCGATAGAAAGAGGGGCACAAAACAGTGGCCTACATATTAATGAAATAAAAACCAAATATATGAAGGCCAGCAAATCGACAGGCCAAAGAAACCTACAGAATCTGACAATAGGAGACTATAACATCGAAAGCGTAAAATTTTTGAAGTTATACTTCTTCACGCGCGATATGAGGGTGAATTTTTATATGTTAAAACCTACGATCCGGGTGCATGCGCATTATAACTTTGTTCTGATTGGATGTTCAAATGACATGTCAAAAGTTATCCAATATGGCAGCTGTAGCGCAGCTGTGGTTTGGACGGTTGACGGTTTGGTTATGTATGGTTGTTGCGTTTTAAAATTTGTGGAAAGAGAAACAACAAAGGTTAGTTAATAGTTATACTGCCTTTTTAAATAGTTTTCATATTATATTTTTGAAGTTATACTTCAAAATGTTTTAATTGGAAAAGGCGTGGAAAGAATATATTAGTGTTTTTAAATATATTTTTTTACAAACGTGTTAAAAATGCAATTTTTAGGACTCCATAGGAGCGTTAAAAATGCTACTTTAAGGCACTAGTGCTTTAAAATTTTTAAGGCACTGCAGTTAAAAGTGAATTGTCAAATTGTGAAACGTCAAAATATTTATATTTCATTTATTAACATTAATATTAATAATACAACTTGCGCAATTTGAAAAAGGTGGTTTAAAAGGTTTTTTATTATAATTTTGTGTCTTTGGATTTGTCTTCCTTGGGCGTAAAATAATAAAACATCTATTTTTATATTTCACTTGTCACCGTGATGTATAATTATGTATATCTGAAAGGTAAGTAGCATGCGGCTTGATGGCCTTGTCGGTAGAGCATTGGACCAGAGATCAAAAAATCTCGAGATTGCGGGTTCAAATCCCGGACGATTCATACTTTTTTCTTTTTTTTTTTTTAATATTTGGCATTGTTAAGTTTTGGTTCATTTTTGGTAATTATTGTTAATTTTTTGTATTGTAACTGTTAAGTAGGTATATTTATTTCGTTGAAATTATATTATAATAGAAGTATAACTTCTTACGTGCGTACAAAGTACACACACATTCTTTTTTTATATATCTAGGTGCACTAGTTACCGCAGATAACAATGTCAGCGAAGAAGTTAAGAGAAGAATACATATTGCTAATAAAACATATAATCTGATGATGATGATGAAGAGGAAAAACTATTTTAAGAATTAAAAACTAAGTGGTTTTAAATCTTCGGGCCTGTGCTTGATGAAAGCTGGACAATATAGGATAAGGAATAACAAAGAGCTCGAAGAACTACACCCAGATGCTAACATAATAAAAGAAACAAAATCCAGAAGACTTCAATGGCAAACACACCTTAGAAAACATTCCTACCAAAGAATAGTAAGGCTAATATGGGAAAAGTTCCAACTGGAAGAAGACCAAGCGGACGCCCTCGACTCCGGTGGCGAGATAATATAGCAGGAGACCTTAAAGCTTAAAGCTATAGGCGTGGAGAATTGGATGGAGACAGAGAGGAAAGGAGGCATGTTGTTGAGTCGACTAAATCCCACGAAGGGTTGTAACGCCACGGAGTAAGTAAGTAAGGTCCATAAGTGAAGCTCATCTATCAGATCGAAGATGGGCATGAAAGACACCAGGTTCCGGGCAGTATTTGTAGATCTTCTCACCACTTAGGCTTCCGTAAACCACAGAAAATGTTTTCAAAAAATGTATGACACCAGTAAATAGGTTGCAAGACTACAACCGTAAGTCTTATGGGAAAAACATTGGAAAACGCTAAGGTTGACTCTGCATTTTTATTTTTTTCTGGTGGTGAAAAACCAGTTTACTGTTTATGAATACATGAAAACCAGTTAACCAGTTTAAAGCAAAGGATAAAGTGGAAATTGGAAGAAAAGGAGTTAAAAGACAAGCCATAAGTTTATTTGTACAAGGAGCACAACAGAACTTATGAACATTATACTAGTCCTGTCGCCAGGGGGGTACAACGGCCTCCTTAATTCAGATGGACTTACCCAAGTTTTCTTTATGTATTTTGACCCGTAGAACACGAATTTTTTGGGTAACAGTTGATCCGGATGTCGATATGATTGTTATAAACAAAGAACTTGAGGAATTACATAGCAGTGATTTTTCGCAAAACAAAACATTTTTATGTATTTTTGGGTGATTCTCAGCAAAAAATGGTCTTACAAATTTTTTCGTAGGATGCATAGTTTTCGAGATAAACGCGGCTAAACTTTCAAAAAATCGAAAAAGTGTAATTTTTGAACCCGATTATCTTTTGATTAAAAAATAAAATAGCAATTCTGCTTACTGTATTTAAAAGTTCAAGTCAAATTAAGTTTGCATTTGTTAAACAAAGCCATAAAATAGTGTTTCCCGTGCCCAATGCATGCGTTTTAATGGACGTAATCTACGTAGAAATTGTCTGTATGCCCGCCTACTCGTTCGATTTCAAATGAGAAATGCATTGAAAACATCATTCAATCACTATGTGTTTATAGCTTTGTTTAACAATAAAAAAATTAATTTTTAGGAATGAAAGTAATCAAAACCGATAGAATTTGACTTAAACTTTCAAATGCGGTAAACAGAATTGCTATTTTATTTTTCAGTCAAAAGTTATTCGGGTTCAAAAATTGCAATTTTTCGATTTTTTGAAAGTTCAACCGCGTTTATGTCGATAACTATGCATCGTACGAAAAAACTTGTAAAAACATTTTTTGCTTAGAATGGCCCAAAAAATACAAAAAAATGTTTTGTTTTGCGAAAAATCGCTGTTATAATCGCCTCAAGTTCTTTGTTTATAACAATCTTATCGACATCTGGATCGACTGTTCTACGGGTCAAAATACATAAAAAAAAACTTGGGTAAGTCCATCTGAGTTAAGGAGGCCATTGTACCCCCCTGGCGACAGGACTATACTGTTTTATAACAGTAAGTTTTAATAATACAAATATAAATTTCAATCGTATATTATATTTTATTATTTATTTCGATTAATAATTTTGGCATTTTAATGTATTGGAAAAACATTTAGCCATAAAATAACTAGGACAACTTAAAATTTTATGTACAATATATTAATAAATGTAAAATGTTCTGACAAGATAAGTTTTTATTTGTTATTTTACGGCTCTAGTGATTTTTCGTTGCATTAAAATGAATATAAAATGGTGAATGAATATAAAAAGTACAGAAATATGCATAACATAAATGAATTCACCGCCAAAAGTTTACAGTTCAAAGGCAAGTTATCTGCGTAACAAATATCCGTAAAACCTCTTCAGCAGATATAATCGCTAAAACGCTGGTTCATTATCTTGGTCGTATTGTATTTAATTAACATAATTAGATTCCTTATACCCTATTAATTTAATAAAAATGTGCCACTTTTCTGCATCAATCTGATATCTCCATGTTCCTTTTTTTAGAGCATTTCGGGGAAACAATAATTATTATTATGAATATTTCTAGTATAATTCAGCAATTTCAATTTTTTTTTCTTCTCTAAACTCCTTTTATTCGCTATGGCGTCGGATTTTTTATTGTGTCGGTGTCTATTCTCTTTTTCACATTTTTTGAAGTTATACTTCTTTAGGCGCGATTGGGAGTAAATTTTTATTATTCTGCGCGCACGCGCACACAGACAGTATGGACGTTGCAAAATCTTGTAAGTTATGTATGTATCAGTCCAAAAAAGGCGTGGAAAGAATATATTAGTGTGTTTAGTAAATATATTTACTAGTAGTATAGTTTCACTAGTATGACATATAACAAAAAATTAGAATTTAAAAATAAAAATCGACCTGTTTCCTTCTAAATATTTTCTTCAGAAAGTTTTAAAAAACTTGAACTTTTTAAAAAAAAATTAGATTGCTAAATTATTCTGCAAAATCTATCGCGTCGATTTTAATGAAATTTGGTGAATGATTTAAGTATGTTGTAAACATTTTCTAATAGTCTGGGCTGATTATCGGAGAATAGGCCATTTTTGGGAAAAGTTATTTACCAGCAATTTTATTGCTGGAATCGAATTATAAGATCCTATATATTAATAATATAGGTATGCAAAGTCCTCAGATAGTGTGCTACTTTTTTTATAAACAAAATGGCGCCCGAAAATCGTGATGTTTTCAATTATTGCTCTATAACTGCGAAGATTTTAATTTTACAACAAAAACACCCAAATAAAAATTTACCGTGATTAAATTCTGCATAGAGACGTGTTTTTCCCGATCTGCTCAGATGAAAATTTTCCTCGGAAAATGCGGGTTTTCCCAACAAAATCTTTAATTTTCAAATAAAGTTTTAGATAAGTAATTATCTACCAATAATTAAATAATTTGGTGACTTAAAAGCCTTCTTGGCTTAGATTATAGTTCCAGAAGCTGATGAAAATTAAACGAATATTTTAGCAACAATTCAATTGTTAATTAATAATTTACGGCCGCAGTAATAACCAAAATAACTATGATACACTGATCAAACTTTGAAATCTTTTAAAGATGAGATGCCTATTTAACATTTTGTCGACAAAATATAAATTTTTTATTTTCTTGCATTATCTTTAAATGTTTAAAAAAATAGTTATAAACAAATTAACGTTTCTCAGAAAGTTTTTATTATATTGTAATTTTAAAAAATAGGTAAAATGCGCATTTCAAATATCTTGAAAATGAATGCTTTAATACTTTTTTACAACTATTTGCAAAAAAGTTATGAAACAGCAAAGTAAACATACGATTTCTACGGTGTTTATAATTTTTTTTAATTCTTTCAAAGCGTAGAAGTGAGTTTAAAGTACAAGCTAATTATTTACAAAAAAATACCGATTATCAGTTTAATGCTTATATTTTAATTAAAGATTATAAATATATTTTTTTGTAATTTACACGCGCGAAAGTAGAATAATACAGCACTGTAACTAAAATTTTCACTCGGAGCGACGTCGGGCCGCGCGAGACGTACACTTTTATAAATAATGCATGCTGCGTGTCAGTCGCTTCGAGTGAACATTTAAGCTCCGACTCTGTATCAGGCCTACTTTTGCGCTAAAAATTACAAAAAAAAAAGTATTTTTAATCTTTGATTAAAATATAACCATTGCACTAATTTTTGATATTCTTTGTGAGTAATTATATTATACCATAGACTCACTTTTAAGCTTTGAAACAATTAAAACAAATTATAAACAACGGAGAAAACGTATATTTACTTTGCTGTTTCATAACTTTTTTGCAAATGGTTGGAAATTTTTTTTTCCACCTACCTCTACCGAAAGTATGCTTCTCCGGACCTGATTGTAAGGAGCAAAGTTGTACTTTTCCTCCCTAGGGAGGAAAAGTAAAAGTGACGTCATTCATTCATGAAATATAACTTATTGACGCCCTGTACAATATCTATTTTCTATTACGTAAGTATCTATACATTTTAACGTTTATGTATAAAACACCCTGTATTTTGCAGAATGGTAAAAAATAGTAAATTGTTATTTTGATTTAACAATGTTTACATTAATAATTTGACTTATATTTGACAGTTGACAGTTATATTGTACCTACTTGTTAGTTTTAATTTTAATAAATTTTGTTGGTTAGTTACATAAATAAATTAAGTAAAAATGAAAAATGACTTGTTATTAATTTAAGGAAGGTGGAAAAACCATATGTATAACATGGGAGTAAAGTGCCTTTTCCTCCCTTGAATGATTACTGCCCTCCGCTACGCGTCTGGCAGTAAACTTCATTCTCGGGAGGAAAAGTAGCACTTTCCTCCCTTGTTATACAAATAGCTATTAAAGCATTCATTTTCAAGACCTATGAAATACGCATTTTAAGTATTTTATAAAATTAGAATATAATAAACAATTTCTGAGAAATGTTCATTTTTTTATAACAATTTTTTTTAAACATTTAAAGATTATGCAAAAAAATGAAAAATTTATATTTTGTCGACAAAATATTAAATAGGCATCACACCTTTATAATCTTTCTAAGTTTAATCAAGGTCTCATGATTATTTTGGTTGTTATTGCGACTGTAAATTGTTAATTAACTTTTTTAAATATTTAGAATGGGAAATAAGCCACAATATTATTAAAAAATGATTTTTATTAACGTTTCGACGCCCAAATCGGGTGCCGTTGTCAAAATACAAAATACTATTAATATAAACAAAAATGTTGTTGCTTAGTAAAAAAATTCTTCTAATAATTTATTTAATTTGACTCATTTATATTTTGACAACGGCACCCGATTTGGGCGTCGAAACGTTAATAAAAATCATTTTTTAATAATATTGTGGCTTATTTCCCATTCTAAATAGTTAAAATTGTAAAAATGCCACAAGAAAATAGCTTCAGAACAACATTGTTAATTAACAATTGAATTGTTGCTAAAATATTCGTTTCATTTTCATCGGCTTCTGAATTTATAATCTATACCAAGAAAGCTTTTATTTCACAAAGCTATATAATTATTGATAAATAATTACTGGTCCAAAAAATTTATTTGAAAATTCGAGATTTTGTTGGGAAAACCCACATTTTCCGAGGAAAATTTTCGTCGGAGCCAATCGGAAAAAACGTACTTCTATGTAGAATTAAATTGGGGTGAATTTTTATTTGAGTGTTTTTGGTGTAAAGTTAAAATCTTCGGAGTTATAGAGCAATCATTGAAAAAAATAAGATTTGTCGGCGCCATTTTGTTTATAAAAAAAGTAGCACACTATCTGCGGACTTTGCATACCTATATTAATAATATATAGGATCTTATAATTCGATTCCAGCAATAAAATTGCTGGTAAATAACCTTTCTTTGTACTTTACTAAGAATACCAGCGTATTATAACTATTTTTTTTTCAAAATTTAAAGATTATGCAAAAAAAAGAAAAATTTATATTTTGTCGATAAAATATTAAATAAGCATCTCATCTTTATAATCTTTATAAGTTTGATCATTGTATCATGATTATTTTGGTTATTATTGCGATCGTAAATTGTTAATTAATAATTGAATTGTTGCTAAAATATTCGTTTAATTTTCACCGGCTTCTGGAATTACAATCTATACCAAGAAAGCTTTGATGTCACTAAGTTATTTAATTATTGATTAATAATTACTTACCTAAAACTTTATTTGAAAATTAATGTTTTTGTTAGGAAAACCCGCATTTTCCGAGGAAAATTTTCGTCGGAGCAAATCGTTGAAAAACATATCTCTATGCAGAATTTAATTGCGGTGAATTTTTATTTGGGTGTTTTTGTTGTAAAGTTAAAATCTTCGGAGTTATAGAGAAATAATTGAAAAAAATATGATTTGTCGGCGCCATTTTGTTTATAAAAAAAGTAGCACACTATCTGCGGACTTTGCATACCTATATTATTAATATATAGGATCTTATAATTCGATTCCAGCGATAAAATTGCTGGTAAATAACTTTTCCATGAATTTTGCTAATTAGCCCAGAGTATAAGCGAATTACGAAAGATCTAAGTGCAACCAAAGTGGTTGAAAAACATTGAATAAAAACAGGCTTATTTTGCCCCCTTATTTTGTATATATTGCTATTTTGCAGAAAGGGTAATAATTTTAGACATTTTAACCAGTCGTTTATCATACAAAATTTAATTAACCTTATTTTCTTTCCCTGCGACTTTGTTCCAAAATGAATCGTTTTAAAGTTATGAGCAAAGAAAGTAGAAATAAATCGATGTTTTTCGAAATTTTTTTCGAATATTTTAATTTTTTTATTAATGTTCCGGGCATATCTGAAAAGGAGCATAAGTCAATTATTATTGTTGAAGTTGTCACCTAACTTTATCTGCAAAAATCCGAATGCCACCTCGCACATCCAAAAATAGACGTTTTTTCTTTTTTCACAGATCCGCCCTGGTCTATTAGGCATATTTCGTCCACAATAAAAGGGTTAACAATCGCCTCCCATAGTTAGTTGGAGTTTTATTGTTATACATGAAGCCCCTAATGTTCTGTGGTAGTTCGAATGTAACACAATTCCTACAATTTTATTTAATTTTGGTATATATCGTTGTTTCGTTGGAGGATCAAATCTGTTTCTTATTACTTATTTAATAACTAACAAATGTACCGAAATTGTAATTATTTTTTCTTTGTGGTGCCCAATCGCCTCGAGCAACAGCAACATTGTCCACTTAATGAAAAGCCCCTTCAATATCTACTAAACGACGAAAAATAATTGAAACGTGTACCAAATTACTTCTTAATAAAATAACCTGAGGTCCCTCAATTCCGCAAAACTCTCACAAATCCACATAAAAACTCCAAGTGAAATATAAAACTCTGAAACATTGGGATGTTATTTCTCAACAGTTCCTTTCTTTATTTACTTTTATGGACCAAGAGCTAGCAACTTTTGAAAAACAAGAATTTTAAGAAAGATGTTTCTGTAAGCTTGCGATGACCAACCTTTTATTATTACACGGATGACCAACGGGAGTAAAAAATTACCCCAAGTCAAAAATGACAATTGACAAAAAAATGAAGTTATTTTAAGAAGTGTAATAATGTATTTGTAATTTTAATGTTACTATTGTATAAATAAATTATAAATAAACATTAGTAAAACATATTTTTAATTAAAACTGAACAAAAACAGGAATCATCATTCTAAACTTAGAACTAAAGAAATTTTAAAATATACACTAATTACGTCGCCACAGGTTTAACAAACAATTTTTTTTCAATATTGAAAGGTTTCTTACATACAATTCCACATAATAGACGGTATTTACTTAATATAAAATTGGAATATGGAAGGCCAAGGGAGTTCGTCTTTGACCCCAAATTCAGAAAATAATTTTTCCACCTACCTCTACCGAAAGTATACGTTTCCGGACCTGATTGTAGGGAGCAAAGTTGTACTTTTCCTCCCTAGGGAGGAAAATATTTTTCCTCCCTAGGGAGGAAAAGTAAAAGTGACGTCATAGTATTTCATTCATGAAATATAACTTATTGACGCCCTGTATAATATCTATTTTCTATTACGAAGTATCTATACAGTTGAACGTTTATTTATAAAACAGAATGCAGAACGTATTTTATAAAAATTTTGCAGAATGGTAAAAAACAGTAAATTGTTATTTTCACAAACCATACATACTCATAGACGTTTCACGACGATGTTAATCTTTCGGATCGAATTAACGCCATCTCTTGATTGGAATGGGAACTAAATTGACTAATTTTAGTTACGTGGGAAATTCAAATTATAAATTTTGGGGGATTTTTGATGAAATTTCGCAGGAAATTAAAACAACAGAAAGACAATTCAATGTTTTATTCAATATTTTCCTGAAAACTTCAAATACTTATTCCAATTTGTTTTCAAAATGATAAACACTACTGCCATGTGTCACGTGAAAGCACTGATGTGTAATACTGAGTTAAATGAAAATTTTTGAAAGAATCTTGTAGGATGATTGTTTAGATAAATATTACCTTATAATCTTTTACAAACTTTCAAAAATATATAGGCCCGAAATGTTGATGACACACTTGTCTATTAAAATAAACTGTTTCAGGATCTATTATATTATATTGTTTTTTTTTTAATTTGGAGAAACACAACACGGGATAATCAATGTACACTAAAAATTATATTCATTAAAACGGAGAGGAGGTTAATACAATTGATTATTGATTAAAATTGTGATTAAATCTAATTAAAAACGTAACACCACTATAATAAAATAATTAAGCCACAAACTGTAAAATTAAAAGTAAATAACAAATTAATTTAATTGTAAACTGTCAGTTGTTAAATTTGACAAGAGAATTGACTGACAGCGACATCTCTTGATTGCAATGGTAACTAATTTGCTGTCTTGACCTTGACAATTTACGTGAAACGTCTATGAGTATGTATGGTTTGTGGTTATTTTGATTTAACAATGTTTACATTAATAATTTGACTTATATTTGACAGTTGACAGTTATATTGTACCTACTTGTTGTTTTAGTTCTAATAAATTTTGTTGGTTAGGTACATAAATAAATTAAGTAAAAATGAAAAAATGACTTGTTATTTGAGGAAGGTGGAAAAACCATATGTAAACATGGGAGTAAAGTGCCTTTTCCTCCCTTGAATGATTACTGCCCTCCGCTACGCGTCGGGCAGTAAACTTCATTCTCGGGAGGAAAAGTTACACTTTCCTCCCTTGTTATACAAATAGCTATTTCCACCTACCTCTACCGAAAGTATACTTTTCCGGACTTGATTGTAGGGAGCAAAGTTTTGTATTTTTCCGCCCTAGGGAGGAAAAGTAAAAGTGACGGCATGGTATTTCATTCATGAAATATAACTTATTGACGCCCTGTACAATATCTATTTTCTAGTACGTAAGTATCTATACATTTTAACGTTTATTTATAAAACACCCAGTATTTTGCAGAATGGTAAAAGACAGTAAATTGTTGTTTTGATTTAACAATGTTTACATTAATAATTTGACTAATATTTGACAGTTATATTGTACCTACTTGTTAGTTTTAGTTCTAATAAATTTGGTTGGTTAGTTACATAAATAAATGATGTAAAAATGAAAAAATTACTTGTTATTTGAGGAAGGTGGAAAAACCATATGTATAACATGGGAGTAAAGTACCTTTTCCCCCCTTGAATGATTACTGCCCTCCGCTACGCGTCTGGCAGTAAACTTCATTCTCGGGAGGAAAAGTAGCACTTTAATCCCTTGTTATACAAATAGCTATTTTTTCGTAAAATATAGGGAATTTTTTTATTACAAAATATGAGGGTATCTAGAATGATATTTAAAGTCAAATACAAAAATAATGAGTTTAAAATTGAAAATATTTCTGAATTTATTAAATAAAAACATACATTTGGGTCCAAATTTACCCCCCTTAGTCATCCGAAGGTTAATATAGTATTCCCTATGCTCCATCAAACAGCTTACCGGGTACCTGGCTGCTGATACAGATTGCGTTTATTACTGCGCAGCGCATCTGTACATTAAATACACTGACCGGCACGAAAAACTGGCACCCCACAAAATGGGTCATTTTTGATGTCACAAATTTCCTAAACCTGTTGTCCCATTTAAGTGATTTTTTTAATATGTTATAGCTTCATTCTTCAACAATATCGCTGTAATAATATTGTTGCCAGACAGGTAAATTTTCATTGTATAACGGGTGGACCAATTAAACTGTGTTTTTTTCTCAAAGTTCGCAACACCCTGTGGAACATTCTAGCATCTATAAAATACTGAAATTAAAACCCAACTATAGCCTCAGGTATACATTAAGTATGTTTTTTGTCATTCGCTTATGTTGGATAATAAAAAAGTTAGGTAATTTAACAATTAGCCATGATCTTCGGTAATACAGGATGTTTCTAAAGTGCGACAAACTTTAAGGGGTAATTCTGCAAGAAAAAATAATGGCCGTTTGCTTGATAAACATATGTCCGCAATTCGCTTCGCTCATTCTGCAAACTTTCACATGCGTGCCTTAAAATTGAACTTTTAACACTTATATCATAAATAACTATTAAAGCAAATAATTTTTTGTCATTATATTTTAAACATTATTAGAAATATGAATTTATAATTCCCAGACATTTGTGTGGTTGACAATTATGTGCCAGATTCTACTCTGTTATGAATAATAAGAGAAAAATTTAAATAATTATTTTAGTATGTTTGTAATTTTAATATTATTTTATTTACACATAAACAAGTGCAAAATTAATTTGCCAGGCAGTATCCCAGTAATACGTTAGTCGTTAGAGAGAGATAGCGACAGGGTAGACTAAAGTAGTAGATAAAATTACAGACATACGAAAATAATTTAAAAAAAATTATTATTATTTAGGTATATAAAAAAAGCACCTGGCGCATAATTTTCAATCACAAAAATGTTTGAAAATTACAAATTCATATTTCTAATAATGTTAAAAAATGACAAAAAAAATTTTCTTCTTAAAATAATTTTAAATTTAATATATTTACCTGTACAGATGTGCTGCGCAGTAATGAACGCAACCTGTACCAGTAGCCAGGTAGCCGGTACGCTGTTTAGGGATGGACTCGAGTCGAGCTTTTGACAAGCTTGAGCTCGGCTTGTTGAGCTCGTGGCTAGTGTCGGCTCGGCACGAATAGTTCGAGCCGAGCTCGAACGGCTTTTAGTTTAGGAAATATCCAATTTATTCCATACTTTACGGACACACTGTACCTATATTGAAAATACATATTTGTAGTCTGAATGACTTATTTTGAAACAAAACTATCAGTCTTAGCAGAAATAAACGAATTAGAACAAGTATTATAGTATCAGCTAAAATATTGACAAGCTCGTTAGGAAAGCTCGGCCTCGAAAAATATTTGATTCGACTCGAAGCTCGGCTCGCAAGAAACAAACCGGCTTAAAAGAGAGCCAAGCCGAGCTTGCGACCATTCCTAACGTTGTTTGAGGGAGCATAGAGAATAATATTATATTGAAGAACCAGCTTTCTTAAAATTCTTTATCGAAAACGTTGCTAGCTCTTGGACTATTATTTCTCAACAGTTCCTTTCTTTATTTACTTTTACGGGTATTTCCTCTCGGTTGGTTCGTGATTTGCTGGAATCTGACTGGCAAATAATTCCCCAAGGCAGCACATAGTATTACCGCTAAAGGGTAAGTAAATATCCACATATGTAGAGATTGTTTGCAACCCTAAAAATTAATTTGGTCGGAGACTAGTTTGTCTCTAACATACAGTTAACAACAGGTAATAACGGATATAATAGAGAGCTAGCTGATAATTGGACTTTTTCGATTACGAAACCCTTCTTTTTGTAATTGGGGTTTCGTATCAACATCCAATTACATTATACTCAGCTTACTACAAGTTTAATCTAATTTTAGTATTTTGGTTGAGTGTTTTTAGGCCTCTATAAAATACAATTCTATTCTCATTATTCTTAATGATACAGAATGAAGAAAATCGATGGCATATAAGGTGGCTTTTCATGGGCTGCCATTAAGCAAAAAAGAGTGGATCCTTGCTTCAAGTATGTACCAACCAATAGATATCCCACCGCCTTAAATTTGACTTGCATCGTGAAGTGCTTCGACTGACCTTAGTAGGAGATCAGGACCTCGATTTTTTAACCCTTTGCTTCGTTATCGATCATTCGCTATCTGTACACTAAACAGATACGAAGCGAATACGTTCGATAACGAAGCGAAGGGTCAAAAATTGAGGTCCTGCCCGTAAGAGAGTTGATAACCCGCAGCCAGTTCTTCTTCAGGATCTAGGGCACCAACAGACAAAAGTTTCCCAATGTTAGGAGGCTCCGTTTAGCAGTGGTTTTAAAAAGCGTGGAACTCATGTTAATCAATCAAGTCAAACTTAAGTCAATCTCGTGGAAATTTCTTCACCAGAAATCACGAGCAGCTCAATCTCGTTGGATGTTTTGTTTGACCAACCATAGGACGGCTCATTAATAGCGTCATCAACGTGACGAGTGTGTGCAGAACGGAACCCAACTGGAGCTGTAGAGAAACACAAAGCCAGAGCTTAGTTCATAGCATGGTTGGCTGATCTTCGTAACTTAAAGTTTACTTAAATTATTACCTTAAAGTTACAGTCAACTTTCGAATGTTGTGTTTGGATGAAATTTTGGCTTTTATATCTTGGCAACTTTTAAATGCAGGAGCTCGATCCAGTCTAATGCCAAAATGTATGGGTTCTTTGCAATGATCTGATAACTCTCCTCTTTATGTTATGTCCATCTATTTCCTAACATATGTGTTGTTTAGGATGGATGTATCCCGAATAAAATACATGTCTCCTAGTGACGGGATCTTCTTATTCTTTAAGTACCGTGCCCAAATTTTTAGGCGTGGGTAGCTTCCATAACAATTTGCCGATATCGTTCTCGATCTTGTGCGGCATGTAACAATTGATCTGCCGATAAGCCAGTCCATTGACGAAGGTTTCGTAGCCATGAATATTTCTTTCGACCAATTCCTCTTTTTCCGTCGATCTTTCCATTGAGTATTAACTGCAGCATCCTGTATCTGCTACCTCTCATTATATGCCCCAGATATTCAAGTTTTCTCTTTTTTATCATCTTCATTAAGTCACCTTCGCCTTGACCTACTCTGTTTAAGACTTCTCTGTTAGAAATGCGTTGAACCCAAGATATTCTGAGCATTCTACGATATGACCACATCTCAAAGGCTTCTAATTTGTTCATCATGTTAACCTTCATGATCCAGGTTTCACATCCATATAGTAATACAGGATACACATAACATTTTAGGAACTTGATTCTTAGTTGTAAGTTCAGCTGAGAGTTGCTCAGAATAGATCTAAGTTTCATAAATGCTCCTCTTGCAATTTCTATACGAGTTTTAATTTCTTCATCCAGATTTAGTGTCTCGTTTATCCAACATCCTAGGTATTTAAAATGGTTAACTTTTGTCATTGATTCATCACTGACAATTAGTTGCATAGGGCCGACGTCTTGTTTACTAACCACAAGTAACTTTGTCTTTGTTGCATTTATGTTAAGTCCGTTATTGGAGCATTCTCTAGTGACTCGATCTATAAGGAATTGAAGATCTTCGATGTTTTCAGCCATGATCGCGGTGTCGTCTGCATATCTGATGTTGTTAATAGTTTCACCCCCGATTCGAACTCCACATTGTCCTTCCAAGGCTTCATTAAAAATTATTTCTGAGTATACGTTAAACAAAGTTGGGGATAACACACAACCCTGTTTGACACCTCTTTGAATGCAAATTTTGTCTGTTTCTTTGCCGTCTACCAGAATAGAAGCTTCTTGATTCCAATATAGATGTTGTAAAAGTCTCAGATCTTTATCATCTATTCCAATCATTTCTAGATATTGAAACAACCTATCATGTTGAACTCTATCAAACGCCTTCTCAAAATCTATAAAGCAGACGTAAATTGGTTTCTGTACTTCCCATGATCGTTGAAGTAATGTTAACATTGAGAACAAAGCTTCCCTTGTTCCCAATCCTTCTCTGAAACCGAATTGTTTGTTTCCCATTGTCTCTTCACATTTCTGCTTGATTCTATTAAGAATTATCTTAAGAAGTAGCTTGAGAGAGTGGCTCATGAGACTAATTAGTCTAAAGTCTTTACATGATGATGTATTAGGTTTTTTTGGGAGTGGAATAAATGTAGACTCTAACCATATCTGTGGCATCATTCCAGTCTCGTATATATGGTTATAAATGTTTGTTAGTTGTGAGACATTGTCGTCATCCAGAAGTTTGAGCCAGTCTGATGGTACTTGGTCAGGGCCTGGAGATTTCCCATTTTTGCTCTGTTTGATGGCTTTCTCTACTTCCGCTTTTAAAATGCTAGGACCAGTATTCGTATACTTTGTGGTGTTAAGTGGTGGCCTCGTATCCAGGAAGAGCTCTTTTATATAGTTAGTCCATTCTTCCTTTTTTTCATCCAAGTCGAGAATTATTTTACCTTTGGAGTTTCTCATAAAGTGAGGAGTTCTTTATCTCTGAGTGTAGGTAATTTCTTTAAGCTTTTTATGTATATTAAACTCGTCATGTTTTCTTTGTAGTTCTTCCATTTCACGACATCTTTGTTCCATCCAGTCCTCTTTTGCACGCTTAACCTCGTACCTTATTTGTCGATATATCTCTCTATACCGAATCTCGTCTTTGTTTTTCCAATTTCTTCTTTGTTGAATAAGGTCTAGTATTTTATCGGTCATCCAATCCTTTTTCTTTATTGAGTCTTTTTCTGGTTTCAAAACTTCGTTTGCTATGGTGACCATGGCGGAATTCATGATATTGTAGCAAAACAATGAGTCACCAGCCGCAAGGCGTAAGCCGAGAAAAGTCTAGAGCGAAGCACGCTATACGTGGAACCGATGCGCGGTTGTTGGAAGGTCACACGATAGTCGGAGAGCTGGCTTAGCCCGGAATGATCGAGAATAACGACTAGGATATATAAGGCATAATTTTTGTGAATAGAGTTTAGTCTTAAGCTAAAGTTTGTAAAGTAAACTTGTATAAATAAATAATAAAGTCGTATATAAATTACGAACCGCTAGTTTTATTGTAATTAGAAGTAATTACACTAATCACGCTACAGTTGGTGTCGGTGTTCGGTTAACTTAGTGCGATATAAATAAGTGAATTACAGAGAGACTTTAAAAGACTTTTGAACTTTATTCGTCGGGAATAACCGGAGTGCGTTAATTGTTCGGTATTCGGAAAGACTTTAAAATACTTTTGGACTTTATTCGTCGGGAATAGTTAAAGTGCGTTGATTGTTCGGTATTCGGAAAGACTGTTAAAAGACATTTTGGAAAGTACGTGTGTGCCGACCAAAGATGTTGCTACAAGAACTTACAGTAAAACAGCTCCGTGAACAGCTCGAGGAACGGGATCTGGACAGCAGTGGGCTCAAGATAGTCCTACAAGCACGACTCGAGGATGTCCTCACGAAGAACGGAAAAGACCCAAAGACGTTCCACTTCCAGTCA
Source organism: Diabrotica virgifera virgifera (assembly GCF_917563875.1). Lineage (NCBI taxonomy): Eukaryota > Metazoa > Arthropoda > Insecta > Coleoptera > Chrysomelidae > Diabrotica > Diabrotica virgifera. Next base: position 15,335,279 of record NC_065447.1, read on the forward strand.
GCAGAACAAGCAATCTTATCGAAATTAAAAACTGTTTCTGAAACGATCGATGAAACTTCTAGAAAGAACAACGAAAAACTTGAAGAAGTTAGTAGACAGAACAACGAGAAACTTGAGGAAGTTAGTAGACAGAACAACGAGAAACTTGAGGAAGTTAGTAGACAGAACAACGAGAAATTTGAAAGTGTTTCTCAAAACATCGATGAAACTTCTAGAAAAAGCGACGAGAAATTTGAAAGTGTTTCTCAAGTAATTAAAGACGTTTGTAGACAGAATGACGAGAAATTTGAAGAAGTTTCTAGAACATTCGATAAGATGCAGAAAAGTGTAGAGACCGTAGAAGAAAAGATCAAACAACTAGAGAGCATGATAACCGATACAAAAGTACAACCATCAGTTAATGCAGCAGCGTTAGATCCTGTAGTGAAAGATGAACTACCGAGAGACGAAACGTCGCATAATATGAGATTCAAATTACCACCATTCGATGGAAAGTCCTCTTGGTCCATATATCTTAGACAATTTGAAGCTATTGCGACCGCCAATCATTGGACCGAACAGGAAAAGGCTGTTTCCTTGACTGCTGCTTTGCGAGGTGATGCTGCAGATATATTAAGATCAATTCCTAAGGGTCAAGAAAATTGTTACCAGACCTTGTTCACTCGTCTAGAAAAACGCTATGGAGATGCCCATCTACAACAAGTATACAAAGCCCAACTGCGAAGTAGAAGTCAACGAGCAAGTGAGAATCTGCAAGAATTTGAAGCAGATGTGGCTCGTGTGGTGCGGTTGGCTTATCCGGAGGTGCCAGACAGCGTTTTAGAAGAAATTGCGGTAGATACCTTTGTCAATGGGCTGAAAGATAGTGAACTACAGAAATCTTTACGACTAGCAAGACCGAAAGTTTTAGATGAAGCACTTGCTATTGCCTTGGAACACGAAGCAGCTAGCCAAGCTTCACGAAACAATCGAGTAATAACCGTGGAAAAAGGCGATAAGAGAAAAGATGAACGTTTGGTGGAAATGGTACGGAGGGTGATTCGTGACACGATGCCGAAGAGACGCATGAAGAGGGCTAGAAGAGTTGGTTCAAATACAGATGCTTCCTCGATACGGCCATGCAGTGAAAGTTGTAATCACCGGCTTAAAGTAGATGAACAGCTTTGCCCTGTGAGACGAACTACCGTCGTTAATGAGCAATGGCAGCCACAACAGTTACAAGAAGCCCAAGAAGACGATCCATGTATAAAAAGAGTATTGGATTGGATGCGTCGAGGTGAGAGACCTAGTTGGCAAAACATTAGTGCATGTAGTCCGGAAGTCAAGGCCTACTGGAGCCAATGGAATTGCCTGATACTAAAAGATGATCTTCTGTACAGAACCTTTGAGAACGATGATGGTACAGAATCTAAGCTTCAGTTGATTGTACCTAAAAGTAAAGTGTCAGAAGTATTGCGTCAGTTGCATAACGGTACATCAGGTGGACACTTTGGTATTACGAAGACTCTGCAAAAGGTTCGAGAACGGTTCTATTGGGTGAACTGTAAAGATGATGTAAGAAGATGGTGCCAGAAATGTGAACTGTGTGCATCCGGTAATGGTCCAGTTGGTAAAAAGAGAGCACTTATGAGACAGTACAATGTTGGCAGTCCTATGGAAAGAGTAGCAATCGACATTGCAGGTCCATTTCCAGAAACTGATGCTGGAAATAAATACATCCTGGTAGCCATGGATTATTTTACGAAATGGACCGAGGCCTATGCATTACCAAATCAAGAAGCTGCTACCGTTGCAGAGGTACTTGTTAAAGAATTCTTCAGCCGATTTGGTGTTCCCTTGGAGATCCACTCCGACCAAGGGCGAAACTTTGAGTCAGCTCTTTTCCAAAACGTTTGTAAATTGATTGGTGTCAATAAGACCAGAACAACACCCCTGCATCCTCAATCAGATGGGATGGTCGAGAGGATGAACCGAACGATGGGTAAACACTTGTCCAAAGTTGTATCTGAACATCAGCGAGATTGGGACCAACACATTCATTTATTCCTGATGGCCTACCGCTCGGCCGTGAATGAAACTACAGGTCAAACACCAACCTGCCTGATGTTGGGTCGTGAAGTTCGTTTGCCCTGCGACCTAGAGTTTGGCTGCAGACCTTCCGAGGAATATGTTGCAGGCGAAGAATACGTAGACCGCCTGAAGTTACGAATGAACAACATTCATGAACTTGCCCGACAACACATCCAGATAGCCAGTGACAGAATGAAAGATCAATATGATTCTCGCTGCAAGAATGAAAGCTTCGAAGTAGGTGATCTTGTCTGGCTTTATAATCCACAACGTCGTCGAGGCCTGTGTCCTAAACTGCAAAGACAATGGGAAGGTCCGTATGAAGTTAAGAAGAAAATAAATGACGTAATATACAGAATTAAGAAGTTGCCAAACGGTAAACCAAAAGTTATTCACATAAATCGTCTTGCACCATATGCTGGCTCCAATGAAACAGAAGAAGCCCGAGTCCTCCAACAGGAAATGAAAGATGCCGCACAGCCAAGTTTTAAGGAATTTATGTCAAATTACGCAGAAAGAAAGAGTGCTAGATTCGGCGTGACCACAGAAGTTCAGCAAGATCTGTTTGGTGTTCCAGAAAACGTCTCTCTAGCCCACTGTGTTGCCCAAGACCTCGAGATGACTAAAGGAATCTCGTCCGTATTCAATAGAAAGTTCGGCCGCCTGGACGAGTTACGAAATCAGCAGCCTAAAATTGGAAGAGTACTGCGATTGGAAGATGGTCCTCGATCTTTGCTGTATATGGTGACCAGGAAGTCTTATACGGACACGCCAAGCTATGAGAACATATGGCGTGCTCTATGTAATTTGAAGAAAATCGTGTGTAATTATGACATCAAAGATTTGGCTTTACCAAAAATAGGCCATGCAGTAGAAAATCTGGATTGGAAGATTGTGAGAAGCATGCTTGAAGTGGTCTTCAGAGAAACTGGCGTACGAATTACTGTGTGTTGCATGAACCCGAAGATGTCGGATCCTTCAAAGACAGTAGACTGTTATTTCTTCTTGAAGGGTGTATGCAAAGCTGGAGAGTCGTGTAGATTCCGCCATCCTGGGCCTTCATCTAGAGTTGCTGATCGGGACGCTCAGATCTTAAGAGGGGAGCAATGTAGCAAAACAATGAGTCACCAGCCGCAAGGCGTAAGCCGAGAAAAGTCTAGAGCGAAGCACGCTATACGTGGAACCGATGCGCGGTTGTTGGAAGGTCACACGATAGTCGGAGAGCTGGCTTAGCCCGGAATGATCGAGAATAACGACTAGGATATATAAGGCATAATTTTTGTGAATAGAGTTTAGTCTTAAGCTAAAGTTTGTAAAGTAAACTTGTATAAATAAATAATAAAGTCGTATATAAATTATGAACCGCTAGTTTTATTGTAATTAGAAGTAATTACACTAATCACGCTACAATATCTACATTTTGACCGATATTTTCTTATTCAGATCTTTCTAACTGCTCTTTAATCTCACGATTTATTTTATTTCCGAACTCATCTGCTATTATGGCATTTCTTAGGAGTCGAGTATTAGGTTTCTTCTGCGTTGTGGGGGCTTTTATTCTTTTTAGTTTTAGTTTGAATCCAGCACAGAGCAGATTATGATTAGTTGCTGCGTCTGCACTTGGGTTTTTTGCAGATGTAATACTGTTTCTAACGACGAACGAAGTGACGGGATACGAACAACAATACATTGGCTTATAGGGATCCTAGCATATACAGAAAAATGCAAGTGGTTGTGGGATAACACTGCACTTTCGTTGCACTGGTGGTGTATTAGCTAAATCGTGAAAGACTTGATACTGGTAGAAAAAGCATTCAGACATCAAACGTCCGAAAATCTTTTCAGGCCATAAAAATGAAAAGACCTTCTTCAACGTAATAAAAATTATACTAAAATGCTCCTGAGTAAAATGTTTCGGAAGCAAAGTGAGCCTCCGTTCGGATTTACTGGTCAAGACTAATTCATAGGGAACAAGATGGTCTGATGGTCCATTACAGGTTAGAAAAATTAAGCTAGGGTTTTGGAATCTTAGAAGTCTTACAGATAAGAGTGTGGACTTAGTAGATGCGCTTGGAAGAAGGGGAGTACACACATTGCTTGCATCCAACAGAATGGATAGGTGGAAATTACAGAGGGCGAAATAACTAGATACAAATATGTAGGGAAAAGTAATACTAGGAATGAAGTTAGTATAATTTCTGATAATGAAATGAAAGATAAGCTCCCTACATAGGACTAAGTGAGAATGAAAGGAAAAAAACTTACGATGAAGTAAAAAAAACTTAAGTATGATGGGATATTTTTTATTCAAGAATTTAAAAAATCATCCAAATGGATTATAAATCTTCAAAAAGTTTTCGATCCAATCCGGAGTTTCGAAACAACTTGATAGTAGTTCAAACGATAATGTATTGTCACATTTTTGGTTATAAAAACTTTTAAATTACATGATAATTTTAATAAAATATAAAATTATGATGACAAGAGATCGATACTAAAGTATTAACTTTAAGGGAACATGCATTGCTCGAAAAATGGACAGTTCTTCCGATTTTGATTGAATCAGTTCCAAGCCAAGTGATTCAATCACTACATTGATTAGCACGGCGTAATTATGTACACTACGTATAGAAGAATAAAATTGTTGAGAAGAATGCAACAATAAGACAGAATGATTATCGGCTTTCTACGAACATCCAGGTCCATTTCACAACAATCTGCTGCACTTCTCGACAACAATACATAATTCATTTTTATTATAATAGTTAAATAACGGCGCGGTGTGTGGTGTGGCCTAGTTTAACAAAAGAAAAACAATTATTATTATTGTGATGTAATGTTGAAATAAAAATAAGATAAAGTGCATATTATGATTATTATGTGGTTGTAGTTTATCATAATAACACCAGTAATAAAAACAAAGCGTCTAAGAAAAGGAAAACAATTCTCGACGGTGATTACAGGGGATAACAAAAAGACAGGTCATAAACTAAATCACATATTTTGGGACCAAAAATCCTTATACCTTAGTACAAATGTGCACATCAAAAAAGTTATTCCCCTTTGAAGTTACAAAATGAAAATAGATTTTTTCGAATTTATCGAAATTAGAGATTTTTTTATTGAAAATAGATATGCGGCATGATTAAAATAACAGTGAAATTTGTGCATTAAATAAAAATTTTATGGGGGTTTTGTTCCCTTAGGCAAGCCGCACACCAACGAAACATGAAACGAAAAACATGAAACATGAAACGTAAAACACGTTTCATGAAAATTAAACACGGCTAAACAAATCTTGGAAGTCCGCCTACCAATGAAACGAGTGTGATTCATGCTCATAACACATTTTTATTTTCGGAAAGTTTCATAAATGGCCGGACGTCTATTTGTTTAGCAGTGTTTTATTTCCCTGAAACGTGATTTACGTTTCACGTTTCTTTGATGTGCCTTAAAGCACTCAAACTTTTATGTACGTTCCAATTAAAATTTTGTGGTGATACCATTAGTTAAATACAATGTTTTACTTTACCTCTTTTTGCCTCTTAGTATTTTTTCGATAAGCCAATTTTTATTGTAAATTTAAATTGTAAGTTTTATTGCAAATTTAAATCGACAAAATTCATTTAAAACATCAAAAATCAACAAGTACGACAATAGTCGCATATGTAATTGTCTTCTTCTGCCCCCGTACACTCAACGTGAGCCCAGAGGGAACACATACGGCATTTAACCCAACGCTCTCCTGTTCAGTCATCTCCGAAAATCACAACACAACACTCCCATCCTCTTCAGCTGTGACGGAAGATACACCTGGAATTTCTAACTCAGAAGAACTTGAGGATATGGTGTCGTTCGAGTCTTCACCGAAGCTAGATTCTCCCTTGAATTTAAGATTTTTTTAACGACATCTACCACGTGTCCGTTGTTTACATTACTGGCCTTAGTTACTTTCTCCTCTGTAATTGTTGCAGCCTCTTCTAATTGCAATTTTTAAGGAGAAGTTATAAGTGCTGAACTGGTTGCTTTACGTTCTCTAGTAGAAGCTCGTTTCTTAATTTTTGGTATAGGATTGATACGAAATGGGCTTGTATGGAAAGAATTTATCTGTGATCCAATAATAATGCTCTAATATGGTCAGATCCACTAGACTATTTTTCACATCTTATTTACGAATTTACTCATTCTTTACCTATTTTTTTGTCATTTAGATATACTTTCCTTTTACTATTCATGGGAATTACGAATAATAACATTCCAGTTACTACTATAATCGCTATTTTCTGCGCTAATCGGAATTTTCCGGTGATATTTACAAACGAGCTTTTAATGATAGCCCTAAATATTCTTTGTTCTTATATAAAATGGGTTATTTTTGTGGTTTGAAAACGTTAATAGAGAAGATAGTATCGTAGTATCATTGATAGAAAAAGTGTATTAAATAGTCCAGTCAATGAATGGAGTAAGTTTTAGGGGTTTGTTGCTTTCATTTTGGTATTTTTGATCCAGTTTAATGAACTAGATAACAAGATTTTTTTAAATATTTTGTTGGAGTACCTAAGTGCTAATTTATTTAGACAATGCTGAATTTTTCTATAAATTTTTCTTATGAACAATGGTTTCATCAAATATGTACTGTTGCTGTATCAATCATTTATAAAGTGACTTTAAAGTAAAGTGAAGTGAAATCGCGCCTTGGACTCAACAACCACCAAAAGAACCAGGACAATGATTGTAACACAAGGTATAATTTTTTTGTTATGTAGAACTTTTCTTTCATTTTTTTTTGTTTGGTAATTTCGATCTCAATATGTAACACCATGAGATCATAGATTCGTAAATTCATTTTTTGTTTTAATAAATAATGTTTTATTTGCTAATTACCATCTTATTATTTCTCTTTTTTCCTTCTCTCTTGAGTCGTAAGAACAATAAAGAATTTGCTGAGTATAGTATAGAGTAGACACGGTAAGTCACACCATATTTACTGTAAATTTAAAGTATTTTATATATTTTTTATTCGACTGTTTTTTTGTTTTTTTGTTTTATTTTGATTTATCTTTCTTTGCTTTATTTCTATTTTTTGTATAATTTTTGGTTCCCTTTAGGTAACCAGTGGCGCCCAATATTTTATTTTAATTTTTGAGTCGCAGCCTGCCTGTAGCAGAAACCAGATCTTCATTGTCCCATTCCTACATCAACGTTTGGTGTTGTATTCACGGCACCTGTTATATTTGGACAATACCTCTTCCAATTCATTTGAACCATACCTATAATACAAGTCCTGAAACTCTGAACTTACTTCAATAATTTCACATATGCACATGCCTTAATTGCACACGAGTGATGAAAAAATTAGTGGTGTTTTCTTTTATAAAGATATATTCTAACTTCCTATGCTCTATTTTTAAACCAGGAGGAATAATTCAAATTTACCGCGCTGTAATGCTTGTTTGTAATTGGTTCAACATCAGGCAAGTTTACTCCACTGTTATGAAATTTTGACACTATTGGCATTTCATAGGTTAATTAAGTTGTATCGGCAATTTTTTATGTTTTCTGCGTTATTCCTTTAATTTTTAGATTTTTAGTCTGCTTTTATATAAAATAAAACAATATGAAAAAAAATTTTTGGGAAACGCTTTTCTTTAGTTATGAGTGACTAAATGTTAAAATATTATAAAAAAAAATAAACTAAAAAGTAAAAAATAAAAAAAATCAAACTCAAAGGATTATTCGAAAAAAACGTTCGTTAAAAAAATGAAAAAATCTAACACATTCGTTAAAGAAAAGCTTGGGGCGAAAACCGTTTATTCGATGAAGACGCGCCCCACGCTTTTCTTTAACGAATGTGTTAGATTTTTTCATTTTTTTAACGAACGTTTTTTTCGACTAATCCTTTGAGTTTGATTTTTTTTATTTTTTACTTTTTAGTTTTTTTTATAATATTTTAACTTTTAGTCACTCATAACTAAAGAAAAGCGTTTCCTAAAAATTTTTTTTTCATATTGTTTTATTTTTTACTTTTTAGTCTTAGGGCCGGTTGTTCGAACGCTAATTAAGAAGTTGATTATAATTAAGTCCCCTTAACAACCATCAAATAACAACTCCCCTCATTCGTACGTCAATCATTTGATTTTAATCAATTATGTTAATTATCATTATGAAAATGAACATAATTGATTGAATAATTAATTATTGATTATTAATTAACATAACAATTATTAACATAATTGACTAATAAATCTAATAATTGTGTTCAATTATGTTTTCAGCAACCCAAACAAAGTTGACATTGACAGTTGGTGACAGTAATTAAATATTTGATAATCATCAGTTGATTCCATTTTTGATTAGCGTTCGAACAACCGGCCCTTAAACTTTTCAAACATTAAAATATATCGTCTTGTTTAAAAAAGGATGTAGGTATATGACAGATAACTTGTTTACATTTATTTTAACTTTTGATACATACATTGTACATTTTCTGTAATTTCTTCATACATTTCTTAAATCAAAATCATTATTTACAACTATTACAGTTTTCGCAGTATTTCCATCTCTTGTAATACTTTACTATTGCACGGTGTAGACGCTGTTAATTTCTCGCAATGCAGTTCTTCGATGCGCAAGCCGTCTAAAGGTACGTATCCATACAAGGGTAAACCTCGCTCGGTGTAGTAGCTCCAAATAGTGGATACGTCGGTGATCGCCGCTTGGCGCGTACACTCTTCGTTTCAACCGGTTTGCGGTTTATATGTAAGGGAGCGCATTCTGTATCCATTTGAGCAGCTACACCGGGCGGGGTTTACCCTTGTATGGATACGTACCTTAATGATCGCACTCGGCTCAATGAAACGTAAGCTTTGCAGGCTCAATGCAGGCTTTTAAGCCTGTCCTTACGCTAACGCTTTCGGGCCCAAGTTCATGACAGCGCAGCGTAGTCAACAGTCGAACCTTGCGTTTTATGGACAGTCGAAGCCCACGACAATATTAAGGGCAGCATTCGTCCCTCTGCGGTGCCATAACTTGTAAAATGTATTCTGAGTTAAATAAATTACATAGGTACATTCTTCTTTTTTGTCAAATAATCTAATTAAAAAATTATTTTTGAACACCCTGTACAAATAATTATATAAATTTTTATAATACTGAATAAAAAATTTAATGACCTTTCAAATGAGCTATCGCATGTCCCCTATTCTCATTTAAAAAAATCATCGATTACGTCATCGCGCCCAGATGGATGACGTCACTAGTATGACATATATGCCAAAATATCGTAATTTAAAAATAAAAATCGACCTCTTTTGGGATTTTTCCTTAAAGTTGCCTTTTTACGAAATAACGAATTTATTCCTTTCATTTGCATCGTACTGTATAAACAAATATATCAGTGTTCAAAATTTAAAACTTTATTGTTTATTTATGATGCATAACGTACACAATTAACGTAAAAAGTGAAATTATGTATAGCTTATATCATTAGCTATAATCCGTAAAAGTTTCAAGTTTCTACATTGTACAAAACAAGAGAATTTAGGCCTTTTTCCATTAAAATCGTTTTTTTTTTATTTAAACAATTAATAAACATAAACAAAAATTTTTGTTGTCTATTCGTGTATTGTCACCGCGAATGAATATGTCTGCAAATTTTCATTCATTTGCATGGAAGAAAAGGTAGACAAATTAACATCCAAAAATTTGACGCAATCTATTGAACTAAAATAAAAGCGTTTAAAAAACAGTTGTTTTTAGAACTCTTCTAGAACTCTAGAAAGAAGATGTATTTGGTGATTTTTCTAGTGACTTTCTTGGATGTGAATCTGTCTTTTTAGTTAACTCCTCCTGGTTTAAAGACAAAGCATAGTATTTTATTAAACGCTTTTATTTAGTTCAATAGTTTGCGTCAAATCTTTGGACGTTAATTTGAGTGCCTTTTCTCCATAATCAAATGAATGAAAATTTGCAGACATATGCATTCGCGGGAACAATACACGAATAATCAATAATTTTTTTTATGTTTATTAATTGTTTAAATAAAAAAAACAATTTTAATGGAAAATGCTTAAATTCTCTTGTTTTTTACAATGTAAAAACTTGAAACTTTTACGGATTGTAGCTAATGATATGAACTATACATAATTTAACTTTTTACGTTAATTGTTTACGTTATGCTTCATAAATAAACAATAAAGTTTCAAATTTTTTGCCGATTCCGACTACTTTTTATGTTAGTACATCATATGTTTTATACGTATTTTAAGAAACATGACGATATATTTTAATGTTTGAAAAGTGTAAGACTAAAAAGTAACATATAAAAAAATATGAAAAAAAAATATTTGAGAAACGCTTTTCTTTAGTTACGAGTGACTAAAATTAGAAATATAAAAAAAATCAAATAAAAAGCAAAAAATAAAAAATCTAACACATTCGTCAAAGAAAAGCGTGGCGCGTCTTCATCGAATAAACGGTTTTCGCCCCACGCTTTTCTTTAACGAATGTGTTGGATTTTTAATTTTTTTTTTTTATTTTTTGCTTTTTGGTTGATTTTTTATATTCTTAATTTTAGGAACTCGTAACTAAAGAAAGGCGTTTCTTAAAAAAATGTTTTTATATTTTTTTATTAACTTGTTATTCAACGGTCGTGTTGAGTTTTTGGTAAAAATAAAATTGGTGACATTTAATAAGTCAACTTCCTGATTTCAAAGAAATTCACTTTCTTTTGTTTATACACATTTATATTCCTTACAACATAATTTCCTTCCAAATATTTACCAACCCATTTCCGACATTCGTCGATGAAAAAAAGAATCTTGTAAAAAGCCGCTTCTCGCGATCGTCTAATTACTACGTCCCGCATTAAAAAAAAATTAATGCAGCAGTTGTACAGAACAGAGTAAGTTCCCAGACCCAATTGCCGACATTCCAAAAGCATCCTCTTCTTGATTCTTGTTTGTGTTGACAATGTAAAACAGTCTGTTGTGAAATGTTTGAATAATTGGTACAATTGTTATTAATTAGTGTTGTTTGTTGCTGTTATATTACTCTCTACCACTATATTTACGTCATAACAATTGAGTAGTTTAATTATAGTGCTGAAGACTTAGGCTATTAATGTAACGGATACATCAGGAAGATATGCACTTGTTAAAAAAGATGTTTGATGGTGTCCGCATGTTATAAGCGACTTTATTTGAATTTATTGTGCTAGTTGACCTTATTTAAACAATTGGAGTCCTTAGGGAACTAACGATATATGCCACAAACTAAGTTTTTGGGAAAATCAACTATGTACATAGTCCACGAACCGAAGCTTTTCACCTCGCAATTTTTATAGAATGGATCGATTTACTTGAAAATTTGAGAATAAGTAGTGGATAATCCAAGGATCAAAATCTGTATGATGCTGAAAGGCGCTTTTACCATGGGGGTGGTTGCCACCCCATCTCGGGAGTGGAAATTTTTTATTATATTTTGATCGCAGAAGTTGATAAATACATTCATTCTAAGCAAAAAATGTTCTATACATTTTTTTGATAAAATTAATAGTTTATCTAACAATAAAACACTGAAAACGTTTGTTTTCTATACTTCCACAAAATCTATTACAACTATGTGACTACAGCTGTTTCGACAGAGTGCCTTTCTCAAGTCACTCAAGCACTCTGTCGAAACAGCTGTAGTTACATAGTTGTAATAAATTTTGTGGAAGTATAGAAAACAAACGTTTTCAGTGTTTTATTGTTAGATAAAATGAACTTCCATCAAGTAACGGTCGAATCCATCAATTAAATTAATAGTTTTCGATTTATTTGCTATCGAAATTGTTAATTTTATATCGAAAATATCAATGTCTTTCGATATACTTATTTACAATTCACTCAATTTTTGCCGTAGAAAAATTTTTTCCTAACCAAGTTCTTAGGAATTAAATAACCTACAATTTCATATTTAAACATTTTTCGTATCTCTGATGCTAATCGTTCTATTCTGAAGAAAATGGCATTTTTTTACCAAACTACAAGAATTCGTTATTAACTTTTTCTCTCCAGTTTTTTTAAAACTAAAGACTCTAAACCAGTCTAGAATCTATTAATAATACATAAATAAAATATGACTAAAACACCGCTAACTTACATTATTAAAATTCCAATAATAGACCTGTATCGTCTCCCCCGCTAGCGAAATTATTCTGATTCGATTTATTTGCTCAAACTTACTCCAAAAGAGGTCCTTATAACATATCCACAGGGTGCCGGGCGGGCGGTGCCGTGGTCAAAAAATTGTTTAAACAATTTTTTTTAAACAAATTCACTACAAAAGTAATATGGGTCATTCTGAAGAAAAAAGGTCTCTTGCCATTTTTCTCTAAAATTGATTGTTGTCGAGTTATATGCGATTAAAAATTGAAAAATGCGAAAATGGCCATTTTCAAGGCTTAATAACTCGATTAAAAATTATTATTATGAAATTCAAAAAGTGACCAAATCAAGTTTCAAACCCCTTATTCAAGGTCCTGAAGAGATTTTTGTCATTATTTTATTACAAAGCTGCTTTTTTTAATTATTAACAATTAGCGCTACAGTCCAACTATATCGTCGCCCCCGTTAGATAAGCTATTTACTATTTCGATTAGATTTTTTTGCACAGACTTACTCAAAAAGAGGTCCATATAACACATCCACAGGGTGCCAGGCGGTGCCGTTGTCGAAAAATTGTTTTAAACAATTTTTTTTAAACAAATTCACAAAAATAATGTTTTCATTGCGCACGACTTTTTTTAGATAATTTGGGTTATTCTGAGCAAAAAAGGTCTCTTGTGAATATTCTCTAAAATTGATTGTTGTCGAGTTATATTGCCATTTTCGCATTTTTTAAATTTTAAATCGCGTATAACTCGACAACAATCAATTTTAGAGAAAAATCACAACCAATTGTAAAACCAAAATGTTAATGCGGATTGATTCACCGCGACAAAGGAATCGGAAGAGCCCAAAGAGGGCGGCAATTACTCCGCTAGGAGTGTAGGTTTAGATGCCATGATGATAACTCGACAACAATCAATTTTAGAGAAAAATCACAGATCCTCAGAATGACCCAAATTATCTAAAAAAATTGTTCGAAATAAAAAAATTATTTTTGCGAATTTGTTTTAAACAAAATGTTTGAACAATTTTTCGACCACGGCACCGCCCGACACCCTGTGGATATGTTATAAGGACCTCTTTTTGAGTAAGTTTGTGCAAACAAATCGAATCGGAATAATTTCGCTAGCGGGGGCGACGATACAGCCCCCGGTCTATAATTATTGGATTTTTTTTTCAATGATTTTTGAACCGTAACTTTTTTATTTTTTACCTTTGAAAATTTGGTAACAAAGAATTTTGTAGGTTTTTACAAGATCTATAGGGATATTAATATTAAATCCTTTAGAATCCTCAGTCGCAAAAAGAGGTGACTTTGAAAGGGTTGGTAAAGGTGGTTTTTGCATGTTATTAGTAAGTTTTAATTACCAATAGCTCACTCAAATTTTGCCGTAGAAAAATTTTTTGCAAACCAAGTTCTTGGGAAATAAATAAGATACAATTTCATATAATTTTTTTTTCCTATCTCTGATGCTAATCTTTCTATTCTGAAGAAAAGGGCATTTTTTACCCAATTACAAAAATTCGTTATTCGCTTTTAACTCCATTTTTTTTAAACTAATCATTTTAAGCCGATCAAACTACTAGAACCTATTAATAATACATACATAAATAAAGTAGACTAAATAAGGTCAATGACTAATTTTAATTAGGGTGGTGATTAGAGGGTTGTTTACGATCACTTTTTGGCTGAAAAAAATAGGGGCTGACAATCTTTTTATTATATCATTTAATTTTTGAGCTAGAGACTTTTTTATTTCTGGAGATAGATAATTTTTAAATACTTTTAATTAGTTTGAACAAAAATTATCCTCGAAAAATGCCGTCTTTTGACTTTGAAACTACAATATTTAGCATTTGACGAAGAAGAGGTAACATTAATAAAGTATAGCTCGATTTCTATTGGTCTAAAAGAAAATTAAAAAAAAAACGGTTTTGTTTATTTTTTCAAAAGGTACATTTTTGTTAAGTAAAGTTGTTTCGATAAATCTAAAACTTTTTGAGTTATTAGCAGAAAACTGAATAAAAACATTAATTTTTTCGATATAAAACTAACACTTTTGATAGCGAATAAATCGAAAACTATTAATTTTATCAAAAAAATGTATAGAACATTTGTTGCTTAGAATGAATGTATTTACCAACTTTTGCGGCCAAAATATAATAAAAAATTTCCACCCCGAGATGGGGTGGCAACCACCCCCATGGTAAAAGCGCCTTTCGGCATCATATAGATTTTGATGATTGGACTATCCACTAATTATTTTCAAATTTTCAAGCAAATCGATCCATTCTGTAAAAATTGCGAGGTTTTGTCCTATTTTAAGCTTCATTACTTGGACTAACACTGCGCGTCCTTAAAAAGAGGCCACCTAGAATTTTTAAGTTTATACAAAATTTATTCTATTGTAACCAAACTTCCATAATGCAGAAATACTTTCAGACACCGTCAAACGGCTTTAACAGGTCAATTAAGGGTAATAAGTTTGCAGAATTGATATCAGTTTTACGACTTCAGATAATGTGTTATTTGCACCTTATTTTTCTTGGAATATTATGGCTGTTGTGTTTTTCAAAAATCTTTCATTAGTGTACAATTGTCCAAAGAGTGAACTTGTGCAATTTTTAAATTTAAAAATATGGCTGAGAGATATGCTAGATTTGTTCAAATTGTTACTTTGATTGATAATGGAATGAGCCAAAGAGAAGTGGCCAGACAGCTTGGAGTCAGTTGTTGTATGGTCCAAAAACATACCAACGATTCGTAGAGGTCATAAATGAAACACATCAACAGTATTCTCAATAAAGATCTAAATGCAGTAACAATAAAGAATGACTTTATTAAGGGCCGAATATATGTAGCTCTTCTTCTCTTCAGTTTCACCCAAGACCCAAATGCTGCCCACCCAAGACCTATTCAGAAGAATAGGTCTTGGGTGGGCAGCATTTGGAAAACTGAGAGAAACTTTTAAAAGTGATTTGCCCACATGCCTAAAGAGAAAGGTATTTGATCAGTGCGTCCTCCCAGTCTTGACGTACGGATTAGAAACACTTACCTTAACTAAAGCCTCGGCAAACTAAGAGTCACGCAGAGAAGAATGGAGCGGTCAATGTTAGGAATAACTCTGCGAGACAAAATCAGAAACGAAGAAATCAGGAGAAGAACAAAGGTGACTGACGTCATCGAGAGGATATCCAGGTTGAAGTGGAGATGGGCAGGACACATAGCCAGAATGACAGATGGGCGATGGACGAAGAGGTTATTGGAATGGAGGCCAAGAGAAGACAAGAGAAGCGTCGGTCGACCGCCTACAAGATGGACTGACGACTTGAGAAAGGTAAATAGAAACTGGATGAGAGCGGCGCAGAATAGATGGGGTTGGAAACGAGGGGAGGAGGCCTATGTTCAGCAGTGGACTTTTGAGGCTGGATGATGATGATGATATCAAGCATCTTCAAGAGCAGCATGTCAGAATATTTGAAAACAAAGACGTTCGACCTATGTGTACTTCCAGTTATAACTTACGGAGCCGAAACACTTTGCTTAACCCAGGCCATAGCCTTGGTCACAAACTCGACCAAAAAAGAATGGAAGAGTCGTTACTTGGACTGACTCGTAGAAACAGGGTTAGAATATATTACTTATATTACTTAATACCTTTGTTTTGCTTATTAATGGTAATTAATCTAACA
Source organism: Diabrotica virgifera virgifera (assembly GCF_917563875.1). Lineage (NCBI taxonomy): Eukaryota > Metazoa > Arthropoda > Insecta > Coleoptera > Chrysomelidae > Diabrotica > Diabrotica virgifera. The sequence goes on from NC_065447.1 coordinate 15,351,193, forward strand.
TTTTTAAATTTTTACTTTACTTAAAAAAAATCTCTTAATGTGATACAGTAGAGCATCATGTTGCTGGTAGTAATCCATTGGCATCCAATCTAGGCAAATTCTTTTGAAAATTTTAATATGTAGTTGGAACATACATCTTAACCACTGTTTGGCATTGTGGCTATTTAGCAAGGACAGGGAGAGTTCACTGATGATGGACTGATAAGTCAGAGAACGTTTTGAACGTAATCATTTTGGATTTTTAAAAATTTAAATTTTTTATTGAATATACCAACTACACCAGGGAGTTTTACTTCACGTTAAATTTTATTTTTTTTTTAATTTTTCTTTTAATTTCGTTAACATGAAAGGTAATTCCGCTAGACTTTTTGCTATAAGTATTCGAAACGTTTCTTATATGCTCAATTTTTTTCATCCAAAAATATTTTATTAATAAATAATAGTTTACATAATAATATTCTAAATACAATACAACACAATAAAAGTAAAAGTGGAAGATGAACTAACAACTGACCCAGTTGAACCCGGCAATGGTATAAGACAGGGGGATTCCTTGAATCCTTTATTGTTCAACCTGATCATGGACGAAATAATAAAAAAAGTAAGAACTAAAAAAGGATACCAAATGGGAGCTGTTAATCACAATAAAAACAGCCAAAATCGAATACCTCGATCACATCATGAGGAACAGTGAAATATATGGACTGCTGCAACTAATCTTGCTTGCAAGGAAAAAGTGGAAGGAAGGCGAGGACCAGGAAGGCGAAGGATTTCCTGACTGAAAAATCTACGTACGTGGTTCAACACAACAACCACAAATCTTTTTAGAGCAGCAGTGTGCAAAGTACAGATTGCCATGATGGTCGCCAACATACGAAACGGATAGGCACTACAAGAAGAAGAAGAAATGGGAGAAAAACAACTTAAAATAATCTGCTATGCGGACGATGCAATACTAATCTCTCAAAGTGAAGATGATTTACAACGTATGCTGCACCAATTTAACATAATCACCAGAAAATTTAACATGTTAATTTCCTCAAAAAAGACAAAATGCGTGGTTATAACAGCAGATCCAATAAGATGTAAATTGGCTGGAAGGTCAGATAATAGAACAAGTGATGGAGTTTAAATACCTAGGCATCACACTAACTAGCTACAGAAGGCTCGAAACAGAAATGGAAGATCAAGTGAATAGATCAAATAGAGCCGCAGGTTGCCTGAATGACACAATGTGGAGAAATAAAAATATCGGAAAAGAAATGAAAGGCAGAATTTACAAAACAGTCATCAGACCAATAATGACATACGCGGCAGAAACACGACCCGACACATAGAGGACAAAAAGATTGCTCGAAACAGAGGAGAGGAAAACCCTTCGAAAAATCGATGGTAAGACTCTATGGGACAGAGCTAGAAGTACAGATATACGACGGAGATGCAAGGTGGATAACATTAATAACTGGGTGAGAAACAGAAGAATAGAATGGAATGACCACATAAGTCGAATGACAACAAATAGGGTAGTCAGTACAGCGAGAGACGGTTCCCCAATAGGAAGACGATCAGTGGGAAGACCACGAAAACGATGGAACGGCAACTTACTAGAGGCACATTAAAAAAACAGACAGAGTCATGTCTATACAAGAAGAAGAAGAAGAAGAATATTTCATTATTTATTTTCATCCTGAATTTTAAATAATTTTTAAGCCAACCCTGACTAGCCGTACCTAGTTATCCCTACCTCATGCTCATCTTTCCCAATACAGACAATTTTGCTGGACATTTTGTAAACTAAAAATATATTAGATCTCTTCTAGTACTACCTGAATTATCAATCTCTTGTGTCAGTTTTCGTGGGCGACACATCTATATCAGTTAAACCTTTCTCTTAATGCCATTATCGCTAAACGAACGCTTTTTCTTTGCGCAAATAGTATACGACACTAATCCGTTAATAACAATTAAAATTCGTGCACGAACCTGTTAAACCGCGTTGTGAAACCGGCATATGTGTTTGATCAAAACGCAGATGAACAGTGACGGAACAGGACTTTGGGTAAGATTTTTTACGAACTTATAATATGGTCTGTATTAGCATAATCCCTAAATACCTATTTAAATTTTCACTTGAGCCAGCAACTTAAAACATACAGTCCACACAACTAAAATTATATTATGTAATAATTTCATCTAAGTATGTACATTGTACATTATATTTTTCCTTTAAATCTGCCTTTACATGCAGATAAAATACGTTAAATCCGACACAGAGCTACGAGACATCGAGTACGCTTTTATCTCACTTTAAACTTACGCGATTCGACCGAGTTTTACACAAAAATTGCATTGGCTAACTAAATAACGGTACAGGATACGACAAAGTAATGGTGATGGGCGATGGTTTACCTCCCCATTGCTCGCTGCGCTTTATGGATGTTTTTTCCAGGTTGAATTGGATGAATCACCAGGTCCATGAGAGAGAATGGGAAGCTGGCAGATGTTATTCGCATTCGTTTTAAGATGCATTTAACTGTTTTTGTGAATGTACCGGTTACTGTACAGAAAGGATATGTTTCATTTACATCTGCATGATACTAGGATCCTTTGTAGGATCAAAGTAACACATTTGATTTATCTTTGCTAGAAAGTAAAGATTATGTATATATGTACATATTATACAAATTGGAGGTTTAATTAATTGACGTTAAAGGATGAGTTCTCAAGTCTCAACACAAAACATGAAAAGTTTGTTTAATTTTATTTAAATTTCATACTGAAGTTTGGACATGCGTTACATCATAAATTTAGACGAGGATTCTGTTTTATTTTGCGATGAGGACATCAAACGCACAATTGCTTGATTGATTGACTAATAGGAATCTTAGAACTGACCAACTGGTTTATAAAGTATATTTCACGAGTTTGAAACTATTTTGGATTAGGGAAGAGTCCGCTATTGGTGCGCAAAAAAAGAATATTGCAAAAACTTGAAACATTTCAGTTTTCAACTTGTTTGAAGATATACTTCAAGGACCTAGATATATTGGTAGATACCGCATTTAATGAATGGTTGAACAGTGAGAGGTGAAATTTTCAATTAGTGTAACGCACACAATTACCCGACCTATTCGGCTAATGGTGCGCATATGTTGGATAACTGTGCGCAATAATATAACTAAAAAATTACATTCGAAAATCTAGTTCAGCGGTTCCCAACCTTTTTTAGCTTGAGGCACACTAACTTAAAAACTCGTTCAGCCACGGCACACTTGGGTAAATAATCTCTATAATGAGTATAATCATAATGTATTGTTATGTGAATTTCGCGGCACACCTAGAGGGACTTCTGGGCACACGGCACACAGTGTGCCGCGGCACACTGGTTGGGAACCTCTGATCTAGTTGATTGAACATAAAGATTAAAGGAACAAGCAAATATACGGAAAAATATAAGAAACCAAGTTAGAAATATACCAAAATAATCTAAGCATCTCAAAAATCATAAATATATCCTTCTGGACTATCATTTCGTGTACACGTGTCATGAGCCCATTGACAACATATCGAACATGTTCCTAGTTCGTCCTTTTTGCTACCATCACCACATAATAATATAAAGAAGTCATTTTCATCTCACACGAGATCGTCCAACTCATCATCATCGCACAGTTCACTTTCGAAAATATCTTCGGGTCTTCAAAAATATTCCTATTTGTACCTTTTTTCAATTTCGTGGTTTTTTCTTGCCCCTTTGACCATTTTGACGCTTGTTTAAACGATATTGACTTTATTTTCTTCTTTAAATTTCCATCTCAAGTTTTTCTGTTATGCGTTTCTGTTAATATCAGACACTTTTGTTTTTTTTTCAACAAATCTTTTTCGTTTGGGGCGATTTCGGAAGCGGACTTAGATTTTTCAAAATGCTGCTACTGGATGTGCTTGGAACTGCAGCATTATTATTTCTTGTATTATTATTATACCTTCTCCACCTTCCACTTCACTAAATAATACAAAATTGGACAAAAACAATCGGGCAAAACCAACTATACCAATGTCTAAAATGGTAAGTAAATAATGTGTATATATAGTTTTTAAACCTTATTTTTATCAAGAAAAAAAAGATTACCGCTTATTTTCTCAGACATACAAACAATAACATACCACGCGAAAACTTGTAAACGATAACTGCCAACCGGTAAATACTCGGGGCTAATTAGCAAAATTCATGGAAAAGTTATTTACCAGCAATTTTATTGCTGGAATCGAATTATAAGATCCTATAGATTAATAATATACATATGCAAAGTCCGCAGATAGTGTGCTACTTTTTTTATAAACAAAATGGCGTCGACAAATCGTATTTTTTTCGATTATTGCTCTATAACTTCTAAGATTTTAACTTTACAACAAAAACACCCAAATAAAAATTCACCGCAATTAAATTCTGCCTAGAGATATGTTTTTCACGATTTGCTCCGACGAAAATTTTCCTCGGAAAATGCGGGTTTTCCTAACAAAAACTTTAATTTTCAAATAAAGCTTGGGGTAAGTAATTATTAATCAATAATTAAATAACTTAGTGACATCAAATCTTTCTTGGTATAGATTGTAATTCCAGAAGCCGGTGAAAATTAAACGAATATTTTAGCAACAATTCAATTGTTAATTATCAATTTACGATCGCAATAATAACCAAAATAATCATGATACATTGATCAAACTTATAAAGATTATAAAGTTGAGATGCTTATTTAATATTTTATCGACAAAATATAAATTTTTCTTTTTTTTTGCATAATCTTTAAATTTTGAAAAAAAATAGTTATAATACGCTGGTCTAATTAGTAAAGTACAAAGAAAGGTTATTTACCAGCAATTTTATTGCTGGAATCAAATTATAAGATCCTATTTATTATTAATATAGGTATGCAAAGTCCGCAGATAGTGTGCTACTTTTTTTATAAACAAAATGGCGCCGACAAATCGTACTTTTTTCAATTATTGCTCTATAACTCCGAAGATTTTAACTTTACACCAAAAACACTCAAATAAAAATTCACCCCAATTTAATTCTACATAGAGGCATGTTTTTCCCGATTTGCTCCGACGAAAATTTTCCTCGGAAAATGTGGGTTTTCCCAACAAAATCTCGAACTTTCAAATAATTTTTTTGGGCCAGTAATTATTTATCAATAACTATATAGCTTGGTGAAATAAAAGCTTTCTTGGTATAGATTATAAATTCGGAAGCCGGTGAAAATGAAACGAATATTTTAACAACAATTCAATTGTTAATTAACAATTTACAGTCGCAATAACAACCAAAATAATCATCAGACATTGATCAAACTTAGAAAGTTTATAAAGGTGTGATGCCTATTTAATATTTTGTCGACAAAATATAATTTTTTCATTTTTTTTGCATAATCTTTAATGTTTAAAAAAAATTGTTATAAACAAATTAACATTTCTCAGAAATTGTTTATTATATTCTAATTTTAAAAAATATTTAAAATGCGTATGTCATAGGTCTTGAAAATGAATGCTTTAAAAAAAATTTCCAACCATTTGCAAAAAAGTTATGCAAAGTAAATATACGTTTTCTCCGTTGTTTATAATTTGCTTTAATTGTTTCAAAGCTTAAAAGTGAGTCTATGCTAGAATCTAATTACTCACAAAGAATGTCAAAAATTAGTGCAATGGTTATATTTTAATCAAAGATTAAAAATACTTTTTTTGTAATTTTTAGCGCAAAAGTAGGCCTGATACAGAGTCGGAGCTAAAATGTTCACTCGAAGCGACTGACACGCGGCATACATTATTTTTATTAAAAGTGTACGTCGCGCGGCCGATCGTCAATCCTAGTGAAAATTTTAGCTACAGTACTGTATTACTCTACTTTTGCGCGTGTAAATTACAAAAAAATATATTTATAATCTTTAATTAAAATATAACCATTAAACTGATGATCGATATTTTTTTGTAAATAATTAGCTTGTACTTTAAACTCACTTCTACGCTTTGAAAGAATTAAAAAAAATTATAAATACCGTAGTAATCGTATGTTTACTTTGCTGTTTCACAACTTTTTTGCAAATGGTTGCAAAAAAGTTTTAAAGCATTCATTTTCAAGATATTTGAAATGCGCATTTTAGCTATTTTTTAAAATTATAATAAAATAAAAACTGTCTGAGAAACGTTAATTTGTTTATAACTATTTTTTTTAAACATTTAAAGATTATGTAAAAAAATAAAAAAATTATATTTTGTCGACAAAATATTAAATAGGCATCTCTTCTTTATAAGATTTCAAAGTTTGATCAGTGTATCATAATTATTTTGGTTATTATTGCGACCGTAAATTATTAATTAACAATTGAATTGTTGCTAAAATATTCGTTTAATTTTCACCAGCTTCTGGAACTATAATCTAAACCAAGAAGGGTTTTAAGTCACCAAATTATTTAATTATTGGTAGATAATTACTTATCTAAAACTTTATTTGAAAATTATAGATTTTGTTGGGAAAACCCGCATTTTCCGAGGAAAATTTTCGTCGGAGCAGATTGGGAAAAACACGTCTCTATGCAGAATTTAATCACGGTGAATTTTTATTTGGGTGTTTTTGTTGTAAAGTTAATATCTTCGGAGTTATAGAGCAATAATTGAAAAAAACACGATTTTCGGGCGCCATTTTGTTTATAACAAAAGTAGCACACTATCTGAGGACTTTGCATACCTATATTATTAATATATAGGATCTTATAATTCGATTCCAGCAATAAAATTGCTGGTAAATAACTTTTCCCAAAAATGGCCTATTCTCCGATAATCAGCCCAGACTAAAAGTATCTCCCGACGTTCGTTTGTGTGGGATAGATCTGGCAGTTGCTTTTATAGATGACCCTACAATATAGTTTTTACAATTTTATTAAATAGGAGATTAGAAACAATGATGCGCACAATTCCGGGCGCGTACCATTAGCCGACTCCCCCCTATCACTAGACACTGTCTTTAAGCTGAATTAAAAACATCCTTTTATAATCATTTTTTTACAGTAGAGTTTTTAAGCCCCTTATTTCAGAAACGTTAAACGTTATACGTTATTCTGCTCATGTGCAGTAACAGAAAAATAACGTATTACTTTATTAGCGGATAAGGTATACCCTTATTTAGGTAGAAATAAGGTTCACGTTATTAAGGGATTACGTATTTGTAAGATTGCCAAATGCCATATATCTAAATCATAAAAAACGAAAAAAAAGTCATATGAGCTAAACCAACGACAACTAGAATAAAAAATATAGTAATGATGCAGTAACGATGTATAAAATTGTAATCAAAATTTGTTTTTCTTTAAAACTATCACTACATAACATAACCTGCTTGGCAACCCTGTTAGAATTTGAGAAATCTGAAACTTGACTGAATTGTCTTGTTAAATTTGGTATGGATTTTTTGGGTTCTTAAAGTAGTAAATTGTCTTTGGTGAACGTCTTAATACATTTTCAATATTTTTTCCATTATGGCAAATAATTCAATAAAATAGGTCATAGCACACAACTGCCGTTTTATATGTTACGTTTGCCAAATGTCAATTAACGTTAATCTATGTGCGTATATAGTTTCTGAAAGGATTCAAAAACTATTTTAGGTAAACACGTTATCCCTTATTTACTACTCAATGCGCATGACAAGTATAACGTTTTACGTTTAACGTACGTCAAAAAGTAGAGGGTCTAAAATCTCTCTATTATTAATTAGACGTTATTTACAGTAAATGCTTTTGATATAATAATTCATGTGCACCGCACATTTTGCGCGGAAATGTTTATTTGCCTAGCAGTTTTACCTTTTTTGTTTAACACTAAACGACAGTTCCATGTTAACAAGGTATAATATATTAAGGATGGATGGATCCCTACATATGGTGCAGCCCGTGGTCTGGGTATCCCACCAAAAAGGGGGATACGACGGATAAGACGGATTCAAATATAGAACAAAAACCCAAGATTCTATTAAAGACAGAAAAATGGGTTTATGAACTAAAACACCACTTTAAATAGACGAAAAGATGCAAAAAAAATATTGCCACTTCTATAATTTTTGAAGTCAAACTGACATGACAGAAATCACAATTGCCAACAGACAAATAAACTTTGTCGCTAGTTAAACTAACGGGGTATGAATACGGGGATATACGAAGAGTAAATTAGAATAAAACTGAAATAAACGAAAATTGAAATTGGAGAATAACAATTAAACAAAATATTTAGTTGAAAGAAAAGTCGGGCGCCAACTATGTTCATAATAAAAATAGTAAAATAAAACAGAAAGTTAACAAATGAATAAAATCAAAACAAATTAGAATAAACTAATTACTTAAAGAAAAATAACAAACATGTGTGCAACCACATACAGGGATAATGGAAAAAAGTAAGTTATAATATATTATACTGTGATAAGTGATAAGTTGTAATTTTATCGTTAATAATCACTGAAAAAAAGAATCAGATAATATTTTTTCACGCTTTTATAAAGAACATAATAATTTATTATATAATATTAAAATTCAACATTGTTTCACAAAATAAATAAACTTTTTTCTCACAATTAGCGTGCTAACCATCCGGCAAATAACAATACGGATTCTTAATGTATGCGCTCAACCTTGAATCTAAAGTACCACGTTCTAATCTCCCGTACTACTACGAGTTCCCAAAAGATTGTTGAACCCATCTTACATAATTTGATGGAGGAGCATTAGATGTACTTATCTAATTAATAATTGCTACGCAGGGCCGATAAAAATGTCATCTAGGTTAAGTTTTTGTTCGCTAGTATGAGAACGTACACTAAAGATGGAAGTAACCGGGTCCTATTAGTCTAAGAGCTAGAGCCGAAAAATCATCGTCATAAGCAATATGGAGTTTGGCATGTGAAATGTGTCTATTGTATATTGATAATTATGACCCCTTTCAGGCTGACACCTCAGTGGATACAGGAAGTAGCAATAAGGGATGAAAGGGGAAAGTATTTAAAGGTTTTCACCTCCTATTTTGTTAAACCTCCATCGATTTGCATGAAAATTGATGACTAGTTAGAGCATACCCCAAGAAATAAAAATAATTTGGTGGCAACTTGCACTTTTACTCTGGGGGTGGATACCACCCCTTCTCGGGGGTGAAAACTATTTTATTAAAAATAACCTCACAAATCGATAGAGGGACAAATTATAAGTAAAATTTGTTATATCATGTTATTAAAATAAATCAATACTTTTTGAGTTATTAAAGATCAAAGATTTGTCTGTTTAAGAGCACATGCGTGAAGTTACGGATGATAACAAGAACATATTAATTAATTGTATGTTACTAAAATAATATTATTTTTATATTATTTCGATATTATAAATTTAGCAAAAGTGTATTCGAATATGTCAAACGTACCCATTATTGGACACCACCAGTTTCTGGACATATTCAGTTTATATTGATAGAAAAAATTCAATTAAATATCGAAATAATATAAAAATAATATTTTACTAACATACAATTAATTAATATGTTCTTTTTATCATCCGTAACGTCACGCATATGCTCTTAAATAGACAAATCTTTGATCTTTAATAACTCAAAAAGTATTGATTTATCATTGATAGTATAAATACTCAAAAAGTATTGATAGTATAAATTTTACTTAAAATTTGTCCCTCTATCGATTTGTGGGGTTATTTTTAATAAAATTATTTTCACCCGCGGGAAGGGGTGGTATTCACCACCAGGGTAAAAGTGCAAGTTGGCACCAAATCAGTTTTATTTCTTGAGGTATGCTCTAACTAGTCACCAATTTTCATGCAAATCGATGGAGGTTTAACAAAATAGGAGGTGAAAACCTTTAATGACTACACTAACTTTCCCCTTTCATCCCTTATTGCTACTTCCTGCATCCACTGAGGTGTCAGCCTGAAAGGGGTCATAGTTGTCAATATACAATGGACACATTTCACAGGAAAAACTCCATATTACTTATGACGATGATTTTTCGGCTCTACCTCTCCGTCTATATCGGTTCATTCCAATACCCAAAAAACACAAAGCAATGAAATGCGAAGAATATAGAACGGTCAGCTTGATTAACTATGTTTTTAAAGTCTTCTTGCGAGTGATCCATGAATGTGTCTGTGTCTACAAAAAACTAGACGATAGCATAAAAGGAAACCAACTGGGATTTAGAAAAGGCTTTGGCACTAGAGTCATTATTTACTATACAAACACTCATAGAGTGATGTTGAGATGTCAACTGTGACGTATTCATATTGTCTGGTGACTTCGAGAAAGCCTTCGACAAAATACAACACAGAAGGCTTTTAAACATAAAACAAAACACAGAAATAGATGATCACGATGTGACAATCATTACAAATTTATACTGATATCAGAAAGCCGTACTTAATACAAGTAGACCAACAAAAATCTAAAGAGATACCTATATAAAGAAGAGTACGACAAGGATCTGTACTATATCCTCTACTTACGTATTTTTTATGGGAAATAAGCCACAATTTTACTAAAAATTTATTTTTATATAAAATTATTATATTTTATAATAATTATTATAAAAAATTTTACTAAAAATATTTTACTAAAAATTTTATAAAAATTTTTTTTAGTAAAATTGTGGCTTATTTCCCATAAAAAATACGTAATTATAAAAATGCCACAAGGAAATAGCCTCAGAACAATATCCTCTACTGTTTAATATGTGTTCAGAAGAAATGTGTTAAGAGGCACTTCTTCTTCGTGTACCATGTCCTTTCAGAACGTTGGTTATCATCATAGCTATCTTAATTTTATTCACTGCCACCCTAAATAGCATGCTTGTATCAACACCATACCAATCTCACAAGTTCTTCAACCATGAGGTTCTTCTTCGTACTGGACTGCGTTTGCCTGCTATTTTTCCTTGCATAATATTTTGTAGCAACCTATATTTGGGACCTCTCATTAAATGTCCGAAGTACTCCACTTTTTTCTTCTTGATGCCTTCTATAATCTTAGTAGTCTTGCTGAGACGTTCTAGTATTGTGGAGTTTCGAATCTTCTCCACCCAGAAAATTTTTAAAATTCTTCTGTTGCACCACATTTCGAAAGCCTCAAGGCGATTTAGATCGATTTTATTCACAGTCCAGGACTCGACACCATAAAGTAAGACCGAGAACACGTAGTAGCGAAGTAGGCGGATCCTCAATGCCAATTTTAGGTCTCTGTTACATAACACCTTGGACATCCTTCTAAGAGCGGCTCTAGCCTGCTCTATCTTAGATCTAATTTCGCCGTGACTTTCTGCGTTACAATTTAGTTGCTGTCCAAGGTAAACGATTTTATCAACTTGCTCAAGTTTGGTATTATTTACATATATAGACGGTTTTATATGCTGCTGTTTACTTATTACGAGTATTTTGGTTTTCCGTATGTTCAGATCCAGACCTGCCTCCCTACAACTCTCAACGACACTATCAAGTAGTGTTTGCAGATCTTCTTGACTAGAAGCTAGGAGTACTGTATCGTCCGCATATCGCAAATTATTGATGACTTCACCGTTCACAAGTATTCCTTCTTGTTTTTCAGAAAGAGCTTTTCTGAAAATTCTTTCGGAGTAAACGTTGAAAAGCAGTGGTGCTTTTAATATTAAGAGCCTGTGATTCCACACCATCTACTAAAACTGATGTTGTTTGATTCCAATATAAATTTGCAATTATTCGAACATATCTGCCGTCCAAGCCTATGTCTTTTAGAGCTTCGATCAATATAGAGTGCTTAACACGATCAAATGCCGTTTGGAAGTCAATAAAACAACAGTATATGTCTACAGATATATCTCGACAACTTTGAGCAAGTACGTCCATTCCAAACAATGCCTCTCTCGTTCCAAACCCGTTACGGAAACCAAACTGTGTGTCATCCAGGTATTCCTCGCATTTATTGTAGATACGACCATGTATTACCTTCAGAAAAATTTTCAATAAACGGTTTAACAAACTGATGGTTCTATAATCAGCACAGGTTTTTGCTGTTGTCTTCTTGGGTAGAGCTATAAACAGTGAATTAGACCAGCCATTAGGAAGTTGTCCGCCGGTATAAATGGTATTGAAAAACGAGGTTATAGCCTCTAAAACATTGCTATCATTTATAAGCTTGTACATTTCAGTTGGAATTTCATCAGGACCAGTCGCTCTGCCATCTTTTGATGATTGTATGGCTTTTATTACCTCAGAGCGTGTTATTAGGGGTCCGTCGCAGTTAGTAATATCGGGTGGTGAACTACTCCTATCGTCTTCGAATAGGTTCGTAACGTAATTTTCCCATTCTTTAAGTTTGTCCTCTACTTTAAATATTACTTTACCCTGTTCATCTTGTAGCAATGCAGTTTGTTTCTTATTGAAGATACTAGCCGCTTCTTTAACTTTTTTATACATGTTAAACGTGTCATATTTGTTTTCAAGTTCTTCAATGTCTTGACACTGTTTGGCTAGATGTTGACTCTTTGCTTCTCGTATTTTACCTCGAATTTATTTTTGTATGCTGTTATAAATTGTTTCTTTGTTTTTCGCTAATCGCCGTTGTTCCATCAAATCCAATATGTCTTCTGTCATCCAAGCCTGCTTTTTTAGCTTTGACCTGCCTTGTAAATTTCTCACACAGATTTCTTTTAAGGCTGATTCTCACTAGCGTGCAAGGCAAGTGCTCGGCATGGGCAAGGCATCGGCTCGGCAAGATACATTTTACATAAAATCTTATGAACTTCACGGGATTAAATTCACACTATGCGTGCCAGGCACCGGCAAGCGACGGGCTTTGCATGCGACGTTCTTTTCGAATAATCTTTGCCGAGCATGTGCCGTGAAGGTCACGACAGTGTGAATACCTTACCGGCAAGCAATCTGCAATCTTGGTTGTTTAAAATCAGTTTTATAAAGACGATAGAGAAAAGAAGTATTTTGTTTTTGAAGTGGTTCCTCAATATGCGGCAAATTTTTCTTCTTCTTTTGGCATCATAACTCTGGATGGGCCTTTCTTTTTTTTTCGCCTTCCTATCGGCTTCCATTGTAATATTTTCTTTGTTGTTTATTCATTGCACATTCATTCTCTGCACATGTCCCAGCCATGACAGTCTTTGACTTTTCACAAATTGTACAATATCGTAACCTTCATTAAATGTATTAACCTCGTTGTTTCTACTGATTCTCCATGTGCCGTCTTCTGCTTGCACCGGGCCATAATATACTTTTCTCAGTATTTTTCTCTCGAATGTACTGAGTTGGGCGTCATCCCTTTTCGTCATTGCTCAGGTTTCACAACCATACGGGTCTAATCAATGTTCTGTAGATAGTCATTTTGATTCTTTTGTCTAATAATTTCGATGTCATCAATCTTTTAATAGCATAGTATGTACGATTCCCCTCTGGAAATACGTGCATTAATTTCGATCCTTACGGAATTCTTTTGATTTCTGTGCCCACATATGTGAAGGCATCCACACGTTCAAGAGTATAGTTGTCTATTGTGATATAATTTTCATTGTCAGGTGTTATTTTGACGGTCATGTCATTCGTTTTTGCTTCGTTTATTTGAAGCTCCCTTTTTCGTGCTTCAGGATCAATGTTTTTGAACGCTTCAGTTAGTCGTGTTAAAGTGTAGAACTACATCGTCTGCATATGCAGTAATTTGTATTGTCTTGGTGTTTCATTGGTTTTTCTGATGGGTGACTCAAGAAATAGGTTGAATATTATGGTTCAATATGCAGCCATAAGTTGTTAAATTCATTCACTGTCATTCGCTTATATTTAAAAAAATTTGTCTGATCGTCTAAAAGTTCGGAGTGTAAGGTTGCAAATTCTCCTTCTTTTGTGCGTTTCTTTAGCATTTTAAGCAGCCAACAACGTCTTTTTCTATTTCTGCAATATTTGTTTCCATTTTCTGTTTCTTCGTCTAATATTAGAGCAATATTGTTCACTACACAAAGCAACCAACCCGCGGCAAGCCTTTCGCAGTGTGTGGAAATCAGAGTGAGAAACCAGTGTGAGAATCAGATGTGGAAATATCATGGACACAACACGTAATAAACACGGAAACGTTAAGAAAGATGAAAAAACAAAAAAATACTCAACACTATGAAGGAAAGACAAATGAGCTACTTTGGTCACATACTAAGATAGTTATACAAGAGAAACTGGAAGGAAAATGAGGACCGGGAAGACGATGCACGTCCTGGTTGGAAATTTTAAAGGAGTAGTGTGGAGAAACAACAATAGAACCCTTCAGAACCGCTGCAGGCGGAGTAAAATGAGCCATGATGTCTTAAAGAAAGCTAAACATGAAGAAGAAGGAGAAGAATATTTAATGAAGAAAGTAATAACACATGAATTTGTTGAAGATTAATGACGAATACGATTTGATTCAATGTTACGGGAACGAGGCATCTCGCATCTCTAACTTATGTCAATAATAACGATATAATTACACTTTATATTAATCAATTCTAATAATTAACCCAATTATACTGCTTATTTAGAGAGACCACTTAGTAATTATGACTCTGCTATGCTATAATGACTTTCGATCGTTTTGAATAAAAAATGTGATGAGGAAGAATGAAATAGATAGGTTTTCTAAAAAACGATTAACTGATTAAAATTAAAATAAGATTACATTTAGACCAGGGCCCATCTGTAAAAATATTAGTACATTTGGACGTTGAGAGGTGACTCAATTTTTTTTGCAGAAATTGCTTGAAAATAAATCAAATAATAATATTTGAGTTATCCTCCCTCTCAAAAAGGTCCGGAACATTGTTTAAATAATCAAAATGTCAAAAAATTAAGGAAAAATTCGATTTTTTTCTTGGTTTTTTGATTATAACTTTAAAAGTATTCATTTCCGAGAAAAGTTCTACTAACATAAAAGTTGCGTAATTAAATTTCCTACAATATAGAATTGACTAAAAATTTAAAAAATAGTCACCCTTGTTGCAAAATAGCAATAATTGTGAAAAATACATACAAAAACAAGTATTCGTATTTTACGTTTTTCAACCATTTATGCTACACTTAGGACCTTCATATTTCATCCTGAAAAACTTTATGATACAGTAAAACAATACTGTAAATTTCATTACGATCAGTTCAATAGATTTTGCAAAATAAATTTTGCAATCCGGCTTTCGTAAAAAAAATTCATTTTTTCAAAATGTTACAGGACTGAAAATAAAGCAGATAGCAAGTTGAAATTTCTTTTGCGTATAGAAGTGTACTGTACCTTTCATTTGCAATTTTGAAAAATTAAAATCGATTAACACCACGGCGTCAGGAATTTTTTTAAATAAACATTAATTATTGGTGCTACGCGCAGGACAGCGGATAGTTTGCTCTGATTGGGCATTCCAATGAACTTTGATAATGATTGATACATTTTAATTTTTATTACATTTCGATATAAATAAATAAATTTGTTTATTGCAAAATAAAAACATCTACTCTATCCTTTGAAATAACACTTTTATTAGCAAAAACTTTCTTTGTTCATATATTTTAACTTAAATAATAAAAGTTTATTATTTTTAAACATATGCAATTGTTTAAACAATATTTCACAAACAATAATAAAATTAGTTTGATTTTTGTGGATTGGAAGAAATTTTGGTGGAAATCAACTTGTGTGAATCGAACACCGCTGTCCTGCGCGTAGCACCAAAAATTATTTTTTATTTCAAAAATTTTCTGACGCCGTGATAATTAATCGATTTTAATTTTGAAAATTGAAAATGAAAGGTACAGTAAACTTCTATAAGCAAAAAAAAATTCAATTTGCTATCTGCTTTATTTTCAGTCCTGTAACATTTTGAAAAAATTAATTTTTTTTGCGAAAGCTGGATTGCAAAATATATTAAACCGATCTTAAAGAAATTTACAGTTTTGTTTTAATGTATCATAAAGTTTTTCTGGGTGAAATATGAAGGTCCTAAGTGTAGCATAAATGGTTGAAAAACGTAAAATGCGAATACTTGTTTTTGTATGGTTTTTTCGCAAATATTGCTATTTTGCAACTAGGGTGACCATTTCTTAAATTTTTAACCAATTCTATATTGTAGGAAATTTAATTACGCAACTTTTATGTTAGTTCAACTTTTCTCAGAAATGAATACTTTTAAAGTTATAATCAAAAAACGAAGAAAAAAATCGAATTTTTCCTTCAATTTTTGACATTTTGATTATTTAAACAATGTTCCGGACCTTTTTGAGAGGGAGGATAACTCAAATATTATTATTTGATTTATTTTCAAGCAATTTCTGAAAAAAAAATTTGAGTCACCTCTCAACGTCCATCTCAAAACAGATTCGCCCTGGACTAATTTTTAAAATTTATTATTTAATTGTAGATATTTCCAGAAATGGTAGGAAGTAAAAAGAGGTAGATTGTGGGTGTGAGTGAGGTAGGTACTCGAGTCTATTTGCACAGAGTTTTAAAAGTTTAATATTATCTTGTCCTTTAACAAAATCCACCAGGAAACGAATTTCCTGTAGTCAGTTGTATTAGACCAAGAGGCAGCGCTGAAAAATCACTTTGAATTTACTAAAGCTAGATTTTCACAGTTGATTACTGTGAGTGTGTAGAGAAACATACTGCGGTCGGTCAAGCGAAACGTAGAACAGGGGTTACTGAGAGGGTATCAAAGTTGCTTTCCTACGAAGGTAATTAAATCCATTTACTAAGGCTGAAAATCAGTACACACATTCTAAATTAAATATAAATAAAAGTTATTATAGTCGGTCAGCTGTATGACGGGACAGAGCCGGTCGGTCGGCCCCAATAGTCGATTGAGGAAATGAAGCATTTTGGCTCGCAATTTTTTCGTCCAGCATGGATTTACTATATCATTTTCTATATCATGCAGCTATCATACACTAAAACCTTGGGGGTGGTTGCCACCCCATCTCGGGGATGGGAATTTTTTATTACATTTTAACCATGTAATGCTATGGAAAATGTGCTTCTAAGAAAAAAATGTTTTTTACATTTTCTTCGTAAAACTAATATTTTTCGAGTTATTCGCGTTTGAAAATAACAGTTTTTCGACGAAAAAATCGACTTTTTTAGAGGGTTTTTTGAGAATACCTCGAAAAATATTCTATATATTTTTGGCGATATAAAGTTTCTTCAAAAATGATTTTGTAGGATTTTTAAAGAGCTACTATGTAAATTAAATTCCGTAAGATCCCTTAGTTTTTAATTGGGGCGGGTTTAAAGGGCTCGAATAAGTGGGTGTTTGCTGGTAAATAGAGGTTTTAAACAGCTATATCTGGCTATCTATTCACTGCAGTGAAAATCTATGCACAGGGTAATTTTATTCATTAAAAAAGCTACAATTTAGTAGTTAATAATTTTTTTCGTATCTTCAGTATTTTCGGAGATATTTTGAAGTAAAAGGTGAAAAACACCAAATTGCAAAAAATCAATTTTTCTTTAAACTCCAATTTTCCAAAATTAGGCATTTTAAATAGGTCAAACTCCTTGAGTGTATTGATAATATAAATATAAAAGGAACTACAGAAAGGTAAAGACCAATTTTGAATTAGGAAGGTTGTTAAGGGGGTTGTTTTCACTTATTTTTTCGTAGAGAAAAGCAGGTACCGACATTTTTTTGATTATAAGTCGCTTAATTTTTATGCTAGAAACTTTTTATTATTTTTTTTTTGAAAGGTCTAATTGACTTGAAAAAAGATTAAAGTTTTTCTTGAAAAATGCAAATTTTTCTAATTATTTGGCTTGAAATATTTCAAATTATGCATTTGACGAAAAAAGCTAACCTTAAAAGCTATCTCGGTTTGTATTGGTCTTAAAGATATTATTGGAAAATAATTTGGTTTGAGTTACTAAAAGATACTGATATCTACAGTTTTTTTGATTAAATGCATATTTTTTGAGATATTCTCAAAAAACCCTCTAAAAAAGTCCATTTTTTCGTTGAAAAACTGTTACTTTCAAGCGCGAATAACTCGAAAAGTATTAGTTTTACGAAGGAAATGTAAAAAACATTTTTTTCTTAGAATCACTCTTTCCATCGAATTACATGGTTAAAATGTAATAAAAAATTCCCACCCCGAGATGGGGTGACAAGCACCCCAAGGTTTTAGCGTATGATAGCGGCATGATATAGAAAATGATCCTTGGACTATTCCCTACCTTCTGTGAAAATTTCAAGTAAATCCATGCTGGACGAAAAAATTGCGAGCCAAAATGCTTCATTTCCTCAATCGACTATTGGGGCCGACCGACCGGCTCTGTCCCGTCATACAGCTGACCGACTATAATAACTTTTATTTATATTTAATTTAGAATGTGTGTAATGATTTTCAGCCTTAGTAAATGGAAATAATTACCTTCGTAGGAAAGCAACTTTGATACCCTCTCAGTAATCCCTGTTCTACGTTTCGCTTGACCGACCGCAGTATGTTTCTCTACACAATCACAGTAATCAACTGTGAAAAATTTAGCTTTAGTAAATTCAAAGAGATTTTTCAGCGCTGCCTCTCCGTCTATATTGTATACCATACATAAATCACAAAAATTTATTAAAAAACCTTTATAAAAGGTATATTTATAGTAAAAATACCCTTTCGGGCTGCTTTACAGAACGTTTTCGGAATGATAATTCCATCATCAGCGCTACTTACAAGGTATACATGGTTACGCCCCTATAAGTTTCGCAGAGTCGTTTGTCTCCCTCTTTGTAGGAAATATGATTCCTACTTTCCAATCTTCTGGGATGGCACATGGCTTCATGGCACATGTCCACCATTCTTTATCAGTTCTGAATTTATTCCATCTGTGTCAGGTGCTTTGTTATTTTTTAGATGTTTTATGACGTTTATAGTTTCTTCCAATGTTGGTTGCTCAACTATTTGTTATGCTGTGTGGTTAATTATTTCTTCATTTTGGTTTTGTTCCTTTTCTGGGTTTAAGGGCTCTTGAAAATGCTTCTTTCACCTTTTCATTATTTCCTCTTTCACGCTGATAATTTTCCCATTTTTGTCCTTGCAAACTGATGTTCTTGTCATGTGTCCTTGTGTGTATTGTTTGGTTTCCTTGTAAAATTTTCTAGTCTCTCTTTTGTTATTATAATCTGTAATTAGTTGTATTTTTCATTTCAACATTTCCCTTTTTTCCTTCTACATATTTTGTTTGCATCTTTTCTCAGTTTTTCATATGCCCTTCTATTTAATCAGGAATCCCTTTGTAGACATTTCTGTCTATAGTCGGTTCGCTAAACTCAGACGCAACTAGCTAGATATTTTAGTCGATAATTTTTTTGTTTTTTGCCAATTTTGCAAAAATTGGCAAAAGTACTAAGTATTTAGTGATTATTAACTATTTAGTAATTATTTTTTGCCAATTTTACTAAAATTTGCAAAATTACCGACTAAAACATCTAGAAAGTTGCGTCTGAGTTTAGCGAACAGACTATAGCTATATTTCTGCTATTTATTATTGACTTGTTGGCAATCTTGGTCAAACCATTCCTCGTTTCTTTTGGTTGAGGTTTCACCCGATGTTTCCTTTGCTGTATTCGTAATTTAGTGCAGTCTCTGAAGGTTTTCACCTCCGATTTCGTTGAACCTCCATCGATTTTCATGAAAATTGGTGAGTAGTTAGAGGATACCTCAAGGAACAAAGGTGACATGGTGCCAACTTACGCTTTTACCCTGGGGGTGGATGCCACCGCCACCCCTTTTCTGGGGTGAAAATTATTTTATTAAAAATAATACCATAAATCGATAGAGGGACAAATTCTAAGCAAAATTTGTTATATTAAGTTATTAACATAAATCAATACTTTTTGAGTTATTAAAGATCAAAGATTTTATTTTTTCGTAAAAAAATGCATGTTTTAAAGTTGTTTTTCACGTATAACTTAAAAACTATTAGCTTTTACAAAAAAGTTATTCTTACCAAAATTGAAGACAATAAAAAATTGAATACACTATTCACTCAAAGTACTAAACTAATGTTAATTCAAAGTGAGTTATGGGTAATTGAATGTATATTTTTTTTGATGAGTACTCAAATCTAAGTATTCAAGCTTAAATAACGGGAAAACGATACATTTTATAAAATATACCTGTCAAACACTTATCAAAGTACTTTAGAATACCTAACAAATGAGTTCCAGAAGAAGTTAATAGCATCAAAATTAAGCAAGTTATGATGAAACTAAGAGAACCCTTTCGAATTTTTTAGGAAAAATTGAAAAATAAAACATACGCCATTTCAACAAAAATTAAAATTTATAGTAATCCTTACAAAAATTTCTTTGTATTAGCATAAGTAATGATTTTACAATTTTCACCGGTTTAGAATGCGTATTTTTGAAAAAAGATATAATTTAAAAAAATCAGACTTTTTAAAAATTATCGTCATTTTCATTTTCTTTTGATAACTATAAAAATACTCAATATACGTAAAAAATGGCAAATAACCAAATTTTTGTTTTTTCTATATCAAATATTATACCCTTTTTACCATTTCTGTAAGGTAAAAAATAACCGAGATAGAAACGTTTAATACTTAAATTTTGCTGCGAGAACCATGTAACCGTGGCCATTTAATCTTTGATTTTTAAAAAAGTAAGGGGTTTAAAAGAATAAATTTACCGCGTTTTATTAGCCTTTGGAATTACCTTTCAAACCGTTTTTAGGTGAACCTGATATCTTAAAAATTAACGCAGTAATTAAAAATAAACGATAACATTTTTTGGAAAATTTTTTAAAAGATAAAGTTTGAAATAGTTTTGGAGCATAAATTTTAATGCTATTAACTTGTTCGGTATCTCATTTGATAGATATTTCCAAGTTCTTTGACAAATGTTTAATAAGTTTATGTTATAAAATGCATCCTTTTCCCGTAATTTAAGCTTGAATACTTAGATTTGGGTACTCGCCGAGAAAAATATGCATTCAATTACCTATAACTCACTTTTAGTCAATATTAAAAGGCCTTTTTAGTAAAAAGTTTATTTAATTTTTTATTAGCTTCAATTTTGGTAATAATAACGTTTTTGTAAAAACTTATAGTTTTTGAGTTATCTATGAAAAATCGGTTAAAAACATGAATTTTTCTTACGAAAAATTAAAATTTTTGATATTTAATAACTCAAAAAGTTTTGATTTATTTTAATAACTTTATATAACAAATATTGCTTAGAATTTTTCCCCCTATCTAATTATGGGGTTATTTTTAATAAAATAATTTTCACCCCGAGAAGGGGTGGCATCCACCCCCAGGGTAAAAGCGCAAGTTGACACTATGTCACCTTTGTTTCTTGAGATATCCTCTAACCACTCACCAATTTTCATGCAAATCGATGGAGGTTGAACGAAATCGGAGGTAATAGCTCATATCCACCTTCAGTGACTCCACTAATTGTCGTTTGGCTGACATTCCATTCTTTGTCAATGTTGTTTTGTTCTCCTCTTTCATTTAATATTACTTTTATTTTCTGCTGGTACTTATTCTTCTTTTTAGAATTTTTTTAACATAGATATATGTGTTCCATTTTCTTTGTTTGGCGGCTTTCTCTTTTCTGACCATTGATATTCCTTGTTTTATCTTCGATATAACCAAGAAATGGTCTGAATCGAAATTTGCGCCATAACCCCCGGTCCTGGAGCCTTGCCATTTTTCATACCGTTGGTGGCGTGTATTTAATTTCTTCTGTTATTATTTGAGTTTCCTTGCTGTAGGAAATACCATATAGTCTAGTACTAGTAAAATAAAATTACACCACATGTAAATCAAAATGTAAATTCGTACAGGTTGAAACAAATTTTATATCAAAGTTTAGGTGGGTACAAAAGATATTTTCATGGAAGTATTAAAATCATACAAGGGGGTCATTGTTTAAATAATTAAAAAGGAGTCATTTTTGCAAAATGACCTTAATGAAGGTCTATAGGATTGTTTTCTGCAAAGTTGAAGGGTAAATGTTTCACATAAGACTTACTGAATTAGATTTGATTTGACCCCCTATTTATTTAAATAATTATATATAAAACTTTAAAAACAAATTTGCAAAAAATTAATTTTAGCGTTTTAAATAAGCACTATAAAATATCTTATTTTACAGAAGAAGTTGCGCTATGTTATCAGTATTAAACAAAAAAAAAATTGGTCCAAAAATATTTAATATTTCTTGAGATATTGAATTTGTTTATTAAATGTTAGTCTATTTTTAATTGCAAAAACGCGGTTGTTGCCAAAGAAATATTCACCTGTATCAAATCTTATTATTTTTATGTATATTTTCGATAAATGTATTGATAAATTCAAATTTCAATTAAACGTCCCCCTAAAATGGCATTTGAAAATTATTCAAATTTGTTTATTTGTTTTTTTTTTAATAACGTCGCGGGGATTAAATATTTTGAAATTTCGTTTCGTTAATTGGGTTCCTGGGAATTTTTCACTAATTAACAAATTTTTTGCCTTTTTTGCTCTTCTTTTTTTTTTTCTTGGAGTTATACTGCCCTACTAAGCGAAAAGGGGGTATCTGCAATTTTTATTTTTCGGATACTCATTTATATATTGTCTCATATATATGAATGAGTTCAAAGATTCTATATATTTTTCTATTACGGTATGGGCCAATTCATTATGAGGGATATAGTTTTACAGTTCCTATGTGGGTTTGGAGCATTATATGAAGGTGTATTTAATGACTAAACAGTAGTACCTCATTTTTTTATAAAATGTAGATACCCCCTTTTCGCTTAGTAGGGCAGTATATTACTACGGGCCCTTTTAGGGTTAAGTTTCATTAAGAATGTCGAATCTCTAAGTTGTAGATTCTAGACCTAAAAATATTAAGATTGATCTAAAATCACTTAAATAAAATGTGGCTACTTACTGAGTTACAGGGTGTTTTATTTAAAAATTTAAAAATTTAAAAATTATTTTTACCAAGTACTTTCAAACTATTTGATGTATCCTTATCATACTTGATAGAAAGTGTGGGTACTATACAATCTACTAAATTGTGATAAATAAAAGTTTCTAGCTGCTACCAGAGGCGTACGACAGGGGATAGTTAATGGTTGACCCTTCCCAAATTCTACGCCACTGAGGGAATTACTATTTTAGCGAAATTTTTCGTCTCTCCAATACTTTCTATGTAAATAATATACTCTTTACTGGTAACAATTAAGTCATTAGTTTGCGAGATATTGGACGTTAAAAATGAAACGGCATAGTTATTTTGATTCATTCATTCATTCATTTTAAACTTCCAATATCTCTCAAACTGATGACTTTATCGATACCAATAAAGTTATTTACATACAAAGTATTGGAGAATCGAAAAATTTCGCTAAAATAATAATTCACTCAGTGGCGTAGAATTTGGGAAGGGTCAATCATTCACTATCCCCTGTCGTACGCCTCTGTCACTACCTAGAAACGTTTATTTAGCACAATTTAGTAGGGTGTATAATAGCCACACTCTCTGTCAAGTATGATAAGGATAAGTCAAATAGTTTTAAAGTACTTGGTAACAATAATTTTTAAATTTTTAAATAAAACACCCTGTAACTCAGTAACAAGCCACATTTTATTTAAGAGATTTTAGTTAAATCTTAATATTTTTAGGTCTAGAATCTACAACTCAGAGATTCGACATTCTTAATAAAATTTAACCCTAAAAGGGCCCGTATAGTAATATAACTCCTAGAAAAAAAAAGAAGAATAAAAAACGCCAAAAAAATTTTGTTAATTAGTAAAAAATTTCCAGGAACCCAATTATCTAAACGGCATTTCAAAATACTTAATCCCCGCGACGTTATTAAAAAACAAATTATAAACAAATTTGAATAATTTTCAAATGCCATTTTAGGGGGGAGCTTAATTGAAATTTGAATTTATCAATACATTTATCGAAAATATACATAAAAATAAAAATAATGAGATCTTAAGCAGGTGAATATTTCTTTGGCAACAACCGCGTTTTTGCAATTGAAAATAAAGTAACATTTAATAAACAAATTCAATATCTCAAAAAATATTAAATATTTTTCGACCAATTTTTTTTGCTTAATACTGGTAACATAGCGCAACTTAGTCTTTAAAATAAGATATTTTATAGTGCTTATTTGAAACGCTAAAAATAATTTTTTGCAAATTTGTTTTTAAAGTTTTATATACAATTATTTAAATAAATAGGGGGTCAAATTTAATTTAGTAAGTCTTGTGTGAAAGATTTACCCTTCAACTTTTTAGAAACAAAAAACCCATAGACCTTCATTAATAAGTGAATTACCTCAGCAGTTAAAAAAGTATTTTTTTTTTGCAAAAATGACACCTTTTTAATTATTTAAACAATGATCCCCTTGTATGATTTGGATACTTTCTTGAAAATATATTTTCTACGCACCTAAACTTTGATATAAAATTTGTTTTAAGCTGTACGAATTTACATTTTGACTTTTTTTTTATTTTATTAGGCTAATATTTTTCAGAGCCAATATCTTGAAAGATCTGCTTGATATCCTGTCAGCATTTTTCCATGATACTGTAATATTTCCAGGTAAATTAAAAACCTATTGCGTTATTTACTATCTGTTTTACTACTTTTTCAGAATTATTTTGCTTATTTTTACAAAAGTTTCTGCTTATTTGGACTTTTCTATCATTCGGTCTTTCGTTATAAAAGATATATTGCTTTTATAAACGGTTGTAGGTCTTAGAAAGACTCTTATTAAAATAAACAACAACTTTTGATGTCAGTCTTATTACTTTCGTATTACGTATTGTATTGCTTAACATTTCTTTAAAAACTGTCTTTTCGTCTACTAATAACCAAAAACTATAAAAAATATAAACCATACCACAGAATAACTAACCATATGGTTAGTTATTCTGTGACCATACTAAAAGTTACGATATTTTTATCCTCGTGTATACTATATAAAGCAGTGAATTAGAAATGAAATTGAGGTTTGATGAAAATTCGTCCCCATATTGGATTTTCAAAGCGAGTCAATATCATTGTTCTGACTTATAGTCGGCGAATCACTCGTCGTTTCGTAAGTATATTAGATTGAAATCGATTTTTAAATTACCTACATTGAAATGGAAGAGGGTATTGACACACGGTGCTAGAAGGGTTTCCTCGATTTTCACGTTTCGCTTATCTGTATGGCATTATTGACAGCTACACTAAGTAGCGGGACAAGCTTTCGAATAATTATTTTGTTAGGGGTATTTTTAGAGTGTTTTTATATCTTTTAATACAAGAATACAAAACATTATATCTAACGGAAATGTATTAGAGAACCATGGAGACTCATAAAAAATATTCGATGTGGAAAAAACCAGGGTTGAAAAAAAACATGTTTTTTTTATTTTATACAAAACAAACGTTTTTATGTTTTAAACGGTTTTTTTCTGTTTTAAACATGTATTTTTTTGTTTTTATATGACATGTTTTAAACAAATAAAACGTAGAAAAAAACATTGTTTAAATCATATTTTCTTAAAATGAGAAGGGTCTGTTTGAGGAACTGCACAGATACATATTATAACATATTATAATAGTTATTATACCGGGTGTCCACTTATATTTTCCCCCATTTTAACTGCCTATAACTTCTAAACGGCTTAAGATAGAAATATGCGGTTTTCGATGAAATGTTTTATTTTAGTAAAAGTTTTGTCTGAATGGATTGAATTTTTTATATCGCTTTCAAATACGAAAAGAAAAATGGCGGATTTTTGAAAAAAAAACGTTGTTGACTTTTTTTTAATGGAACACCCTGTATTTTTTTTGTAAATTGAAAGAAAGGTCATTAACCTATCCATCGATATAAAGTTTTTCAAAATCGGTTGTCAAATCACTGAGTAATTAATTTTTAAAATGAGCGGTGCAACATGGATATTACATACCTAAATAACGTAACTAAGCAAAATGATATTATGTTATGTGATTTCCACATTGCATCTTTCATTTTAAAAATTATTTTCTCAGTCATTTGACAACAGATTTTAAAAAATTTAATATCGCTGGATAGGTAAATGACCGTTTTTTTAAGCTACAAAAAAATATACTGGGTGTTTCAATAAAAAAAGTCAACAACGTATTTTTTTTCCAAAAATCCGTCATTTTTTATTTAAAAGTGACATAAAAAATGGTCATGTATCTAAAAACTTGAAAAAACGGTCATTCCCCTATTCAACGATATAATTTTTTTTAAAATCGGTTGTCAAATGACTGAGAAATTAATTTTTAAAATGAGAAATCCAATGTGGAAATCACATATTATGTTATTTAGGTATGTGATATCCACGTTGCACCTCTCATTTTAAAAATTAATTACTCAGTGATTTGACAACCGATTTTGAAAAACTTTATATCGCTGGTTAGTTGAATGACCTTTCTTTCAATTTACAAAAATATATACTGGGTGTTCCATTAAAAAAAATTCAACAACGTTTTTTTCAAAAATCTGCCATTTTTCTTTTCGTATTTGAAAGCGATATAAAAAATTCAGTCCATTCCGACAAAACTTTTACTAAAATAAAACATTTCAGCGAAACCGCATATTTCTATCTTGAGCCGTTTAGAAGTTATAGGCAGTTAAAATGGGGGAAAATATAAGTGGACACCCGGTATTATAATTATATTATAATTATAATAACTGCACAGATACATATTTGCCCAAGATATAGAAGTGCCAGGAATAAAGAGTAGTATAAGAAAAATGGCAAATATTTTAGAAATGTATATTTTGCTAGCGCAAAATTCAGAGAAACTGGTGATTCTCTTCTTTTATTGCATCAGGATATTCGTTGGAATACTTTATCGGAATGCTTAGAAAGTTAGTTGAAAAACTGGCTAATATTATTTCACGTTTGCTCTGTGGCCAATAGAATAAGTATTGATAAAGATGTAAGATGTAATAAAGCTTGTAAATGATACAAATTTAAAGATAAATGCCTAAGACTAGGTATTTATAAAAATTTAAGTATATTGCAGGGACAAAGTCCAAACAAATACTTGCACTAAAAGGAAGAGTCTACAGAGATATGGCTAGAACTTCTGGAAGCATTCGAGACTGAACACGCAAATGGCAAATTTGTGGCAAATGATACGAATAAAGTCAAGGATCTTATGAAAATGACTTTGATCCCGGCTCATTTTTGACAAATTTTACTTTAGTGGAAATAAATTTAGTCAAGAGCAAATAAAAACTGGCACGGAATATAGAAACTTTTATCCAGAAGCATTGCCAACTGTAATTAAATACCAGGCAAAGTGTGTGCCCTTTAAACCATATATGTTTTCTAAACATCTAATTGAGAATGTAAGACATCATTGGCATGGTGGTGTTCTATGGTCATCCAACATAAAAAACTCTTCTCATCATACGCTTTAGTCAATTCCAAACTAGTATGTAATCGGCTAGGCAATGTCAAAGGAGCTACGTTGGTTTCAATTTTTAAAGAGTTTATTTTTATAAGTGATCACGTGGCTGATCAGATTAATGACTTAGATTGCAAGATTACTATAGAAAGTGAGACTATAGAGACTGAAACAGTTTGAGAAATTTTTAACTCTTGTATACAAAATGTTTTGAAGTTTTCCAATTTTTGTTGTGTTCCCATTATGTATTAATACATAAGTACAGTGGAACCTCGATAACTCGGATTAATCGGGACCACGACCGATCCGGGTTATCGAAAATCCGAGATAGCCGGAGAATATGGTAAAAATTAATAAAATACGGTATACTTACAGATAAACTCCGTTAGAATTGAAATAACATGAAATATTTTTATAAATATGCACAGTACATATTACCTACTCATTACAATTCTAAAAAAAACACCAAACCCAAACAATACAAGACACACAATACTAAAGACCATTGTTTATAAAATAATTTTTTAAATAGTCTTTCCTAAACAATGCTGACAGTTTGAAATAAAAAGGAATAGATACTACAGACAGCTGGCTGTTGTTTCTGCGGCGTGTACATGAGTAATTTTTAATCTCGTGTTCAAATTACACACATAAGTACACGACACAGAGAGTCTAGACACATTATCTCTCAAATATTATATTACATACACTTTTATTGTTGAAAGGATTGTCTGATAGTTAACTATTTTGATTGGAAATAAGCCACAATTAAATTGAAAAATACAAAATATTGAAAATCAAAATGTTTATCTGATGAAAATCGGTCCGGGTTAGCCGGACTTCCGGGTTATCGGGGGCCGACTTATCGGGGTTCCACTGTAATATATTTGTTAAAAGTCTGTATTTGAGATTTTTTTTCATATTTATGTATTATATTATATCCCCAATAAAATGCATTATAATGGCACAATTGCTGAAAGTGGTACAGACATTAGTAATTTATTTGCTACTCATTTCTCTAGTGTTTATAAAAATGATAATATAGATGTGTCAAATATGCAATACGATATTTTTAGGCAGCCTGACATTTCATTTATACAATTTTCCCTAAGCGAAGTTTATGAAGGAATTAGCTCTTTAAAAGGTAAACTGGTTAGTAGACCGGATGGTATCCCTGCGTATTTTTTGATAAATTGTAAATGTAGTCTTTCCAAACCACTAAATTATTTATTTAATTCTTCGTTAAAATTACAACAATTTCCTGTTAAATGGCGGAATAGTTTTATTACCCCTGTATTCAAAAATGGTCTGAAAAATGATAATATTGCTAATTATCGTCCCGTAGTATTACTTTCTGCAATATGTACCTAAATTATTTAAACTGTTGTTATATAAACCCTTGTCATGATATTGTAAAAATATTCTGATCGAACAACAGCATGGTTTTACGAGTGGTAAGTCTACCAACACAAACTTACTGCTTTATCAACATTGTATCACTTCTGCCTTTGAAAGGAGGTGCCAAGTTGATTCGATTTACACTGACTTTTCGAAGGCATCTGATACAGTGAACCACGATTTACTCTTACAAAAACTCGTTAAAATCGAATTTCCACACTATTTAGTGAATTGGTTGGAATAAACGCAAGTTCTGGCGTCCCACAGGGATCATATTTGGGACCCTTACTATTTAATATTTTCATTAACGATGTAGCTTCATGTTTTAAATATTGTAAGTTTTTATTATTTGCTGATGACCTGAAATTATTTATGGAAATTTCTGAATTATCTGACTGTTTCAAGTTACAAGATGATTTAAATTACTTTATTAATTGGGCTACCAATAATGCCATGTCTTTAAATCCACGCAAATGTTTTACAATAACTTTCTCGAGATCAACAAATCCTGTAAATTTTGTTTATAATATTAATTCTGTTCCTTTAGAGAAAATTAGTGAAATCAAGGATCTAGGAGTAATTTTTGACAGTTCTTTGACAGTTGTCTCACACTTTTAAGATCTATTACTAGTAGAGCTTTGAAAACTTTAGGATTTATAACTAGAAACTCTAGAGAATTTTCCGTTGCTACATTCAGGACTTTGTATTTATCTTTAGTACGCAGCATCCTATTGTATGTTTCACCAGTGTGGTCACCTCACTATCGATCACATATTTTATCTTTGGAAGCAGTCCAGAATAGGTTTTTGAGAACTTGTCGGTGGAGATTACATGTGCCTCAATTTTCTTCTTATCAGAGAATAAACAATCATTTAAAGTTGTTGTCTATTGAAAAAACTTTAATGATTAATGATCTTTTATTTCTTCATAAAATCTTGGAGGGTAATATAACTTGCCCGGATATGTTGGAGCTAATCAACTTTAAATTAAACACTATAAATATTAGAGATAAACCATTATTCTCAATTAGTTTTCATTATATTAACTACGGATATAATAGTCCTATACCTAGATTTCATAGACTGGGTAATGAAATTAATAAAACTACAGATCTGCTGGGAGTTAGTCAAACCAGGTTTAAGAACCAACTGAGGAAGTATTTAATGTAATATGTTATTGTGATATATTTATTTGTTAGGAACCAACTGAGGGAGTATTTATGTAATTTATGTATTTTATATATTTAAGTATTTTATGTAGGTAATATGTTATTGTGATATATTTACTTGTTAGTAGGTTAGTGTTAAAAATGTCTATATATCTTTATATTGTAAAAAGGAGATTTTCCGTTAAATAAATAAATAAATATATTCACAAAGAAAATAAAAAAACCGATTGTTTAATTTAAGTGTTTTAAACATGTTTTAAACTGTTTTAAACAAAAAGTGTTTTAAACATATACACATGTTTAAAACTTGATTAAAACAAAATGTTTAAAACAAAACAACCCTGGAAAAAACACGAAAGGTATAAAAAAACAGCTCGATTATCATATTTTTGTCTCCGTTGCTCCAAGTTGGTGGATCGCTGTCTGAATCATTGGAAACAAATTGCTAATAAACGTTTATAAACGTTTGTCCGCAAATGCTTCGTTTTCGAGATATGGGGTGTTAAAGTTTTTCTTACAAACTGACGATTTATTTATTGCTCAAAAACCGGTTAAGATATGCAAATGAAATTTGGTGGGTTTTAAAAAGTAGTTATTGCGCATCTATCTATCTCAAAGACGATACTATTCAGTAGAAGAGTTTCTTAATTAATGACATAAGAAATTACAGTACTCCCAGCTTAACTTATTAAACTTATTAGTTCCTAAGGTTGATTGTTTGCAATTTATTTAAATTTTGCAATAGATTGTTATTGATTTTTGTATTATTTCATTATTTTTTTATTTATGTTGACGATTTACTAAGTACGTAATTTTAGTAAATTGTATTTGTTATCGTTTTGTTTTCTGGCTGTTTGTAAGCTTTGTCTATAAAGTTGTACAATTTTCAACGACAATAAAGCATATGTATTTCTATTCTATTCTATAACAGTGTAATCTTCTGACATAAAACCTGTGGTTAACACGCTTTTCAAATCAAGAAAAAGTAGGATGTTTCCTGGTGGGTTGGTATTATAGTTATTAAGATACCAAGGGTATTATAAGGATAATAGCGTTTGAGGTCAATGGTGTATATACCGAGCGCCTTTGGCCCGAGTTATATACGTTGACCGAAAGCGTTATTATCTATAATACTCGTGGTGCCTTCAACGTTTAATGTCCGACTAAATTATTCTTTATATGCAAAAAATTTGAATGAATTTTGAATTAATTAGTTTTCAATAAGTACATTTACCAGCAATAGTCGTAACGTAATTGTGGTAACCATAGTTTTACTTAGGTTGTTATTTGTCAACTTGACAGTATTTAACTAGTTATTTAAATTTAATACCCTAGGGCGTTATTTTTCAAAATAACGCCCTAGGGCATTATATCATACTTAATTGACTTTGAAATCATGTCATTATTTGTAAAATATGAGTGGGTCAAGCCCACTTAAATAAAATAGAAAAATGGTTAAAAAAATGGAAACTAAAAGCTAATGAAACAAAATCGACCCACATGACATTTACCATGCGAAGAGAGAGCTGTCCACCAGTATACATAAACAACAAACAATTATTACAAGTAGATACAACCAAATACCTGGGCATATATCTAGGTAAAAGACAAACATGGAGAAAACACATCTTCACCAAAAGAAAGCAACTTGGGACTCAAACTTCAACACATGTACTGGATTCTGGGTAGACATTCAAGACTGTCAATTGAAAATAAATTAGTGGTATACAAAGCCATACTTAAACCCATATGGACCTATGGGGCTCAGCCAGCAACTCTAACTTGGAAATCATACAACGTTTTCAAAATAAGGCATTAAGAACCATAGTAAACGCTCCATGGTACGTCCCCAACTCAATAATAGAGAGAGACCTGAAAGTTCCCAGCATCAAAGAAGAAATCAGCAAATACAGTGAAAAGTATGAAGAAAGACTTAGTGCGCATCCAAATGATTTCGCGAGTGAATTATTAAACACGGAGGTTGAAGTTCGCAGACTTAAGCGTTATAAACCAACTGACTTACCAAATAGATTTTAGATAAATCTAGTAGTACTATCTATACATTTGTTGATAATTTAGAAAGGAAAGTTTTCATTGGAATTCTTACAACCTACATGTCATAGCCTAAGAAAGTCATAACTTTAACTGATTGTTCCTAACGGAACAGATTGTTAAATAAATTGGAGTAATAAAAAAAATTGTAAAATAATATACCAGTCGGACATTAAAAATATTAAATGCAGTGTGCCTTAAACACTATGCGTTATGATGAAAAATCGATTATTTTATCAGTGCAAATATTTGTTATATAAAATGAAGATAAGATAATGAAGGGAGATCAATATTTTTTTGTAGACACAAAATGACATACTTAGGTAATACCTAGATAAAAATTGTCAATAAAAACACACGTTGACTGTACATAGACTATAAAACAAAATTGATATAACCTGGTTTATATTTTATTATTTCTAATATCCCCCGATATTGAATCAATTGACACTTTTATAGAAGGAGACCGAAGGCTGAGATAGATTAAAACCAGGCTGAGGCTCATTTAGACAGATCAGACCTTGGCAGTCAATTAGTGCATTGCTCTCCCGTTCTCTACTCCTCTGAACAATCAATTTACTAGTAATAGTTCCCGTCGTAAATAGGCGTTAAATAGTATGAAGAATGGTAAGGCACTAAGACATAAGAGAATACCTCTAGAGGTTTGGAAGGCTCTAGGACAGAAAGGGGTTGATGTGTTGATCCGTTGTAGAGGAAGAAAGGATGTCCAATGCGTGGAGAATGAACCTGATGTACCACTGTGTAATGATAAAGGGGACGTTTAACCTCCTCAGTCCATAGGTCCAGCCAGCTGGACAATGTTTACTAATTTATTACACGGTGACTATTCGGGTTGGGCATCGCTGCGCCCTATATTGCAGCATATTGGACTTCCTATTTATCAGTCAAAACTCATTTGAAAAATTCGACAACAGCGCCTACCTCGGTAGTTTGTTGTTACATGTGGTGAAACTTTTTAAGTTATGATGGTGGCTCCACAAAAATACAGTAAGTTGTAGTGTTTTTCTGTACTTTAAAGTATTGATTGTTTTTAATGTATGTTACTTGACGATTGGACGTATTTGTGGTAAATATGTATTTGAAAATAATTACAACTGACACGTTAGCGGTCCTCTAAACTTTTTGTCCAGCATTTTGGACATTTGACTTAGTTAGCCAAATATGTTACCTTGCTCACATTTTTTAAGTTTAGTTACAGATAGTAAAAGGATATTGATGGAAAATGCATTGGAGGCTATTTTGACAGATAACGATTTTTTCGTCAGTGAAGATAACGATAATGATCAAAGGAAATGGATTTACAGGAATTTAAGCTGTATGTTGGAAGGTCACTAGCTCTAGGTGGTAAGCCTGCAAGTGGGAGACAAGCTAGTGCGTCTATTTCAAGAAAACTGGAGACATCTAAGATGAAGTGCCCATAATTCCTGTAAAAAGATCTACAGTTTTCCAGTTACCGCCTATAGATGTAAGAAAAACCAGTAATGACCATTTGCCAATATGCTCTGTCAGCAATAGAAATTCTTATCGCGTTGCCTAAACCTCTTGAATGCACTAAGAAGACGAGATTATTTTGTACAAAATGCAAAATGTATATTATGTGTATTTCTCCTGAACCGGAATGTTTTTTCAGTTTCATACTTAAATTATATGAAAGCTAAGTCCTGATGTCTGTCAAATAATTTTTTTATAGTTTTTATAGATTTTCGTTTATTGTTTTCATAAATGAGAAGAGAAAATATAAAATATTGTTAAAATAATAAAAACTTTTTTCTTGGGGCTGAAGAGGATAAGACTGAAAGAAATATAGAGCGATAAAATTAATGTCGCACAAAATGAAAATTTTGCAGAGAACTGTAAAGCGAAGATTAAGGAGAAAGACATCGATGGGAAAAGAGAAGTTTGGGTTAATGCTAGGAAGGAGGACAACGAATGCCTTGTTTGCTTTGAAACAATTAATAGAGAAATACGGCGAGAAGAAAAGAGACATTTGGTATTTATCTTCAGATCTTCAGAAGGCGTACGACAGAGAGAGATATAGAGAGAGAGAGAGAGAGAGAGAGAGAGAGAGAGAGAGAGAGAGAGAGAGAAATGGGATACTGAGAAGTAACACCAAATTAGTGTCGATTTCCTCGACTTCTACACCACTGATATTAAAAAAAAAACACACAAACTAATTAATTAATTAAAAAAATAGTCGTAAGTGAGTAGGTATCCCTGAGTGATATCCGGTTACGAATAATAACTATAATAGTTATCTATATTTTACCAGTTTGGTTAGAATAGATTTTATAAATAAACTTGAATAGGTTGAACATCGGGGTCAATGTTATACCGGTAACAGTGATAAATAATTATAGCTTATTGTTAAACTAATTACTCCCACTTTAAACAGCTTCATTATTAAATAACAATTGACACAATAACTATAACAATAACAGGTTTACTTTGTATGCGTCGCCAATCGAGTGCCTAGTCAGTTGTTTACATACGTATGAACAATTCGGGATTAAATTTTATAATTCGGGTAATATAGCTATACAGTATGTTTGGTAAAGAATATGCCATAGCTTAACATTAGATTCCTGAGCTTAAAATAGGTCGATTTAAGCTAACTTACCTTAGTACAAAAGTTGATAATAACCAAAATACAGGGTGTCAAAAAACTTTTATTTCATTCATTTTTGAATATTTCCTGACAGGCATGGAACAATAACACGAAATTTGGTAAGTGGTCCTGGTATTGTCCAATCTACTAAATTATGTTTGTAGGTTATTAGCAGGTATTGAACGAAAACGAGTAATAAAATCAAAACAAACAATAAACAATACAAATTACAACACCTGCTATTTTCTTCCGATAGCTACTATTGTTGGTAGAAATTAATGGAAATTCTCATAGGCGCATATAAACTTATTAATACACACATTTAAATCAATTGTTGGTGGTCAAATAGCTCAAAAAACGATAACAAAGGAACAATGGATAAATAATATAGGTAATAACAAGATATAAGGTAAAAAATAAGGTACTTACAATCGTTACTCAGGACGCGTCGACCAAGTCACTATTTTTACGTCTTTTCTCGTGGGCCGTCTAAATGTTTTTCATCGATGTCGAAGGGAGAACAGAATTCCTGGTTTTCACGTGATTAGTCCTTTTGCCCGCGGCCCAGATGTGCATTCGAAAATATGCAAGCGAGGAACCACGTGCGTCGACAAGGGTAAAAAAAGGGACATGATTTCGAACTATTTATACAACAAATCAATTGTATGGAATTTCCAACATTCTCCCCCCTTTAAAGGCCATAAGGCATTTAACAATAACTAATACTATATATCAATACTTGGGCAACAAGCAATGACAAAAAAGCAAATCCAATAAACAAAAAAAAAAATACTAAAATACTTACAACAAAAAATACTAAAAACTTAAGCTCAAATCAAAACTAAAATTAAAATGGTGGTTTTGTCGCAGTCGTACTAACAAATCCGAACAAAAAACTAAATCTAAAGTAACGAAACGTAAATCTAAAGTAACGAAAAGTTGGCATCTAGTCCTCTATCGGCAAGGGACAGAGTCGGACAAGAGGCCGTTTCAAAGTTCCGTTAGTCGTACGCACGGTGGCTACCCGAGCTACCCCGTCTTTGCCCGCATGCAATTCAACAAGACGCGCGAGAGGCCATTTACACGGAGCCAAATTATCCTCCTTCAAAACAACTAAACTACCGATTTTGGGTACAAAGCCAGAATCTAACCATTTGGACCTTTGTTGTAAGGTATGTAAATACTCCTTACGCCATCGAGCCCAAAAATCCCTATGGATGCGTTGTAACAACTGCCATCGGGACAAACAATTGAGGGATACCTCCGAAAAATCAGGCACATGCAATGATGTTAAAGGTTCGAGAGTCAGGAAATGCCCTGGGGTCAAAGCGTTGAGATCTTCAACATCATTGGTCAATGGGGTGAGAGGCCGCGAATTCAAAACGGACTCAATCAACGTCAAAACAGTGTAAAACTCTTTATATGTCAAAATTTGAGCCCCGACTATCCGAGCAATATGTTCTTTTACAGAACGAATGCCGCGCTCATAAATACCACCAAAATGCGGAGCCGCAGGAGGAGCAAAATAAAATTTAATATTTTCTTTATCAAGAGCACCCTCCATAAAGCTACGCAATTGTCGATACGCGCCATGAAAGTTGGTACCGTTATCACAAAATACTTGCGATACTCGACCTCTCCGAGCAATAAAGCACTGTAAAGCGGCTAAAAAGGCTTCTGCGGACAAATCACTAGCCAATTCAAGATGTAAAGCCTTTGTGGCACAACAAACAAAGAGGCACAAATATGCAAATTGCAGATATGCTAATAAGATATAAGGTAAAAAATATGGTACTTACAATCGTTACTCAGGACGCGTCGACCAAGTCACTATTTTTACGTCTTTTCTCGTGGGCCGTCTAAATGTTTTTCATCGATGTCGAAGGGAGAACAGAATTCCTGGTTTTCACGTGATTAGTCCTTTTGCCCGCGGCCCAGATGTGCATTCGAAAATATGCAAGCGAGGAACCACGTGCGTCGACAAGGGTAAAAAAAGGGACATGATTTCGAACTATTTATACAACAAATGAATTGTATGGAATTTCCAACAATGTTAAACAAACGTTTCTGGCTACTACCAGAGGCGTACGACGGGGGAACGTGAATGGTTGACCCTACCCAAATTCTACGCCACTGGCGGAATTGCTATTTTAGTGCAATTTATTGATTATCCAATACTTTCTATGTAAAAAACATACTCTTCATTCGTAACGATAAAGCCATTAGTTTTCGAGATATTTGAAGCTAAAACGAAGGACATAATACATTAATCAAAATAAGTGTGCCTTTTTATTTTTAACTTCAAATATCTCGAAAATTAATCACTTTATCGTTACGAATGAAGAGTAAGTATATTATTTGCATAGAAAGTATTGGAGAATCTAAAAATTATGCTAAAATAGCAGTTTAAAGTTAAAAATAAAAAGGCACACTTATTTTGATTAATGTATTATGTCCTTCGTTTTTAGCTTCAAATATCTCGAAAACTAATGGCTTTATCGTTACGAATGAAGAGTATCTTTTTTACATAGAAAGTATTGGAAAATTAAAAAATTGCACTAAAATAGCAATTCCGCCAGTGGCGTAGAATTTGGGAAGGGTCAACCATTCACGTTCCCCCGTCGTATGCCTCTGGTAGTAGCCAGAAACGTTTGTATAACATAATTTAGTAGATTGTACAATACTAGCACCACTTACCAAATTTCGTGTTGTTGTACCATGCCTGTCAGGAAATATTCAAAAATAAATAAAATAAAAGTTTAACTTTGACACCCTGTATTATTATCAACTTTTGTACTAAGGTAAGTTAGCTTAAATCGACCAATTTTAACCTCAGGAATCTAAGGTTAAGTTATGGCCCATTCTTTACCAAACACCCTGTATAATATGTCAACAAAAAATCAGAATTCCACATACAACTTTGCTAATATATATTTGTTTATTTATTGGTTTTAAAATATTACAAGTGACAAGCATTAGGTTTACGAATATTCCGTATTCCTTTCAAGGTCGTATTCTTGTCAGTGGCGGATCTAGAACTGTGCCTTGGGGAGAACCACTGAAGACGTCTAGAGACAGAAACAGCCGTCTGGGGATGATGAACCACTTCTGGATCGAAAGGAAACATAAACTGTCTTTCACTTTTATGTTTACTCAGATTGTGAGTACTAGGAACTATCTTTCGGACCTTTTCCTAGACGAATGAAGCGGAATGTGACTGCATATTGTAGAGGCATTTTCGCCTTCTTTATTCATCGTCTCTTGTCTTATAAGTTGTAAAAGTCAGAGATTTAGGATGTTACCAGAAAGTAGTTCGACGAAAAGTTTTCAGATTTAGGTAAATTATTATGACCGTGCCCTAAATTATTTTTAACAAATTTTGCATCTGGACTTTTCATCTTTTCTTATATGCATTAAATTCCCTTAATTTTCCTAACTAGCGGGTTTATTGGGTTGAATTTGTCTGTCTATGGTGTATGTTTCGTGAATTTTGGACCATCTTAAGGGGTAAATTCTCACCCTGACAAGGCCTGAAGGAATGATGATAGTTTTATTTTATCTCAACTACTCTTTCATTTATTTTTGTTACTATATTTTCTTTACATCCATTACTACAGATTCTGACCCTATGTGCGTGACAGATATAAAATTATTGATGTTAAAGAGAGATTGCTTTATTGGACCAATTATATCCAACAACTATTTAATGATGGAAGAGTCGAGCTGTCATTAGAAATAACAGACGATATCGACCACTAACATAACGAGCATCGAGAATAAATAAATATGTGCCTAATGTGCCATCAAAAATACAAAAGGTGGCAAAGTTACTGAAACAGCTACTGAACCAGCTAATGTATCCATCGAATTATTAAAACCAGTTGATGTAACGGTTGAACTCTTTAATCTAACATATCAGACTGCCACAATCTTCACGCTTTAAACACTTAAATAAAACAAAACATTCTTGTAAATAATACAGCACTCACAGCAGAATTGTTAAAACTCTTTTCTCCTTCGTAAGGATATAGTTTTTTTTTATTTCATCACAGTCACAGGTGACTGACGTTATCGAAAGGATATCCTGACTAAAGTGGAGATGGGCCAGATCCATAGCCAGAATGACAGATGGGCGATGGACAAAGAGGTTATTGGAATGGAGGCCAAGAGAAGCCAAGAGAAGCATCGGTCGACCGCCTACAAGATGGATTGACGACTTAAGAAGACTAAATAAAAACTGGATGACAGCGGCGCACGATAGATGGAGTTGGAAACAAGAGGAGGAGGCCTATGTTCAGCAGTGGATTGTTGAGACTGGATGATGATTTCATCGCAAAATAGGTACGTAAATTTACAACGCATTTTATATAACAGACGTCCAGTTTTACTATAATATTCTATGGACTCTTCGATCGCCATTATGAAGTCTTTAGTTAGAGCCTGTGTATGCTCTGCGTGGGCAGTCTTGTATTATAAACCTGATTGTCTGCCTTGCAGTACTGCAATCACAGGAAGGCAAGCGAGGTTTACCCCATCTGTAGAGGGAGTCGGCGCATCTTCCACAATTTTTTCTGATTCGATTAAGAATGATTGACCAAATCTTACAGGGACGTCAAATATTCTCTTCATCGGGAATTTAAATCAAAATTCGAATGATGTAGCGCTTGAGCGGATTTCAGGGGAGGTAACCTGGATCGGAGACGATTTCCAAGAATATCGGGAATATCGTTGTGGACTATAAATTGACGATTATCCAGAACTTTGTTATATTCTTTAACAAATGCATGTTCGCGGCGTATGTTAGTTAGAGCTGTTGGAGCCACATTGTAGGGGTGGATATAATTGTGCCTGTTATCATATGCAGAGAGCACGGTTTAGATGAGTGTCGATCAGGTGGGTATGCATGCTGTTGAACCACACCGGTGCACTTCTGCCTCAGGACACAGAATAACTAACCATACAGAAGCGAAACTCAGGCCCAAAATGGTAACATAATTTTCATGCTCATGTGTCAACGTAACTGGTATAACCTCACTTTTAGACTGACAGTGACAGTTGTTTTTAGTTAAATTTTATATTTATATATGTTTTATTTTATAGTTTATTTATATTTTATAGTTAAATTTTATATTTCAAAATTAATTAATAACTACTTGTCAAAAATATCACATCATTTGAATTGGTCTATTCCTTAGAACATCAAGTTCCATTCTGTAACTAGGGCTCAAGGTCAAATATTTCGGTTCCCACACAATCAATGGAAACGACAGTCAGTTTCGCTTCTGTATGGTTAGTTATTCTGTGCTCAGGAGAACATGATGCTGTGGGCCTCCATGTAACTAGTGCAGTGCCGCAGAGTTTCTGTATTATAGTGTTACGCGTTTTTAGTTTTGCTGATGTTTTCGTCAGGAGTGCTCTGAATGTGAGCGTTCTATCTACAGGGTGATTGATTAGTAGGGTAAAGCTCAATAGCTCCGCTATAGTAATAGATAGCAATAAAAGTTAATAACAAAAATTTTAGCCACCTTTGAGCTTCAAATTACAAAATTAGTTAGAATGTTACAGGGTGTTCGATAACACAGTGGCAGACCAAACTTATGTTTTTTTTTAAATGGAACACCCTATATTTTATTTTAAATTCGAAATCCTGTTAACTTCTCCATCGCAAAAATATAAAGGTTTGTTATGTTACACAGGGTATTTACAAAGTTATAACCAATTTTATATGAAAATCGTAACAAGTTCAACTCCCTGTATAAATAAAAATAAGCAAAACAACAATGGTTTATTAATGCCATATTTTTTAACGTATTGTCAAAATTAACAGGGTGAGTCAAAACGCAAGTACATTATTTTCTCAGTAATTTTAAATGGAACACCCTGTATTTTATATCACTATTGAAAAGTACCATTACCGTACTTTAATTTTTAGATAACATTCCCTATGTCTAAATTTATTAGGTTTCGAGATATTTTCATTTTTCAATGGACCAGTAGCGTGGCCACCCAAATCACCAGAATTTAATAAACTGGACTGATTTTTTTTGGGTTACGTTAATAATGAAGTTAACCTAAAGTTGACCTAATGAAGTTAAGCTAAAATACCTCCAACAACAAGGGATGAGATTAAAAATAGAATACAAAGTGTATTTCGATGTGTTAATTTACAAATGCTCCGTAGAGTAAGAAACCCATTATGAACGCCCGGCACGGCACAGACCGGCACGGCACAGCACAGGCCGGCACGTCCAAAAACCCATTTGTAACGGCCGGCACGGCACGGCACCGGAAAAATGATCATATATTTTAAAAACTATCGTAAAATAAAAGTTTTTAAAAGACATAAACTACACAATTTTAATGAATATGCATCATGCTAAAAAAACGAATTCATGGTTAAAAGATAATGTACGTACCTGTCCATTGATCAAAATTTTCGGATATTTGTACCCATGTATTGTCCTTTTTCTTACTATCATGATAACTTGAGTCCGATGCATCAAACAAAAATGGGTATTCTCTGACACTCTCAATGAAAAGTTCTTCCATATTATTTTATTTCAAAAGAAACAACGCGCTTTCAATTAAAAAATCAACAATATATCTGCTTATTACCAACAATAGGGATGTTCACTAATTTTTAAATATAGTTAAATTCAATAGATTACAAGGTATATAAAAACGTAACAATCATAAAACTGTTTAAAAATGTATATTTTTTAAGATAAATGAGTTCATAATGTTGATTTTCTTGGAGGCTAGAAAAACGGTACCCTACAGCGAGGCTACGGTCTGTGACGTCAGCAGTCGTAACGTCTTTGATCGACGACTAGTTTTGTATACTTATTTACTCAGTGTATTTGAATGTGCGCAGTTTTTTACGTATTTAATTATTAAAAATAAAGCCAAATAAGTGGTTTTTTGTTCCTGGGTGTGTAAATACATCAAAAAACAGTTCTGACAAGATTTTTATTACGTTCCAGCCAATTTAAAAGAGAAAAAGAAATGGCTTGTTGCAGCTAGAACTTAAAATAACTAACTTAAAGAACTAACTTAATAAAATAAACATTATAGAAGTTTTCCAGAGACTTTCGGCCCTTGGTAATAATGTAATTGTTCTTTCTGCATTTACATTTTTCAAAAATACTTATTAGTTTTCTCAGGATTCGAAAAAAATGAATGAATTGAAATAGCATTGGACCAAGATTTTGCACCTACCCCCTTAAAGAGTAAATGAAAAAGTTTCGGGACCTCAAATTTGTATTCCTTAAACTGGGATATTCCTAAAAACGGGATTCTAATAATACATACAGTAAAAGTAAACCTTGAAATAACTACATGTGGATGTAGGTATGACTTTATATTATATTAAAATCATTAATAAATAATTTAGTGAAAAGATTGGTTGAAATGAAAATGTATAATACCCAAGTTCAAAAATATTTTTTACCTTGGAACAGTTGTCAACTCGAAATACGAAACAATCGAAATAAGATCTAGAGTTGAAAAGGACATAGCAACATTTAACAACATGCATGAGAAATATTTTCACCCATTGCGACATAATATCTCTCCCACTAAAAATGCGGCTGCTAAAATGTTATTATTT